>NW_020664420.1:26346902-26374512 GCF_002925995.2 Terrapene triunguis
ACAATTCCTCTCGGACCATCCCAACGCTCACCTAGCCCTATCAGATCCATTCAAAAAACTGCAGCTAAAATTATCTTCCCAATCCATTCTGACCATGTAAGTCCACTGAGTTGATCTAACTCCCGGACACCCACATCACATCCAAGTTCTTGTCCTTACCTCTGAGGCTTTACACAACCCTAGCACCTTCCTATTTTCTGTTCGTGTCTCATTGTGTCCTCTACCATCCCCTTCGCCCCAAAGATGCTAGCTTTCAACTTCCATTTATTTTACAAAAAAAGTTAAGATTTAGTTTTTTACTTGCTTATCGGTAGTTTTTCTCAGGAGCAAGATGAGGGAAAGTGCTGGTACGTTACATATGCGCCAACAACCACAATCCCAAAGGATTATAGCTGGATATTTCTGTGAAATGACTAACAAAATGTTGGCATATAAATTGTCAGCACTCTTTTTCAGGATTAATATTATATTGAGATGACCAGAGGTGGTTGACATTTCTTTTAATGCTATTGTTTCTCTGCATATTCACAAAGGCCCCGTTACACAATCTACAGTGAAGAGTGGGGTTATAATACTGTAGGGCCCTAGCCATGCTATTACACATTGTTTTTCATATATAAAACACAAAATAATGTTACAGTCATTTTGTAGAACCATGTGAAAAACCTGTAAAGACCAGCAATGATCAAAACTGAAATAGTTAACACTGACAGGGCTTTGGTACAGTTCTAGAACACCTATTACAACATGGTAACCCAACACGATAAATTTTGTAGTGTAGACGGACCCTTAGACACACAGCATTGGTTTACATCTAAAAGGTTCTCTTTGCTACCAGAATGGCTAAAAACTACTGACTTTTCTTAAAAGTAAAGCTTATTTCTCAAAAACTGAGATGGGGTTTCTCAAAGTAGTGCTGGTATGTCATACTATAAGTTATTCTTATTATCTATTAAGCTCTGATCATGTGCTTGAGAATAAGAGAGAAAACATATTACCTGCCCTGGGGATCTTGCAAACGATGAGCTTATCCTATAAACATACATGAGTTGATTTGTTCATAGTCCTAATGACTTTAGGACTACTCGCATACAAAAAATTACTCAGATGTTTAAATATTTACAGGATCAGACCCTACACCTGGACTGAGTTCTAGCTCATTCCAAACCATGGTTTTTAAATTGCCACCTCCCCTTTCAATCCTTAGTTTTCATGCTGCTAGCTTTGTTGAAGCGTGCGAGACTTCCCATTTGGTGTTTAAGACCAGAAAAATTACACTTAGGATCTTTCTATAACATATACACCAATATTTACATATTGTACTCTAAATATCTGAATAAGTGAAATGGAGAATTCTGCAGGAATTCAGGCTTTAGCTTCATATTAAGAAGAAAATATTTCACTCTGTCATTAAATCATATAGGCTGTTCTCTTTCTGCTTCGTGAAATACACTGATCGCCTAATTCCCAAAGCAACAGATGAATACATTCAGCATGATTTTAAATGACTCCACCCTATTATGCCAATTGAAAAATATTTTTAAATTATCTGTAAAATGGGAAAAAAACTTGTGTAAGCGGAGATATTTCCACAATTATATTTCACAGTATTTGAATGGTATTATTCATTACATCTTTCTAGTTTTATAACATACTGAAGATTGTTTTCTACTCACATTTTAATGATAGCCTGATTGCAGTAAATACACTTGAAAATAGTAACTGAGATGCTATCCTTAGCGACTCTGTTGATGTTCTAATGTGGTATCTCAATAAATAAAATAGGCAGCTAGTGGAACAAGTTAATATATATTTACACCATGATATCAACATTTGTGGCAAAACATATTCCTTGTTTGGATGCCACTAACAATTTAAGATGAGTTTTAGATCTAGGTCTGTTGATAGGCGTGGCACCCGGCCATCCACCAGCTTGCCCTAAATACATAGCATTACATAGCAATGTACCTATTTATCTACCTGTTACAAAACTTGTCTGCCATCTCTCTCTTGCTTTCCTTTTTTAGCAGAATTGTAAGTGACTCAGTGACATTTTGATAGCTTCTAATAAGAGATGTATAATAAATTCCTCTGTATCAGATTAATCTTTTCTGGTCGCTAAAATTGGAAGCCAGAATTTTTTAACCAACAGTTACATGCAAAATGCTATTTTTGTTCAAACTATAGCACATGATCGTGAAAGTACTTCTCTCAAAAGAAAGAAGCCACTGGTATACCTTGCTTCACGCTATCTGGGGAGATACTATCTATTGTGGCAAATGTCCAATGCTATTGTGGTGGGTCCCGTGCTTTTCCTTGGTATGGTGGATAAGGTGCTGCCCCTTGCCCCTATTCTTGGGCTCCGCAAGGGCCCTGGAGCGGAAGAGAAAGGGACAGGGAAGAGACCCAGGTTCTCCCCCCTACTCTGGTCCCAGCCCCTTTGGCTTCACAGGCTTCTTACCCTCTTTCCCCCTGGGCAGGGTTTCTCTCAGTCCTCTGTGCTGGGGGAGTCCCTCCGCCCTGCTTGGGCAGAGTTTCCCTTCCCTTGGTACTCTAATCCTCTGGTCAACACCAGTACACCTCCAAACTACAGTCAGTTCTCCTTCCCTGCTCCTGTCTGACTGAAGCAGGGGTTTTAATAGGTCTCCGTCAGGGCCTTAATTGGCTCCAGTTGCTCTAATGAACCTGTAGTAACCTCTCCTTAGTCTACAGGGAATAAGGCTCTGTCATCCTGGGGCTTATATATCTCCCATCTATCACTCTCCTTCTGGTGGCTCCCTTGACACCTTCAAGGAGCAGTGGCTGCTATCCAGGGTCCCCTTCAGGTTCTCTCTTTTTGATCCTTTGACCTTCACACCTGCCCTTGTTTTCTTTTTTATTGTCCCCCGTAATCAGTTGAGTTCCCGGGCCCAGTGGATCCGCCCCAACGGCTGGGGGAGGGTCTTTAGCCGCAAAATTAAAAAAAAAAAAATCACTCTCCTGCTGTCCTCTGGCCCTGCTGTATCACACTATGTAAATATTATAAGCCACAATACTATAACTTAGCTGGTGTAATTGATTTTACTGATCAATCAGTCCTGACAGTTTCAGAAATCTGGTAAAAAGTGTACTCCCTCCCTACCCCACCCCTGCGTCAAAAATGTCTGTGAATGTCTGGATACAGTACAATAAATTCACATTCCATGAGTATGAACAATTGCTCTGGGCCTTGCTAGAATCAAAAACTTGATTTCTAAATACAGCAGTGTTGTATTCTCAGATTCCATGAAGAATCTGCCTTCAGTTTCAAACAAATATGATGTTCACTTCTTTATTCATTCGTACACAGCCCACAACGAGTACAAATAAATAGTCTTCCAGTTGAGAGGACACTCAGAAGTGAAAGGCTGAAGCAAAAGATCCCTAAACCTGAAGGAACAAGGAAGGCAACCCTGGTAGAATCCCAGTATCTTCCATTTACCAGCAACTTGGGGTGAGCAGGCTTTACACCCTGTAGCCAGATCTACTGTGAAGTCCATTCTGTAAGCAGAAAATGGCTAAAAAGATTTGCTGATCTGATCTTTCCAGCATACATGTTTAAATTGTCAGATTCATCAGAAGATGTATGTATTTTACAAACAATGACTGTATCTTGACTATTTCTTTTTGATGGCTTACAACCTACCCTGGTAATATAGTATTCTGGATTAACTGGATATAACATTCACAAATTACAAGCAGAGAAGTATTTATGTTGAAGCTATGAGTACCGTACATCAAACTAGTTAAATAAATAGCACATGGTATATATTTTAATCATTGCATATTTCTTCTAGTCTTTACAATAAAAGAGAAACAAGTACTACTTTTAAACCAGGTTTACTTAAGGCAGGAAGGATGGCCAATAGTTAGAGACTTCAGACTTAGAAACCCAGATTTAATTCCCTGCTCTTCCACAGACTTCCTGTGAGACCTTGGGCAAGTCAGAGTCTCTCCGAGCTGCAGTTCTCTATCTGCAAAATAAGGATCGTCAATCTTTCCTACCTCAGAGGGATGCTGCCAGGCACCAGACACTATGGCAATGGTTCTCAACCTAATTACCATTGTGGGCCACACATGCAGCTCTCTCTGTGTTATGTGGGCCACATCTACACTATTTGTATGTCCCTGAGGATGTCACAATGGCTGCAGCTGTGTGCTGACTGCGCCACAGGCGGCCCGCGGTTTGGGAACCACTGCACTCTGACAATGAATGCCATATGAGTGGGCCAAGATAAATAGATGAAACGTACAAAGATCTAATTTTCCACTTTCATAATATTCTAGGTCTCCTTTTGTGAAGTACCCGGTATAGTAAGTGCTATATAATTACTTAATACATTTGTTATGTATAAACACTCAAATCAAAGCCATCTAGAATTACTATCTCTTTCTAATTAGTGAGGTATTTGGCCAATTAAGTCAGAAAATGAAGACTTATTGTCATCAGTGATGTCAGTATCCATGAAGACAATGGCTCCTACTACTCAAATTGTGATCTCCTGTCAGTCATGACAACCACAGGTTTGTCCCAGGTTACTTTTTGTCCTAGGAATATAGCGGACCTTGGTTTTGGATACAAATTGGTGACTGTGGAAATTGGTAGCAGGCTCAATTACACCTTTTGTGAAGGCCAAGACTTCAAAAAAGAACTAGATACATTCATGGAGGATAGGTCCATCAATGGCTATTAGCCAGGATGGGCAGGGATGATGTCCCTAGGCTCTGTATGCCAGAAGCTGGGAATGGGCAATGGGGCATGGATCACTTGATGATTACCTGTTCTGTTCATTCGCTCTGGGGCACCTGGCATTGGACACTGTTGGAAGACAGGATACTGAGCCATATGAGCCTTTGGTCTAACCCAGTATGACCGTTCTTATTTTCATTAAAGACTGGATGACCCAATTTGGTTTCAGTGGTGCAACTAGTGGGCCACTCAGTTGATAATTTTGAAACATATTTTGATTATGTTCCTTGACCATTCATAAAAGAATTGTCAGCTTCTTATATGCTGGTTATAGTGTTTTACAAGTTACTAGTAACCTCTGAAATATACCAGACATTAATGTAAATTGTGCTCAGTTCGATAATTGTGGTTTAATGAGTTTTAGAGTCCAAACCATAAATGAGGGTGTGAATAAAGCATTCTTCTCCTTCCACCACTGCATCTACACTGTCCTGTCCAGCAGATTTGTTCCAGGTGACTGACATGTAAATTCTGTCTGCCTCCACTCACAAAGGAAGACAGATTTTTCTCCCTGTGATTAGTTTTCCACTTCAACAATAGGATCTTTCAGTTTAGATCCATTTGGCTGTGTTCATGGTGGCTGAACTAGGTCAGTACAAAGAGTGTGCATACATCTTTGCATGAGTTCGGACAGCATTGCTCACACAAGTCCTGTTGTTCCTGGAAGAGTTTTGTTCAGAGACCTAGAAGTTGGACACTTGGTCCTACCAACTGTTGAAGTAAAGCAGAGACATAATGGACCACTGGAGCATGTTAATGTCTCCCTAAAATATACCAGAACCTTGTTTAAAAGCTACTATCTTCTCTTTTGGGGGAAGGTGATTTGAGAAGGCAGTGGCCGAGACGACGGTGGTCTCATCTAGAGACCTGTCACTGGGTGACTGGACTCCAAGAGGGCCTGTGCAATCCCCTGACCTCAAGAGGAGAAACAATCAGCAGGACCTGGGTGACAACAGTGACCAGCAGAGAGGCTTGGAGCCAGACAGATCTCAGAGAGGAGGGGCTCTGCCCAGTGGGAGACTGTGCAAAAGATACTTTGTGCTGATTTTGCTTTGGGTTTATTTTATGTAATAACCCAGTCCCCAATTAGGTTTTGTTATTGGGTATAGGTCTTTGTGGATTATTCCAGGTAACCTGTGAAGAGGAAATGGAGGCGGAGTGTGACAGAGCCATGCAGGGCCAGCAGGTGGCACTAGAATCCACAGACTTTCGAGAGTCCTCGTTTAATTTGAATAGGGTAGTGAGACTGCAGGAGGAGTGCAATTTTTCTCACAAAGAAGGTTTTGGTTTACTTTTTTTTTTTAAATAACGTGTTGTATTACATTATTTTTGTGTATCCTGCACATTTTGTAAGAGTGCATTCAACTAAATAGGGAGTCAAAGGCAACAATATATTTTGCCCTTCCTCTTGCATTGTTGTTAGTTGAGATTCGTTTATACCTTTATTTAGCAAATATTGTATTGTAGCAGATAGTATACAGTTAAATTTTTAATTTGGCATCAGTGGGCTATGTAAGTGATTTTTGTATAAGTGGAGGCTTATTCAAAAAAGAGCACATAACAGAGTTTGTACTATAATTCACAGTACTTATTTATCAAATAAATAGAATTTTTCCCCTTCTGTCTTAACTAGAAATTTTACTACATGCCTGTTGCTACAAAGAAGATATGGTAAAATAGTATTATGACAACAAGGGAGAAGTTTTCAATCTGTGGAGGCTTTTTGTTTTGTTTTTTTAAATTGTTCCCATTGGAGCTAGATTCTTCATAGACTTGTACTTAACCCCTATTATTACAACACCACTTGTCAGTTAGCACAGAGCACACTTAATCAACCTTTGATTTCCTTTTATTGAAGTCAACCAACAAAATATTCTGTTCAAGTAACATATGCCCTGAAGAATCTAGTGCCAAAGGAGGGGGGGAAATAAATATGTGAGACAGTGCATAAGTCGTTTAACCTTGCCTCTTAGGAAAAAACTGTCCTCATTATCAGCAATGAAGATATTACCTGGCAATATAAATGTCAGAAAAACATTTACAGTTTAGTTAGGCTAAATTTAGTTTTTTCTAAACACTTACATCCTTTGATTGTTTTTTAACCTCTGAGCTAAGTAAACCATAATTCATTAACACTTCATTTTACTTTTTAGCAGACCAATTAAATACAACATATTAAGCACCCAGGGCCGGCTCCAGGCACCAGACGAGAAAGCACGTGCCTGGGGCGGCACATTGTAAGGGGCGGCATTCCGGCCAATCTTGGGGCAGCACATTCTGGCTGCCCCGGGGTTTTTTTTTTTTTTTTTTTTTTTTGCTTTGGCAGCCCGGTCTGCAGCGCCGGAGCCCCCGGCCGGCTCCCCACGCTCCGACAATCCCAGCCCAGCCCTGCAGGAACTAGAGATCCCCGCCGCTCACCGTGCCACCAGGCTCCCCGGGACGCGCCACTCCCCGCCGCCTGCACCGGCCTCCGCCTTCCGCGCCACTCTGAGCCCAGCCCAGCCGAGCCACCTTTAAAGGAGCGGCTGAGCCAGCACGTCCTGCAGCCCCCGGGGGTTCCGCCTGCCCGGCTGGGAGAGACACCCCAAGGCCAGAGGGGGGAGTCCCTCTCGCCCGGCTGCGAAGCACCGCCTTTCATCCCCCTGCGAGCTGCCTTGACCGCCCTCCACGTGCTCCCTGCGGCTGCCATTTTTTTTTTGTTTTTTTTTGTTGCTTGGGGTGGCAAAAAAGCTAGAGCCGGCCCTGTAAGCACCCCACATCGTTTTTAATTCTGTTTCTAACTTCACTTGATATATTAGTCCTAACATTATCCTCCTATTGATTAGGAATGGGAAGATTCTATTTGACTAGCAATAGCTTAGTCTAGCATGGTGTCACACAGAGCATGGAGTTTGCTTTCAGATATGAAGAATGACCCCAGAGCAAAGAAGGCAGCTTGACTGATGAGCAAAGACCAGCAATAACTTGACACCAGTTTTTCCAGGAACAAAGGAAACCAGAGATGCCTGTCCACATGACCAAAGTTAGAGACGTAAGAGAGTCATATTAGGTCTTAAGTATCAGAGAGGTAACCGTGTTTGTTGCGTTTTACAGATCCAGACTGAGAGTCCTGTGGCACCTTTAAGATGTTAGTCTTAAAGGTGCCACAGGACTCTCTGTTGCATATTAGGTCTTCTACTTCATCTTGCTACTGCAGGATTACTCCCTATAGTACATTTTCTAGTGATTTGCCCTCCCTAGTTTTAAAAGTCTTAAGTCTTGAGGCTTCCACTATTTCCCTTGGAAGATTCCCACAGTTTAAGGGCTGCCCTTCACCTCTACACCCTCCATGGGCAGGTAATTTTCTTCCCATGTTGGTTTACACTCCCTTCTTCATCTGGATGGATTTCAACTATGTGACAACAAAGAAATCAAACACCAAAATAGCAGCAGCTACATATCCTCTGCATGACTAATTTCTTCTGCCTTAAGGCAATGTCTAGCACTGAAATCATAGCCTGTTTACTTCTATCTGGTACTACATTACAACAAAGATTTAACTCTTACTTATATAAATCTACACAAAGACCAGCCTATTTGCATGGTTTTATTTAGAATTTGGATTCAAATAGTGTCATTACCTTTTTCAGCCAAGCCAGTCACACAGCTTGAGCAGAACTCTAGTTTTCATTTGAAACACAGGTGGGTTTATTGCTAACTTTTCCTGTGTTCCTATAAATTACTACAATGAGAAACCAAACAGCCTATGTATATCCATCCCCTTTTGATTTAGAAATTACTTAGAATAGTCTTAAATTTTATATTTAAAAAAGCTATCATATTTTACTAATCTTTAAAGTTAGTTTATATCATTTGTAATCTACAGCCAAATATAATTAAAATGTCCCCTTCCCCATGCTAATTAGAAAGGATACACTCAGGTATCTTGGAAATCAAGAATGCATACTGTGGAATATCTGAATTAGGAGGCTTGCTTGGATAAACACATGAGAATTGATAGGGTAAAAATTTGAACTTCAATGAGCACAGGAATAAGGGCAGAATCAACACTGCAAGTGAAAGCAGAGAAAAAAGTAGGGTGAACATTTATAATGTGTATATATGTTTGATGTGTGTTACCTTCACAAGGTATTAGCAGACTAAGGGCTAAGGAGGGAAAGGAAACAGCAGTACACCCTGGTGTTGGTGAGAAGATTAACAGTATTTGCAGCCATGCCATAGTTCAGTACACATGGACTGGTGCATCTGCACAGACACTAGCTTTGCTCTCTCTGTAGCACCAGCAAGCCAAGTTCACATGCGTGGGGCTCTCTGCTACAAAGCCTTGGACAGCACCCGATTGCTCTTTGTAAATGCTTACTGCTACTATGGGTCCGAAGTATTTTAAATTATTATTTGTAAAAGATCCATTTTTTGTTCCAACAATTCCTCTTGATTTGGGGAGTTAGAAAAAAATTCAAAACTAAACCAGCAACAGGGAGCTGAGTTAGAGCTAAAAAGGGGTAGCCAATAGCTTCCACCACATTAACTGGCTGACTGTGATACTGAGTGAAGTTATCCCACTGCAGTAACCATGAATAGTTTTTCAGAAAAAGCCTACTTTAGGCTATGTCTACACTGCTCACCTTACAACGGCACGGCGGCAGCCGCGCCATTGTAAAGTGCACAGCGTAGCCGCTCTTTGTTGCCAGGTGAGAGCTCTCCCGGCGACAAAATAAAACCACCTCCAGTGAGGGGCAGTACCTTCGTCCTCGGGAGCGCGGCTCCTGCCAACGAAGCGCTGTCTACATCAGCGCTTTTCATTATTAAAAATTTTGTTGTTCTGGGGGGGGTGTTTTTTCACACCCCTGAGCGACAAAAGTTTTAACAATGAAAGTGCCAGTGTATACAAAGCCTTAAATCAAAGCCCCCTAGGGCAGTAGCAAACTGCTTCCGCTCTCAGCCAGTGCACAGAACTAAGAAAGCAAGGAAGAGATCCAAAATAGCTGGATCACAAATGCATATTGTTCTTTCCCTACCTTTTTTATACTAAATCTGCCTGCACGGCACTATATATTCCCTTACTTGCTTATGCTTCTATTTTATCCAGATCAATTTTGAATGGTATTTCCCTCCACCTTCAGACACATTGCCTCCCATTATTACTTCATACCCAACAAAATTATTTTTAAAATGCCCTGGTAAAATTTATTCTGCATATGTCAGATGGTCAGTTTTAACACTGAAACTATCTTCCATAAATATAAAACGAATGATTGACTTCTGCATACTAAGATCATTTTTGATTAAGTACATACTTGGCTTTTATAGCTTACCTTCTCCAATTCTTAAGCGAAAAAGAAAGATGACCAAACACATGCTTTTAATTATTCAGAAAGATCAAGAATTTTAACCCTATTCCCCTCAGTCAGTATTACTCTGTTTACAGAATTCTTTTTCTGCCACGACGAGGTGTTATGAATGCTTTACCTTTGCTTCTCTCTTTTGAAATGGAGACCATCATCCCTTAACACATGTAGCACTGCTGGCCTTGTAAGCAAGAGTTTGGTGGTCATTCCCAAATGGCAATGCAACTTGTTAAATTACAAGACATCAGTCTGAAAACACCTTTAAACCACCAAGAATCTGCAACTATTTAATTCAAAAATAAAAATGAATAAAAACTGTTGTTACAGCAAACTAAAAACCTTTAAAATAATCATCCACCTTTTAAATGTTTTCAAAAATAGGAAAACCTTAAATCTGTGAAAAAACTACAGCTACATCAACCTAAAATATCTGACATGCACAGCCCTAATTTAACAACGTCAATCCCTTTTAGTGAAAGCACACTTCTTGAGTCTGCACAGAATGCCACTGTCAAAATTTTTCACTTCAGAACCACAAGGTTAATCTTTTGCAGTCTGGCGCGCACCAATTAAGCCCTGATAAATAAGGCACAACTAGACAAAGAAAAGAAATTTCCGTTTCAAATCACCAGGTCAAGGGCAGCACACAATGTGTATCAGGTGTTTCCAGAATTTAGTTGACCTACCGTCTTTCCAGTTCATATTCTAAAACCCAGGGTATCCCCAGACATATTATGTTACATTTCTGGAAAATATTACTCATCAAATTCTTCGGACATTACTTGAGTTAAGTTCGACATATAATTTTCTAATATAAGACATTAAAAAATAGAGGTATGCACAGAGTTTTTAAAAAATGTCAACTTTTCAGTGGTTACTGATTCTTAGTTATTCTATCAGATTAAGGCAACCCTGATTTTCACATAGTAGTAGACATTTATAAAACTTTGAGCGTGCACTTTAGACTTTAAGCAGCAGCAAATTATACAAAAAAAGAAAGCGCCGCAGTTGATGAAACCTCAGTTTGCAAAGATTTTTGACTCATTCCACATTTTTAAATTAATTGCTAATTAAATTAAAATACAACTGTCCAATTTTTAATATTAGAGACGGACATCACCCAAAATCTCAGATACAAACACCTATGAATTTTGTGGCACAGATTAATCTCTAAATTTTCAGTGGCAGAAGATCAAGTAACACAGCTTTACTTACTCAATGTACTATTGTAAAGTTACTACTCGGATTTTCACATTTGTTCTTTGTATTAGAAAAATTGACTACTGTATTAAAACTGTGTTCAAATGGCAGTGTAGCATTACTTGCATCTTGTCAGGTTTTTTTTTTATTAATTTTTATATTATGTATATGTGTTGAAGTGTATCAATGGTATAAAGAAGTTAGGTGATATAATTCACAGACAAAGTGTTTGCAAAAATACCATAGTAGTTAAAGTTCCTATTACAGGACCACTTCATCAGTGAGCCTTCCTGCTCCTGGGTCACAGGACTCAATAATTAACATCAAGACCCTGACACTGAGTAAAGCCTCAACTTTCATCTACTTCAGATGCTCTCTTCAAAGCTTCATTATAAGATTTACTTGCACTAATTAACCGAGATCAGAGTCCATTAGCTTTTCGCAGGCTGCCCATCACATCACATGACACCTGTATTTGCAATGATGCTGTATGACAGCAAACTAGATTAACATAACACTAATAATTTCCCCCCTAAATGTCTGTCCTTAAAGACTTTGGTCAACTTGTTGTTATATACCAAGATTTGAAAACTCAACACAGGCTTATATTGTGACTATAAAATGATGAGTGTTGAGCTCAAATTATCCAGCAAAAAGCAGTTTAAAAAATACTGATAATGGTTTTCCACCTTCAGTTGTCCACCAGAGGAAGCCGGGGAAAATCAGAACTCCAAACAGTGCACTTTCACGACTCCAGCAGTAAGGATGGAGAGCTTTCAGAGAAGTGATTTCACTAACTTCATTTCAGGAAGTATCCACAGCAATCCAAGGCAGCTCTCAGCATTTAATCATTTTTAAGTCTTCTGCAGCTGAGAAATTAACAAATGTATAGGGAGACAACACTAAAACATAACTGGAATATTAATACTTAGGTTATTTTGATCCTAGAATGACCTTTCAGAACTCTTTTCCTCTTGGAAGCTAGATTGGTTTGCCTAACTAGATGTCAGGGGTGTTACCATTGTGCTTATGCTTTACCAAATCCTGCACTCAGCCCACAGAAGTGTTTTACTTTTCAAGTGACGACACTAAGAGTTGAAATAATGTCATGAACCTTTTATATCAACACCTTGGAAACAGCATGTCTCTTTCTGAATACTGTATGATCATCAGTCCCTGGTGAGTTGAGAAGTAATCAATAACTAGTGAAAGATAAGAAAATATACACCTAGTATGAATAATGCCAAAAATCAAGAATCAACAGTTAAGTACACAGAAGTCAAGAAGTGCTAATATTAAACTTGAATGTGCAATTGTAACTCTGCCCTGTGTGAATATGCACGACAATACAATCTTGAATTTTTTGTCATATAAAATGTACATATTAATACTTCTATCATTCTTTTCTACTTACTAATGCATACAATGATCCAGTATATCTTTGAGTGAGATTACATATCTCTTCTCCAACATAAACATTTTAATATTGTGTCAGCAGCATTGCATTTTATATTTTGAACACCATTTTTTGCTTCCCTTTGGGGAGACACTTCTGAATAATAATTGGTTTATGAGCAATTTATATATTATATTTTTTGTTTGTTATTTTTGTCTTCCCTGAAGTGCAGCAAATTAGTGTTTTGTATCTCAACGATCATGCAAAGGCCTTAATAAAATTTAAATATTACTTTTTCAAATGCCAGAAAAACCCAAAGATGTTACAAAATTGTTTTCTTAATGAGCCAGAGCATGTATACATACCATAATATACTACTGATTTGAAAGTCGTCAATATATTTTCAACTAGACAAGTATAAGTCAATTGAAAACTATTTTTCCACAAACTGATTAAAAACATGTATGCTAAGTATTTAATCATGTTAAGTATGATTAAGGTAGTACCAATACAATAAATTAATAAAACAATCCTGATAATGATGTAGTTGAGGTTGTAATTTAATCATTAGCTACATGTGTTAATGTATTTATTAGTGGCCTGGAAAAGGGGGTGAGCAGTGAGTGGCAACTTTGCATCGGAGATAAAATTATTTAGGGTAGTACAATGTGGGGAAAACTACAAGGGTATTCTGAAGGACTAAGTGAATTGGCAATATGATGGCAGTTGAAATCAGTGTGGACTAAAAGCGAAGTTATGCACGCTGAAGGGAATAATTTTAATTACTCATACACCTATCAACTCACAAAAAAGACCCAAGCAGCATTTCTGACAGTTCAATCAAGATGTCTGTTCAAAGGTTCAGCAGCAATGAAAACAGCAAACTAATGTTAAAGGTGCATATGGAATGGAATAAAGAAAAATACAAAAATATTACAGTGCTAGAGATCTTGAAATATACAATCTTCCCCACTTGCATCCATTCATAATGTTGCTGCAAAGATCATTTTCTTAGCCCTTTGCTTTGGCTGTCACCTCCTCTCTTTGCAGCCTTCCACTGGCTCCCCCATCTCTATTATATCACACATCAGCTCCTTTTTCTTCACCTTCAAGGCCCTCATGGCCTATCCCCACCCCACCCATCTTCTCGTTCAGTATCAAGAGGTCAGCTCCCACCTCCATTGTCACATGGTGCCAGCCTCCACTGCCCACGTGTTAATTTTCACACAAACACCTTCATGCTTTCACCTGAGCTGCCTCTCATGATTGGGAGGAACTCCCTGTAATCATCAGCAAAGCTACTTTATTATTATTTTTAAAAACCCTTTTTAAAAATTTGTCTTTGCTATGATGCCTATGACAAAACTTAACAGTTAGGATGCTGGTGTGCTAAGACCACTGCCTACATAACTGTCCAATATTGTCTCATTGTTTCCTTGCACTCACCTGTCTGTATCCATCTGTGGTCTCTTGTCTTAAATGGTAAACTCTTAGGGGCAGGGACTGTTTTTTGTTCAGTGTTTATACAGTGTGTAGCATAATGGGTCCTGGCCCATAACTAGGGCTTCTGGGCTCTATTGTATTAAAATATATATAAAATAAATAAATAAGGCTTGCTTTCTCCATCAACTCACTGAGGCTTTTATTGTCATTAATGGGCTCTGAGGAGATTCTGAAGGTGTGTTTTAGCCCCATCTCCCTAGGATTTCAGTCTTGAAATCACCACCACTTGGGAAGTTCTGCGGGAAGGCTCATGCCCCACATGGCTATGGGCTGCTTGATGTTCTAGCACAGGAGTAGGCAACCTATGGCACATGAGCTGATTTTCAGTGGTACTCACACTGCCCGGGTCCTGGCCACCGGTCCAGGGTTCTCTGCATTTTAATTTAATTTTAAATGAAGCTTCTTAAACATTTTAAAAACCTTATTTACTTTACATACAACAATAGTTTAGTTGTATATTATAGACTTAGAAAAAGAGACCTTCTAAAAATGTTAAAATGTATTACTGGCACGCGAAACCTTAAATCAGAGTGAATAAATGAAGACTCGGCACACCACTTCTGAAAGGTTGCTGACCCCTGTACTAGCATTTGGTAGGAAGGGGTTACCTGACTGGCTCAATCTCTCTCCAGGCTTTTGTTGAGTCCACAGAAGAGGTAGGGTTTTGAGGGACTGCCTCCAGAAAAATGCAGTGCAGACCTTCTATGCCATGTGACTAAGATATGCCAGAAGTTGCTAGGGGGCCTGGACTTTCACTGTCCAAGGAAAAGAATAAATAGAAGGGGGAAATAGGAGACACTTCAGTTTCCAGGTCTTTGAAACTCTGCTGGATTGCAAACAGTTGCACTTCTGTGTCTTGCACTTTTTATTTTAAAAAAGCTAAACTCAGAGGTGTTTAAAGCCTTTATTATTAATTTAAAGCACAAAAAGTATCTGTGATGCCATCTATTTAGTTATAAAACTGGACTATTTCTCTTTAATGGTGTTGTCAAGGAGGTTTAGTGGCTTTCAATAGTGCTTTCTCCTCTGCCTAGTCCTTTTATAACTAATATTCCAAAATGATAAATCTAAATAAAGATGAACACATTAGTATTAATAATCACATGTAAGAACATTTATCTTTCACAATGGCTGTGATGAAGCTTTAAGTTTATAAGCCTGAAGAACTGAATAATTTTTCCCCTAAAACATTTGTTAAGAGTCCGACGAGCTTTTTAGCTATATCTCACAAACCACTGCCCATCCTCAGCAGGGACACATGTTGGGCATCTGAAAACCAGCCACAGCAGCACTCTAGCAGAATAGCGCTTTACCCACAGGAGAGAATTAACGAGGGTGCTAAGTGAGTTTCTCTCTGGAGCTCGCTTTGAAAAATGGTACTGCTTGGGTGCTGATTCTGACTCTACCTTTCTGCAAAGGAAAACAGAAAATCAAACAAGGAAACAAGCAAAGCCAAAGGACAGGGGGGGAAAAGGGGGAGGGATGGTAAAAGGAAGATATGAGGAAGGGGGAAAAAGTAGTATGGGGTAAAAAAAAGCAGCAGAAAGGTCAGAAATAATACTAGAGGTCCTAATATTTGTGTCTGATAGCATTCTCCTATCATGCATACAAAATTACGTGGAAATCCAAAGGTTAGAGAAATGCTATCAAAACATGAATTCTTTTAGCCAAGGTAATTATCTCACAGAGAAAAAAATACAATGATGTACTGCAAGTATTCTAATCAGGGACTCTGACAAAGTTTATCTTGTAGACTATCTGGCCACAGAACTTTCTGATCCCCAAATCCAAACCACCCTTTATCCCCCATTTTCACTTATCCAAATGAGCTAGCCAGCAGATGACCTGCCTCAGGGTATGTCTACACTACCCGCCGGATCGGCGGGTAGCGATTGATCTATTGGGGATCCATTTATCGCGTGAAGTGTAGACGCGATAAATCGATCCCCGATCACTCTCCTGTCGACTGCTGAACTCCACCTCGGCGAGAGGAGGAAGCAAGGTTAACGGGGGAGCCGCGGCAATCGACCCCGCGCTGTAAGGATGCGAGGTAAGTCGAACTAAGATGCGTCGACTTCAGCTACGCTATTCTCGTAGCTGAAGTTGCATATCTTAGGTTGATCCCCCCCCAGTGCAGTCCAGGCCTTAGTTCTGCAACTAGTCAGCTTCTTACCTCCACTCAAAGAAAAGGGTAGCAGAAGAGCTAGACAACTGCTGAACAGAGACCAATCTGATTGACTGATCCATTCAGGAAATAGCAACTTTTATCCCCACCACTTTTTTTAAACCCCTAGGTGAAAAAAAAGGCCGGCAAGTCTGCTATTGCTAAGCCTTAGAAATCATGTAAACACCTTTTAGAGAAAGAGTGAATTCCCATTAAAAAAAAAAAATTAAGGGAAATCAAACATGAAAAACTGAAAAGGCAATAAGGAAGTTGGTGCTGGAAGATACAAGAAATCTGATTCTACATACTTCCTGAACATGCAACTGCCAATTATTTCAATGGACTTGAAAACTTCACGATTACATTTAGTCTGGAAATGGTCAAACAACCATGTTGTGTATTTCTGTTATTTCTCTCTTTCTGTTATTTCCCTCTTAACTATTTCCCTTGTTCATCTGCACAAAGCCAGCAGGACTACAGAGCAGGCTCATTTGGGGATTTTTTGTGGTGGTAGGGTTGCAAGAGAGGACTATTTAATGTGTGTCTTGCTCTTCCTAAAATATATTTCGATAAAATGAAGTTCCTGTAAGTGATCTATGCACAATCAGTGCCTCCAATTAAGTTCCAAGTGGAAAGGTGTCTACATCATTTAAAAAAAAATTGATATACTACTTGGGAATCTCTGAATAAAGGCCAGGACTCAAATGGTCTTTTCTAGTCTAAAGATGGCTGACATAGAGCACAATGGAGACATTTTCTCAGAGAAGTGTACTTCTTACCAGCATGTTGATAGAAGATTTCAGTCTCCACGGCTCCACTGTCTTATTTCACAGGCACTAAATTCACACAATACTTTGCGTGACGTGCCAATTTCTGAATACCTGTATGAGTCACTACACTATAATCAGACAACCCTTCTATTACAAGAGCACAGATCATTCCATCCCCCATAAATTAGTTCTAACATTTGACCAGTTTAGACCCAGAGATAAACTTAATCCCCCTTTCCTCAATCTATGCATGAGAAAGGAAAATTTTCTTATCAAAGGTCAGATTTACAAGCCATGTTCTTTATGTGTCTTTCACTCCTATTGCCACTTTTCTATTTCTTTGTGGGATATAATTTTCCAAACATCTGGATTTGTTCTTTCCTCCATAATCTAATGAGCAATACTTTATGGGCTGTATATCATGTAGAAATACTGTATATTACTATAGTGTAACTGTAGTTACACATACCATACTGAAAGAAAAGTGGATAAAAGAATGGGCATTTCTTAAAATGTTCTTTTTGGTTACCTGATTTTGTTTCATCTTTTTCATGACAAAAAGCAGAACCAGCAAAATCTACACATGTTGTATGGTCTGTTTAAAAACTGCTCACCTCATGATCTAAACTTCTCTCACTAACAGATTATCTGATTAAAGGCTCCACTAGTAGATAAATTTATCTTGCCTACAGGCGTGAATGAGAGTGTATCTGCAAACTTACAATAATGTTTATATACCGGTCTCCTTCACAGCTCAATTATCTACACCAAAGAAGGTTTTTAATAAATTCATCTGCCTTCTGTAGTTTGAAAGGGGAAAATCCCTAGATATCTCCAGTTTCTCACATAAGCCAATAATTTAAAAGGAGTCTAATTAGAGTACACTTTGCTCCTGACAGAAGTACTCTTGAGAACTTGTCATATGGTCCACCATGTTCTTTTTAAACTCTGAACAAGGTTTATTAGTTACTATTCTGCAAAGTTTGCAGCAAGTCTTGGCAAACCTACCATTCCACACTAGACCAGACATTTAGAATCCTAAAGAGTAAAGTTTGAGAAGTAGCCATTTTCAAGTTTTCAAGTCACATTTAACATTTTATACTACTAACCCTTTTAATCTATATTATATTCAAGTCTTGCCTATTTTAACAAGGTAAACAAAGGGGAATTTTTTTTTTTTTTTTAAAGGGCACAATTTTGTTGACAGAGGCTATTTCACTCTGGGCCATTGGACTCAGTTCTAATTTATTAACTAATCCTTTACTGACAGTAATACGAGACAATTATTAGAACCATAGCAAAAGAATACATAGTTTCTACTGCTCAACTTTTTAGAGCACTCATGTATAACTGTACAAAATTTGATTTGCTAATAATACAATCAATATAGTAATCCCTGTGTCATATATATTAGCAGTAAACTCACTTTTTCCACTTTTCATATCTGCTACATATGCCAGTAATGACAGACTAACTGCATTAGAAGTGGTTAAGGGAATAAAATGAGACGTTTCTGCTAAAATGATAGGCAGTGAAATGGTTAATTTTGACATCTGTACTGACATCCTTAAGTTTTAGTATTAATCATTCATTGAGCTGAATGGGCAGTTCACATCTGTCAGAGCTATTTTAAGCTCTCTGCAAATGAGGGAAGGCATCACTGCATTGGTTACATTCTAGTCACATTTCTAAGGTGTCCTCCTCAAGCTCTGGGCCTTCAGTGCTAGGAACTAATTTAAAAAACAAAAGCTTGGACTCTACAGCATAATTCTGTGGCAACTGGTGGATATACAGGGGATGAGTAACCACAGAGGATCTTGTTCCTGATACATACTATGACTAGGGCTTTTAGAAGATGAAAGCATATTGTGAATTTGTAAAGCTATCCAAATAAGCATTTTAGGGTAAATGTGCTCAACATGAATTACACCTCTACCTCGATATAACGCTGTCTTCGGGAGCCAAAAAATCTTACCGCATTATAGGTGAAACCGCATTATATCAAACTTGTTTTGATCCGCCAGATTGCGCAGCCCCGCCCCCCCTCCCCCCGGAGCACTGCTTTACCGCGTTATATCAGAATTTGTGTTATATCGGGTCATGTTATATCGGGGTAGAGGTGTCTATATTTCTATTTTTCTTGGTAATGTAACTAGAGCTGGGAGAAATATTTCACAGTTAACACCTGACTACACAGAGCTAGCTATTCCTGAATTGCTATTCCTAATTAACTATTCTTGGCTAACTCGATGTGTGGACATACTTATTCTGGAATGGTAGTATCTTATTCCAATTTAGTGGATTAAGCTAATTTGGAACACGGTATTCGGATTCCAGAGCATCCACCATGGAGTTAATCAGGAACAGTTAACCCGATTTAAATTCACATCCTATCTTAATCTGGATTAATTTTCTTGTGCAGACAAGCTCTCAGGGAAACAGGCTAAAAACATACCCTGGATTCGTGGAACGCAAAGAAAATATATAATTTCAACTCTACTTCTGATTTTTCCATAAAAAGGCAGTTTTTTCAAGCAAAAACTACTATTAGTCTGATCAGATCTTTCTTTCCTTTTTTTGTGGAGACAGAAGGGAAAGAGAACCCCAGACCTGAACACCTTCGAAGTCTGGTGTAATTCAATCAGATGCAAACTTTTTGACTTGAACCCATTTTATTTCTTTTTCATCAGCGTACAATACTGAGTTTTGTGATGACACTGGCTCTGGTAAAAAAGGAAAGCAAGATTTTTCCAGTGCTTCATTAAAACTTGTCTTGTTAACAAATTTCACAGCAAGACCGAGAATTACTATGTTATTTTGTAAAGTGCAAACACCAGTGAATATTTCCCATTTCACATCATGAACTTAGCAATCAGAAAACTGGTAATTTCCAATATTTAATTTGTACCATAAACTCACTTACCCTTCGGTCACTATGGGTGCCTGTGAGTGGGCACCAGATATGATTGTGATTCACCTCATGGAAAAAAACTTTGGGAATTTGTAAAAGGGTAGACAATGATCAGAGCTAAGAGGGACTTGGGGGAAGATCCTGGAACTTTCCCCAGGAGTAAAAATTGCCTGGTCTGACAACGTAGGGTGTGGCAGGGAGCTGTGAAGCCACCTTGGGTTAACAATGCTAGGAGGTACGTGAATAGGGAGGTGGCCAAATTCATGGGGGCCATAATGGGTTGGTAATTTCACATCCAGAGATAGTATATGGGGCACCAGAATTATTCAGGGTGGAGGAGGTCTATCTGTCAAGACTTGGGAGTTAACATGTCTTTGGCCGATATTAAAGTAGTATTAGATACCTGGGTTCCCAGACAGATATGGGGGGAGGCAGACAAGCTAATTACTGGCACTTTCTTCTGGCAAATGTCCAGTATAAGTACTCCATAGGGAAGTGATCAGTGATCAGATTAAATCCTTTACCAATCCATTTTAAGGTGCGGAAATGGAGGTGGAGCTCCTATGACTGATATGGCAGGGAGCCAACTCTCTCCTCCCTTATAGCCCCTCCCCCCCATAATACTCATTCAAAGCATGGGGGATGGTGAGGTCCCAGCAGCAGGTTGGGGGAGGGCTCACGGAAGGCCTCCGGGTGTATATATATATTGAAATGATTATAGAATTACTTGTACTGTACACTTCTATCTGCCTGGTACTCCCAAACATTTAAGAATAAAGTTGTGGCCTAATTAAATCACATCCAGTGTCTCTTGTCCTTCTTCTGGCATGACCAGACAAGAGTCATTGTACAGGTAAGGCTGCTGGTATGCTGAAACCAATATTGACTCATTGTTTCCTTGTACTTGCCTGTCTGTCTATGTCAGCTGTCTTTTGTCATATACTTATATTATAAACTGTTTGGGGGCAGGGGCAGACTTTTTTCTGTTTGTACAGCCCCTAGCACAATGGTAATACAAATAATAAATAAAACACCACCACTGTCAGGGCTTCCAATAACTGGAGTGTGATCAACAGGGGCAAACATGTTCTCATCTTTCAGTCATATAAAAGATCGGCAGTTTGGAAAGGTCATGACTGGGACCTCCCAGGATGATAAATAAAGAATTGCTACTGATCATACCTCAGGTTATGCAACTGCTGGGGGAAGTGCGTGCATACTGGTATAGCAGTGGATGTGTGTAAAGCAGGACATATATTTATAATTGTAGGTATAAATGTATACCTGTGTGTACACCAGACAAAACCAGACAACCTTTTCCCAGAGGGGAAAACTTAGAATCCAGATAGACATTCTGTGAATTTCAGTCCACAAGATCACCAGCACATTCCTGTAGTCTAGACCATGGTGATGAACTCTGGGATTTGGCTCAATGTGATCAATGAATGCCAGAACAACATAAAAAGGGGCTGATAATACAGCAGCAGTAGTAGTATTAACAGGAAACACTTCAATGGTCTTTTTTTTTTTTAAACTCTTGTTTTGAAAAAACTTCTGGCTAGTAAATGCCTTCCTTGCCTGGGAAGTTTCAGCTCAGTTCATGCAGCAATACTAAAGTCAATCAATAAGGTTTTGAAGACTGCAGAACAGCAGGAACAAGATGTAAAACAGACACTAAACTAATAATGTAATTCTTTCCATTAATATTTTTATATATTTAAAATGATGAGTGTCCTTTTACAGGACTTTCTACACTGACTACAAAGACATGTTTGGTTACTACTTACCAAATTAAACTCATTTCTATTCTCAAAAATCAATCTTGTCCAACAAATTCCATATTAATTAATGCTATTATCCATTAGCAATTTCCTTTACGCTGTTATGACACACATCTATTCCATCATAATGAGATTATGTAAAACATGTATTCTGTTTATCTGAATAACAAAACTTCAATTGCTGTTTAGAAGTTGTACTGCTGTTTGCCAGTGATTTTTCTAAATATTCATGACTAAGTCACCACTCATTCTGAAGATACTTTCTGCAATTAAAAAGTTTAACTATTTTAAGTAACTTATAGAATTAGCGTGATTCAGAAAGTTTGTTGATAAAGAACATTTAACTGTTTAACAATACTGAACAGTTGATTACAGAAAGACATGTCAGTGCACATACGGCAGCCAGATAAATTATGCACATCTGGATTACTTCTGGCAAAAAACACAGCTAAGTGTCTAAAGCCAAGATTACCAATCTGTCACTAACAAGATGTACATTTATTTAAAAAACGTCAAGGGTTCAGTCATATTTTTTATTTCTTCATAAACTTTCCAACTCCGCATAAGGCAGCAAACAGGTGACAAAATGCATTGCTCAAATAGTCAAAGGCTGTATAAACAGAAAGAACTGACCTTCTCACACATATAGTAGAATATTCATAATTTGAAGTCAACTGTACTGTTCATTAGTATGGTACATTAAAAATCTAGCATCAAAAATGATGTGTGATCAACATTTTAACAGAGCCAACCTCAAAATTTAGGTGAAAAGAGTTGAGTTAAATCAGAATCAAAGAAATTACCAGAGAAAAGTTACCACCATAATCTAACTGTAGTAGCAAATGTTTACTTTTATACATAATTTGACATAGGAAATATGTCTTCCCATGTCTAATACTCATGGGCAAAATCAAAGTAACCGATATTAGTGGTAGATGAAACCTATGGCATTAGGCAGTTGCCCCATGATGGCTGTTTCCTCAAACAAGTTGGTGGATTTAATCCAAGTCCTAATTCAGATGGTAGTCTTATTTGCAGTCTTAGCACATAGACCAAAGATTGGCATAGACAACGTAGTCCCTTCTCAGCCACATAGGATGGTTCAACCAAATTTACAACATGTTGACAGTACAGCATGGAAGTCTGCATTATCACTACCTAGACCAAGGGTCGGCAACGTTTGGCATGCTCGCCCGTGGCTTCCCACCGCCTCCATTGGCCCGGGACAGCGAACCGAGGCCAGTGGGGGCCGCGATTGGCCGAACCTGCCGCGTCAGCAGGTAAATAAAACTGGCCCGGCCCGCCAGGGTGCTTACCCTGGCGAGCTGCGTGCCAAACGTTGCCGACCCCTGACCTCTCAGTAAATCTACAGTATGTAATTTATATTGAAATTTAAGTACAAAACTGAAAACTGAATATTAATACAATGAGTTTAATTTAATGTTTGTTTTTGTCAGATTCTTTTCCTTTCAAGTGAGTGGTGTTTTATGAATGAAAAATATGCACAGATTTTCATACAATAATGTTGTGTCGATGGGTAGAAAACCAGCTGCCTGCTCTTTTTTTCTGACTTTATTTTTAGTTAGATGACAGTTAGCTTTGCATAACTTAGTAATACAAAACTCTTAATGACTTACCCATACCCATAAGCTAAAAGTCATCATTTAAGACCAACATGGACAGACAGATAATGTAAGAGAAAGTCTTTATAAATGAAAGTGGTATGAGCTAACACTTCCTTTAGGGACCAATAGTAACATTAAAAAAAAGTCAGAGCTGTTTTTCTCATAGTGGCAATGAGTAATAGCCAAAAATCCCTCTAGAGCAATCTATACAAACAAATAATTCAGAAGAATACATGCTAAAACATCTCTGTGGTTAAAAGCCTTTACACTTTTTGAACCATTCAAACTAGTCGTGTAGACAACTAATTGTATGCAAGTTTATAGCAACCCCTATATTAAGGCTGCCCAACACTTTCCTTTTTTTCCAAACCTTTTTTGAGAAGCTCAAAGAGTTCCATTATCGGCAGCAGACAAACCCTGGGACTAGAAAAGTGCCTTTTCTTTATCCCACGAAATTCCAAATTTCCATATACCTGTTGTGGCTGGCATTCTTCAAGAAAATTTAGGCAAAATGTCAAAATAATAGCTGAAAATGAACATTCTAAAGAGCAAGGCAAATGCCCAGGCTAAATCAGTGATGGCAGCATATCCCTGTACTGGGAATGCTGGGAGCTGATGGTGAACCTGTAGGGACAAGAGCTCGGAGAGAACCAAGCTAAGCTGTGCTGACGCCATAGCCCTGACCCAACACATGACCTCAGTATCCCATATCTCTGCTCAGGGCCTTCAAATGGAGTCCATCATTTCCCAGGGTGAGGAAGACAACTGGTTCCCCTGACCACACCCTCTGGATAGGGCACATACCAGCAGCCCATCCCCTCTCTGAGCCAAAAGCTAATGTAGTCAACCCTGTATATGCACAGTATTGAAGGCTCAGGATACAACACTGCTGCACGATGTGGAGATTGCTCTAGTTTCACACAACAGAATTTATTTTCACCTTTTTCCTTTTAAAAAACACTTTTAAAATAGTTTATTTTGTGTATGTAATTTTCTAAGTTAATTAGATTGGAAAAGCCAAAACTTAAAAAGTTAAGAAATGACAGATTTACAGTTGCCTTGCGACTTTTTTTTATTTTTTATTTGCCTCTTTGTACATATACATTATGATACATATCTTTAATTACACGATCACACACTATTTTTTCCACAGGACCACTGTCATATTCACATTGGATTGATGGTTAAAGGAGTAGAATTAAATTTGCACAGGGAATCTGACATTTCCCAACATTCAAATGCTTAATATTACAACCAAAATAGCTTTCTTTTAACATAGTTTTTTGTAACACATTTATAATAACTCACTCACTGTACCATAATGTTAGTATACAATTGCATGAACCATATCACGTTCCGATTTACCTACGTTTTTAATGTCGATTTTTAATATTTATTTGCTATCTATATGAATCTAATTACATGAAATGGATTGTAGTATTTATTCCTTATTACTCCAGCCTTTGTACTTCAAAATTAAACTCTGCAAAAGTTCATACCACCAAAATCCTTGGCGTGTGATCTATAGAGAGTAGCCAATTGTTAAAGGTGAGGCACCTTTTTTTCCTCTCCTCTCCATAAACCTCAATAGGACAGCTTTGGACTTTAGGCTAAAGTTATTCGGGACAGATCAACTAGTGTAAATGGGCATAGCTCCATTAACTACACTGATTTACATAAGGTGAGGACCGGGCTCATTTATTTTTCTCCCTTAATAACTCTCTCATATTCCTTGTTGAAGGAATTTTCTTGCTAACAAAGATAGTCCAAAATACAATGTTTATCCAGAGCATTTAATATCCAGTGCAAAATCAATATAGGTAAGAGGCCTCAACAATCAAACTTTTAGCTCATGGGTATGAGTAAGTCATTAAGAGTTTTGCATTATTAAGTTATGCAAGGCTAACTCATTTAACTAAAAATAAAGTCAGAAAAAAAAGAGCAGGCAGCTGGTTTTCTAGCCATCGACACAACTTCATCATATGAAAATCTGCACTTATTTTTCATTCATAAAACACCACTCCCTTGAAAGGAAAAGAATCAGACAAAAACAAACAGAGGTCTTACAACATTAATTGCATAACTAACCACTGAAAAAAATTAAAAAGAAGAGCTGAAATGAAATTATGGACACATGTCAAAGACGGATAGCAAAAGATGTACCAGAAACAGAACAAACAACTTAGGGTTCAGAAAAATAAAAAAGGGATCCCAAACAGAACAGAAAAATAAAAATTTAAAAAAATCAGAAAGAAAAACATGAAAGGAGAATAGAAACAAAAGACAAGTTGAGGAGTCCAATCAGGGAAAGGCAGGATGTTTTCCCTTCTTGATGCACAATCACATTTCTGGGAAATGTGAAAGCAATATACTGTGGCTGTCAGGGGAAGAGAATTCACAGCATTTGTAGTACTTCATGTGGGAATCCTCTAGAGGTTCACTCAAACAAAGGTCTCTTCCCCACCTCACCTTACAGCTCACCCTTTTCTACCACTTTGCGAATTTCTGATCATTAACAGTTTACTTCCAATCTTCCGAGAGCCCTTTTCTTCATATCTTACTCTTCAGCAATAGTGCACAAAGTAGCTGTACAGAAACTGATATAAGCTTTCCAGTAGCAAAACACTGTCAATGCTTCCCATTGATTACTAATCCAAGAAGTGGCCCCAGAAAAATCAAACCACAGTCTGCTAAGAGCAGTGTGATCTAGTTGCTAATCCTTTAGCCAACAGGCTATGAAACGCTGAGGGCTTATTACATTTATTTCTTCAAGATTTTAATGGCTATCCCATGACATTGCTATGTGAATCATTACGAGGAGTTACTGATATGGATATGACATGATGGTAGACAAGTAGAATGGTACTCAAACTACTGAATGTTATGTTTAACAATCACATCATAAGTAAACTGAAATTTCCAGAGGAAATAAACTACTAGCTTGTAAAATGGCATTAAGTAATCAATACGGTAAAGTCGGTCTACTGGTAAAGCTCGTCTCCCAGACCTTAAATGAACCCTGCTAATTCACTTGCATTCATTTATTCAAGCTTCTCTTAATTTCATATCCCTTCTATTATGTTGCAGGACTGACACGGATGTTTTGAGTTTTATTTTAACAACTTTGTTTCTTTAAGTAAGCCCACAGTTGGTTCAACCCCACAAAACAAGGTTATTTTCTTTTGGAAGAGAAAGTGCATATGCGGAAATTCTGAAAACCATCCAATGTAGTGCAGAGCTGTAAGGAAACATTTGACAAATTTTCTTGCCAGACACATGTACAAACATATCCTAGATTGTTAAATTCTTCTGAGGTCAGTCATTGAAAAGAACTAAGTACAAATGGCAAGCACAAAATCCCCAAACAGAAATGAATTGGGTAAAAACAAAAAATTGCATAATAGTGTTCCAGATCAGGTACAATTATGTTACACCTTGGAAAAATGATTACTTTTCCAGGTAAAATGTTATATACCTGTATTAAATGTTTTTACCGAGGCTTAACACGAATTACTAATGTTTCAGATTTAGAATGAATAGACAAGGAACCTGACTCTAGAAATCAGGTTATTTCACTTAAAACTGATTTACAGTAAATTCCTAATACTTTATATCATGCAACAGTAGCTTGTTTTATTGCATAAATATGTTATGATTCAATCCACTTTAGATTAATGTCCAGGTATGTTGTAATGACTTGAACATTAAACTCTCTACCAGCAGAGGGGGACCTCTATTGTGATTTCTTTCTTTGAAAACATTCAAAAAGCAATCTTCTAAATCCATTAGTGAATCTCTTGTGCATTCTTATACGACACACATATGGGACTAAGCAAGTACTCTTCCTTCTCACAAGTACCCAACGAAATATAGTTAACAAGCATAAAGCTATACTGCTTGTTTGGTCTATGTGGATCTGATCACACTACGCGTCTAAATTTGCAAATGAACTGGAGCTCAGCAGTTTCTCTTTGGAGTCTGGTCCTGAAGTTTTTTTGCTGTAGGAGCCATCTCCTGAGCTCCAGGTCATTTGCATGAAACTGCTGAGCTCCAGTTCATTTGCAAATTTGACACCATCAGATCAGGATTAAACAAAGACTGTGAATGGCTATCCAACTACAGAAGCAGTTTCTCCTCCCTTGGT
>NW_020664420.1:26374912-26433391 GCF_002925995.2 Terrapene triunguis
CAGAAACTCGACCTCACCTCCTTTCCTGCAAATTTTATCAATTGCTGAATGAAGAAACTGAGACTATAAATTAACATTCATAGTGACAAAAAACAACATTATGTTGGTCTACAAAGGGTGTTTTTTTCTATTAGTCAGTGACAGATTGATGAGCTATGATCAAGAAAAAAAATCTCCTTAGACTAAGTAGCATTTTAAATTAAGTCAAATTTTGGGCCTAAAACTAAAATTTGCCTATATTGGGGAATTTTCAGCATTTGGTAGTCAAGCCATTAAAAAAGACTTTTTGTACAGCAGTATACACATGCAGTTTCTTATACACTAAACATAATTTAAATAGATTTCAGACTTAATAATACACTAAGGTGTCAACCAAAAATAAGAATTTTAGATACAGCTAAAAAAAGGTTAATTCATTCATCTAGAAATACAAATAGAAGTACAAATCAAGAAGCTTGGGCATAACATGCTCCCTTCAGGAAACACACCTTCCATAGTTTCTCATATTCTGCAATATTTGAAGTTTACAAGTGGTATTAAGGAACAGCCCCAATGCCTTATGGTGACAAGCACATGGATCACCATGACAAGATTAAAATGGAGGGGGGGGAGGAGGAAATGGACAAAAATATTTTGGCTACATTTGGCATCTCCAGATTTGAATGTTTAACCATGTGTCACTAATGTGCTCTTCATAGTTTTATTTAAGGACAAAAATAAAGGCTACTTTAAGAGCTGAGAGCTGACATGGTATTGAAAGCTTTAGCAGAGCTGCCCTTCAAAATCCTGGATGGATTATAAATTCATTTTCAGGGTCCAAAAAGAATTTCAACAGAAAAGCAGGTTTCTACACTGGGTTTTATTTTCTAAAACTTCAGGATTTTGAAGAGCAGCTTTGCTAGAGGTTTCAATACTATGTCAGCTCTCAGCTCCTAAGGTGGCCCTTTATTTTGTATTTAAAGAAATTAGTCACTGTATAATGCATCTTTACCAAAAGCACTTTGATTTTCTTAAAACAAATTACAATTGTTCTTAAACCTATCTTTCTTTGGGCCATAGGTATTTGAAACAGAGTTTTGTGGAACACCACCACAGGTGAGTCTGTGGGCCTTTGACAAACATCATTGAATTTTGACAATTTCATATCACAACCAACATATGGACTGCCCTTTTTGGGGACAATATGAAAGTACAGCCTTGTTAGTTTCTGCTTTTAGCACCTCTCTCATCATGTAAAGGTTTAGTAAGTCCCTGGAATACTCAATCTGTCTATATTCGTCATTTCGGGAAACAAAGGAATTCTAATTTTGTATCTTTTTTTTTTTTTTTTAACAAAGTTTTGCTTTTTTTGCTCTCAATGCAACCCCCCCTCCATTTAAGGTAAAAGGACTACAAAGATGAGTGAGAGAATTCGTGTCTCACATGAAGAGCTACCTCCTCTTCTAGATGGAGGAGCACACCACAATCTCAGAGATGACTTCCTAAAAGACTGAAGGACAAACATTTAGGTATAATGTGAAAATTAAATGATTCAATTTCCTGGCACCCTGAAATACAGAGAAGTTGATATGCCCTGACAAAGCCCCATAGTATTATAAACTCTCTGGTTCCTAGGGCCTGTTTGCCTCAATAAATATAAAGTACAGGCAACTCTGGGTTCTTTGAAAGCTTCTGGTGTTTGATGTTATTTCATGATTGGCATACATTATATTATATTTAAGGTGATACTGAAAGTTTACATATGGAATGTTACTATGTGACCCTCTAAAGCTTAAGGACTGAAAACTGAGCAGGGTTTCCTATGATTACTTGTGACATTTGTACCTTTTCTCTTTTGCAGAGGGTGGATGATCCCACCAAATGTCCTGCAAGAGTTTGTAGATTCCTAGAACCCACATTAAATCAGAGAAAGATGTTAATAAACAGCTCAGAGACTACCAGATCTGCCTCTGCAGGAAGGCTCTTTCAGTGGAAGGTTGTTCAGTGGAAACTATAGTTCCCTTCCCCACCCTTTTATCAGCCAGAAATTGAGTTGTCAGAACAGGTATAAAGGTTGTAGTGATGACACAATCTTCTTATCAGTCCCAGCAACAAAAACCACAAAGAAGGAAACATTTTTCAATTTCTTTGAGCATTACAGAGTAGTCATCTAACTGAACTCTTAAGATGCAACAGTGATTGAAGCTCCAAGCCTGACTGTGCTACTCTCGTCCATCTCTATTGAAGGGGCAGGCAGATAAATTGTCCAGAGTGCAGCCAGCTGAAAAAGTGTTGAACTTGTGGAATCCTGTGGTGTTTGGCAGGAATTCTGGCAGAGTTTTCCTGGATTTCTATAAGACTACATAGGTTTCTTGCAGAGCACTTTGTGGAGCCCATGCTGCAAATTCCTTTAATATGTGCCATACTTTTCAGCAACAGTACTTTATACCAAGTCTAACAAATCTCATTTAAACTTGACTACTAAAGACGCACACAATTCTGTACTGAGAGCATAACAAGCAATTAGGATCCCTTCTTGTGGGCATTGGAAAACTTTGATTCATGTTTAAAGCTTTCCTTTTGAGTCCATTTAACAGACTAGACAGTACAACTTCTGCACTAAACACTAAAAAAAAAAAAAATCTGTGAAATTCTCCATTCTGCAGCAACACAAATATGCAAACGATGCCACTATGTAGACTAGCATAATCACTTTTTGCCTATTAATGAAACCTTAAAGAAACTTTGTAAGCCAGTCAGTACTATATAAATGCTAATAGATCAACGGCTGAACAAGAAGTATACTATATATTTTTCACATGTATAAACCCAACTTGGAAAATGAACATAATATAATATATATCAAGAATATAAAAGAACAGCGTAACAAGCAATACTTCTATAAAAACAGATGTTTCAAATTAAAATAATCTTGAGAATTATGGACCACTTAAACTCAAGGAGGCTGCAGAGGGACCAATGACAATATTTAACTCTGTAAATTTAACACTTATATATTGACATTTCACATATTCAAAAATCCATTGCATGGCAATATTACATCTGCATATAGTTAATACTAGACAACAATTACATGGATTAAATGGACTGTCAAGGTATTTAAATCAAGTTGTATTTTCAGTACAACCAGTGGAAAATATTGAACAAATATTATGATTCATTGACCAATTCACTTGATAGTTTTTGCAGCATTTGACCAGTTGCATAGGTGGCAGAATATTACATATTGAATTATCTGATTAATATGTTATTTGAATAATGTATATTCCTCAAAAATTTTGGGTGTGTTCAGCCAGCTCTAATTTTCAATTAGGCTGAATATAAACATACTCCCAAATATAACCGTTTTTACCCACTGGCTAAAATAAATCCATTTAAAAATTGAATTTTTCCAACATAAAAACAGAAAGATGATTGACAGTATTGTCAATGCAGTGATGTGCTTACAAGTACCTCCATAATCCATGCCATGGTGCTTTGAAGACCGTTTGTCAAGTTCCAGTCAATTCAAAAGCACTATGATATTAAATTAAATGGTTGTACCTGGAAACACGGTAAAAATAAAAGACTGTCCAATGGTTAGGGCACTACCCTGGAATTTGGGATCCCAGAGTTCAATTCTCTGCTCTAAAACAGTTTGCCTGTGAGATCGTAGGCAAATCTCTTAGGCCCAGATTTTTAAAAGGTATTTAGGAACTTAACCCCCATTGATTTCAATCTGTCCCCTAGTTTGTGTGCCTCAATTCCCTATATGTAAAATGGGGATAAGAAGACTTCCTTACATCACAGAGAGTTGTGAGGATAAATACATTAAGATTAGACTCAGACTTTAAGGCCAGAAGGGACCATCATGATCATCTAGTCTGACCTCCAGCACATTGCAGGCCACAGAACATCACCCACCCACTCCTGTAATAGACCCAAAACCTCTGGCTGAGTTACTGAAGTCCTCAAATCACGATTTAAAGACTTCAAGTTACAAAGAATCCACCATCTACACTAGTTTAAAATGACACATAACACATGCCCCACGCTGCAGAGGAAGGCAAACCCCCCAGGGTCTCTGCCAATCTGACCCAGGGTAAAAATTCCTTTCCAACCCCAAATATGGTGATCAGTTAGACCCTGAGCCAGACACCCACCAGTCAAACACCTAGGAAAGAATTCTCTGTAGTAATTCAAAGTCCTCTTCATTTAGTGTCCCATCAGGGCTCTTGGAAATATTTGCTGCTAGCAGTTGCAGATCAGCTACATGCCATTGTAGGCAGTCTGATCATATCATCCCTTTCATAAACTTATCAAGCTCAATCTTGAAGCCAGTTAGGTTTTTTGCCCCCACTGTTCCCCTTAGAAGGCTGTTCCAGAACTTCACTTCTGTGATGGCTAGAAAACATTATGAGACACTCAAATACTACAGTAATGGGGGCCATATAAACACCTAAGATAGACAGATGATACAGCAGTGAAACAGCTGGATCTTCCAGTGCCCTTATTTGGAATCTACAAAAACACTGCCCCATTACCTAATTCCCCAAGTAATTCTCTCCATAAGCTAACATGAAATGACATTCTGTTTACACAGAATATATATAAAAAACCTCTAAAGATTCCAGTACAAAAAACCCACAAAAATATACTGAAAAATAGACTTAATGCATCCTCAGGACTAAGAAAAACGTCAATTGGAACATGTGCAACATTGCTTCAACAAAGCAAGCAAAAGACAAAGGTTGAATTTGAAATTGCCTTGCTTTTGTCTTAGTCACAACTGGTTTGTTATTTTTTATGCAGCGTTTTGATAGTAAAATTGCACTGTTATGAACACTGAAGGTAGGACAACTGACCAGAGAGGGTAGCAGAGTAATAAAAACAAGGATGAGTCTTCACTTTTCCAGAGAAGTACATAACTATTCTGAGACATTTTTTCTCAAGGGACTAGAGTTCTAGTCTCAGTTCTGCTATTGGTCTGCTGCATGACCTTAGGCAAGTCACGGCACCACTCTGTGCCTCTGTTTCCCATCCCTCTCTTAGTTTAGACTGTTTAGAGTTCTGCAGCACCGTCTTGGGGACTGTCTTTTACAGTATGTCTATATTGCAATTAAAAACCCACAGCTGTCCTGTGCCAGCTGACTCAGGCTCATGCTAAGGGGCAGTTTAATTGCCATGTAGACATTTAGGCTCAGGCTGAAGCCCAGGCTCTAGGACCCTGCTAAGGGCCCCCTAGCCCAAGCCTCTGTCGCAGATGTCTAATGGCAATGAAGACAAACCCTCAGTGTGCATTTGTGCATCTCCTCACACAATGGGGCCTCAGTCTCAGTACTATCGTAAAACAAAAAATACTTAGTATTTGTGTCACACATTTCATCTTCAACTACTCTACAAACTATTGTTTGCAGTGTTCTTGTCGTCACGTTGGTTTCAGGACATTAGCAAGACGAGGTGGGTGAGGTAATATCTTTCACTGGACCACTTCTGTTGATGAAAGTGAGATGATTTTGAGCTATACAGAGCTCTTCTTCAGGTCTGGGAAAGGTACTCAGTGTCACAGCTAAATACCAAGTGGAATAGTTTGTTCAGCTAAGTAGTTAACACACATTGTAAGAGCCCATTCAAGGTGAAGTGGCCTGTTAAAAGCTCTGCAGCCATAGGGCAAGTCTACATTACCGCTTAAGTCGATCTAACTTACGCTGCTCAGGGGTGTGAAAAAAACATGCCCCTGAGCAACGCCAGTTGCAACAACCTAAGCGCTGTCTGCACCGGCTCTATGTAAGCAGGAGATGCTCTCCCGCCGACATTACTCCATCCCTGTGGGAGACACAAGTTATTATGCTGACAAGAGAAAGCTCTCCATCGGCATAGAGCGTCTTCACTCAATGCACTACAGTGGCGCAGCTGTATCAGTGCAGCTGTGCCGATGTAGCGCTTCTAGTGTAGACCTGCCCATAGACAAAGAGGGGTGACAGATTGTTGTAATAAGCCAGAAATTCAATGTCTTTATTAAGACAATGATTTTTAGTGTCCAATGGCTATGAATTTCAGTTCCATGACTCACCTTTTGAATGTGTTGTGCTTGTTTCCTTTGAAGACAAGGACTGAGAAGTCACATATGGAGCGATCATTTCTGAAAAGTGTTCATTTCCAAGTGAAATGTTTTTTGTCTTATTTTTCTGTATGAGTTCATTCAAGACGGTAGTGATGATCTGGAACCCCCCTCCCCAACCTCTCCACACTCATCATCAGAAGCAAGCTCCCCACAGACCAGGACCCACCAACTCAAAGCAGCACCAGACCCTGCCATAACAACAGATCCAAAACCTGCAGATATATCTTCATTGCTACAATGATCAATACCTCCCACAACACACCTTTCAAGATCCATGGGACCTACACATTCCTATCACATGTGGTACCTTAACCAGTACATTAAATACCCCAATAACTATCAAACTAACAAACATTATCTAATGCTAGCTTTAAACATTATCTAATTCACCCACACAGGCAAGCAAGACAGGCATACTGGACAACAGAACAATTTCAAAAAGAAGAACTGAACAAGTAAATTTACAGAAGTATTTTAGATACATTTTACATTCACTGTAATCCAGATCAGCAGGAGACACTATTGATTTATCAATAACTATATTGTTTATACAAACATATTAGATATAGTGCTCCTGGTTTAGAAAATTTTCATATGTAAAAATGACTCCATTTCTGTTTGTGTCTACCATAACCGATATGGCTATATTCAGAAAACATGACTCCGGCATGTGCAAAGAGGCATTTGCCTTGATTTAGGAAAGGCAGCATTACCCACTTATCTTATTATTAGTACCACCTATATTCCAAACATCACTGGCTGTCTCTGCATTTCTGACATAGTTTATACTACTGCCACTTTTCATCACTGCACCTTATTCTGCATCCAGTTATCTCCAAATCAAGATATACATCAGCATTACACTCAAACGAATATGTCCTGAATTTCAACGCATCTCTGTATGAAAGTAATACAACTTTGCTTTAAAAGAAAGCATGGAAAAAAGCATAATTTTTCTGAAGCCCAAACACGATAACCCTTTATTAACAGCACTCAACCTGAACAGCAGTATCTGTCTGAAGTAGTAACATGTATAACATTGAAACAGTCCTTAACTGTTCATATAAAAAAGTTTTACAAATTACAATATAAAGCAAATATCTTTAAAAACAATTTCCAGAAGACAGGCTGACAAGTCATTCATGTCTAATAAAACCAACCCAATCATATGAAAATAAGTCAAATTCTTTAAGTGTGGTAAGTAATAACATCTGTCCTTTCAGACACACACAGTGCACATGGTTTGGTAATATCAGTGCATTCATTCATTCATTGATTCAGTCATTTGGGCATTTAAGCCAATTTTGAAACATCACTCTGCATACATGGGTCCTTAAACACACCGAAAAAATTAGTGTGATGAAGTGTCATAATTCTCTTCTGATTGACCAAATACCCAGTAGCACAAAGCCTGGAGCAGATGACTTAATTCAAACTGAATAATTCAATCAAATAGAAGAGTTAATAAGCATAATGCAAGTATACTGCACAGTGTTCTTTAGGAGGCTGGGAAGGCCAATAGAAAGAGTGCCATGGTAAAGCTGAAGTGTGTTTTGTTTCAGTATTCCAATTCATTAAACATTATGCCATCATTGTATGCCCTAATAAGTTTCCATTGATTACTATGACCTACAGCTACACAGAAAGCTAGTCAAATGCAGAATTTTCTAATATGTAATTTCACCACCATAGTCAAAGTTACAGCAAATACTGAAACTCTAAAGATCAGCTAGGATGGTCCTTGGAAATTAAGAATTTCAGAATAAGATTGTTGGAGTCTAGTTTCTAATAATTACAAAGCTATTTCAATTATTCAATATTGTATTAATCTTATACACGTATTCAAACTATAACCAAGTTCTGAAAAAGAGGAGCACAATACATGGCAAAGATATACCTAGATTTGTATTTTGACTTTTAACACGATAAGGATTTTCCCATTAGTTCATAAACAAATCACTGATGAACTGCATGCCTTGAAACCACCAGCAAAAAGCAATGAAGATAATTAAAAAATGTGCATGGAAACACAGTACAATGGAACTGAGGTACAGCTGTAATTTAAGTTGTAAGTTCTTCAAGGCTAGGACCATAACTCTAAAATACATTGCAAACTGATGGCATTACTAACAAAAATTATAAAGATAAAAGTGAAAATAATCTGGCATATTTTACTAAATTTAATAACTGAATACCAAGAGTAATTGAAAGCAAATTTTCCGTAATTAGCCTGGCAAACTCCACTGTTCAACATTCATTTTCTGCTCCTCTTACTCATGTGAATAGTCTAATTAGATGTCAATGGAACCATTTGAGTGAATAAAAGGAGCAGGTAGAGCTCCTAAAATCAGATACTAATAATTCTCTTGATTAGCATCACCTATCCCAAGAATTTCATTTTGCATATTTACTAAAAACTTAACAAAAAGAACAATCAAAACAGCAAGGCAGGGTATCTTGTTCCTTACAGTAAAGTCTAGAAGTTAATGCAACCATATGTCAAACTGGTTTTTGAGAGCAAGCAGGAGTAAGAATCAATTAGTGAAACTTCTACTAGCAGATACAAAAAAGTACCTTACTCCTAAGACCACCCATTTGTTTTATTACCTAATGCTTCAATGCACAACAATAATATAGCTTAAAGGCTGCACTGAAATTTTTACTAACGCCAGCTGGGTCAGAAATAGCAATGACAGCGTTTGCTATGAGTTGAAGGCTATCAGTGCAACTGATTAAAAGGATATTACACACGATAGTTCTACTCCTCAAACCAAAGCAGCTCAAACCACCACCAATTAACTTCCAATTCAAAACAAAAAACAACAACAAAAAATTGAAAATCAAAAGGAATGAAGGAGTATAAGCAAGGCCAGATAAATTAGCTCCAAATTTCCCTTTTATATCTAAGAAGCGGTCAGCAAAAGGAGTTGTGAGTACTAATAAAAAAATATGATGGTGTTTATTAGCCTGCATTATAGAAAGATCTGTAAGAGTTCACTGTCAGGCACACTGAAGTGGCATGATGCAACATTCACTTTTCATGAATAACGATACGTCAGCCATAAAACATTCAAACAATGTGTGTTCTGTTAATCTTTTAACATTTGTTAGTATTTATTTAGAAACCAATAGCATTGAGATTGGTATTCGATGTTTTCTCAAGGGCCGTAATGAAAAAAAAGTAGATTTAAGCAATCACAATATAGGCAGTCTACCACAACAGGTTTGCTTGTCCTAGGAGTTTTTAATATATAATTTATATATTATACTCACGCACACACACACCCCTGCACACACCCTACAGATCACAAAATAAGAAGCACGGGCACATAATTAAGGGGTCCACAGAGCTCATAAAGAAAGTGCAACGACCTTGTTAGTGTTTGGCCTTTCTATCACACCCAGGTTCATTGTAAAACAGTCAACCATGAAAGTACTTTAAAAAGCTGTTTTTCTTTTTATATTTATAGCATGATTTTATAATACACCTTTCAAGTTTTAAAGAAGCTGGTACTGCTGTATATCTTCTTGGCAAATTCAACATGAATCACACAAACTTTCTAATTTACAACTTTCAGAAATCTGAATGCTTTTCAATACTGGGGTTTTCAACTTTGCAATTTAATGACAATCCTGCCTTTGGCCTTTCCTGACCTGTTGTGAAGTAAATCAGGCACACTAATGTGGGCTAACAAGTCTTTTTCACACTGTTCGATCACCCTGCATCACTTTTCTCCACCGACACCGCCTCTCTCCCACTCTCTGTCTAGCCATCCTCCCTCAAAGCAAACAAAATGGTCACTGTAACCCCGCATTACTGCTCATTAGATCACAGGTTAGTCAAGTGGAACTGCCCGAGGTTCCCAAAGGAGAGCTATACTTCAAAAATCTGTCCATGTCAAATGAAGAAAAAAACCCTGAGCATGGGGTCACCCAGATCAATGATCAAAAGAGACTGAGAATGGTTGGGGGGGAGGGGAGAAAGAGGGAGAAACCTTTTTTGTTTAAAAAAACACCAGCCTTCTTTATAATAAATCAGAATCCAAAGATACTACGCATTTTCTTCCCCTTGACAACAAGATGCTACTTTCATTTTAACATGAAACAACTTGTTTTTGAGTAGATTGTTTTTAAGTGTTAAAACTGAGACTTCATGAAACCCAAGACTACACCCTTCACAAAATAAATACAGCCAAGACAGATAGCTACAGAAAATATTTTGGATGTTTCTACCACCACCAGAGGGACAGCCTCTGAGAAATAATCCATATATTTGGTAATTAAACTAAAACCATACTTGAATTTTATTATGCTTCAAATTATTGGTAACATAGTAGCCCCCAAAGGGGAAAAAAATCATACAAAGTCACAATCATCTGAACTGTACTTGCACATGAGACGTAGCAATCACCAATGGCATTTGAAGATATTTGGAACTATTCCAGTAACCAGTTTGTTTTTAAATATAACAATTCATTTTTTCCCCCCAATTCCTTGTCATTGGGGAAAAAAATGAAGTCCTTTCGTAGAGAAAAAAAATCCTAATCATAAAACTGATCTAAGAGACTAAGACTGAAATAAGAGATTAATTTTATCCACTTACTCAGATTTTTTTTTTTTTTTTTTTTTTTTGAAAAGTAGCACAGACCAAACAAAATGAAGTCTGTGCACAAAACTTTACATGCTAAGTAGTGAGAACTCCCCTTTCAATTCTTTTAAGGACTGGATAGTCTGAACTTGCCCAATATTTTAGCTAAATTTGTTTTCCTATGTACTTGGCAGAGCAACTGAAGAAATAACAATTCATGTTTTATCAACTAAAACAAAGTTATCACTTAGCAAAATTACATACAATCTGAAAGGGATGAACCTAAAACAACTGGTTTAAACTGAATCTTCTTCAAGTGATTTTTTTTTTTTTTTTTTTTTAAAAAGGACCAACTGCACAATAACTGCCAAAGAAGCCTAACTGACAAAGTACTCCTACTACAGGAGTGGTGGCAGAGCATCTCTTACCCTCGACAGCAGCAGAAGCTGTGAGGAGAGCCTTTGACAACGCTCTCTACAGCAAATCCCTCAATGCTCCTATCCCAAAGAAAAATGTACATTTCTCCTGCTCCTCTCCCTCCCTCTCTGCTCAGCCAGAGCAAAGGGGTTGGAGTGAAAGAGGAAAGATACCTTACCTTGGAATCAAGTACCTTCCACTAGTCTGGTAAGTGACACTTGTATTCCAAATGTATTAGTGCAGTGGAACCAAGTTACAGTGAAGCAAAACCTTCATTACAAGCAGTGAAGTTTCACTACAAAAAGAGTAGTGAAGCATTTCACATAGCTTCACTATAACTGGAGTTTTTCTGGCATGGATCACATAATAAGTTGGTTCCAGTATAATTAAAGCTAACAAAGTAAGAAAGTCAAATCATAACATGAGCATTGTAAAAAGATACTACACTTTCTATAAAGTAACTGGACAAGTACTGGCTTATAAAACAATCCTGAATTGTCCCATCCATCTCCTGTCAATCTAAACGATAGTTTTTTCCCATATCTATGATTCTATAATTTGTCTGAGACCCCTCTCAGATTTGAGTAGTAATCTTTTCTTTTCTGACCCCTATTATCCTACTCTGTGTGTATGGGTGGGGAGGCGATTAGAATGAAAAGGAGGAATTTTATTAATACACTGAGGGCCTTCTTCACCACTGCAGTTCTACACCAGTGTATCAGATCATCAATTTTTATAAATACCCCTACTTGTAATTTTACCATATATTAACTTTAGAAGGGCCTAAACTTATAAATACTGAAGTTACATAAGCCACTTATATCTGGATTTGATACATGTTCCCAAACGTTCATGACATGTTTTCTGTGCCATACAACTTCCCTTTAGGACACACTCAGAACTTGAATAACTAAGGAAAACAAGGAATGTTTGCAAAACAGATGTTGATATACAAGTGAGCAAATTACTTCAACCAAAAACACTTCTAAATTATGTTATTTTAGTGGTAGTTTGTCTTAGGTAAAACTAAATATACATTATTACAGGTAATAATTTAAAGAAACATACTTGTTAGAAAAGCATACTGTATACATTTGTAAGTAACAGTTTTAGACAACACAAATTTAATTGGCCTTGATAGTATTTAAATCAGTCATTTCAGGACTGATAGTCACTTTTCAGCCCATAATCAACGTATTTAATACAACAGATCACAGCTTGTATTATGTCTGAAAAGTGATCATCTACCAAAAATCCTCATGTATTTTTACTTGTTTTCAAGTTTATTCAGAAGATCCTACACTAGGGTGACCAGATGTCCCGATTTTATAGGGACAGTCCCGATATTTGGGGCTTTTTTTTTTTTTTTAATATGGGCTCCTATGTCCCACCCCCTGTCCTGATTTTTCACACTTGCTATCTGGTCACCCTATCCTACACTAATCATTCTTTTCTATCTCAAATATAAGCTATTTTTCGAATTTTATCAGCAGATGAAAGTGTACTGTTTAGTATCACACTGTAGTAACAAACTTTCAAAACATTTATTCTGAGGAAACATTTATGCTTATAAAGATTCCAACATGACTAATTATATGCTACAGTATTAGCAAATCATCATTAAAATAATTTAATTATATTCATAACTCTGCTTCTTATCTTATAAAGAAGATTGTTTCCAGATGCTAGACAGCTGATAATTCACATTTCTTTCAGGGTATATGTCTGTGTCTGCTACTGAATCACTATTCACTGTAGGAATAAGATGGGAGAATGGGAGAATGATTTCCGATTTCTGTATGAGAGTGCAATTATACACTAGATAGATTAAGTTTCAGAAGAAATAATGGATAAACACTGCCCTCAACCTCACCTTCAACACAACTATTCAGTACAATCCAATTATTTGCATTGCACCAAAAATGAAACTTAGTTGGGACAGGACTACAAAACCTCTGAACAGTAAAAAAAAAACCAACACACACATAATTGTGTACATACGCATTCTTTAAACTGTTAATACTCGTAAAGGTGCCAGACTGACAGTTTTAGTTAATCAAGTACTTTATTTAGCTACAGAAAAGGTACAGCCAAAGTAGCCAGGAAAGGTTCTGCATATAACTGCACGAATATAACTCAACTCTGCCTTGAAGGACCAATATTACAGAGGAAAGGACAATTTAGCCTTCATGTTCATTTATTCCTTGGGCTCTCTCTGGAGGCTGCCAATTAGGATGCTGCTTTGATGTGTTTGTGGATGTCTGAATACTAGGAATTGAGCTGAGAGTACAAACTCATTTCACATGTGGAATTGAATATCAGAAGGTAGTAGTGACTTGGTCATGACTAACCTCAGGTAAATTCAGACAAATGAGTAGCCAGTCAAAATTGAATATGAAAGCATACCGAGAAAAAAGTTTAGCTTCACAAAATGATCATTTAGCCTCTTCTGGTCAGTTAAAAATGAAAGTTTCTCACTATATAATTTCACTTTTCTTTTACCAATATCCTGTCAAAATGCTAAATAAATTGTGCTATCTTCCACTTTTTGAACCAGAAGATAGTTAGGTATTAAGTTCTATCATTTATGAAGCAATACTACAGTTGATGTTTACATTCTTGCATTCAGAGTACATTCTACTAAAAATAGAAAGAAAACTTCTGAAAGTAGAGACTATTCCTAGAGAACTTTTTGCTCATGCAATTTAGAGTGAAAATAATTATGCAATAATTGCAACCAAAGAAAAAAAAGTGTCACCCAACACAGAAGTCACATTAGGCAATACATCTGAATGGAAACTGATAGAAATCATTACATATTCTAATATAAACAACATTAAACCTGTCTTCACACTGCTTATCTGCTTCTATAGGGCAGAGACCGCCTCATACTTTTCCTCTTGGAGATAACTCATCTCATTTACTACTTCATATTTTTCAATTTTTAATTGGCCCAAGAGATTTTTTTAATTGCTTTATGATTCTTTAGAAAGCAATTATATAGCCACTAGTATGTCCCACTTCACATTACAATACTTGCTTATTCTGAAGCTAAGTATGTCATCTCCTATACAAGTTAGTTGTCTCACACAGTAATTTTTGAGCACTCAAATTCCCCTCAGCTTTATAGATTCACAAATTTTTAAGCCAGAAGGGTCCAGTGTGATCATCTAGTCTGACTTCTTGCATAAAACAGGCCAGTAATTTTCACCCTATAATTCCTCCATCAAGCACAATCGCTTGTGGTTGACCCAGAGCATCTTTTAGACAGACAATCTTGATTTAAAATTTTCAATATTTCTCTATTCTGCTTGTGACTTCCTGCTGCGAGGAGTTCTGGAGCTAAAACATGAACACTAATCAGGAACATTTAATAGAAGATCCATTTACAGAACATCTTTATCTTACGATAGAGTCAAAGATTTTTTTTTTAATGATATCTGAAACCATTCAAAAGGTTCTCCAGTCAGGTTCAAATTTCATATGTTCAGCCTTCTTATTCACTGTCATCTATAGTCACCATTTCTACCCTTCAGATGACAATTTCTTTTGCTTGGCAAGCAAGACAGTCAGGGAGGGAAGAGGGGAGGAGAGAGAGAGAGAGAGAGAAAGAGAAAGAGAGAAAACCTACCTTTTCATTACTAATTCTTTTAGCATATTCTCAGTCTTCTGTAATTCTGCTGATTTAATCTTTTTCCATTTATATTTATCTCAGTTTAGTTGCTATAAACTGTTTCCCTAAACTAGCTGTACAGAAGCATGTGAATAAGATTCTGATTTGCATACAGAAGGAAAGAATCCTAAATATGCTACTGCATATATATAGAAAAGATGCATTTGCGAACAATGAACCATGTTTTCATAATCACACTAAGTAACTTTGGAAGGATGTATTATCAGTGTTTTTCAGGATTTCCTTCAAAGCATGCATGTTTGTAATGCTATGCCTTATTCTAAAGGTTGTTTCCTTTGCTAGTCATAGTTCACCTTTGCTGTGAGCACTAGTCTGAATTTTTTTTTAAAATTTAAATATAGCTGTTCAGTGTTACATAGCAGATTTAATGGACAGCTCTTCAGTTTCTGTATCTAAGTTATTGTATAGTTTCAGCTCTCTAGCTCTGTCTATTGCACATTACAAACAACTTTTGGAAGCATTCTAGAAACTGTTTCTTCACCGATCTTTAGGAAGGCCATTGTAATTCATTGTCTCCAGGACCTTTCCTTCAATTCAGACTGTTGAAGACCTTTATTTCTTCAATCAGGAATTTATTCTTCAGAAGTTTTTGTTTGTTTGTTTGACTAAGATTGTACAGAAGTATTGAACAATTATTAGTAAGTTGCATTACTTACCTAATCAGTGCCAGCAATTCTAATGTCATCTTTTGATCTAATGAAACTAGATCTAGGATTTTATTTTCAGGAGGTTTGTTTATTTCTAAAGACTAATCAGAATGGAAACAGATTTGAAGTAGTCTCATGTTAACTGCCTGGATTTTTTACGTCACTTTCTTATAAAGAGGTTTTGCATAGCTCAGTGTCTAATATTAACTAGAAAGAGCTGAAATAAGTTCATTTCTCTGTTCTTCCTTAGTAACATTCTGGTTTCTTCTAACATCGTATTAATCTTCTCTTTTCTCTTTATTACTGCTTCCTTCAATATGCTCTTGATGAAGATAAGGGTTAAACATCCAAATTCTTCATATTAATGTGATGGTTGGTAAAGTTTTTCCAAGATTTGAAATTTTGTATTTTGTTTGAGATCTTCAAAAAGTTACTTATGTTCTGTAGCATTAAGGTATGTCTTCACTGCACAGTTAATCTTAGCTCCTACCTGGATTTTAGCCTTAGCTCCCCCTACCATCCACATAAATAAAAGTTTCTGACCTGGGTTTCAAGGTACTTTAAAGTTCAGACTAGCTTATCCAGCTGGGGGTGAGAGTGAGAATGGGGCTCCATTTTAACTTGGGCTGGAACCTGCCTATTTTTCATTGAGAACCAGATTAAAATCACTCGTATTGATCGTGCTCCAATGCCCTTCTAACCATTGCCCATGAAGGACTGACAAGTTCTCCTGCAAATGACTGGGGAAAATCCTAGAGTACTGCTTCACAAAGAACCATAAGATATCCTACAGACATACACACAAGTACAGAAACAGCAAGAACTTAGTAATGTGAATAGGGCTTTGCACTGGAGATGCTCACACCCGGACCAGGGAGGTCAGGGTGTTCAGACCCAAGTGCGAATCACTTAGGCTTTCTCTACTGCACAGTTAATCCAAGCATTCTTCTCTAACCAACTTCCTATTTATTCTTCTTCTAACTATGCAATGATTGTGGCAAGCAGTCCACCTACTTAAAACATACAATTGATACTGGGCTCATACCAGTCATTGGGAAGACCATTTTCCCCTCCGAGTGGAGCTAGAAGTTTCTCTTCTTGATGAAACTGCACAATACTGTACGCTGTTTCATTAAGCAGTTATACAAGTGCTATAAACGTACATGGTTCTTTAGGTATGATTGCTGTCCCGAAGACCTTAAAATCCCAACACAGCCAGGACAAAAATAAAACCTTGAACCCTTAACTTCTTCTATAGAAGCCTCCTACTGTATTCTCAAAAAAAGTAACTAGTTGTGCCTATTTTTAAAATAAGCTTACCTGGATAAATGGCTTTAACAACTCACACCACAAGCCGATTGCATCAATACTTAGGGATCTGATTGCCCGACAATATTTATCCGAGTAGACATACGAGGGGTGATTTTAACCTATTAAGATCTAAATGGACTGTCTTCTTGTGTTGCACAGCCACAGTTAAGATCAGCAGAGGTGCTCAAGCTGGAACTCCCTCACTGAAAGTGGGAAGGAGTGGCAAACAAGAGATTCTCTATGATGAATCTTCTATTTTGGAATTCTATTTCCCTACATCTGTCCAAGGTTGTATCCATCAACTTTCTAGATGCTTTGTAAGGCCCAACTTTTTGACCAGTAATTTAGGGACCTGGTGGGTTGTTGTTTGCTTTGGGAATTATATCTGCTAGTACAGTGTTTACTTATTCATTCAAATGAGTAACTAGTACTTCTGTCCTCCAGGTCCTTTATACTGATGCCCATCACTTCAGTATCTGGTCACCTCATACATATTTAAAAATGATTTAAAAACTCCTCCTTTCTAACAGCTATAAATAAGTGCTTCATTTGAATTAAGGGGGGGAGGGGAGAGTGAGGTCAAAGTAGTGAGTTTAGCACTAGTTTTGAATGTGGTGAAGTTAGTATTTACAATTTTTCTAGAAAAGAGTTTGATACCACAGGTCCCTTTTTCTGTGACAGTTGTATCTTCTTCATAAGCATCACCCTTTTGACTCACTACTTCACTGTTCCAGCAGAGGTCACGATTGCAGAGGTAAAGGTCATTTCTCGGGCACAACAGCTGTAGCCATTTCCAGAGTGGGTTCTGAATACCAGGATTGGCACCCTGAACTGGACTAGATATTTGTAATAATCAAGACTGGAGCCATGACCAGGTGTGCATCCAACAAAACAGGGGCTCAGTATTCCGGTCATTTGCTGTATCTATTGAGCCATAGCAGTGAGTAGTCTCTGGGCACCTTATGCAGTGAATCAACTTCACACTTCTAGGTGGATACCTTTCCCACGCGAGGAAAAGCTTATAGAGAACGGAGTTCTGTAAAGTGCTTTCCTCAGTCTTGCCTGAATTCAGCTTTAGGACCTTTGATAGGCAAACTGACAATGCAGCTCTGCGCAGTGTAAAACCACTTCACCTTCTGCATACAATGCTTCAGTTTTCATCCTGCTTTGTTCTTTATGTCAGCTACTGCTGGAGAATCATTTGCTCAAATTACAGTTTAGCCCATCATTTCCTTATAACATTCTAGCAGAGCAGAATAGCGGTCATATCTGCATGCAGCTAATGCTGTATTTTCTCTCGAGTTTAATTTCCTAAGATCAAGCTGCTGTTCAAAGCAACTCTCCACCCTTTTGTTTATGGTCATTCTCACTTGATGATCAGTTGATAGGACTTCTACTGAAAAACTGATTTTCTTCCCACTACTAGAGAGAGGCACACCTCTACAGAAAGATGAATTGGTAGCGAAAGAAGCTGAAGACACGGCCCTGCACTGCATAACAAACAAGTCTTGGAGTTCAGCCTGTCCCATGTGACTAGCTCAAATAGTAAAATCACCAGGCAGAGTGCCAACTTCTAGCTATTAACTTTCTTGTGACACAAAGATCTGCCAAAGATTTTGAGTGAAACCAGCACACTCTACTGGGATAGGGAGTTTGCTTGAAAAAGACACCTGAGACGTCCAGATGGCATTGCTTACAGGGAAATTATCTGTGGGTATAGTTCGGGGGGGAATTGGCAGTCTAATGGCTGGTTCTTACCTTAGTGGAGTGCCTTTTCACAGAATGAGAGCCAACTGCTGCTTCTCTGCCAGCAGAAAGTTGTATTTAATATTACACACTGTAGAGATACCGAACAACCTAAAAATATTTTCTCATTTAAGATAATAGCACAGTCCTTTATATAAACATGGAAACATTTTTTTCATATATGCTCTTGAAAATGTTGTTTGAAACTCAGACATTTCTAATCATGCTATTATAATTCCTGAAGTATTAGTTTAAAATAGAGTCTTTCTTCTGAGTTTCAAATAGCTATCGGTGTTGTATATCCAAAAAAGAATAAAATTAAACCTCATTATCAGCTCACTACATACCACCTTCTCACAATTTTTCATGCACCTCTGCAACTGATATCTTAAAAAAAAAAAAAAAAAAAAAGATTACTAATTTTTCTGTAACCGTTTTTTGAGATTTGTGCTCATGTCCATTCCAATGTAGGTGTGCATGCATGTGCACGGTCACCAGAAGTTTTTCCTTGAGTGGTATCCGTCAGGTCAGCTCTGCGCCCCTTGGAGTGGTGCCCTCATCGCGCAGTATATAGTAACCTGCCAACGCACAGCCCCCTCAGTTCCTTTTTGCTTGCAACTCCAACAAGGGGTAGGAGGATGGGTTTTGGAAGGGGCATGAGCAACCTCTCGAAAAACAACAGTTACAGAAAGGTTAGTAACCATTTTTTCTTCGAGTGCTTGCTCATGTCCCTTCCAGCGTAGGTGACTATCAAGCAGTTACCCTAGTGGATGGTTCGGAGTTCATTTGCATGCTGATTGAAGCACTGGTTTGCCGAAACCCACATCATCTTTGGCTTGCTGGGTGATGGCATACTGTGAAGCGAATGTGTGGACCAATGACCAAGTTGCCACTCTGCAAATGTCCTGGATCGGGACTTGTACCACAAATGCCACTGATGAAGCCTGTCCTCGGGTGTACCATCAAAAGGTCTGATGTATGTCTCGACGGGGCAGATATTTGAGCCAACGCGGAGTGGGGTGGAGGGCATCTCTTGTAGCCCCTATTCTGCCTCCTACTGAAGTCCTGTCTTTGTCGCTGTTGTGGAGGGTAGAACCGGCCCATCGGTTGTGGTTTATAATGCTTCCTTGTGGGGGCTGGCATGTGAAGGCCTAAGGACTTCAAAGTAGCACTTGAGTCTTTTAGACTATGAAGTTTTTAGTCCGTTTCCTCCAAGAAAAGGGAGCCCTCCTCAAATGGTAGGTCCTGAATGGTCTGTTGGACCTTATATGGGAGTCCCAAGGCCTGTAGCCAGGAACACCATCTCATAACGACCACTGAGGCCATGGAAAGGGCAGCGGCATCTGCCGCGTCCAGAGCCACTTGGAGGGATGCCTTGATCAGTCCTCAACTGAGGCTGAGAACTCATCCCTGGATTCCAGAGGTAAGAGCTCCTTCAATTTCTCCATGGCTGACAGGAAGATGAATCCGTACCAGCTTAAAGGGGCCTGATTGTTAGCTATTCTCACCTAGATGCCCCCAGCCCCATCTAATATACCTTTCTGCCAAATAAATCCAATGTTTTGGCATCCTTGGCTTACAGGGACAGCCTCTGCTGTTCTTGTCTCTCCCTCTCATTCGCTGCTGAGATGACCAGTGAGCCTGGTGGTGGATGAGTATATAGGAACTCAATCCTTGGGAGGAATGAAATATTTTCGGTCCGTACCCTTATCCATTGGCTGGAGAGATGCAAGAGTTTGCCAGAGAGCCTTAAGTGGTTGTAGAATAGCCTCATTTAGGGGCAAAGCTACCTGTGACAGTCCTCAGGGTGCCAATATGTCCACCAGGGAGTGAGAGGACTCAGCAATCTCTTCTGCTTGTACACCCAGATTTTGGGCCACCCTGCGCATAAGCTCCTAATGTGTCCTGTAGTCGTCCTGAGTGGACGCCATGGTGGTTCCCACCACTGCTTCATCCAGGGAGGAAGACAACAAGACTTGCATCAGCAGTGGCCCATGTACCGCCTCTTCTGAAGGTGGGTCCTATGAGGGGGTATCCCATTACTCAGCACTAATCTTGGCCGAAGAACTGACCCCCATTCTGACGTAGATGGCAGGGAAGCTTGTCCTTCTGAAGGCACTGAATATAAACGTCTCAACTGGGGTCCTGGAAACTGTTGGAGCACCCAAGAGTTCCACATTGGCCATTGCATTGGCATCTGGTTTTGGCGCCATCTCCTGTACCTTGTCCAGTGCTCGGTGCCTGTAGGTAGATCAGAGTTTACTCCTCTGTGAATTGTAGGATTCAGCCTCTGAATCTCATTCAGGAGAATCACTCCTGGGCGACCACGGCAGCACGGTGCCGATCAATGCCAGCAAGCGGTGCCCCGATGAGGGAAAAGCAGTGTCACTGCATCATTGTTTCTTCTTTGGCACCGACAATGGTGAGCGGTGCTAAGGAGTCGGTGCCAGGGTTGTCTTCTTGTGCACTGGGGAAGAATGATGAAACTGGGAATCCTTTGCATTTGTTGCAGAGTCTTTTCTCAGTGCCAGGGAGGTGGAGCACTGCTGTGCCTCTCTCAGCAATGCCAGGGCATGCCTGACCAACACTGAGGTGGTCGGTGCCACGTCCCCTTGCAGCTCCAAGTGGGGGATGAAGTGTCGCCTCCATCAGGAGGAAGTTTAGCCTATTGTCCCTCTCCTTCTTGGTCCTAAGGCTAAAGTTCTTACAGATATGGCACTGTTCCTGCACATGTGTTTCTCCGAGGCACTTGAGGCAACTATCATGCAGCGTCACTCACCGGCATTGGTTTCTGACATGCCGCACATTGTTTGAAGCCCTGGGATCGAGGCATGCCCTGGAGTCCAGGGCCGGCTAGCCCGCAGGGAACCTACTACTATACTAACTACTTAACTGATGCTCTAGCTATTATTTAATGTAATAACTATGTACAATTTTATTTACAGAATTCCACTGAGAAGAACACTTGCAAGTGCAAGAGACCAGCAACGTTTCAGTGACCATCATGAGCGGTAAGAAGGAACTAAGCAGGCAGCGGGTCGGCAGGTTCCTATATACCGCACTATGAGGGCACCACTCCAAGGGATGCAGGAACCGACCTGAACAGTACCACCGAGGGAAAAACTTTCAGTCATGGTGAACACATGCGCGTGCACACCTACATTGGAATGGACATGAGCAAGCACTCAAATAAGAATAACATGCCACTTTTGCATCATTTGAAAGTTTACTCAGAAAGGCTCTTTCAGACTGTTCACATAATAGAAACTCCACTCTATGTAAAAAAATAAATCAAATCAAAGGTTCTACCATTCTGCATAAAGGGAATTTAAACCTCTTGAAACCTTCAGTGATTTACAATTGGTCAACAGTTTATCTAAATGCATTGCATTTCAGATAACTAAAGAACTGACCCAAATGTTTATATGCTCCATTACTTCATATTTGCTACCATGACATAGCTTTGAGTTTGGTAACTGGTACAAGGTGACTGGCCCCTTTAAGGAGAGATGGGGCCAGCCTCACTGGTATCATAATTGTTAGCTGCTTCCCAGTCTAAGAGGGGGAAATGGGATTAAGGAGAATCGGGTGATAGCTTAATGGGGACACCCAGACTTTTTAAAAGGATATATCAGTCTAAGAGTGGAACCACACGGAGCAGACAAGCTCCTGTGGCAGGACCTAAGCCAGGGTCTACAGGAGGCTGGGTATTCTAAGGGAACTAACCTGGGGGACAATGCTCTATACAAGGGCAGGGATGGATACAAGGAAGAGAGCCCAGAAGAGGCTGAGAAAAGTACTCCAGGGGAATCAGCTCGGGGGCCATGTGCTCTATCCTAGAGCCAGAAAGACTTGCACAGGTAGCCCAGAAAGGGGCTGGGAACAGCACTCAGCAGGTGGGCTGAAGAGCAGCCCCCGAAGAGCAGAAGGACCTTTTTGTTTGTTGGGACTTTTTTAGTTGGACTTTAGCTACCCCGGAAGGTATGATGTTTTGTTTGTGACTTGGCCAGCGGGCTGAGCCATATCTCCAGCACAGAAAGGTGTGTGGAAAGCTGAGGAGCCCCACCGCGAGGAAAGAAACTGAGGTAGGGCGCGCTTGTAGTGTTACATGGAACCAGTAGGGGGTGTCAGAGGGAAGCCATGCCCCAGAACAGCAACCTTCTGCAAGACATTTAACTGCTTCTCCATAGAACTCTGGTGGGCAAAACTGAAGCAATATGGACTGCACAATTTCACCAACAACTTCAATATCACAGAAGTCCAGAAAAAGGATAACCGCATGACAAATACTAAAAACTCTTAGCACCACACAACATCCTATTACCTCTGAGCCGCATTACAAAAATCTGAAGAGGGAATAACAAAGAACACTTGTCCTTAATCAAAAATAATGAACACCATACACATCCTCTCTCACCAATAAGGCTTATGGGGAAAAACGTATGTTAACTAAGTAAACTGCTCTGGAAACAGACTATTGGAAGTATTGTATAAATAAATGTATTAATATTTGTGTGACTGAACTATGCTTCCATCTACTGTGTTAGGTAACTATCTTCAATTATTTTAATCTGTAAATGTTTACATTTCCCAATTAAGGCATATTTCCAACACATTTCATTGAAAATTAGTAACAGCTGATCCCTATATAACCAACTATTTTAATTTATAATGTTAATGTTTGATATCTTAATTTAACAGATGGGTTATCTTATGATGTGCTTACTGAACCATCAAATAAGATTTCTTTATATCCACATTACTCAGTTTAGATTGGTTTTAAAAACCGATTAGTAGCTATTTGAAAAATACTGAGATGTATGTTCATACCACAGTGGTATCAAAACAAATTACAAATATCTTTGACATTGGGAGATAGAGTATATAGCATACAAGCAGACAGCTGAAAATTAAAAAAAAAAAGAGGTATCGTTTTTAAAATGTCAACTTAATTTATTGTTTATATGATGAAATGTTGTCCAATTTTTATAAAAATTTAGATTTGAAAAAGCCAGAAAGTGAAACAAAGCCACAATTAGTAACTGAGTAAGGGAAAACAGGATTACTTTTATTGGCTATCTCATAAAATTTCCCCAGATCTCTTAAATAACTTCAGAACTTAAGTAGGTTCTCCTATGGGGGGGATGTAAAACAAATTAGGTACACTTACATTTCAGTACAAGTAACGAGATCTACTGTATACTTTTACAAATTCTCATTACATAGTTTTTGAATTAAATTACTCATGGCTTTGCTTTTTAACGCTATGGACATTTACTTTGTGCAGTGCTGCTTTTGACTGCTGTGTGTAGAGAAAAATGTTTAATAAAAGGAAACTTAACATGTTGGAAATCTCTAGCAATTGCATCTCCCCAAAGTGAATACAACAAACATCTGTTGCTGAAATTGCTTGGCTCTTGTATAGTTTTGTAAAGAATTTTTGCTGCAGATAAATATTTGTTCATAATTTCCACTGTACATCATTCAGTTCTTAAACATTTTGTTTAATTACACTGCAAGTGGTCCTTTTAGGTATATTACAGAAAAGGAAACTACGCAGTCTACAAGACTCCACATGTCCTTAGAAACCTCAATATGTTGCCTTTGCCCTGTGACTTGTACTTAAATTTAGTGCATAACTGCATTAAGAGCAAGACAAGAGTTTTGCACAAACATTCATATTATTGAACAATTACATTTCCTTTATTTTAAAAAATATATAAGTTCAAAATATATTTTAAAATTATCCTTTTGAAATCAGTAATGATCTAATGATAATTCAGCATCGCATTTCTTTTGTTTTACTTTTTCCAAAATCAGTAATAAAAGTAAAGTGAATTCTTTAAGGAAGCAGTTAATCCTCTGTTTCACTAACTGCATAATTCATTGTGTAATGTCTGTATTTTTCATTCAGTAAGCACAGAACATAAATGTTCTCAGGAACAAGAAACTGATAAGCTTTATGACTTACTGTCTCCTTAAATTAACCATAATACTCCTTATTCAATTAGTTTTCTATTATTCTTCTATAAAGTCAACTATTTCAGCAGAAATGTACAGTCCATTCAGTCCATTCTCAATATACTATTCCACGAAGTTTGTATTAGTTGTGTATTTCAAACAAAATTTTTATGTTTACAAGTTTCACCCAAAACTCAAAATTAACAGATAGTCCAGGCTTAATTTACAAGAAAAATACAAATAATTATGTTTTAAAACATATTGTGCAAATGTGTCATATTATAATTCTAATGGAAGCACATAAGGATAAAATGGTTACTCACCTTTTGTAACTGTTGTTCTTCAAGATGTGTTGCTCATGTCCATTCCAATTAGGTGCACGCACCGCATGCATAGTAGTCAGAAAGTTCTTCCCCTAGCAGCACCGGTCGAGTTGGCTGTGGAGCCTACTGGAGTGGCGCCTTCATGGCGCTCAATATATGACTCTGCAGACCCGGCGCCTCCTCAGTGCCTTCTTGTCGGTTACTCCGACAGAGGAGAAGGCGGGCGGGTTTGGAATGGATATGAGCAACACCTCTGGAAGAACAACAGTTACGAAAGGTGAGTAACCATTTTTCTTCTTCGAGTGATTACTCATATAGATTCCAATTAAGTGACTCCCAAGCCTTACCTAGGCGGTGGGGTTGGAGTTAAGGAAACGCTGATTGTAGCACTGCTCTGCTGAAAGCCGTGTAGTCTCGGGCATGCCGGACAATGGCGTAGTGAGAGGTGAAGGTATGCACCAAGGACAAAGTTGCTGCCCTGCAGATTTCTTGGATTGGGACCTGGGCCAAGAACACCGATGACGAGGTCTGGGCCCTCATGGAGTGTGCCGTAAGAGTTGGGGGCAGTACTTTGGCCAGCTCGTAGCACATGCGGATGCATGATGTGATCCAGGAAGATATTCTTTGAGATGAGACTGGGAGCCCTTTCATCCGGTCTGCCACCGTTAGGAACAGCTAGTTCAACTTTCTGAATGGCTTAGTGTGCTCAATGTAGAAAGCTAGTGCTCGTTGAACATCAAGGGAGTGTAGCCTCTGCTCCCGGTTACTGGCATGAGGCTTATGGTAAAAGATTGGTAAGAAAATGTCCTGACTGGTGTGGAAGTGTGACACCACCTTGGGGAGAAAGGCCAGGTGCGGCCTGAATTGCACCTTATCCTTGTGGAACACCGTTTAAGGTGGATCAGAGTTGAGGGCCTTTAGCTCAGACACCCTCCTCGCAGACATAATGCCGACCAGGAAAGCTACCTTCCAAGACAGATACAGGAGAGAGCAAGTTGCCAGTGATTCAAATGGGGGCCCCATGAGCCTGGAGAGGACTAGGTTAAGGTCCCACGCAGGGACAGGCTGCTGGATCTGGGGATGTAGGTGGTCCAAACCTTTGAGGAAGTGACCAGCCATAGGGTTGGCGAAGACGCATCGACCAGACTCTCCTGGGTGGAAAGCTGAGGTAGCAGCGAGATCTACCTTTATGGAGGATGCCACCAGGCCTTGCTGTTTCAGGTGTAGGAGGTACTCCAAGATGAGAGGTACAGGTCCTGAGTGACTATGTCGGGGAGGAGACGTAATGTGACCGGTGCATCCACTGACAGCTCCGGTAACGTGATGTACCAGTGTTGTTGAGGCCACGCTGGAGCTATCAGAATTACCTTTGCCCCCTCTCTCCGGACCTTGAGCAGGACCTTGTGCACCAGAGGGAACGGGGGAAAGACAGAGCAGGCAACCTCTCCAGGGTAGCAAGAATGCATCCGTGAGCGAGCCTGGGCTGTGACCCTGGAAGGAGCAGAACGTTGGGCACTTCTTGTTGCATCGTGTGGCAAACTGGTCAACCTGGGGAAATCCACACCTTTGGAAAATGAGGTGTATGACATGGACCACTCGTGTGCGCGGAAGGACCTGCTGAGGTGGTCCTCCAGTATGTTATTAACTCCTGGTAAAAAGGATGCTTCCAGGTGAATGGAGTGGGTTATGCAAAACTCCTACAGTCAAAGGGCCTCCTGGCATAGGGGAGAGGAATGGGCTCCACCCTGCTTGTTGATGTAAAACATGGTGGTGGTGTTGTCCGTTAGAACTACTATGCACTGGCCTTGTAGTCTGGTCTGGAAGGCCTGGCAAGCTAGGTGCACCGCCCTCAGCTCCTTGATGTTGATATGTAGGGAGAGCTTGTCCTGCCACCACAGGCCCTGTGTCTGAAGATGCGCACCCCATCCCAGAGCGGACGCGTCCGTAACCAGGGACAAGGAAGGTTGAGGGTTGTGGAAGGGGGACTCCTTCACACACCACTTGAGAGTTGTGTCACCAGTGGAGGGACGTGAGGACCTGCCCTGGCACCGTGACCACTGAATTCAAGCTGTCGTGCCCCGAGCAATAGGCCAAGGTGAGCCGTGCCTACAAAGGTCTGAGCCGCAGCCTGGTGTGCCAAGTCACGTTAGTGCAAGCAGCCATGTGTCCGAGGAGACTCAAGCACCCCCTTGATGTTGTAGTTGGGAATTGCTAGAGGCTCTGAATTATGTCTGATGGCTCGGAATCGGGTCTCCGGCAGAAGGGTTCGCACCTGAACCGAGTCTAACACTGCCCCAATGAACTCTATTCTTTGGATGGATTCCCAGGTTGACTTCCCCAAGTTGAGAAGGAGACCCAGTCATTTGAACATGTACCTGACCAAATGGATTTGGGACTGTACCTGTGCCCTAGTGTGGCCCCTGAGTAGCCAGTCGTTGAGGTAGGGGTATACTTGCACTTGTCGACGGAGGAAAGCAGCCACGACCGACATGTACTTGATGAACACTTGGGGCTGTTGAAAGGCTGGATGGTAGGACAGTGAATTGGTAATGCTTGTGGTTGACCACGAAGAGTAGGAAGCACCTTGTGTGTTGGACAAATTGCTATGTGGACGTATGCATCCTTCATGTCGAGGGCAGCATACCAGTCTCCCAGATCCAGGGAGGGGATAATAGTGCCCAAGACCACCATGTGGAACTTCAACTTTACCATGAATTTGTTGAGCCCACACAGATCTAGAATGGGTCCGTGCCACCGCTTTGCCCTCCTCCACTATCGCTCCAAACTCCTCCCTGGACTCAGTTGGCACCAGCTCCTTGAACTTGAGCATCGAGTTTCAGGAGTTGAAGTTATACCAGCTCAGAATTGCCTGCTGAGTGGCAATCCTGAGCTGGAGGCCCCCCCGTGGAGTACACCTTACATCCGAACAGGTCCAGGCGTTTGGCTTCCTTGGACTTGGGCGTTGGGGCTTGTTGCCCCTGCCTCTCCTTCTCATTTACTGCCACAACCACCAATGAACAAGGGTGCGGGTGTGTAAAGAGATATTCGTACCCCTTTAATGGCACAATGTATTTCCGCTCAACACCCTTGGCAGTCTGCCAGATGGTCTTGGCATTGACCTGTATAGTTTTGATGAGAGGCAGAGCCACCCTTGAAGAACCCTCTGAGTATCTAGATCCCGCATCTGAGTCTGAAGACTGGGATTGGGACCGCGAAGGCCAGGGTGGTGCCGAGCGGAGCTGATCCAGCGAGCAGCTACGTGAGGCTAGAGCTGCGTGGGATCACTGAGCGGCGTCGGGACTAGTGCTGGGTCTGGGACCTGCTGTGCGATGGGGATCGATGCGTGGATTGGCGTCGTGACCGGGAATGCTGGCGCAACCTGGAGCGGTGCCGTAATTGCGAGCGGCACCAGGACTCTATCAGCGGTGCCGAGGGCCGGAGCATCGCTGGTTTGCCTTGAGATGGTGCTGTAGGATGTGGTACTGGAGGCTTGGCACGAATAGTGAGTGACCTCGGCACTTTAATGGCGATGTGGTCCCTCGCAGTGCAAAGGTGTCCGGGGTGGATGGCAGCTCCACCTCCTCAATGATCTGGGCCGAGGAGTCCAACAGCACCGGACTCGATGGTCCCCCTTGCGGGGCTGAAGTCAACGGTGCTAACTCTGCAGACTTCGGCACTGGGTGCTCCTCACGAGGATGCGCCCCACTGGCCGGTTCCAGGGGAGTGGGCCTTTGGGATGGAGATCTGCTCCTCTCTTGCTTCCAGTGCCGCTTCTGCGCCGGGGAGTGGGAGCAGTGCCGGGTCGATCCTGCTGGTTTTGGCGGTGCTGCGGGTCTCTGCCAGAGTCCTTCTGTGGTGCCGCTTCCACCACTGTCGCCGGGGCACTACGCACCGAAGAACTCAGCGCTGGGTTCTGCTACGCCGGCGGAGGCTGAGGTCTAAGTGCAGCCTCCATAAGGAGCTGCTTGAGGCAAAAGTCTCGCTCCTTTTTGGTTCTGGGATGAAACCCTTTACAAATCCTGCACCGATTGGATTGGTGAGCCTCCCCCAGTCACTTTAGACAAGCGTCGTGGGGGTCGCCAGTTGGCATGGGCTTGGAGCAGGACTTGAACCCTTTGGACTTGGGCATGTAAGCCCTCCCAAGAAAAAGCAGTCAGGACGGGAGTAAATCCCCCAGCCCAACTGCTAAGTACTAATACGAACTAAAAATTAAACTAACTAATATGTATAAAGAACAGAAAACAAACGAGGCTAGGGAAACGTGGTAGAACTTGCTAAGCAAGATGCCACAATTCCAACGACTGTCACCGGAGGTAAAAAGGAACTGAGGCAGCACCGGATCGGCAGAGTTATATATTGAGCACCATGAAGGCACCACTCCAGGGGCCTCCACAGCCGACCCGACGGGTGCTGCTAGGGGAAAAACTTTCCGATGACTGTGCACACGGCACGTGCGCACCTAATTGGAATGGTTATGAGCAATCACTCGAAGAAGAACAACTGCTATTGACACCACATATAGATGTGGTGAGAAGAATAGAAAGTGGGGGGAGGGGAGTGGGAGGAGAGGGTCCTGAAAAAAAGAGGATGGAGGACGATAAATCTTGGCCCTAATCCCACAACTGGATCTGTGCAGGCCCAAAGGAACGCCCACAACTATCCAACTGTAGGATGGGATCCGCTTCTGTAACTCACTGTAAAGCTAAATAATCTTCATAGCAGAGTACAGACATAGCATGAAGAGATTGTTCATTTTCTACAAATGTGTCATACCTATAAGCATTGTAGACTGAATATTCAAGTAGCAGCATTTATAATCAAAAGCTTCAATCAATACACATCTATACAGCACCTTTAAGAAAAAGCTATACTCCACATTGTTTTTAAAAGATACATTTAAAGCATTAAAGTGATTACAGAGAAAAAGTGGAGAAATAAACCTTCTTTTAACATAAAGTAGAATCAACTTCCTTTATGTGAAAGGTAAAGTACAGTATCTTAACATCATGTTTAATGACTGAGCATAATTTACTACAATATTGAAACAATGTTGATAAAAAAATCCTACACACAAAAATCTGTATTATAATAAACAGTTGTTAGAGATCAATAGTTGTTCCTTGTTTCTCATCCTTCTTGGAACCATGAAAATCCTCCAACCCAAATTTGAGAGGGGGGAAAAAAGGTAGTTTTTCTCTCTCTCTTCTTATCTTTGGTAGACCACATACTACTTACGGCATGTTTGTGCCACATTAAAAACCAGGGCCAAGAATTTCAAAAGCAAGTGCCTCAAGGTTAGGTTTTTAAATAAATGTGCATGCCTGTTTTAGAACAGTGCTGGCCACCTAGCTGTACCTGGGGACATAGTGCCATTTTAAAGATAACAGGGTTTTGGAAATAAATATTGCACTGTTGAACCCAAGGTACTCAGCACTTTTGAATAATCAGGCAACTTATTTAGCTGCACCTAATATTAAACAGTCATTATTAAAAATTTTGCCCCTGAATAGGGTTGCCAATTTTGGTTGGATGTATTCCTGGAGGTTTCATCATATAACATAATCTTTAATTCCTGGAGACTCCAGGACAATCCTGAAGGGTTGACATCCCTACCCTGAATCATATATAATCTGATTCAATTGTCTCCTCAATTCTATTCCTGGATCAGCCATTATCTCGCTGCATCTTCTCGGGTTTGTAAGATTGTGTAGCTCAGTTTACCTTTATGTAACATGGATACTAATTCCAATTTCACTAATACACTAATTCCAATTTCAGAGAGTAGAGTAAAGCTTGATTTTTGTATAAATTTCAAGTATTTTTACAGTGCAACCTCAATTACCTAAGCCTCATTTATTCTCAGCATCTCATATCAAAAGTGGCATTACATCCCCAGATATTGTTTACATTAAAAACTATACCACTTGTCTGACTCTAACCTAAATAGCATTCATATTCTCCATTCCGTTTGGCTGTGGAGACGTGTGACATGAGACAGTGTTGGACCGTACAGGACGAATGTACATACTATACTACACAAATAGTAGCTGGTGTAGTGTGGATAAAGGGCTTTTACACCCCGCTTCACCAGTATTCTTTGCAAGTTCATATTATTTTTGAAAAAACAATGCGTAAAAAAGTAAGATTTTTAATATGACAGCAAAATACCCCAATTATGATACTAAAGCAGTTTTTACTTTACTGTAATGAAAACTATCATTCACAGGACAAATATTCACAGGGCAAACCTTCATTTCACATAAACCTTTTATCGTGCAGAGCGCCTTAACCCTCTTACACAAAGAAGATTGCACAGTTTGTTGAATTTCAGCATAACTATAAACTCGGTTAAAATTTTGTTCAAAATACATTACTTCCTACAATATTTTTTAAAAAGCAGAGCTTCTTGTGAAGAAAAAAAAAAACACACTACTCGCAACACTGCTGCTGTAAAACAGCACACAAGACAACTAAAATATAAACATTTTTCAGCAACTGCTAATAGTACCGAGTGCTGAATTTACGGAATGGAACAATTAAAGGATTCTCTGTATGATCACTGCAAATTAGGCAAGGATATCACACCTTAGATTAGGAAATTCAAAATAGGACTTCTGAATAAGAATTACAACTTGACTCCCATGTCAGTGGGTAGTAGATAAGAAAAAAGCTTTTACATAAAAGCTACACATGGTTGAAGGATAATATATTGCTTTAAGCAATGGTGAAGACTAAGATAATGGGGATAGTGCTAAGGAGGATAAAAACAAAAATCAAGATTAAACTAATAGCAAAGAAACAACAAGCAAAACAAAAAAAAAAAAAAACACTCTCCCAGTAGCTTTTGGTAAAAGCAGTTAGAAACATCTTTTCTCCCTTAAGCAAAAGAAGGTGAAAGCAGGAGAATTATATTCATATCCAGTTCTTGTACAGGTTCCGCTCTCCAAGAAGACTAAGAACATATAGTGTGATCAGCACAAAATGCACTTGAATAATGAGGAGCTTTCTATCGTGGTGTGCAGACAGACAAGATGCTGCCATGTTAACATACCTCTTGTACTGAGCGAGCTGCTGGCTTGTCTTGATGATTGGCCAATATTAAAAATGGCAGAGTACATAACTGTGGGTGCTGAAGAGCAGAATGTAGTTCATTCCTCGCCGTTTCTAGATCATCTTCCGAGGAGGCACTGTCTAATACAAATATTACCCCTTGGGATCCTTGGTAGTAACGACTCCAGTACTTCCTAATAGTGTCAGCCCCTTTCAAAACAATAATGAAAACTAATTAAAAACACGGAAAGTTAAATAGATCAAAATTTCCTGCCAGATAACAACCCTACCACTTAGAATGGATTAAAGCAATGGGACACATTTTGTCTTCACTATACATTCTGTGCAAACCACTGAAATCAAGAACATTATTTGTCAGTAAGGGCAGAATTTGGTTGCTCTTTCTCTAAAAATTTCCGCTTAATTAACTAGCCATCAATCTCTAATCCTGCTTCAGTGCCACCTGATCCCACACCTTTCCACTTACAAATAATGGTCCCTCTTCCCATTTTTACTGTTGTCCCACTTGTTCCTCTTACCACAGCTCCACAGTTTCATCATGTGATGGTGTGCGCTGGGCCCTTTGAGGCCTCCTGCTAGAGATTTTGTGGTCCTACCATACCCCACCCAGAAAAGGAGCAGTGAAGGTGGGTCCTCCAGGCCTGCCTAGAAGGACCAGAAGACTGAGGAAGTCCTGGAAGACGGAGAAACCCTTCGGGCAAGGAGACTTGGGGGAGGCCCTGCTAAAGCAGGGAACAGACAGAGAACCCAAGAAGGTGATGGGACCAAGTGGGAAGCAGCCTGGGTAATAGCAGCAGCGACCAAGTAAAGGAAGCAATATGTGGCTGCTGTCTACAGGGTCCCTGGGGTGGATCTGGAGTAGTGGGCAGGCCTGGATCCCCCTGGCCACTGGAGAAGTGGCCTAAGACACAAGGAGGGGATAAGACACTTCATTAAAAGCCCAAGAAAGGGTCTGGGAGTTTAAACAGGCCCAGGGCTGGGGCTGTAGACCCTGCAGAGGGCCAACCTTGCGTTGAACTTTATTACCCCAGAAGGGGGTTGAACTTGAAGGAGTGACCTGGCTGGAGATCTGGGACAATAAGAACTGATGAAGGCAAAGTCTCCTGGGGGCATTGCTCTATACCAGGGCAGGCACGGACTTAGAGCTAGCCAAGAAGGGGCTGAGAACTGAGACAAGGCTACAGACATTAACAAGGGAACAGGGACAGGCCCTGTTGGACCTTTTACCTCAAAAGGGGTTCATCCATCCATTCACCTATTAACTTAGTGACTTAGCCAGATGGCTGAGCCACTGAAGATCTGCCTGACAAGGGCAACAGCCAACAAGGGGCACCATGAGCAGTGTGTGTGTTTGTGCAGATTTGCACCCAGCTGACAGAAGGCAAGTGCATCCCGTCACACATCTATACAGTAGAACTTGGATTTTATGAACACCAATCTACAAATGACCAGCTATATGAACAATTTTTCCCAAGGGAAAAAAAAAATACACACAAAAGTGATGTTGATGAAGAACAAATCAATGTCCCTTCACATTCCAATGCCTTCAATGCATTGGAAGTCACTTTGCAGTGGGTAGTTTAAAGGAAGAGAAGAAAGTGATGCAGTGCACCATACTGTAACTTAAGCACCATACGTACTGTAATTTTGAGATGTTCAATTGTATGAACTTTTCAATCCCAATTAGTTCTTAAACAGGGGCTCTATTGTACTTGTGTCTTCTCTATCATTCATTTGCAGACTTTCTGTACAAGGAATCGGATTTTCTCATATGTCTGAAATGCCATGCAATCCTACGGTGCTATTGTGCAAAAATATTTGATTCAAAAATATAAACAAAGCCTACCATTTATCTTATAATTATATATTTAGTTAGTGGAATGGTAACATGAAAACAATTCAGACAAAAATATCTGACTAAATTTGCTGGGTCAACCTGTAAGGCCTCCCAAGAGCTCTGCCCCCTCCAGCAGAGCACTACATGATTTGGCCTTAAGCAACAAAACATCAATCCTGATACCATCTGAGTACGAGTTCTTTGGGGCAGGGACTGTTCCTTCTCATCCATCTGGGACTATCATTAAAAGGGAATAATAATAATAGTACAGGGTGCTTGATGAGTCTCAGGGGGGAAAAAGAAAAAGTAGTTCAGGGAGTAAGGGGGGAAATGTTGCTCTTTACATAAAGATAACTATATTTTGAGAGGGTAGAAGTGAAACTATTTATATTGACATACTGTGTGCACATGTGCTGGCTATTGATTTTAAGGAAATCTCAATGTATTTCTGAAACAAACATTAAATTAATTTAATGCCCAGACAATGTTCTGAGCAAGGTACAGGGCACCGAATAAGGCAACGTAATGTAAGTACAATGAAATATTTTAGGACAGTATTACAGAGTTTTCAAAAGCATCTACCTTAAAATGTGTACTTATGCTGTGCACTGCTCAGCAAGACAGGTGTTTTACATTAAGTCAGGGTGAAGAGGTCAACATTCAGAGCACACCTTCCCTAAAAAGGTTCACTGATCCAGGTGATCACAGCACTTTTAAAAGTGTAATTACAATACATTCTGCACATAGCCATTAAAAATAAACCCTTCCTAGCACTAATCTGCCTTCTGTTCCTTTGTCCCTCTCTGTTGGTTACTCCAGTCATAACAGTAGTGACAAATATTACTTCACACTTTTCTCAGATCCTTCTCAAAACTCTGAAAACCTTGATTTTAGGTACAAAAAAGGTGCAACTATGTAACTGCTACATAACTGTTGAATCAAATTAGACCTGACCCTTAAGAAATGGTTATTTAAATATGGATAAAACAGGCTTTTACTATTATGAAAAATCTTGCTTAAATTCACTATTAATTCAGCCTCACTTATACACCAACAGTTCAAATACAGTATGATTTTCCGTATTTTAGGAGCAACTTAGATTGTACAGCATGCTGACGGAAAGTGTGATTATACTGAAACACTATTACTGTTCCACGCCAACATCCCATAAATCTCCTCTTCTTTGCTTTGCCTGCAAAGGGTTTCAGTGTTGCTTAGACTCAACAGCTCTTCCATATGCCCCTCAGTGTTATTTCCAGGTACAGTGAGTTGGCACAGGAATCAATGCAATCTTTCAGCAAGCCAGAAAGCAGAGATGACACAGAACAATAGGAACCTGATACTGTACAGAACATCAACATGGGTTTTACATTACATGCTGGCCTACACTACACCCTTCCCCACAACCACCCTTCTTCATCCTTTCCTTTCTTGAATTTATTTCTGGATAAAGATTCCAAAGATTTCTACTTCCTGGCTTCTTCATACTAACAGATTGATGTTGGTTTCTCCTAGCATTGCAGTTTAGGTGGTACTACTGCAGCTGTGCACTAGGTGTCATAGGGATGAATCAGCAGACTTTTCCCCAGAAGGGAACACTCCGAGGGCACGTCTACACTACAAACTTAAGTCAACTTCAGTTAAATCGACATCCAGCTGCTGCAATAAGTCGGTACTGCGTATCCACACCACACTCCTTGTGTCGGTGGGGCGAATTCTCACTAGCAGCTCTTGCGTCGATGCAGAGTAGTGTACTGTGCATAGCTATCCCACAGTGCAATTTGCCATACGGGGTTTTGGGAAGGACTTGCAGTGCCTCATGGGACCAAAACATTCTCGCAGAGGGGACTGGGAACATGGCTTCAACATCCCATGATGCCATTTTCTCCCTTACTCCCCTGATTTCAAGTGGAACCCATGATATTTCCTGCCTTTTCTCAAAAGACTGGTATAGCTGCACGTATGCCATATCCCAAGAAGCATGGACCCCACTTAGCTGTGCACTATTGTGAGCATTACGAACACCACATGCCTTATCCTGCAGTATTTCCAGAGCCACGAGAGAAGCTGCTGCGTGGAACATTGCAATGTCCTTCCAGCAGCCCTGCTGGAAGTCATTGAATGAAACAATTCCCAGTTTCTGCTGGCAGTCGCACAGCAGCTGAACATGGAGGAGCACAGTTTCTGGTCCCGAGAAACAAACACTGACGGGTGGGATTGCACTGTTATGGGATTATGATCAGTGTCTGCCAAACTTTCGTATGCGCAAGGCCACTTTCCAGGAACTGTGTGTGGGGCTCTCCCCAGCCCTGCAGTGCAGCGACACTAAAACGAGACCTGCTCTGACAGTGGAGAAGTGAGTGGTCATCGCTGTGTGGAAATTAGCAACGTCAGACTGCTACTGGTAAGAGGGGAATTAATTTGGAGTTGGTAAATCCACTGGTGGGGAAGGAAGGGGCATTCCGATCCAAGTAAGCAGGGCCATTAACGGCCTTTTGCTAAGAAGGGTTGTGACTCTGGGCAATGTGCAGGAAATACTAGATGGTGTTGCCACAATGGGGTTCCCTAACTGTGGTGGAGCAATAGATGCCATGCATATCCCATGTTCCTTGGCACCAGATCACCTTGCCACAGAGTACAAACAGAATACTTTTCAGTGGGGTTGCAAGAGCTGGTGGATCAGTAGGGCCGTTTTACTAACATCAATGTGGGATGGTCAGGAAAGGTACATGATGCACCATCTTTAAGAGCACAGGTCTGTTCAGAAAGCAGGGAATTTATTTCTGGAACGCAAAATGTGCACTGCTTCTCTGTATTGTGCCTTCCCATAGTATGAACCTTGCTGTGACTACTGGGTTATTGTCTCCAACACATCCGCTCCATTGCTTCAGTTTCTCTGTCCCTCCTCTTCCCCCCCCCCCCCCATTTTAAATTAATAAAGACTTTCATTCTCAAGACATGGACTTTTATTGAACAAACATACTGTAACAAATCACAAATAGAGTTTAGCCTGAATACTGCGTACAGATGTGGTCTCCTCATCTCAAAAAAGATATACTGGCATTAGAAAAGGTTCAGAGAAGGGCAACTAAAATGATTAGGGGTTTGGAACGGGTCCCATATGAGGAGAGATTAAAAAAGCTAGGACTTTTCAGCTTGGAAAAGAGGAGACTAAGGGGGGATATGATAGAGGTATATAAAATCATGAGTGGTGTGGAGAAGGTGAATAAGGAAAAGTTATTTACTTGTTCCCATAATATAAGAAGTAGGGGCCACCAAAGGAAATTAATGGGCAGCAGGTTTAAAACAAATAAAAGGAAGTTCTTCTTCACACAGCGCACAGTCAACCTGTGGAACTCTTTGCCTGAGGAGGTTGTGAAGGCTAGGATTATAACAGGGTTTAAAAGAGAACTAGATAAATTCTTGGAGCTTAAGTCCATTAATGGCTATTGGCCAGGATGGGTAAGGAATGGTGTCCCTAGCCTCTGTTTGTCAGAGGGTGGAGATGGATGGCAGGAGAGAGATCACTTGATCATTACCTGTTAGGTTCACTCCCTCTGGGGCACCTGGCATTGGCCACTGTCAGCAGACAGGATACTGGGCTAGATGGACCTTTGGTCTGACCTAATATGGCCATTCTTATGTTCTTAACCTTGGACACATGGTGGAATAAAATTGGGAGGGGAAAAACACATTCAGCTCGTCTTTAAAAGGGCATTGGCCTTGCCTGTCATACATCATATGTGCAGCTTTATTCTAGGATCCTCCCCTGGGGTTGAGTGGAAGGGATACTTCAATCTCCCACCCCACCCCTCGCCTCCTGGAACATTTGGGAGAGGGGCAGGGGGAATACGGCGATGTTGGAATTCCGTTCTGCAGGGGCTATGGAGGGAGTCTAGCCTCAAGGTGTTTCTCCTGAAGGTGAACCAGATGCCTCAACATGTCTATCTGTTCCTTCAGAATCCCCAGCATCTCCTGCTGTGTGCCATGCTCACTCTCCTGGGCTGATCTCCTGCTCACCAGGTCCATGTCCAGTTTTTCAGAGAGAGAGAAATCCTCCACACTTTTTGCTCAGTGTCCACTGTCCCAGAGACGTTCATAATCTCGTTAAACATGTCACCATGTGTTCTCTTTCACCTTCGTCTTATCTGGGAGAGCCTCTCCACCGGTGTGGAGGAAGAGCTGAAGCCCGCACTTTCAGCTCTAAGCCATGGAAAGCACAAAGCAACCACTGTCAATGCAGACTCAATGTCTAGAGCAGAGTTGCTATATATAAAAAAAATCTCCCCTTATTTCACAGAAGTTTAAGGCAGAACATTTTCATTTACACAAGATATTCAGGGAACTGGTTTGCTGTCCCAGCCATGGTGCAGTTACTAAGGTCAACACCGGCCCCTGCCACCCAAACTACAGCCATATTTTGGCTGACGGGGCAGAAAATCACAATGGAAGAGGGGAGCACAGACACTGTTTGTGGTTCGAGCAGTTGCAATGAAAACTACCACAGTCCCCCCTACATGACCCTAGTTGATATTACTCTCCTGAGGGTAACAGAGGCAGCAAGGGAACAGATGCTGCAAGCGTCTGGGTATAGACCAGGTCCTTATGCTGCTATGCTGTGTACTGCAATGATGCCAGCTGAATTAACACTGTAGTGGCATGGGAAAGTGGCCTATGGCAGTGGAAGAAATAAGGCAGCCTTCCCCAGAAAGCTTCTGCAACAGATTGTAAAATACCTCCATGAAAGTTTCCTAGAAATCTGTATGGAGGATTCCCAGGCCATCTCTGTGTACATGAACAGTCTTTTTCATGGGGCACCCTCTGCTTAGCTAGTACGGCCACTGAGAAGCAGATAGCCACTCTACCTCACCTTCTTAATTTTAATTAAATATAGACTATAAGAACATGGGACCCCAAAATATTACTTGAAATTTCATACTCACCAGAGGTTCCTTCCCTGACACCACGCTCTGCCACGATGCTGTTCTGCAACTGGCTGGACTGCTCCGGGGTTACAAACAGCTCCTGACTCAACAGGAGCATGCATCCCCCATTCACCTGTCTCCCATTCTCCTCCTCCTCCTCTTCTTCTTCATCCAAGACCTCCTCCTCAGCATTGTCCATGCTGGCCTGGGATCCCAACTCCTCAGAGGTATCTTGGGGGTCGTGGTGGGGTCACCGCTGAGAATCACATGCAGCTCCTTGTAGCAGTGGCACATCTACCACCAGAGCGACTGTTCACCTCCCTTGCCTCTGGTACACCTGCCTCAGTTCCTCGATTTTCACCTGGTACTGCTGCATGTCCTTGGTGTAGCCCTTCTCCCCCATGCGCAGCATGATCTGCTCATAGATGTCTGTCTCTGCGGCTGAATCGGAGCTGTGCCTGCACAGCTTCTTCTCCCCACAGACCAAGAAGATCTACCACCACCTCCTGTGTACTCCAGACTGGAGTACATTTAGAGTGTGGAGCTGCCACGATTAGCTGTGCAGACGAGCTCTCCATGCCGTAAAACAGGAAATGAAAATTCAAAACTTCCCAGTCCTTTAATAGGGGAGGAGCTGTTTCCTGGGTGCCTGGCTGCTGTGCAGGAGAGTTGAAAATGTTTACCAGAGCGGTCACAGCAGAGCATTATGGGACACCTCCTGGAGGCCAGTTACATTGATGTAAGCAACGCAGTGTCTACACTGCCTCTATGTCAATCTAACAACATTGAAATAAGCACTATGCCTCTCACAAAGGTGGAGTAATTAAGTTGACACAGCAGGCAAGTTACGTCAGCAGAAAGGATCTGGTAGTGTAGACACATTCATTATTAGGTTGACATAAGGCAGCTTACGTCAATTTAACTGTGTAGTGTAGACCAGGCCTTCCAGCAATCCAGGAGTTCATGCACAAACAGCACAAGAGGCAAACCAGAATCTTGTGGGATGATAATTTTTGGTGTGTGCTGCCTGTGTGCTCAATATATACAAAAACAGAAATACACATGTACATATTAGACAAAGTGGGTGAAGTAATACCTTTTATTGGACCAACTTCTGTTGGTGGAAGAGAGAAGCTTTTGAGCTATACAGAGCTCTTGGTCAGGTCTTACCAATAAGAGATGTTACCTCACCCACCTTGTCTCTAATATCCTAGGACCAACGCAGTTACAGCAACACTGCAATCAGCATATACATATTGTTGTATGAAGATTTATAATTTTTGTTACTAAACAAGCTGCAGTTTGTGAAAATCATCTCTGCCTGCTTCTGTCTTCCTTCCATGTTTCTGTAGTGAGGTTAACTTGAGATTCATAGCTTCAATATTTTTCCTAGCTGCTAACTGCTGCCTCCAACTTTGTCTCCCCCTTATTAATTACATTTTAAAAACTGTTAGAACAACATTATTTAGGTTGCAAATTTAAGCACTTGAAACTTAGGAAATGTCAGATTTATGGTTGCCCATGCAAACTAATTTGTCCCTTTTGTGCATATGAATTATGCTGCTGTCTTAAATTACATAATCATATACTATTTTTTCTACAGGAAATCAGAGGAAATCTCAAAGATGATTTCATTTAAAAAGGAAAAAGATAAAAACGAATTCCATGACGTCAGTGGGTCCCCAAACTGGCACGCCACCCTAGGGAGGCATGGAGGAATGTTTGGGAGAGAGGGGCCAGTGCCCACAGGGGGTAGGGAGGGAACACCATGCTTCCAGCCCCACTCTGCCGCCAACGCCATTCAGGCCCCATTCCTGCTCCACCTCCAGACCGCAGCTCTGCCCTCATTCTCTCCCCGCCCCCAACCCCAGCTCCTGCCCCGCTTCCATCTTCGGCCCAAGCTCCGCTGCTGAGGAAGCCTTGGCTGTGCAGTAAGGGGGTGGGGGGGAAGCACGCGAACAGATTCTATTAATGGGGGGGCACAACTGGAAAAGTTTGCACACCACTGCATTATGTACAACTATACCAAATACCCCCCCCACCCCACCCCCAACAAATCATGCATCATTGGTAGGTGAACAGTGTGAAAGCATGGACTGATTCCAATATAGCTGCTCTGCAATTACTGAGATAGGGGCACTTCTTAGAGAAGCTGTCCGAGCCCTAGTAGAATGGGCTCCACCCAGCATGGGTAGATGTAATCTAGCTACCTCATAGCATGTTTTAATACAATTAGACATTCCTATTTAGACAACCTTCGGGTGGACATTGCCTGACCTTTAACCCTTTCTGCACATGCTACAAACAGCTTGAGAGCTCCCCCAAAGGGTCTCATTCTATCAAGGTATTATGAAAGAGCCCTAAACGTGTCAAGGGTGTGCACTTTGTCTTCCCTCTGGAGGCTTAGGGAAGAAAACTGGGAATGGGGAGGGAGGGGGTAAAATCAGTTGATTCAAATAAAAATCTGAAACAAATCTTTGGTCAGAACTTAGCATGCTGCTTAAGCATTATCTTATCTCTGTGAAATATGGCATGAGGTGGACCAGCCATAAGGGCCTGAATTTCCCCTGCCCTTCAAAGTCTGCATAGATAGATGGTATAAAAAGCAAATTGTCAGAGGCTTAAAAGGGGTCCCATTAAACCAACTAAAACTGTGCTGAGGTTCTAAGATGGAGGGAGCTCCCTAACGGGGGGCAACACATTAATGAGGCCCTTGAGGAATCTTAGGGTTGGCAAAAAGTGGTATGACCTGAAAAGTGGGATGTATTGATACTGCTTCTAAATATTTTCTTATGGAGCTGATAGTCCAGAATATCAGGAAATCAGTTTCTAAGGTGACATTGTGCTGCCCAAATAGAAAACCTCTTTCATTTAGCTGCACAGGCCAGTCTAGTACATTTTTTTCTGCTATGCACCAAAATGTTCTGGGCTTCAAATGAATAGTTTTTCTCAATGGAAATTAACCAGAATCTGACCACAGTCCTACTAGATCACATCAGGAAAGTGGTTACGTGACTGGGGGCTATGCTGACAGATTCCTTAGGTCTGAATACAAAAACTATATGGGCCAAGCTAGGGCTAGTAGTATCATTAGTGCTGAGCCCTGCATGAGTTTCCTCAGGACGCTTGGTATTAATGGGATTGGTGGATAGATGTGCATGATCCCTGGTGTCCATGAGATGAGAAATGCACTGGACTTGGATCCTGGACTCAGACCTTCCCTTCCCAACCCCCCTTAAACAGAATGTTGATATTTCTCATTCTGATCTGTAGCAAACAGACCCAATCCTGGTTATCCCCACCTATGGAAGATGGTCTGCAGGGCAGAGTACTTGACAGTCTACTTGTAGTTGTCTAAGAATTTCCTACTGATGTTCTATAAGTCTGGTAGATGCAGAACCACTGATGAGATTTGGTGACAAAGGCACCAGTTCCCAAGATGAACAGTTAGTTTGCAGAGCAGAGATAGAAATGCTGTAAACTTAGGCATTTGGCTAAGTTCTAGGACATTTATGTATGTGGAAGTGAGTCTCTTCAAGAGTCCAGAAACCTTGGGTCTGAAAGTGGTCTAAGGGAGCTCCCCTCCCCTAACTTTGAGGTATCTGTCCCCAGCATTTTGGAAGGTAGAGGTGAAAAAGTGGTATTCATTACACACCCAGCAATGATGAGAGGAATTCTAGTAAGACCTGAACTCTCATGTCCATGTGATCATAGAACCATAGGGTTAGAAGGGATCACAAGGGTCATCTAGTCTAACCCCCTGCCAAGATGTAGGATTTGTTGGGTCTAAACCATGCAAGACAGATGGCTATCCTGCCTTTTGAAAACCTCCAGTGAAGGAGCTTCCACAACTTCCCAACTCAGTCTGTTCCATTGTCCTACTGTTCTTACAGTTAGGAAGTTTTTCCTGAGATTGAATCCAAATCTGCTTTGCTGTAGTTTGAACCCATTGCATCTTGTCCTGCTGTCTGTGGCAAGAGAGAACAACTTTTCTCCATCTTTTTTATGGCAGCCTTTCAAATATTTGAAGACCGCTACCATGTCCCGTTCCCCCCACCCCTTAATCTCTTTTCCCAAACTAAGCATACCCAGTTCCTTCAGGGTCCCTCTTTGCTCATATGGCATCCATTCCATCCCTTTGATCATCTTTGGAAAGGATCCAGAGGCAAGTGACAGTCTCTCTACATCCTTTCTATACATTGTTGACCAAAATTGGACACAGTACTCCAGCTGAAGCCTAACCAGTGCTCAGTAGAGTTGTACTATCACCCTTCTCTGATTTGCATGCTATGCCTCTGTTAATGCAACCTAAAATTACATTTGCTTTTTTTTGCAACAGTATCGCATTGTTGACTCATGTTGAGGTTGTGATCCATCACAACTCCCAGATCCTTGTCAGCAGTGCTGGTGCCAAGCCAGTTAGCCCCCATTCTGTATTTGTGCATTTGGTTTTTCTTCCTTAAGCATAGTACCTCACATTTGTATTTGTTAAATTACATTTTGCTGATGTCTGTTGTATAGATACAAAGATTTGCATGGCGCATAGGTGAAGTCTGGCATACTGCATGCACGTTTAGTCTTGAGGAAAAAAAGGCTAGGGGAAGACCTGATAAGTCTTCAAATATGGTAAGGGCTGTTAAAAAGAGGACAGTGATCCAATTGGTCCACTAAAGGTAGGACAAGTAATCAGTTTAAACTGCAGCAAGGGAGATTTAGGTTAGATATTAGGAAAAACTTTCTAACTATAAGGATATGGAATGTGTTACCAAGGGAGGTTGTGGAATCCTCTTATTAGAGGTTTTTAAGAACAAGTTAGACAAACATGCCAGAGATGGTCTAGGTATACTTGGACCTGCCTCAGCACAGGGGGATGGACTACATGATCTATCGAGGTCCCTTCCAGCTCTGCACGTCTATAAGTGCAGGAAGTTATATGACGCAGGAGCGAGACACAGTCTTACAGACATTTGTAGTTGAGCCTGCAGCTGGGTTGATATGGTCTGCCATGGTCTCAAATCTCCCCTGTGGTAAGCAAGCTCTTGCTGGTGAAGAAACTTACACAGCTCCTATAAATTCTACTCTTTGGGTTGGCCATCTAGTCTTACAGTAGTACTCATCCCCTATATCCTCCAACGATGTTAGCCTTGATACTCCATTCATCCACTTCTTCTACAGCAGTCAATTACTTTTTCTACACTGCCTCCTACACATGGAATATCCTCTTAATTATGATTCATCAAGCTGTTCATTCACTTCTGTTCATTAAATCCCCCCTTCAGACTCCTCCTGCATTGTCAACAAGAAATGAGTCAACAAACAAGCAAATGAATTTCCAAAATTAAAGCAGCCACGTGATCTTATTGTAACAACTCTGGTCCTTCCTCTACCTAAAATTTGTTTTAGGTAGAGGAACTCAACCTCTACCTAACTCAACCTCATTCCTTGAATGGCCACAATATTTCAATACTCCAAGATTTCACTATGAGCTTTTCCTTCATGGCCTGAAACAAATACTGATGAAGCAAGGAGCAGAACTCCAGAGAAGTGGTGTAGGGTTTGGGGTGGACCATTGCTGGAAGAAGCTTAGAATTTGCCAGTACAGAAAACCTCCTCCAGCCTCAATTGGGCAATCAAGAGGAATTTGATAATAAAACTTAGATTTTTCCATCTCTAATTAATCTTTCAAATCCATCCCAGTCTGGAAGTTAGAAATATTTCACCACAATTTTCAACCCTCCATTTACAGGATAGTGGATTAAAAGACCAAAATTGGCTTCTTCGGTCTCTAAAATTACATGGCTATATGGATATAAATGTTATTTGATGTGATTATTCTGAAATGTGTTACTGGGAACTACATCAAGACCATAAAGTATCCACATCTCAGATACCACCAATAACTAGCACTGATTTTGTTAGTATCATGAAGCCAGCAACCAAAGGAGCACACTGACTAAACTACTATCACTCCAGGGGAGGTGTATCCAGATTATGAATGAGGCTTCTTGGTCGGACAACGTGAAGAAGCTTGCCATTGGTGCTGCTTTGTAGTATCTGTACTGTGAATAAACCAAGGAGCTCAGTTTATCTAGGGAATTCACCAGCACTAAATTCATTAATTAAAATTTTAAACAGCCAAAGTCTGCTTCTGCCTTGCCATTTTTCCAGTCTCTTCACACTCCCTCATTCTCTCATCTCCCACATTTTATACTGAATCAAGTTCAGTTTCTGCTTACAATACCATGCTAGGGTTTGCTGCACCTCCAACTCCTCCATTTCATGGTGTACCTTAGCTAAGTGAGAGGGGGCTATTTATATCTGCACAGTAAAAGTACACTTTTGGGGCATCTGGGTTAAGGAATGCCAAATCTCCTGAGTAGTAGTCGAATCAAAGAAACAGATTATCTCATTTATTTATCAAATTCAAAACTTAATCTCTTGCAATTTAAGAAGAAAAGAACAAAAGGAATTACACAATTGCTATGTCAAAAGGGAAACTTAACTCTGGACACTGGACTTGGCAGGCAAATGAAGGAAGAACAGCTTTTCAAATATTTCAAGTATTTAAGTATTTGTGATTTTAAAGTCTCCACAGATTTTCTTACTGATTCAAAATCTTTTTTTTTTTTTAAACAAAACTTCTAATATTTCAGAAATTAGATTCAAAACCAGATTCAATGTACCAAGTTAGTATTGTTTAAAAATACAAAAAATAATCAGTTCAGCTAAATGATGCAAGAGGTCAGGATACTCCATGAGTCAAATAAGAAAATGTAACATGTTAATTCAGTTTTTTGCTGTTTTTAAGAATCTAAAAAACAGTGTTTGATAAAAGGCAAATGTCTGCAACAGAACACAGCAAGCTTTGCTCTCTGTCCCAAACAAATACTAAAGAATGATGAAGAGTTAATGAGACCAAGAACAGCAGATAAAATGAAAGTGGCTGTGTTTTCTATAAGCTGTAAATGAAATTTTTTTTTGTATAATTCTACAGAAACGGAGAACCTGGGTGTATTAGAAGCTTCAGGAGGTAACTAGAATGGTACAAACATACACCACCTTCCACTACAAGGAGGAGTATTCCGTCAGCCAAACAAAAGGAATAGTACACAATCAGCATCTGTTTCACATAACTGCTTGGCTGCTGAAAGAAGAAATCTAAAAAAAGTATGAGTTTTAACAGTCAGTCCTTAAAGTATTTCAAACAAAACTTCACTGTGCTCAGGCAACTGGACAAGGCTTGCAATTTTCCAAAGGCTAAGATTGCAAGGCAATTTTTAAATTAATTGAGTACATCACAAATTAAAATCTAAACGGAACTTTTCCCTTTTGATTGACATGCTGCAATGAATAGTGAACCTTTGAAGACAGATTCCTTTCAGCCTCTCCAGATTCTCAACATCAACTGCCCAGACAAGACTGCTATAGTACAGAAAACAAAACTCAGCCACAACATATTAGTGTTTGGGAGGGTGGTGGGGAACAGAGAACTTACAAAACTAACCTAATACAGGCCCCTCTCCCTCAACATCAACAGCAGAAATTCCAGAACAAAGTTTAGGAGAGAAAGAGAAGTTACAAAAAATAAACTGGTAAGACTTATTTATGTACACTGTTTATACCAATACAGAAATGATGTAGTCTACTATATATAGCAATTCTCCTCCACATACACAAACAGAGGAAGGGGAAAAATATCAGTGGCCAACACTGCCTGACAGGATCAACACGCTGACGCACTGCAATCAAGTCAAAGGTGTTGCAGTCCTCATGGTGCTTCTACAGAAAATATAAACATATGTAACAGCTGCCCTGCATCTCTTTCCAAGTGATGTCTTCACTTTTCAGCCCTCCCAAAAGCCCTACCTCCTCTTAAGAATCTTTACCCTAATGCAACAGAAAATATCCCTCCCACTTCAAAAAATATTAAAAATACCCAACCATCAGGCTGGGCACTGGAGGCCTTGAGTCTAAATCAATATCTAGCTACCTGCCATCTAGCTTTAACTGACTACGTTTAGACTCCAAAATTGGCCCCAAGTGACTTTACTTTGTGACATTGGGAAAGAATTGCAGCGCTGAATAGAACTTAGATGTCACTCAGGCACCATAGTGACAAGTACAATATAAATGCATAGACAAATGTGTCATAATTAAGGCTACAATTCTGTCACAGAGGTCACTGATTCCATGACTTTCCAGGACCTCTGACTTCTTCTGGGCCAGCTGAACAGTGGTCTCCGGCCCGCCAGAGCAGCGGCTGGGGTTGGGTCAGCTGCAAGCCCTGGCAGCGCTCTGTTTGTCCCTTCTCTGACACTCTCCACCCCCAGGTATTTTTAGTAAAAGTCAGGGACAGGTCGCAGGCTTCCCTGAATTTTTCTATATTTGCTGCGATCTATCTGTGACTTTTACTAAATATAACCATGACAAAATCTTAGCCTTAGTCATAATCCCTGTGCTATGGAGGTTGCAGCCTCCCTTTTGGAATGGATGACTATCAGTGTCTGCAACAGGGGTGGGCAAACTTTTTGGCCCATGGGCCACATCTGGGTATAGAAATTGTATGGCGGGCCATGAATGCTCACAAAGTTGGGGTTGGGGTGCAGGAGGGGGTGAGGGCTCCAGCTGGGGCTGTGGGCTCTACGGTGGGGCTGAGGATGGGAGGTGTTTGGGGTGCAGAAGGGTGTGCCGGGCAAGGACCGAGCGATTCAGAGGGCAGGAGGGGGGGGGAGATCAGGGCTAGGGCAAGGAGTTGGGGTGCCGGGGGGGTGGCTCAGGGGTGCAGGCTCCGGGCGGCGCTTACCTCAAGCAGCTCCCAGCAGCAGCAGCAGCAGCATGTCCCCCCACTCCAGCTCCTATGCGGAGACGTGGCCAGGCGGCTCTGCTGCGCACTGCCCTGTCTGCAGGCACTGCCCCTGCAGCTCCCATTAGCCACGGTTCCCGGCCAATGGGAGCTGCGGGGGCGGAGCTTGGGGCAGAGGCTGCCCCTGTGAGTAGGAGACAAAGGGAGACATGCTGCTGCTTCCGGGAGCTGTGCCGAGCAGCCCCCAACCCTGCTCCCCAGCTGGAGCAGGGCAAGCCCCAAACCCCACTCCCCAGAGGAGCTCGAGTGATGGATTAAAACGGGGATTAAGCCAGATGCACCCCGTGGGCTGTAGTTTGCCCACCCCTGCTCTACAACCTTTGGGAGCTACTTTAAGTTTAATACATGTTTATCTCAGAGCTTCCTCAACAGTAAGTTAAACTAGGAAGGAACCATGGATCTGATTTTGTCCAATGAAAGACTTCCCTCTAGAGTTTATCTAATTTTTCCATTACAGTGTTTAAAACAAGTAAGTTTAAGCCTTGTTAAAAGATTAATCCCAAAAAGGCAATTTGCTACTGTATTTATGTACCTATGGGAGGGAAAGGAGGGGAGGAGGGAGATACACAGACTATAATAAGTAGGTTCTTTAAGCAGAAGTTCAGGGGAAAGACCAGATTTTTTTTCCCCCAACAGAAAAATCTTCTCATTTCATTTTATTAATACAACTGTCTGTTGGCCAGCCAAGCCATCACCTTTGAAGTTTGTTAGTCAAACTGACCCTGTAATAGACAAAAAACTAGGGAGAGAAACTTTTTTTAAAATAGGAAAAATGTACAACCAAAGTTGGCAGGGGGATTAGTGGGCAAATAACTTACCTGAATCAAACAACTATTTTTTTTTTTTAATTGACTGGATTTCAAGTCATCTGTGTCCTCTTAATCCTTTGGAAATTGGCTACTCCTGAAGTGTTTTACACCTAAAGGAGAGGACCATTTCTAGAGTAGAGGCTCAAATGTAGTGGCTCTGCAGCGAATGAGTCCTCTTACACATCATCATCTGTGATGCAGGTAAGGGGGGATAAGAAAGTACCTTTCATCCGTGTTGTCACTGTAGCTTTGCTAGAATTTGGCCCTAAATTTATTACATTTATATCATGTACACTCATCTTTAGGGTTCAAGAGATTAGAAGACATACCATGCAGTATAATCCAATTTATTTTATGAATCTGTTGCATATTCCTCAAGTTGTGATGCTTTGATATTATCCAAATTTATAAATGAATTTCAGTCACCATTTTTCATTGTTCTGACATTTAAAATAATTATGTGACAAAACAAGCAGAAATCTTAAAATATTCCAGGGCCTCTATCTTTTACCAACTCCCTATTTAGTGTGTTTATAGTGAAGTAATCAATTCGTTGTGTTCTGCTGTAGGGCTTAGATACTGTACCTTTATACAGTGAAATGAAAGTAAAATACCGATCAGATATGCAAGTGATTAAAGTGTTATACCTCCAAGTTCTTTTACATTCAAGACGGCATTCTGGAATGGCACTGCTTTTATGCTAAAACCTAAAATTAGAAACAAAAAGTGTTAGTAACTTATTTGGTAAGGTATTTTAAAATAGACTGTATCCATTAAAACTATTACGTTCACTGTGGTTTTAGATAGGCTACTGAGTCACATTAAATATAGATTGGACAGAAGCAAATCAATGAATACAAGTAGACCTATAAGGAGAGCCCTACCAAATTCACGGTCCATTTTGGTTAATTTCAGTCACAGGATTTTAAAAATTGTAAATTTCATAGTTTCAGATATTTAAATCTGAAATTTCACCCTATTGTAACCATGGGGGTCCCAAGCCAAAAGGTGGTCGGGGGGAAGGGGGTCTCAGTATTGCCATCCTTACTTCTGCGCTACTGCCTTCAGAGTTGGGCAGCCTGAGGGCAGCTGCTGGCTAGGTGCCCAGCTCTGAAGGCAGCACCACTGCCAGCAGCAGTGCAGAAGTAAGGGTGGCAATACCATACCAAGACGCCCTCAATTCTGCACTGCTGCTGGCGGCGGTGATGCCTTCTGAGCCAAGCTCCCACCCAGCAGATGCAAAGCTTCCTGCAGCCAGGGAGGTTCCCGGAGGTGGGTCTGACCCGGCCCTGGGAGCAGCCTGTGCAGGGAAAGAGGAAATCCAGTCCCTCCCCAGCCCATCCGGAACTAGCAACTGGAGTCAGGTGCAAAGTAGAAACCCCTGGTCAGGGCACCCCTAGCCCCACCTCTCCCCAGCTCCAGGTCCAGCACTTGGGACTTAAAGGGACCTTGGGTTGGCTGTAGGAGAGGGGCAGGGAGTTACCACGGTGACCCCTGACCACAGGGCCCTGGGCAGTTGCCCAGTCGCCCACCTGTAAGGTTGGCCCTACTCCCCCCACAAACGACCTCCCCATACCATGCCACTCTCACTTCTGTGCGCTGCTAATGGCAGCACTACCTCCAGAGCTGGGCTCCTGGCCAGCAGGTGCTGCTCTCCGGGCACGCAGCTCTGTGAAATCTGGTTTCCCCTACAATAGCCAGATTTCACAGGGGAGATCAGATTTCAGTGTCTGACACACATTTTTCAAGGCCGTGAATTTGGTAGGGCCCTACCTATAAGCTTGTCAACATAACCTTTCTATAAATAGGAATTTATTAGTTTAACCACAGAAACTCCATTCTGCTAGTAACTTGTGCAACAAAGCATTACCCCCATCTTCCACATTCGTACTTAACTTAAAAGTGATGTGGGAATAGAAGTCCAAAAAAAGAGAAATTGATAGAATGTGCATGTTTTTTGGCAATCTCCATTAACATTTTTTACTGAAACTGAAGTTTTGCATTATCATTAATAATATTAGGTAACCATTCTAGGATTTTTTAACACAGAAAGAGACTAGGAAAAAAACTGAACTGCATACGTTGCTTTACTTAAAGTATGCTTTTCTTGGTCACTCTTAATATTAAGGTTGATAAAGGGTTAATAAATTATGTAGTAGACATTACAACCCTGTTACAGACATGAGTAGTATGTACTCTAGATGGTTACAAACACTTCAGTAGGTATTACGTATGTTTATAAGCCATTAATATAACCAACCCATTGACTGATTGGACTAAAATCTGTAACAATTTATTAACCTTTTATTAAAATATTGATTAATAATTTATTAGCCCTTTATAAACAGAACAAGATCCCAGATGCATAGGAAGCAGCACTGCACCTGAAGCTGCTCATGACAATCTGCTGCCCTAAGCCAAACTTCAGTGTACTGAACCCCTCCTATCCCCTAGAACAGAGGCTCTGAATTGGGGAGGGGAAGGAGTGCACAGCCAGCTTTCCGATGGTTTGGTGGTTATGGTAGAAATGGTGGGGCCACGCCTCAGGTTGCACCACCATTCGCTCTGGTTTGGCCTGGCCAAGTTTGAATGAGTGGCATTGCAACCTAGCATACTAGGTCCCAAGCACCAGTCTGGTTAGGCCCAGCTGCCCCTGGCACCTAAGCAGAAATTGCTGCTCGAGGCAGCTGCCTAGTTTGCCTATAGCGTCCTCTGGCACCTGGTTAATAAGGGGCAAGAAAGGCCAGGTGGCTCTTTGCAGGGGAGGCTGACTAGGCCCCCTTAACACAGCATAATGACTGGGTGTCTCCCCCAGCAAGTGGGGGACAGAGAGGCTGCCTGAGCTCTCACCCCACTGCAGAGCAAGTGCACGTATGATGGGAGGAAGGCTGTCCAGTGTGACAGCTCGTATGGCAGCACCCTCTACTCACCCCAGAGTTGTGTGGTCCCTCTTACAAGGGGGAGGGCGGATGGGTGGACTCTCACCACCATAGAGCTGTGAGAGGCAAGAAGGAGAATAGGAGAGATAAAGGGACATTCCCAGTTTGCAAAAAGAACAGGAGTACTTGTGGCACCATAGAGACTAAGGAATTTATTAGAGCATAAGCCCACGAAAGCTTATGCTCTAATAAATTTGTTAGTCTCTAAGGTGCCACAAGTACTCCTGTTCTTTTTGCGGATACAGACTAACACGGCTGCTACTCTGAAATCTGATTCCCAGTTTGGAATTTCTTACAGGGATTCCCCAAGTCCTAGAGTCCAGACACTAAGGGGTACAGCATTCTATAAGCTTTGCAGAGGTTTGGGACCAGGTTGCAGCAGAGCAATGGCAGGCAGAATGTTACAAACCAAACACCTCTGATCCATCTCGCAGAAGGAAGTTAGGTATGAGGCCACAGACCATTCAGAAAGTTCCCTCTGCGAGGGGGGCATATGTATAGCGAGCACCTCTGTAGTTAACAGAAATTGGGGAAACTGAGGCACAGCTCAGGGCAGCTGCAGCCAATACTCCAGTCGAAACTGGGAACAAAATTTGGAAAAACTGAGGCACAGCTCAGGGTGTATCTGAAGCCAAGATTCCAGCATAAATTGAGGACCAAACACTGGGGAAAAAAGGTCCAGATCAGGGTTGTTATGGCCAAGGTCCCAGCAGATATTGAGAACCAAATGTGGGGAAACTGAGGCATGGCACAGGGTGGCTATGGCCAAGATTCCAGTGGACACTGGATCACAGCCCAATGTTGCTGCAGCTAAACCACAGCCAACTGGGGAAACAGGCACAGTATCCAAGCTACATGTGCAGCAATTGGGAGACTGCGATCTAAGACAAAGGACTTTTACAGAGAGAGTGGCCCTGGATATTGGGGTACACCTCAGGCAAGGACCCTGACATACAACACACACTGAGGCAGGGAAAACGCCCACCTTCCCATCCATGGAATTAGAGTAGAATTGGGTTTCTTTAAGATCTACTATGGGCATTATGCTAGTCACCCTTTCTCCTTGGGGGCTGGGAAGGAATTTTTCCCTCATCACCAGACAGGCCAAGGTAGAGAGGGTTTCTCAACCTCCCACACAGCAGGTCAGGGAGGTTAGGTTAATATGGCAGATATCTAGTGCAAGTACTTGTTATGGAAGGGACACTGTGATTGGATCAAGTGGATTGGAAGGGGATTTAGAGGAAAGCACCCCTTCAGGAAGCTGGGGAAGGGGAGTTTGGGGCTCCTAACTTCTAGTATAGCACACACAGTATCAACATGTTTACACATGCAATATCTTTGAAGTGGTTTGGTCCGGTACAATTCTGAGGGCTGCCCAAGTTTGCCAATCCAGCACTATATTTGTTGCTGAACAGAACAGAGGAACTGACATACCAGGAGAGACCAGTCGCTTCCGGTACTCTGGTTCTGACACTGGCCAATAACAGATGCTTCAGAGGAAGATGCAAGAAACCCTGCAGAGATCAACTATGGAATAACCTGCCCATACAGCAAGTTTCCTCCTAACCACGTGAGCTGGATGTTGGCTTATGCCCTGAACCAGGAGGGTTTTATCCCTTTTCAAGTCCATATGATATAACTGTAATGGCAATGAATTCCATGGGTTAAGTACACACTGTATAAGAAACAGTATTACCTTGAATCACTTACATTTCTTACCTTTCTATTTTATTTAAATTATTAAAATGTGAGGCTACTGAGCACACCTTGAAAACCAGTTAAGGCTGCTCATGGACAAGAATGCAAAACTCAAAACCACATATATGAAACAAATATCTACATACACCAACTTCTCACACAAACACTGTCACACACCTTTTCCCTATTACACTAACAAATTAACTTTACTCAATCACTAGGGTCACATAAGTAAAAAAAAAAAAAATACAAGATTGCTCTCCCTCTGCTATGACCTAATCTATCCTCCTTATTAATTTTATACCCAGGTATTTATTTTTGTCATTTCACCATTTTTCATTAATGCCTAGTGTGTCACAATCATCTCTTATTGCCAGGTATCCTGGTTCTCCTGTGTTTGTTTTTAAGCTTCTTGCATTGGTACAGATACGTTTATAAGTTTTAGTTATGTCTGTTTATATTTAACTCCTTTATTTCACCCTGTTTTTGTAGAATTTATCTCTGATCTAAACCTGTTCCTGCGCCATTCCTCTCCTCCACTGACCAAAGAGAAAGGACTATGACCAGAAATAAACACTGACCACTGATTAAGTTTTCTTTTGGTTACTTACACATTCCACAGTGCTGCAGTGACTGACTTTGGAAGGACCTAAGTCCTAATGTGTATCCTCTAGTTTCCTCATCTCACCCCATTTACTATCACCTTTTCCCATCACTTTGTGCCTATGTAGCAAAGCCCCTTAAGGAATAAGACTTCAAAGGTTTCTTTCTTCCCTTTTTGGTGTCTATGGAAAAATCCACAGGGGGTAGGACCTTTAGAAATTAACAATTTAGATACACCACCCATGTTACTGGAGAGCTCTCTCACTTTTAAAATGCACCAGATTGTATATGTTTTTGTGAAAATTCCCCAGGTTTTTAAATTAAATTAAAATTAAATTAAATTTTGCCAAAGCAAGCCGCCTATGCACTTCAGCTACTCAGTTCAAAGCACTGTTATAAAGATAATTTTTAAAAATGAATTACTATGCTGAAGATCTACACAGCCTTCAGCACACACTTTAAATCTAACCCAGTTAGTGTAGCCATTCATCTTTAAACAAAAGATAACACACACACACTTTTCAAACGATACCACACACCCCACACAGTAGAACAATGAACATAGGACTAACTAGGAACTGGCCAAGGGAATAAATATGTTCTATTTGGATAACTGATATAAAAACATATTAGGAACCAAACTTTATAAAATTGTTACTATAAACTCAAAATTTCTGGGCCACAAATGTAACAAGGATTAGCTTTATTCTACAGATTCATTATTTAGTTCCAGTATTCCTCTTCATTTCATCCCATCGTGTACATTTGAATTATTAATAGAGAAACAAATATATGAGATAATACCCCCCCAATATTTTTAATTATTATTTTAAGGAATAAACCTAATGCATAATTTAATTGACAGTTATCTAAAGTATTAGAAACATTACTTTTGGTTGAAAAAACCTTCCTGACAGCAGCATCATACCTGTTGTAGACACTATATTCTCTGGGTTTTCACTGCAAAGCTGTGACAGTAGACTTGTCTTGCCAGACCCAGTGAGACCTATACAAACCAAGTCATATTCAGGTCGTGGAGGTGGTGGTCCCTTGCAGCAAAGCGCTTTAAAACACTGCCAGGAAAAAGAAAAAAAAGACTTCACATATTCTATAACAAAATTTAAAAATTCCAGTTCACAAAATTAAAGGCAACAAAGACAAGCAAAATATTCTCTTTTTTCCAAATGTCCTGATACAATCAGCATTTACTAGTCTATGATTAGCCCAACCAGAGTCTAAAAAACAGATTTTTAAGAAAGCAATAGTATATTATTTTTCACCTAGATCTGATATGCATGGGATGGGCAATCTGATTTAATTTCCTGAATAGTATAAAAAATGCACATTTAATGAGACAAACATGCATGCTATTCAAATATTTGTCCAACCATGTTTGCCGCCAATATTAGAATCAGCAGGAGATGCAAGTGCTAGTCACATTTGTAACTAATGCCATACCTGGCCTAACTAGTGAGCAGTTTTAGAGCTGCTGCTGGCCAGACACTCCCAGTTGTCGCAGCTTCGGGAAAGGGTAGAAATCCTTTGGTGACATTGTCTTCATCCCTTCCCCAATAGTCCCCTACTTGTGCTTTCAAGGGGATGCTGTCCAGTTTACAGTCAGCTTGAACTGGCTTTCAGGATATATTTTATAACAGTTAAAATACAACACACTATGTGGGTTTATTAACGCACACATCTTAGGAGGAACTTACTAATTTTGTTCACCGCACTATACAATAGAGAGGTGTAAATTAATCATTGTGTGACTGCATGAAGAACTAAACTGCTTAAACTGTGTCTTTCTTACAGCAACATGCGTAGCTCTTAAGAGCCAGTGCAGCAATTTAATTAGTCCTTTATTTGTGCAGTACAGGTAAAATCTTTACAAACAATTTAAAATATCACCATTCTGACAAAACCAGTGCTAAAGGCTTCTGCATAATATTTATATTCAAGTATGAATGATCATCACATTTTAGTTAAGTCTATAAAATGCACTGCCCAAAACAAAGCATTCTCTCAGCAAGCACTCAGTGTCAACTACCCCAAGAGTAGGGCACAAAGAAGCTGTAGCAAGTGATAGAAAATGTGATTGCATAGACAATTCATGACTGGCTACATATTTGAAACACACAATAAGATCCCTCACTAGGTATCAAATCCAGCAGCTTCAGCACCAGAAATGTGAGTCTACCACCTAGCTAAATTAGTACTAACACTGTTGCTTGTAAATAGCAAGCGAGTACATTACAGGCCACCCACTAGAGGGAGACATGATCACACAGCCAGTTTACTACGATACTAAAATTATAATGGGATTATTTTGGATTAAATGTTATATTATTGATAATGAATTTAAACTGGAGGAGTGTTAACATTTTAATGGTTCTTTTGAAAACAATATGCATAACACTCAACCTCGCCATGTGCACCTATTTATTTGAGTGGGAGATAATAGGTCTGTCTGAGGACAGGATTTGGCAGTATCAGTCTTGTTACATATTTTTTCTTGTCTATTCCTGCATAAAGATTAACACTGCAAATATACAAAATACCAATGCAAAATGTTTCATTCTGCAGTCTTATTGGTTTGTTCCCTTACACCAGCCAGTCTAAAGAAACAATCTTCATAAACAAAAGAACAATGGCACATAAAATAGGAAGAATCCAGGCTGACGTTCAGATTCCAGGCAGAGTATGCAATGGTGACAGGAAAATCCCTGATTTATTTGTGAACCAAGCAAGTTTTACATGAAACTTGAGATTCAACATCAAACAAACTCACTATTTTTTTCCCCTCCAGAGCCAGTTTCCACACATTAGTCAACATAACTTCTCTATTCCCTTTATAAAAGCCAAAGTGCAAATTTATGATTTGGCCAAAAATATTCACTTCCAATTAATGTAGTTAAATAGAGAAAATATCAATTTTTGTATATGGAAAGAATATAGGCTTTACTGCAATATGTTTGTTATTTTCTTGTCTTATGAATAGTGAATTTTCTTGCATATTGAATGTAAAATTTTATTTTGTTGAAATAAAAGGAGTAAGTTCTTAAAACCATTTAATGTGTTGGCCTGAAAATATTTCCACAACTTAAAAGGCTACACATACTTTTTATCATTGGCCAAGTTTTAAAAAAAGGATCAGCTTCTTCCCACAACTCTACTACTGGCAAAACATTTCAGGTGCTATCATCAGTAACACATTTAAAGATTTTATAAAACAATTTTTAAGACTTCCATTGCCCAGCAATCTATATTTACCAATCTCACTGGCCAATAGTTTTATAAGCAAGACACATTTTAAACTTAACTATAGCCATTCACACTAAGAAAGTTATCCTTTAACAATTCTGGGCAACCACCACTGCCTTCCCATTCTGCAGGGGTAGAAAATTGTTTGGCTATTAATGAAAATGGGCCATGCCATTTGAACATTCATTACAGAGATCAGATCTCACAGCTCTGGAAGCCATATTTATTATTGTTTGTATTATCAGAACACCTATGAGCCCCAGTCATGGACCAGGACCCCATTGTGTGTTAGGCACAGAACAGAAAGAGTCTCCTGCCCCAAAGTGCTTACAGCCCAAATAGACAAGACAAGCATAGGATGAAGGAAGGAATATAATACACAAGCAGAGTGAACAATGTGATGGCAAAAAACATGTTTGTTCCAGGATTCCTTCCCCACCTTTCGGAGGGTAGAAAGAAAAGAGATGGGAAATGGGACACTGAAGGAAAAGAGTGAAGGGAACAAGACAGGGGAAAAGAGTAAAAGGCATGGAGTGATGTTGAGAAGAGACCATGAGGGAAGGTTGGAGCAATCGTCACAGGGCAGAGAAAGTCCAGTCAAAATTAGCCATATCATTTTCAACCCTGTTTTGGCGGACTGAGTGGGGCACTGAAGAAAAAAGCAAATGGTTAATATCTCACTGTCAATCACAGGAAATTTTCTTAGTGCAGACAGGGTCTTTAAATTGAGTCGTCCCTAAATATATCTCATCTCTGTTACCTACCACCTAGTTGTCATAAGGCTTTTAAGTTTAAAAACAATTTTTTTCACAGGTGTGGGCCCAAATAAAAAAAACATTTAAGTCACATCCATGTGTAAAGGAAAGAGGAAAATTTCCACAAATACTTTTTGTTAAAAACTCTTGATGAGAAACATTTTTCCCTTTTTGAAAGACAATATCAAGTACAGTAACTCCTCACTTAACGTCCTCCTGCTTAACGTTGTTTCAAAGTTACATCGCTGCTTAATTAGGGAACATGCTCGTTTAAAGATGTGCAATGCTCCCTTATAACGTCGTTTGGCTGCCTGCTCTGTCCACTGCTTTTAAGATTCTGTGGAAAAGCAGCAACTTTATAAGGGAGCATTGCACAAGTTCCTCTTCTCCGCCTCCTCCTCCTCCCTCCCAGAGCTTCCCCCACCGCCAAACAGCTGTTTGGCAGCACTTAGGACTTTCGGTGGGGGGGAGGAGCGGGGATGCAGCGTGCTCCGGAAAGGAGGTGGAGTAGGGGTGGGAAGAGGTGGGCCTGGAGTTGAGCAAGGACAGGAAGAGGCGGGCTTGGAGCATTCCCGGCAAAGTCGGGGCCTGTTCTTCTCCAGGGAAGCTGCTGCTGCGAAGGTGCTTCCTAGCGTCCTTGCCTGCAGCAGGCTGTGCCTGTGTGGGGTAAGCCGGGGCACTTCCCAATCACAGTACAGTACTGTACAGTATATAATGCCTTTTGTTTGCCCCCAAAAAAATTCCTTGGAACCTAATCCTCCCATTTACATTAAATCTTATGGGAAAATTGGATTAGTTTAACATTGTTTCACTTAAAGTTGCATTTTTCAGGAACATAACTACAACGTTAAGTGAGGAGTTACTGTATACAGTAAAATGTCAGAGTGTGTGTGTGTGTGTGTGTGTGTGTGTGTGTGTGTGTGTGTGTGTG
>NW_020664420.1:26433401-26490179 GCF_002925995.2 Terrapene triunguis
TGTGTGTGTGTGTGTGTGTGTGTGTGTGTGTGTGTGTGTGTGTGTGTATATACACACACCCTGACATTTTACTGTATACACACACACACACACACACACACACACACACACGTACATGCAGTAGCTGGTTAATAATTTAGCCAATTGAACTTTTAAAGACTGTTGTGACTGCAGAACTTTTGCAACATTTAATTTTATCTCCTGTTGCTCTTACAGGCCCATTAACTCATGTAGCTTCTTCTTGTTCCCAAATCTACAATGAAAACCAGTAGCTGAATGTTGTTTTTAATGCACTCAATTAGGTCGTTATTCTTATCTCAATAAAATGCATTCTAATATATGTATGTACTGTTGTGGAATGCAATAATAGTTTATCTTATCTATATTCCTATTCCTTGCAATCCTGAGTCTGATTTATGACATTGTAAAGCATTTTGAGATCTTGTTAACAACAATTACTGTAAATAGTCCAAGTGTACCCTGCACTCTACAAAACATCTTTGGACACATTTCGTGCCCCAAATGAAAAGCAATATTTAAAACCATACTACATATTCAGAGATCTCACGGAGTATATTAAAAGTATCACTCAGCTACTGTTTTGATTATAGATTTTTCTTAGGGCAACAAGAAGCTACGTGAGCTGATGAGCCAGTAAGAGTAACAGAAGATAAAATTAAATGCTGTTGTAAAAGTTCTGCACTCACAACAGTCTTTAAAAGTTCAGTTGGCTAAATTATTAACCAGCTGCTGCAAAAACAAAACAAAACAAAAAAAGCACCACTACCCACAACTGAAATTTTACTATACACTTGATATTGTTCTTCCCAGGACACTGGGATAGTCTCCCACTCTTTTCAGAAACTGCTATGAGATGTTTAACCTCCTCTAAGAGCATAAGAGCGGCCAAAGGTCCATCTAGCCAAGGTTCCTGTCTTCCGACAGTGGCCAATGCTAGGTGCCCCAGAGGGAATGAGCAGAACAGGTAATCATCAAGTGATCCATCCCCTGTTGCTCATTCCCAGCTTCTGGCAAACAGATGCTAGGGACACCATCCCTGCCCATCTGGCTAATAGCCATTGATGGACCCATCCTCCATGAATTTATCTAGTTCTAGAACTCTGTTATAGTCTTGGCCTTCACAACATCCTCTGGCAGAGTGTTCCACATGTTGACTGTGCATTGTGTGAAAAAATACTTCCTTTTGTTTGTTTTAAACGTGCTACCTATTAATTTAATTTGGTGACCCCTAGTTCTTGTGTTATGAAAAGGAGTAAATAACATTTCCTTATTTACTTTCTGCACACCCAGTCATGGTTTTATAGACCTCTATCATATCCCCCCTTAGTCGTCTCTTTTCCAAGCTGAGAAATCCCAGTCTTATTAATCGCTCCTCATACAGAAGCTGTTCCAAACCCCTAATCATTTTTGTTGCCCTTTTCTGAACCTTTTCCAGAGAAGAGCAGAGGGGACACTAGTAGAGCAGCAATCCCTGTCCTAATAGTGAGTTGCACTGTCAGCCCCACACTTGGAACTCCCCCTCTTATGGTACTCAAACTCAACCTTCTGGGCGAGTGTGCCAACATTCACAAGGACATTGCATAAGCTTTACTTTGTGGGACCAGTTTTAGACTCTAGAATATTAACTGTCAAAAATTGACAATTAAACAAAGTGACAAATGGACATAGATAAGATCAACAGTCCAGAATTTAACCCGCATGAGAAGTACACATACTTTCAACAATTGCATTAAAGGTGTTTTTAATTTGTTTTAAACAAAGGTCTTCAGCTTTATTTCTCAAAAGTAGACATGGTAGCGAAATATTCAAGAATCTGCTATATTTCATTTTCCAGCCTGTTCACTAAAACCAAGACTACAGGGAGATTAGGAAGTACTATGTGCATGAGCCCACAAACACACAGCTGGTAAGAGCTAGTTTTAGGCTTCCCAGCCTTCATAGCTTCCCTGTAAAGCTAAAAAGGTACAAGAATTATGAGCAATGGCTAAACTCTGTCATCACCTACCCCAGTCTTCCTAGGTGTTTGTAGCACAGGTGTTGCCATTGTTTAACACAGTACTGGACTCATGAGTGCTGCACTACATGGTGCTCTTTGGCACTTGCTCTAGTGAAAGGAAAGTCTCTTCTATACTACTTCAATTTAAATTTTACAGCTTTTAAAGTTTTTAAAAATCCTTTTTTATAAGTATCAAATGCCTACTTGAGCACAAGTAATACCACAGCTTTAAGGTTTTTAATGTGAGCCATTTTCAATTTTCTTCAACTGATGAGAAATCCAAGGTGATAGGCACAATGCAACTGGTCATATGGTAATACTGAAAAACCCCACACAGTTTCTCATACACCATCACCAATGTATTGCAATTCCTAGATAAAAACTACATTAATATGGAGTTAATGTTGAGAGTATTTGACAGTAACTTCGGGTAAAATACATTACAGGGATGTTGTAATTATCCCCAAACACAAGCATTATAAACCCAGAAAATTCAGAGTTAAGGTTAAACTTAAAAAATCAAAAGCTGTTAAGGAGTGGATATGCACCATTCCCTTAACACTGCCCTGCAGTGTAACCAGGTGTCACAAGGTGGGGTGGCCCTTCCAATGGAGTCTGAGTTCAGCCTCACTTGCTACTAGATTACCTCTCAGAACATGAGAGTCATGTCATGGGGGAGAATGTGACTGAAACAAGGCTGGCTGGAAGATATAACAGCAGCCTGTATTCAGGCATAGAGAAGAGACACAAAGGAGACGCCAGAGGTAGGCTTACATGGGAAGAGGCCTAGGCAAGAGCTCTGGTGGCTAAAGGCAAAACAACCAAATCTCATAGGGTCCTTTGGTCAGAAACCTGTAGTAGAAGGAGTATGTGCATCCCCCTATATCACCTCATTCGGAATTGCTGCATCCACCTCTGTTTACAAAGGGAAGGAGGAGTGTTGAGCTCAGCTTCCCATTCTCTTGGGTTAGGCTCAACAGAAGAGCTAAAAACTGAAGGTTGATAAACCCAGACCCTTAGAAGAAGGGCTTGTTCTAGAAGAATCTGGGGTGGAAAATGTTTACTTGTATTGCCATTAGATTATATTTTACTCCAGAAGGTGTGCACACAGGCCAAGAGCTAAGTCACCCTGGAGCCAGTAAAGCACTAAAGACTTCAGGTTAAGAGAACCATAGTGTCTTCTCAGCCTGGGAAACTGAAGCTGAGAAAGGGGGCAACTGAGGCAGCAGGTGCATCCAATATCAGACCGAGTAAACCACTGCTACACCATATAATTACGATTAATAGACAATAGTGTTTGTAGTCCCAGGCCAGTAATACCCATGTCTCTCAACAGTGGAACATCCTTGAATAACTGGCAAGTGAAAGAGTAAATTATTTACCTGTAATCCTGCTTCTTTCAAAGTATCACATAGGATTCCCATGAGCCCACCTCCTCAGAGTTTGGCCATCTCTTCTCTTTAGGGCATAGATTATTGCCATCTCCAAGAGTGCCAACTATGTAAAGAATTTCTGAAGGATTCACATTTAGCCTTGTGAACAGCTGACATAAAAAGCTCTTCTTTCCTGCATATTCAGGGTCTGGCTGAGGTAACTGAGGCAGCAACAGTTGGAATGGAATAAGGGGGACGGGACTCCTGCTTCCAGCCCAACTGCCATAACTCATAGGATCCCAATCTCTGAGTTTGGGGAGTCCTGGCCCATCTCGTAGTGGGGAGGAGAGGCCCTAGAACGAGAATACTATGTACATGAGATATTTAAAGGAGGGTTACATATTTACTGTAAATGTCCATGCTTTGAGAGTATATCACACTCAAAGGTCTGTGTATTCATGTGTGGTGGTGGGGGGGGGAAAGGGGGGGAGTTAAGTTCTAGAAAAAAAAAGTAAAGGAAGCGTGTGAGTTGAAACTAAAGTAAAACAGAATCTTGAAGAAATGTGCATATTTACCCACTAAACTGGGAATAATTAATTGCTGTTGCAGAAAAATGTACAAAATTAAGCACCACTATTTTTTTTTTAAACTATGGTTTTTGGTGATCATGTGTAAGAGTTATAGGAAAACAATCGCCAGTAAGATTCGTACCTAGGAATTTCCAACCCCACCAGATTATTGCAGTTTTAGGTGGATCAGTATTTGAGCTGAAAATCCTCAACAGTGGCCCTTTAAAAAAAATCCTACTGAGGTTTCTTCTGGGGAAAGCATTAAATATCGTGTCTGTAGCAGGAGTGGCCAAACATTTTTTACATGTGGGCTGCTCAGAGATCACAGCTCTGGGCAGCAGACGTCCCTGAACTACTACTTTCTTGCCAACACACTGCACTGCCTCAGGCCATGCAGTCTTTCTTCGCCTACTTGTACTTCTCATTTCAGTCTCCTTTTTTAAATGAAATACTCCATTATTTCTGCTTTGTTCTGGACTCATCTCCTGTCTGTTTCTTTTGTTGCACTAACAGAAGCAGGGAATTTCATGCTTAGTTGATCTCTCTCGTGCGCGTGCGCACGCACACAGACACACACAAAATATTCAGGAAACAGAGTTAAGGCTGAAAGCTCATCCTTAATTCTGTCCCCTTGAGCTTGTATGTTAAAATATTATCTCTCTTTATATTTTATTTGCCACTTAAGGCAACATGATGCAACTGGCTTTCTTATACCAAACTTGCATACATTAAAGTACAGCACAGTGCAGTAACCAGGCTAAGTTGACTAAAACGCAATGAGATCTTCAAAACAAGCCAAGTTTACAGAAAATGAGTGCAGTCGATATGATAACCTTACATAAGACTGCAAAAACACAAAGGGGTCTTGGTCTTATTGGAAGAAAAAATGAGAAAGATAAGAGAAAATATGAAAGAGGCAGAGAATGCAATACAAGAAAAGGAAGAGGAAGAGACAGATGGAACATGAGGGAGGGAAAGAGGAAAACACAAGACAAAAATAAAGTGAGATTAAGGAAGAGAAGGAAGGAAGAACAAAATGAAGGAAGATACAGTAAACTAAGCTGTTTGTCACAATAAAATTCATGCAATGTTTGACTATAGAATGTATATCTATGGAACAACAAATATAAATGTTGCAGTACAATAGGTATTGTATACTGTGCCAAAAAAAAAAGGGGGGGGGGAAGGAGGAAGGGCTCTGCCAGAAAAATCTTACAATCTGAAAGCACAAGCAAGGTTTAATTTCTCCATGTTAAAGTGTTCAATTCAAAGTGAGGATGGGAAGAAAGACGTCTCCGGCTTCTGGGGAAATATATCCCCCTTTCTCTGTATATTGCTAAACCAGCCCTGGTAAGTTATTAAGGCCCCAATTCAGCAAAGCATTTAAGTACATGCATACATGCTTTCTTGAATACAGATGAATTTAAGCATGTTCTTAAATGCTTTGCTGAATTGGAGCCTCAGTGTCTTGTGAAAACCCCAGACTCCACTAAATTACATACATCCTCCCTGTCCAAAAAACATATCACCAGGGGAGAATAATTGGCAGACCACACTTCACCGAGACTTTATTACCCTCCCCTCTCTCCTAATATGCTTACTATTTTTAATTAGTGCACAGAAGATTTTAATGGTCGTCAGTCCATCCCTGTACCAAACCGACTGTACTTAAGACTAATGTTTCAAAAAGATAAATGAAAGCCTCTGAATACACAATTTTGTCACATTAAAAAAAGAGAAAAAAAATCAAACATGTATAATTATATTGAAAGAAAAACTAAGAACTGATGGAAAATACCAGAGAGAAAGCATCAGAAACACCAGTTAGGACTATAAATGTGCAAAAGTTAAGAGATGTGGCACCAGTTGTCATTTCTAGTTAGGATGAAAGACGTACAGATTTTTCAACAATAGCCTACAGCTTACAGGCTTGCTAAAAGCCATCATTTTGCAGGTTCTGAGCTTAGCCAAAATAAGCTTCTCCATCATGATTCATGTGTGTTACAAGGTGGGCTACAGAACACTATGTTTTCTTTAGTTCAGCACAGCAGGAATAATTACTCATGTTCTACAACAGTAATTATGACCCTACGATACATTCATTGAAAGCTCACATGGGATCGCAGAAGCCAGAAGGAACCATATAGACACTTAGTACCCTTTGATTTTTCTAATTAGCGTTGAGTGTATGTATTCCAAATACAATTGCGTACTTTGTTCTCCCCTCCCGCAGAAAACTACTCATGTGTAAGTAAGCCCTTGTCTAGCTGTATTTGACGTTCATGTTGGGTATAATATTAGATATGTAAGTATATATGACCAAAAAAAAGCTAGTCTCAGAAATGTATGCATCCAGGACAATGTGCTTCCAGTGAAAAGTTCAGGCCAAACAAATGATGAGGGAAAGGAAGGTCATGTCTAAAATATAGTGTATGCCAGTAACCATCAATTACTGAGAAAATGAAAAAGGAAAATAAACCACATATTTCAGCTCGTTGTACAGTGGACTTAAGTTACTACTGGTTTGAGAGATTCTACTGCTCTACCTGTATTCCCAATTACGTTGATAGGAAATCACTCTCAAACCAGGAACAACTTTCAAACTGGAGAACATATTTTAAGTGCAGCCACAAATACAAGCCTGGCATATTAGATGAAGAGAAAGTATGAAGACGACCTGTTATGGTACTTCACACAGATTCTAGGGCAGCAACAGCTTCTCATTCATATTTAAAAGTATGCTACTCTAAAACTCATTGTCTGTGTGGTAAAACCCAACAGAGCGACCAAATGCAAAATGTAATTTTTGCAAACCACACAGACTGAAAGAAAGAAAATTTAATTTAAGAAGCTGAAATAAGTTCAACCAAAAATTAGTTGAAAGAAATGGAACAGCAGATTAGGAAATCAACAAACCTAACATGAGAAGTGTGCCCCAACTTGTTGCAAGCAAGGTGGTCTCAAAAGGCTATGGGAGATCATTTAAACTATGGGCTGACAAAAGAAAAAAATGGCTGATACAAGAAATCCTCTAAACGACTCCACTATAATAATTACAAGATATGAATAGATGAGCTGTAGAGAGTTTCATCCACTCGACACTACTGGGCATCACAAAACAGAACTAAATGTAGAACAGCTCATTGAGTCTATGAAAAAGGGACCTAAAGAAATCCTCTGAACGTGTTCTAAGAGGAAAAGAGGAAGAATAGAACGTTTAATTTAGGAAAGTTTCCCACTTAGATTAAGCCACAGGATATATCTTGTATTTTCGGATTTCATTCGGCAAGGGGAAGAGATATCTCTAACAGACTACAGCAGGGATTGCTACTAAATCTGGTCTAATTAAAGATCTACATTAATGTAACTGGAATAGGATACCACATTGGGAAGAATTGTGGACACTAGTCAGAATAGGAAAATTTTAAAAAGGCACCTACTAAGATTAGAAATAGAAGCGGAAAATAAAGTGAGATTCAATGTGGGGCACCGAGAATAATCTAAAACTCACCCTACAATGTGAGGGAGAAACCCAGAAAGCAGTAATATAAGAAGAACTAACACTGACAGTAGAGAACAAGTTATACATGGGTATTGCAATGTGATAGGGCAACAAAGAAAGGCCAATACAATTTAGAACTGAACGTGCAAAGGTATCAGATCAAAAGAACTGGAAAATAGTACTTTCCTTACTGCTCCAGTGCAACTTCACCATAACTGATTCTGGGTGCTGCATTACCAGAAAGACTGACAAAATTAGTGGGAGCTTAAATACGATTACCAAAAACTATTGGTGAGCAAGGTGGCCTGTGAGAGCTGATTCAGGAGGAGATAAACAGAACTTGAAAAGATATTAATCTATAAACATTTGAAGTTTAAACATTAAGGACGGAGAGGATTTATTACTGTGGTAAGCAATATATGTAAGAGAAATGGGACAATGTTTGTGACAATCTGGGAAATGAGCATTTTTTATAAACATCAAATATCCTCAGATTATCTGTGTGACATCAATGTGCCTGAATGCCAGGTGTTAAATCAAAAGAAAACAAAACAGGCCCCTTGAGGAGACAATGGTGGGGCCATCAATAAGAAGAAACTATCTGGCTGGCTCCATCCAGGTGAGAATAATGTACCCTTCCCAAGGCAAAAATCCTGCGATGAAAGGGGCTGAAAAGCTCAAAGACCCTAAAAACGGAGGGTGGATAGTGGATGAGCTAAGAAAAGCTGACCGGCTGGGAACACACAGACAGACAGACCGATGCTGTGAGCAGGAAGGGCTGCTTCTTCCTGCCAAAGATGGAGTTCAGTGGTCTGAGAGGAACTTACAAAAGTTGTACGTAATGTGCTTCAGCCTTTTACTGTTGTTAGGTTTTGCTCTAAATGGATTGGTAACTGGTTAAAAGATAGGAAACAAAAGGGTAGGAATAAATGGTCAGTTTTCAGAATGGAGAGAGGTAAATAGTGGTGTCCCCCAAGGATGTGTACTGGGCCCAGTCCTATTTAACATATTCATAATAGGATCTGGAAAAAGGGGTAAACCGTGAGGTGGCAAAATTTGCAGATGATACAAAACTACTCAAGATAGTTAAGCCCCAGGCAGACTGCGAAGAGCTACAAAAGGAATATTGGAATTGGAAAAGGTTCAGAAAAGGGCAACAAAAATTAGGGGTATAGAACGGCTTCCGTATAAGGAGAGATTAATAAGACGGACTTTTCAAGTTGGAAAAGAGGCGACTAAGGGGGGATATGATAGAGGTCTATAAAATCATAAGTGGAATAGAGAAAATAAATAAGTGTTATCTACTCATTCTCATAATACAAGAACAAAGGGCCACCAAATGAAATTTGGTTTAAAACAAATACGAGAAAGTATTTTTTCAAGCAACGCACTGTCAACCTCTGGAACTCCTTGCTAGAGGGTGTTGTGAAGGCCAATACTATAATGGGGTTCAAAAGGGAGCTAGATAGATTCATGAAAGATAAATCTATCAATGGCTATTAGCCATGATGGGCAGGAATGGTGGTCCTAACCTCTGTTTGCCAGAAGCTGGGATTGGGTGACAGGGCATGGATCACTTGATGATAACCTGTCTGTTCATTCCCTTTGGGGGACCTGCCATTGGCCACTGTCAGAGGACAGGATACTGGGCTGGATGGACCTTTGGTCTGACCCAGTATGGCCGTTCTTATGTTCTAAATGCTTTGTGCCCTAAAGGAATGAATAAATTACACAAAAACAGCTTCTTCAAACAAGGTATCACAGCAGATGTATGCTGTCACAGGCTCCTGGAGAAAAAGAGCTTGCAAACAGGGCCAGCTCTACTATTTTTGCCGCCCCAAGCCAAAAAAAAAAAAAAAAAAAAAAAAAAAAATGCAGAAGCATAAAAAGAAAAGAAAAAAGCCGCTTGGACTGTGGCCCAAACTGCCAAAGCAAAAAATAAAATAAAAGCCGCCCGAACTGTCAGAATGCCGCCCCTTAGCATGGCAAGTGCTGCCCCTGGCATGTGTTTCCTCCACTGGTGCTTGGAGCCAGCCCTGCTTGCAAAGGTACCAATCGCTGTTGGTTGTGCTGAAGTATTATTTATTACTTCTGTTACCATAGCGCCTAGTCATGGCTGACAAACCAGGAGACTGTAGCCCACAACCTGGCCTAAGATGGATGAACTGCAGAATTGCCGGGAGGGGAATCTCTCCAAAATTGTCTTGTTCTGTACACTCCTCTTGAAGCTCTGGTACTGGCCACTGTTGGACATGGATACTGTGCTAGATGGACCATTGGTTTGACCCCAGATGGCAGTTTTGTTCTTTCTGAATCCTATCTCAGGAGAAGGAAAGCTTAAGGCCTGACCCCTCTGGGGGTGCACTGGGTGAGACCCCCCAAGAAGGGACAATGAGAGTAACTGACAATATTTTAAAAGGGAAAAAAGGTGGGCAGAATGAGGAAAAAAATTGACAGTGAGATCTAGCGGGCTCTAAAAGGCTCCCCCAAGACAAAATGAAAGCTTCAGTGCTAGAATAGACACACGCACACAAAATTTTAAGTGTCCTGCAGGACATTTGCAAGGAGATGAACTAGAAGACCTAAGAGGAATTTTCCATGTGCAACTTCCATAACTATTAATCTTCAAATTTGGACCTCAAGGATATACCCCCTTGCCAACTAATCTCTCTTCCCTAGGTTCGCTACAAGTTTATCACATTACTTCTGTCCTTTTCACCTTATTCATTTGTTGTTTTTTAAATATACATACACACACACACACGGGCTGTCAAGTGATTAAAAAACTGATCGTGATTAATCGCGCTGTTAAATAGAATACCATTTCTTTAAATATTTTTGGATGTTTTTAAATTTTCAAATATATTGATTTCAATTACAACACAGAATACAAAGTGTACATTGCTCACTTTATATTTATTTTGATTACAAATATTTACACTGTAAAAAACAAGAGAAATACTATTTTTCAAATCACCTAAACGAGTACTGTAGTACTGTACTGACAATCTCTGTCATAGAAGTTGACCTTACAAATGTAGACTTCTGTACAAAAAATAACTGCATTCATAAATAAAACAGTGTAAAACTTTTGAGCCTACAAGTCCTCTCAGTCCTACTTCTTGTTCAGCCACTCAGGCAAACAAGTTTGTTCACATTTGCAGGAGATAATTCTGCCCACTTCTTGTTTACAGTGTCACCTGAAAGTGAGAACAGGCGTTTGCGTACCACTGCTATAGCCAGCTTTGCAAGATATTTACGTGCCAGATTCACTAAAGAGTCATATGTCCCTTCATGCTTCAACCACCATCCCAGAGGATGTGTGCCCATGCTGATGACAGTTCTGCTCAATAACTATCCAAAGCAGAGCAGACCAACGCATGTTCACTTTTATCATCTGAGACAGATGCCACTAGCAGAAGGTTGATTTTCTTTTTTGATTATTCGAGTTCTGTAGCTTCTGCATTGGAGTGTTGCTATTTTAAGACTTCTGAAAGCATGCTCCACACCTCGTCCCCGTCAGATTTTGGAAGGCACTTTCGATTCTTAAACCTTGAGTTAAGTGCTATAGCTATCTTTAAAAATCTCACACTGGTACCATCTTAAAATGAACAACATGTGCTGGGTCATCATCTAAGACGGCTATAATATGAAATATATGGCAAAATGTGGGTAAAACAGGAGACATACTATTCTCCCCAAAGGAGTTCAGTCAAAATTTAATTAACACATTTTTTTTTAACGAGCGTCATCAGCACGTCCTCTGGAATGGTAGCCAAAGCATGAAGAGGCATACGAATGTTTACCATATCTGGCATGTAAATACCTTGCAATGCCAGCTACAAAAGTGCCAGGCAAAAGCCTGTTCTCACTTTCAGGTGACATTGTAAATAAGAAGCGGGCAGCATTATCTCCCATAAATGTAAACAAACTTGTTTGTCTTAGCGATTGGCTGAATAAGAAGTAGGACTGAGTGGACTTGTAGGCTCTATAGTTTTATTTTTTTTTTTTTTTTGGTTACATAACTCAAACAAAACAAATCTACATTTTTAAGTTGCACTTTCACGATAAAGAGATTGCATTATGGTACTTGTATGAGGTGAATTGAAAAATAGTATTTCTTTTGTTTATCATTTTTACAGTGCAAATATTTGTAATAAAAATAATATAAAGCGAGCACTGTACACTTCGTATTCTGTGTTGTAATTGAAATCCATATACTTGAAAATGTAGAAAACATCCAGAAATAGTTAATATATTTCAATTGGTATTCTATTGTTTAGGAGTACGATTAAAACTGATTAATCGTGATTAATTTTGAGTTAATCATGTGAGTTAACTGCAATTACTCGACAGCCCTAATATACACACATATACATATATATATATACACATATACACACACACACACACACACACACACACAAATCCCAAACAGACAGAATACATACTTCAACCAAAAGATTTAGGGAACAGAAAATGTGGTAACATTAAATAATATACAAGAACTTCTCCCCCCTTACAAGAACTTGGCTAGTACAGCACATTGTCTCTATAGGAGAAACAGGAAACAGACCCACATAAGAACATTAATCTGTAGACTACGAGGAAAGCACATATGAAATAAAATCTAACATTTAAAAAGTTGCCCCATAATTTAACTGCAAATGACAACCCCTTTGAATGTTAAACCTGACTTGCTTTCCCCAACTTCTTAAACAGAGTTAACTGGTTCTAAGTTTCTCTACCTTATTTCTATTTTTTATCTTTTAAATGCCATGCCTAACCCCTCCAATTGCAGTTTCCCAATTTTCTCCAAATTCGCCAGCCTGGCCTCCACAATGGCTATTTTTGTCCTCTTAGATCAGACCCTGTAGATTTTCATCTACCAATCATGTGCAAGGAGGAAGTATCCATCAGTACCTCTAGACCGGGGTAGACAACCTATGGCATGCGTGCCGAAGGCGGCACGCGAGCTGATTTTCAGTGGCACTCACACTGCCCGGGTCCTGGTCACTGGTCCGGGGGGCTCTGCATTTTAATTTAATTTTAAATGAAGCTGCTTAAACATTTTAAAAACCTTATTTACTTTACATACAACAATAGTTTAGTTACATATTATAGACGTATAGAAAGAGACCTACTAAAAACGTTAAAATGTATTACTGGCACGCGAAACCTTAAATTAGAGTGAATAAATGAAGACTCGGCACAACACTTCTGAAAGGTTGCCGATCCCTGCACTAGACTGTTTCCACACAAATTGATGTTCTGATTTCAGATCCTACAGAATCTGGGGGAGAGGGCTAGTTTTCAGAGGCACTGTATGTTCTCATTTTCAACAGACTTCAACTGGAGTTGCTGATTCTCAGTACTTGTGGAACGAGTCAGGCTACAAGAACCAAATTTACCACTGGCATAACAGCTGCAATTATAAGTCCACGTTTCCACAGGCTCCTAGCTTTCGAAAGCAAAAACAAAACAAAACCCCACACAATTTGAGATGAAACTTCCCCTGGTATTCTCTTCCAAAGGAGATTTTATTTTTGAAAATGTTAAGCAAAATCTCTTTATCTGTTTGAAGTAGGCAATTATTTCAATTTTAAAGAATTCTAGACACTATAGCTAATCTGCCTTTTAAAAAGGCACAGATAGATTTCAAAGTTTGAGAAAGAAACAGTCACCAGTAAGTAGTGCATTTACTAGCTGTGAAAAAATGTTTGACTTAGCCTTATAGCCACTGAAAAACTGTGACCTGAGCGCACATACTACAAATTTGAGTTGACTTCAGCTGTACACTATCAGATAGGTGCAATACATTCACGGATAGCAGGTGCACACATTTGTAGCCTCTCATCCTGAGGAAACCTTTCTACCCCATTAGTCCTCCAATCTTAATTATCTCCTTGAAAGACTTCATTGGGTACGTGTTCATCAGATTATATTTAATTTAATTTTTATGAGGCATTAGGTTTTATGACCTAAAAGACAGAGCCTTACAGAGTCTAGGAAATGCCAACTGGTGAAACTGCACCCAAAGTCTGCTGAGTTTACAGAGGTAATGGTACCATACTTTTTTTTTTTTTTTTTTTTTTAATTAGGGTATTGCCTGGGCCACAATCAAGGATCAGGGCTCCACTGTGGTTTGCAATCACATAGCTAAAGAGTACAGCCCCTGCCCCAAAGCATTCACAATCTAATCCAGTGATACTCAGATTGAGGCTTGGAAGATGCAAGTGGTGCTTTAATGTGTCTCCTGTGGCTCTTCGCAGCACATGATATTAAACGCCATGTGGTTTAAATTATTAATCAATGTTATTAACAAATCAGGATGTTTACTACGTTATTAACCAAATCGTAGTTGATAAAATAATAATACTTGGTCAGTCATTTTTCTGTGAGACCAATATATGAGAGAAAATGAAACAATGAATTCATACCACTGTGAATCTTTTGGGTAATGTCGACCCTTAATCTGGCTCCTGAACCACTGGAGGTCTGAGTATCACTGATCTAATCAGTAACTTCGAAGGAACATAACTTCCACAAGTACACTTCACTGCTTTTCCCCTGAACTTTTCTTCCTTCATCTTACTCATTTATAAAAACTGAAATAATGGAATATACAATTATATGCCATGGAAAAAATTGTAGTCACAACCCATAATAGTTAGGGTTCCTACAAGAATATTAACTTGTCTACATTCTGCCCTTTGTCTTTTCTATTTCTGTTTTATAAAACATATGTGCAGTAGATTATAGAAAGAAGAAAAGCCTAGGTCCACTACTTAGAGGGGAAGGGGCAAACTTACTTTTGAAAAACTATACCTTCCAACACAAGTTCTTAAATACCTGGTAAAATATGATGCTTGTGACAGTGTCCCTGTCACAAATCTGTCTTCAGTAGGGCACCCCCTTCAGGCTATGTGGGGACTGCATGAAAGAGACCAATTACTCCACTCCCACCCCAGCAGGTGCTGAAGGGCATCTCTTCAGCGGATCGTCAGTCACTTTCCAGCTGGGGACTCTCAACTGTCTTGTCCACCAGGGAGACAGAGGGATGCCACCAAAGAGCCCATAGTCAGCAAAAAGGATGAAGAGAAGAAAGGTAAAGAAAAAACCTGTCAGTGGGCCTGTCTTACTTCAGAAGGGCTCTGGGAGTATCAATGTCCACTTTAGAGTTCACTGGGGTTCCAGTGCAAGCTTCACTTCTTTTCCCCTTCAACTCGGGAGTTCTGTATCCCTCCTTCGCCGACGGCCAAGGCTCTGCAGGCTGTCCTCTCTTCAGGGCTGGTGAAGCTCAACTGTCTGTTCCCTTCCCAGTGCTGTCCCCATCAGAACAGAGTTCCATTCTTCTAAGTCATCCTCCAGTCTGGACATGATTTGCAGGTGTAGCAGAACAGGGCCACTCTAGGCCAAAAGCAGCTCTTTAACTCCTTCCGGGCTTACATGCCCGGTCACAGTCCACCTCTAAGGAGAAGCTTATCACATGTCAACAAATGAGTCCCTGACAATGATCTGTTTCAGTCTATAGGATTTGTACACTCCAACAATATTTCAATGGATTTCCCAGATCCCGGTTTTCTTTAATCTAATTTTTAGAGATAACTTGGAAGCTGGTTGAACATGGCTTGGTTTTCACTTTACCTTTTAAAAACCACAGATTGGTAATATGCGGTTACTTAAGAGCATACTGTTTTGACGGAACATTAGATACATCAAGCATAAAAACATAGAATTATATGAAGATGACTGACTATGGTTATATTATTTTTATTACAAATATTTGCACTGTAAAAATGATAAACAAAAGAAATACTATTTGATGCATAGATCTAAAAAAAGATTTAATGCTGATTTTAAATGGTCCACAGACACCAGACTAAAAAATGGCCTGATCCAGCACATCTTACTCAGGCAATGTTCCCACTAACTACATTAGGTGAGCAGGAAGCTGGTCTATCCCTCTTGTTGGTTTGGGAGAAAAATCTCACCTCAGGCATGAGGAAGCCTGCCATCAGCATCTTAATCTACAAAAAAAGCAAACTCAAAATGAGACATTGAATAAGGCTCAAAAAAAAATTTTTTTTTTTTAAACTGCAGATGCTCAGACATTGCAGTGATACATAGTGTGTAATGGGACGACTACTAGCCCTTTAGCTCACCTTTGTTATATAAATATAAAAGAAATGTTACACTGTTTACATGAGTATGGTAGTAAGAGTTTTAAAACCAACAATTTTGGCATTCAGTCGTTTAAAATTTTTGATACAGCAACTGGACATTAGGATTTTGTAATACGAGGGCAAGATAAAGAAGGGATATTTACAGTTCAGATTCTTATAACTGACATCATGCCATCAGTGTTTTTGAAATGCAGGGATTATGTAAAGGGTATGACAGGGGATGAAAAACATTTTTTCCATGCCAGAGCAATTTCTCACTTAAGAGGAAGCATTTATGCTCAGGATTATTTCTCCAGACCAATTTAGAACAATTGGTAGGTACAGTAAGGTACAGTATTTACAATACCATTTTGCATCTGAATTAAGGAATGTGGCTGAGTTTTCAGACTAAGTTATTAGATACTAATTTGTAAAAGGTAGGATTAAAGAGGAACTGAGGCTGGTGTTGCATTTAAAGATTAATTTTCACAAAAGGGCAAATGTGATGAGGAACACTAAAAGCATTTGACTTCCTTAGGCATTTGTACTGCCTCCTTTATTAAACGGAACGTGTGACAGACCAAATGCTTCTTTTTTCAACCAGTCCTGCAATGACATCTTACTCTTCCACTAACTGTATCATTCTGTTGCTACAAAAAAACTAAATCATGTATTATGGACATCAATACAGAGTCAAACAACATGACAAGCTATGTAAGGGACAAAATCCTTTCCTTCAAGGCAAACACCTGATAACGTACATCAATTAAAACAATGAATAAATTAATAGATTTTAAAATGTTTGCTGCATGATTTAGCCTCTGAAGAGAGAAGAGGCAAAGAAACCCTTTATCGATCGCATGCCATTAAAGATTATGAAGCGCGTTGAGATCTGATGAAAAGCACTATAATACCACCTAACGCTTATATAACTATTTCAGATTCTGAACCAGTTTTCCTGCTCAGGCAGCCCTGGGGTCAGCCACATTGGCTGCTGCAGAAGCCACAGAAGTTGCAGGAAGTCACAGAATCTGTGACACACACAGAGCCCCAGCAATGGTCCATCGGCTAAAAGCCAGAGAAACACAGTTTCCATTACATATTATGCTACCTGAGATTGGGTTTCTCAAAAGTAGAAACAGGTTTGAGCAACAGCACTTCTCCGCATGCCCAGACATGCTGCAGTGTGTGGGAGGAACCTGACCGGGAGTACTGAGAAAGACCCTGCATACCAGAAAAGTCCCAAACACTCCATAAGAGTGGGAAGGCAAGTGAGAGAAGTTTTTTACACCTTGATTTTTCTACCATTTGCTCAATTAAGATATGAATTAGTTTCTTACGAATGGGGCACCTGTTTTTTGTCTTTTCAGGCGCCAGAACCTCTTGAAGTGCCCCTGAGTAGGCTGTATGATATCCTCCCCTCAGGAATCCTTCCCGGAAAAATTCTCATGCTGCTGATTGAGCCTTTTCATGGCAGTTACAGATTAGAGACAGGGAACATGGCCCCTAGCATGCTGGTGTGACTCAAAGCACCATACCCTGGCAGAATGGGGTCCGTGGTTTGTGGCAGCAGTGCTAGCTCACCCTCTCAGGCTACTGAAAAAGCTACGTATAGCACCTGTTAGTGTTGGCTCAATGTTTGCAGGGTTTCTCTATTGCGAGGGTGGGGGAGAGACGGCGCATGCTAGAGAGCTGCTGTACCAGAGCAAACCAGAGGTTAGGGCCTCAATTTTCCACTGATTTCTCAGCTCAGAAGAGAACGAAGTTACAAGTTGAAATGAAGACACTACTACATGTAAATGAATAAGAATTAGGGCTGTCAAGCTATTAAAAAAAATAATTGTGATTAATCGCACTGTTAAATAATAAAAGAATACCATTTATTTAAATATTTTTGGATGTTTTCTACATTTTCAAATATATTGATTTCAATTACAACACAGAATACAAAGTGTACAGTGCTCACTTTATATTATTTTTATTACAAATACTTGCACTGTAAAAAACAAAAGAAATAGTATTTTTCATGATAAAGAGATTACACTACAGTACTTTTGAGGTGAATTGAAAGTTAACTTACAAATGTAGAATTGGGAACTAAAAAATAACTGCATTCAAAAATAAAACAATGTAAAACTTTAGAGCCTACAAGTCCACTCAATCCTACCTCTTTGTTCAGAGAATAGCTAAGACAAACAAGTTTGTTTACATTTGGAGGAGATAATGCTGCCCGCTTCTTGTTTACAATGTCACCTGAAAGTGAGAACAGGCGTGCGCATGGAACTGTTGTAGCTGGCGTTGCAAGATATTTATGTTCCAAATGCCCTAAAGATTCATATGTCCCTTCATGCTTCAACCACCATTCCAGAGGACATGCGTTCATGCTGATGACGGGTTCTGCTCGATAACGATCCAAAGCAGCGCCGACTGACGCATGTTCATTTTCATCACTAAGTCAGATGCCACCAGCAAAAGGTTGATTTTCTTTTTTGGTGGTTTGGGTTCTGTAGTTTCTGCATCAGAGTGTTGCTCTTTTAAGACTTCTGAAAGCGTACTCCACACCTTGTCCCGCTCAGATTTTGGAAGGTACTTCAGATTCTTAAACCTTGGCTCGAGTGCAATAGCTATCTTTAGAAATCTCACATTGATACCTTCTTTACGTTTTGTCACATCTGCAGTGAAAGCGTTCGTAAAGTGAACATGTGTTGGGTCATCATCAGAGACTGCTATTACATGAAATATATGGCAGAATGCAAGTAAAACAGAGCAGGAGACATACAATTGTCCCCCTAGAAGTTCAGTCACAAATTTAATTAATGCATTTTTTTTAAATGAGTGTCATCAGCATGGAAGCATGTCCTCTGTAATTGTGGCCGAAGCATGAGGGGGCATAAAAATGTTTAGCATATCTGGCACATTAATACCTTGCATTGCCGGCTACAAAAGTGCCATGTGAATGCCTGTTCTCAGTTTCATGTGACATTGTAAATAATAAGAAGGCAGCATTATCTCACATGAATGGAAACAAACTTGTATGTCTTAGCGATTGGCTGAACAAGAAGTAGGACTGAGTGGACTTGTAGGCTCTAAAGTTTTACATTGCTTTGTTTTTGAGTGGTTATGTAACAAAAAAATTTACATTTGTAAGTTGCACTTTCATGATAAAGAGATACAGTACTTGTATGAGATGAATTGAAAAATACTATTTCTTTTGTATATCATTTTTACAGTGCAAATATTTGTTATAAAAATAATATAAAGTGAGCACTGTACACTTTGTATTCTGTGCTGTAATTGAAATCGATATATTTGAAAATAGAGAAACATCTAAAAATATTTAATAAATTTCAATTGGTATTTTATTGTTTAACAGATCGATTAAAACTGTGATTAACTGTGATTAATTTTTTTAATCATGATTAATTTTGAGTTAAGTCGCATGAGTTAACTGTGATTAATCAACAGCCCTAATAAAAATTAGGGTTATAAAACAAAGTAGTCGTGAGAAACAGAACCATCAACTTGTTCCACCATCAGAGACAGAATTTCTGGTGGCCTCAGGTGTCGAGCAGAGGTTAGCAGCAACAACACCACCACTGTATCATCTCCAAATTCCACAGGTGACAGGCATTACCCATTTATTCTAACAAGAAGAAAAAGGTATTCAGCAGAATATATGGATGGGGAGCATCCTGTGAAAGAAGTGTAATCACGATGGCCCTCAGCCACATTCTCCCAGACATAATCATGAAGGAGAAATAATTCTGGTATTTCTTAACCTGAGTTCTTGAGTTTGCAATGTTCTTTTGACAGTTTTTGCTACAGAATTTCCTAGATTCTTTAAAAAGGAAACAAATTTAGTCACGTGCAACTGTAATGACATCCTGCATGCATCATCAGCAGGGATTGAACCCAGAACACTCAGGTTCACATCAGACACCTCTATCACTATCATTTCAGCTAAAGGAATAGCTGGTAGCAATAGTAGGTGATTATCAGGTGTGCATCAGTTACTAGCGAGGTACATGACATACATTGCCAGTTGTTTACACAACTGTTTGCTACACAGCAGTATAATGGTGGCAGTCAGGATTGCAGGATTCTATTCCTAGCATAGAGGGAAGAGTGTGTCTTAGAAAGTAATTAAAACAAAAGTTTGGCATCATAGCCAAGCACATAGATTTGACACATTAATTCTGAATGACAATGTTGTTACACAGATCAGACACTGGTCTGTCATTCTATTCGGTCTGAATTCTATTCCCACATATACAAAAAGTGACCTTATTCAACTTCCTTCCTGCAAAATGGGAAGCTGTGTAACTGTCTGCCTCTTCTGGTAGGAATAGGAGGCCTTTCTCAATAACAAATCATTGTGAAGTGAACAGAAATATTAACACCAATCAATGAAAGACCTGAACTGAGAACTTTTTTGGTTCTCAGCCATTGATACCCTTCCCTAAACTTAGAGGTATTTTGATGGGGGGAGGACAGGCAATCAGCTCAACGAGGCATGAGAGTATGCAAGGTACAGCTGGAATAATAAACATTAAGGAGCTGGTGTAGAACAAGTTCTACTGAGTATTGTAAATAGTGGTTTTCTGTGGTTTATAATTTACCAAGCCTGGATAGATTTTCGCAGGAATGGTGAAAGGCCTCAGATTTACCCTCACCTCTGCCCCAACCCACCATACTGCATCTTCCTACTCTAAACCATGGATGTGTAAAAGTCATTCTAAACAAAAGATCTGATCATTTTAAATTCGCAAGGCTACCTCATTTTTGAAAACAACTAAACTACTTTTATTACATTTGGGTTTTTTTTATTTAAATGTAATCTGACTCAGAGACAAAGTACAAAAATAGTATTTCAGCCTGATTGGTTGAAGTTTAGCAAAGCTATAAACAAATTAAACAAAAGCACAATAATGGGAAGTGCTAGGTAGCCTTAACTATGTGTTAACATACTTAACCTATAATCATTAATTATTTCTAGTGCAGTATCACCCAATAGCATCAGTCAGGATCAAGGCCCCATTTTGATATGTTCTGTACAAATACAAAGGAAATGTCCCCCCTCCCTTGAAGAGTTTACAATCTCAGTAACATTTATATAGCTTTATATTTTATGATGTTGCACTTTTGTTTTAAGCTTTGTGTTTGTTTTGGACTTGATCCAACTCTTATTCAAATCAACAGAAAAGATTCCCTGATAGCTGTAATCGATACTGTCTAACAATCAATAAATACAAATTTATCTTGCGTTAAAGATCTTTTTCTTAAATTTGGAACACAATTAACTGAAAATATGAACGCAATGTCCTTCTAAAACAAATTAAAAAGAAAATGAAGTAATGTATTATAAATGAAAGTTTTAGAGCTCACAAATTGTCACATTTGATTTGTATTCAGAAACAAAATTCAAATGAACCATAAAGGATGCAGTTTAAACATTTGAAGGTTTTTATCTGGGTATACTATCTAGCTAAAAAACTAGTGAAAAACCTTTGAATCTTGTTCTAATAAAAAGTTCTTTTAAAAATCAGTACAATTTGATTTTCATCTATGAACACATTAGAAAATGTTCAAGCTGAAAAGTATTTAGCTTCATTTGTAAACTGAGTATTGAACAGTATGAAACCATGTAAAAACTGTTATATATTAACCATATACTCGTGGTTCACTGTAACAATATGAAAGACAATTTCCAACAATACTAAATAGTATAGACTTAATGGAAAATATACTATTGACTAGCTTTCCTGATCCTCCACCTTCCATTTTCTTCTTGCTGATCCTCAAATCTCAGCTTCTCATTTACAGACTTCCAACAATTCCAAGCAGCCATAGTATTCAAGTGGCATTTCCTAAAAGCATTACTCTCCCATGTCAGACACACAGGAGCAAACCCTCTAGGAACAGCTCAGCATATCCAGAGTACAGGCTTAAACAATATTAGTAGGGAAAGAATACGTTTTATTAATTTTTAACAAATGAGTTTTAACAATGAAGATAAAATAAAAAATGGGGAATAAAGAATAGATATTTTGATAAACTGCCAAATTCTCCCAAGCAAGAGTGTGACTGGACTTCTTACATACATAGAATCATAGAACATTAGGGTTGGAAGAGACCTCAGGAGGTCACCTAGTCTAACCCCCTGCTCAAAGCAGGACCGACACCAACTAAATCATCCCAGCCAGGGCTCTGTCAAGCCGGGCTTTAAAAACCTCTAAGGATGGAGATTCCACCACCTCCCTAGGTAACACATTCCAGTGCTTCACCACTCTCCTAGTGAAATAGATTTTCCTAATATCTAAGCTAGACCTCCCCCACTGCAACTTGAAACCATTGCTCCTTGTTCTGTCATCTGCCACCACCGAAAACAGCTGAGCTCCATCCTCTCTGGAGCCCCCTTTCAGGTAGTTGAAGGCTGCTATCAAATCCCCCCCTCACTCTTCTCCAGAATAAACAAACACAGTTCCCTCAGCCTCTCCTCATAAGTCATGTGCTCCAGCCCCCTAATCATTTTCGTTGCCCTCCGCTGGAATCTCTCCAATTTGTCCACATCCTTTCTGTAGTGTGGGGCCCAAAACTGGACACAGTACTCCAGATGAGGCCTCAATGCCGAATGGAGGGAAATGATCATGTCCCTTGATCTGCTGGCAATGCTCCTTATACAGCCCAAAATGCCGTTAGCCTTCTTGGCAACAAGGACACACTGTTGACTCATATCCAGCTTCTCGTCCACTGTAATCCCCAAGTCCTTTTCTGCAGAACTGCTGCTTAGCTAGTCGGTCCCCAGCCTTTAGCAGTGCCTAGGATTCTGCCTTCCTAAGTGCAGGACTCTGCACTTGTCCTTGTTGAACCTCATCAGATTTCTTTTGGTCCAATCCTCCAGTTTGTCTAGGTTGCTCTGGACCCTATCTCTACCCTCCAGCATATCTACCTCTCCCCCCAAATTAGTGTCAGCCGCGAACTTGCTGGGGCACAATCCATCCCATCATTCAGATCATTAATGAAGATATTGAACAAAACCGGTCCCCGGACCGACCCCTGTGGCACTCCACTTGATACCGTCTGCCAACTAGACATTGAGCCATTGATCACTCCCCGTTGAGCCAGACGATCTAGCCAGCTTTCTATCCATCTTACAGTCCATTCATCCAATCAATACTTTTTTAACTTGCTGGCAAGAATACTGTTGGAGACCATATCAAAAGCTTTGCTAAAGTCAAGATAGATCATGTCCACCGCTTTCCCCATATGAACAGAGCAATTTCTCTCATCATAGAAGGCAATCAGGGTGGTCAGGCACAGAGTCATAGACTTTAAGGTCAGAAGAGACCAATATGATTGTCTAGTCTTACCTCCTGCACAACGCAGGCTGCAGAATCTCACCCACCCACTCCCGCAACAAACCCCTAATCTATGTCTGAGCCACTGAAGTCCTCAAATCATGGTTTAAAGACTTCAAGGTGCAGAGAATCCTCCAGCAAGTGACCCATGCCCCACACTGCAGAGGAAGGTGAAAAACCCCCAGGGCCTCTGCCAATCTGCCCTGGAGGAAAATTCCTTCCCAACCCCAAATATGGCGATCAGCTAAACCCTGAGCATGTGGGCAAGACTCACCAACCAGACACCGAGGAAAGAATTCTCTTAGTAACTCAGATACCACCCCATCTAACATCCCATCACAGGCCATTGGGCATATTTACCTTCCAGTTAAAGAATACTTCTTGGTAATAGAGCACAACCAAATGGTAACTGAGTAGGTTATATTTGTAAATGCCTCTACAAAAGCTGAACAAAAACAAAATAGGTCATTTCCTTCTTCAGTTTTTGAATTTCTATCAACAGTTGCACATACCATTAAATATGTACTAAAAAATACAGACCATGAGATCTGTATAAGTTTTTACTTAATTATTACACTAACTCAAAAATATTTTAATGCAATTAAATGCTGCCCACATTTTCAGGAATTAGACCTTTCAGTTTCCCCCTTTCAACACATGTTCAAAGAATTTAGCATTATTAGACTGTCATAAATGAGTTAAGGTTTCTGGCAGGCAGTCTGCTGTAATAGCTTTGAATTTCCCTTAAGTGCGTACTGTAGATGACTTATTTTAATAAGAATTATCACTACCCTGTGGCTCAGACAAAATCTAAACTCTTACTTCCTTTGTATCACCAACATGCCACGTAAAGGGCAATTTTTCTTACATGCAATATTTACTGAAGGTAAAATTAAAATGCATTCTGAGATGCATGTATTGACCATGCTTCTGATCTTAACTTTTAAATTATTAATTCCCTCTAAAGTAATGTAAGACCTTCTCCATGTTTCATCTACATACTGTGTTTGATTTCTCTGTCAGCTAATCTACAGTAGTGTATTTTCTTTTTTATGAAACTATTATGTCTTTGACTACAGGAAAAGGAAGTCTTTTCTTGGATCTTTCTCAGGGACAATTCCAATTTCCTATGACAGAAAACTTAACGGTATTTTAAAAATTATTCCAGTTCCATACTGCACTTAGGATGGTCAAAGTATTTCTGTAATATTCATTAGATTTAGTGTAGGAAGTGCCAGGAGCAGGAGAAGAGTGATTTTCTTGTAATGTTTCCTGCACTGATTGTACAGTGAATCTACTTTCTGGTACTTTAGTATAGAGCTGAATTGAATCAATCTTCCAAAAGAATTTGAGTGATTAGAGTCATTTCAAATTGCTTATCAAAAAAGCAGTGTTCATTACTGATAGCTCAAGACAATGAAAGCACTAAAACAGGATTACACAGATTTACACTGAGGATTTGATATCAGAATATCATCTTGCCATTACAAATTGATGAATGAAAGTAAGTAACGTCTAAGGCTAGCATATTTCCTGTACCTACTTTGCCATTATAGTCCCACTCTGCATAAAAGTGAACGGAAAGGGAAAAGTTGAGCAAGGGGGAAAGATAGTGTTGCAGCATCTTCCTCACTGCACCAGCGCTGAAGAGAGGGGGGAAAGGACCTCAAATGAGTGGGCAGAGATCCAGTTATTGCTAAGGGCCAAGCCTCATAGATCCCCTCCAGTCACATGGATGGTTCTCAGACCACCTCTCCACCTCAAACAACATCATGACCAGCTTGTCTGTTGTGCCACATTTGGCTCCATCGCCACAGTTACGCTTTGACATTCCTGGTGACACTCAAGGTGGATGGAGACCTAGAAAGGTGAACTAACACTCTTCAAGAGACAAATTAATGCTCTAACCATGTTATACATTCTGGGGGTGTTTTGTTGACTGTCAGTATAGCCAGGGTGACATGCCACTTTGGCCTAGTTTACACTAGAAAGGGTTTTTTGGTATAGCTCTACCATCAAATCCTCCTAGTGGAGATTCTTGTCTACATGGTTAGTTAGTGCGTGCAAGCCAGGGTATGAATGTACAGTACACTAGCTTGACATGCACTGACTGGCTGTGTGGACCCTGCTACTGTGCACAACAGAACTTTTAGTGAGTGGTAGCAGGATCCATAAGGCCAGTCAGTGCACGTCAGACTAGCGCACTGTATATTCACAGCCCCGCTTTCTAAGCACTAACTAGCTGCACAGACAAGCAGCTTATACTGGCATCGTTTATACCAGTTCCCAAACAACATAAGCTATACTGGCAAAAGGACTCTTTCTTCACCCTAGTTATTTTGCCAGAATAACTGTCTACATTAGGCTTTGTTTTTTGCCAATGTAAAAATGTTGTAAAGAATCAATTATACCAGCAAAAATGTCTAGTCTAGACCTGACCTTAAAGGCTTCTGCCAAACACGTCCCTCCACCTTTTTTCCCCAGAGAGACACTGTGATGGGATAAGGAAATGAAAAGACATCCTGTGCAGCTTTATTTCTCACTTAGTGTGGGCCTCTCACTCCATTACTGTGGAACTGAGGTGGCTTTGCTTCCCTTAGTACTATACACCACAGAGAATCACACAACAGCATTCATCCCATTCTAACGTATAGTCTTTTAAGCTACTCCACACAGTTCATTTCAGTACAACTGAGAACAACCTTGTTAATAGGGACAAAGAAAATGACAAGAAGCTACTATGTACTCTCCATCCCTCAATCTGCCTTCATTCTACAGTTTAAAGTCTTTACCACAATTGAGGGATATATATTATGGAAAACAGTTTCTTAATTTGTGATTTCTATCCCATATTGTTATGAAGAAAATCTTGAAACTATGAACCAAGCGTAAATCAACATAGTGTTCATCTTCCTGAGTCTGTCTGTATACAGTCGAAGAACAATGTGAGGGTGAACTGCCTGATTTGTCTCAATCAGTTGTCACATTTGACACCCCAATGATGACAGTTTGCATGTCAATATTGTTAGCTATTTCACTGTTGATCATGTTAGCAGACATACACCGAATATGCTTATCCCACAATCACAAGCCACCTCCTACCCATCCACAGGAACTAAAAGCCCATACTCATCTGCCTAAATTTCTGGTTTCTTCATTGACATCTACAATACAAGTCTTTTAATATGCTGAAACTGGGGGAAAATGGAAGATCAACTTAATTTAATATAAAAACCCAAATAACCCCAGGGCTATTTTACTGTTGTTCATTTTTATAACTAGAAACCTCAGTTTAAATGAGGCTTCCAAAAGAAGTTCCAGTTTGCTATGACAGAGTGCCACAGAATCCAGAAATCTTGCCACAGTTGACACAGGGTGCCTTGTCTTCTCATTGATGCATAAGCCATTTAAGCTGCTGTGGTCTTTTGTATAATGCAGGCCTGATTTTAGTCTTAGATGCAACTACATGCTGTGCATGAACTGGTACCTATAAAGCATACGTGCTCATGTGAGATTAGAATCTGGTAAACTATATTCCAAATGTATAGTTTTATTTATGTAGATACACATTTTTGCAACTGCCAGTTTTAACACAGGGTAGGTTAGATTCCAAAAATAAATACTGAGAGAAGATGGTGCACACAGGTACAATACTGCTACATTCTGGATGTGATGTTTAATTGGAGGTACTTCTAGCACTCCTAGATGCTTACACTGCAGCAGTAGCTAGAAACTCTTACCATCTTTGGCTGACCAGGAAGTTGCACCTCTTCCTATTGAATATGGACTCAAGTATAGTGATCCATGTATTCCTCACTTCTAGGCAGAAATGGTGCCATGCACTACACCTAGAAATGAGAACATTCAAGCTGATGCAACATGCAGCACTTTTTACTAAGCAATACATGAAGAAGGCTCACCAGAAGTCAGTGTAGTGTGAAAGACCAGGATTGGTCCACTACCAGATTCAATCTGAGGCCTGGAACTTGATTTTCATGGTGATCAAGTGGAGTGGACCATCTCTCTGTGACCTGACATGACATCCACAGTCATCATCAAGATACTGGAGTGGGCAGTGCCAGCGCATGATTCACTTTTGCGGCAATTGGCCACAGTGTGAAGTATTCTGCAGAATGGCCACTCAACTGACATCTGTTAGAGTGAAATTCAAGTTTCATTTCTTTGCAAAAGGTTCCTGTCACATAATATAGGTGTTAAAGAATGGCCCCGCTTCACCTCCTTTAAGATAGCAATTAATGTAAGTTTTTAAAGACTATGCACACTGTCATTTGAGGAAAGAATGCAGAATACAGTCTCAGATTGCCTCAGGCGATTTTGTCAGGCACTCACATATATATATATGCAATGGACACATATATACACACAAGATAAACAGACAGAGAGCCGAATCATTATGAATGTAAAAGATATGGGGAAACTTCCCACATATGGATATTATTTCCTTAAATAGAGAAGGACTGAAATGTGAAAGGTTCTTTCAGTTCTACGCTTGCAATGGGGGAAAAGTTATTAAAATAGGGAAACGAAAGGAAGGTAGACAACATTCCATACCTCAAGTTCCACATATCTTCCCTGTTACAGTTGGTCCTGGTTTTCTGCTCTATTAGAGCAACTATCCACTTCAGTGAATAGCACATTCTGTTGGTCAAGCCTCTTATAAAGCACAATATTTTTTCAGCCGTGATGCTTGATTTTTAATATTTTCCTATTCATACACAGCACATTAAGAATGCTATTAAGAATGTACCACTACAGAAAAACAATTACCTAAAGGCATAAGCTTTAGAAAGCAATCATTGTCAGCCCTCTGCAATACAGCAAGAGCACCAGTGCATCTGGAATAGGGAAAGGAAGGGAACATGACATTGTCTTTTTCTAAAGGATGTTTTTTTTATTGATTTAAACCAAACATCTAATGTACCTTACACACAGCAACAGAAGGCTCGAGAGTCTACACCGCTCATTCAAATCGAAAATGTGTAACTGCACAGAAAATAATGCCTAAATCATTCCAAAAACTACATACGATGATAGTAAACATGGAATAAAATATCCAGAATCTTGTTATCCTTGTACACTATGTATATTTATGATACGAAACTGATGCATGTCTACACGGGTGTGCCTAAATTTACCTAAATTGTTTTTTTAACCAATTTTAATTAAACCTGTATAACATGAGCGTAGACCAGGCTTAAGATCATGTTCACTTACTGGCAAAAAAGGGAAAAAAAAAAATCTATTACTAGAGTTTTAAAAAATCCACTCGTTTATTTCATAGAGATGAGTAGGAAAATTTACATGGTGTAGAGAGGGAATTAAACCACTTATTTCTGCAGAAATGAATATTTTATTTAACAGATTTTTCAGCCCATATGGCTGGAAAGACAACCTTCTGAAAATATATTGACATAATACTGTCTTTCTGAATGCAGAGAATTGTTCTAGTGCCTCTGTTGCTGCTCAGAGCTTCCCCAGCAGCAACAGGAGCGTGAAGCTAAGAATGCCGTAATTCAGGGCAGCAGTGAAATTAAGAACTGTCAGTTTCATTTTCCTCCCGTTTTGGAAAGCAACAATGGTCTTGGTTTAAAGAATAAGCATTTGCTAACATGATCACAGCAGGTATCACATTTTCCCTATATTTAGAACATAGTATTCCCAACCCCAAAGGTTCAAAAATGGTAAGTTTTTTTGTTTTTTAATATTAAACATGTTCTTGGACTGTCTTCTGGTTTTTTTTTAGCTCTCCCTACTCCCCAAAACATGAGAGGCTCTAATATTAGTAGAAGGGATGAGAAAAAAGTTCCCCCATTTTAACAGCCACTGAGTTCCACCCCCAAAACAAAGTCCTGGGACAGCACTTTGGTAGGAAACCCAGCAACCTCCCCAGCAACTGGATGAGGGCTGGACTTTTCACTAGAGCCCTTTGACCTCACTGGTGCCACTCCCCCACAATAAACATCTTCCTATTGTACTAAACCCAGCCAGGGCTACTTCTTCCCCCCATACCTGCCCTCTGGTGCAACTGGACTAGCCCGTGTTCCAGTCACGTGAGCTTGGGAAAGAAAAACTCCTGTGTGAATCTAGGCTGGGAATTAAAGGTATGTCTGCACTGCAGAATTAACTCGGGTGATCCACACTCAAGTCTGAACACCCGAGTTGGCCTAGCCTAGTTGTTAGCAACCACACAGCAAAGCCACATCTGAGTTACTCTGTCCTCACTGGTGCTGTGCTCATCCTTGTCTTTTGCTAGGACTTCTGGGGACATATCTCACAGCAATCTGTGCTGCAATAAGCTGAGCTGCTTCATGTTTCTTTCACAGTGAATTGCAGGAGAACTTACCTGTCCTCCTAGGCACACCAGGGAATTGTGGGAAGGTACTGGAGGACTATCAGCACTCGTGAGACTTAGCCTGTGTCCCCAAGTGAAAGTGGCACCGAAGTCTAGGCTACACATCCAGACAGACCTGTTAGCCCAGGTTTAAAGCATCACTTAACACCGGTGACAGGGGTTCATATGCGGACAGACACAGGGTTAAGGACAACACCCAAGTTAAGTGCAGTGAAGACATGTAGAGACTCAACTGGAAGGAGCAGACAAAAAGCAGTTGCAGCACGGATCTCTGCACACTGATGTCAGACTGCTACCTACTACCTTCCATACTTCCTTTTCCTTCCCTCCCTTTTTCTCCCCTCCTCCGTTCACCTTCTCTCTCCCTCACTTCAGTGTCACCTGTCCCTTCTTTTAGCTAATCTTGATTAAGAAATTAGAATAATACAAAAAAATCAAAAGAGCACACACTAAATAGATTAAAAACTGGCTGATAGGTCGCAAATGTAATGGTAAACAGGAAAACACCATTGAATGGGTGAGTTTTTTGTGAGGGCCCACAGGGATCAGTTCTTCATCCTGTGCTATTTAAACTTTTATCAACGACCTAGAAGAAAACAATTACTGATAAAGCTTGCAAATGACACAAAGATTGGGAGAAGGGTATAATGCAGAGGACACATCACTAATACAGAGTGATCTGGATGCAGGTAAACTACGTGTGTTTTAATACAGCAAATGTAAAGTCACATACCTAGGAACAAAGTATGCAGGCCATACTTACAGGATAAGGGACTCCATCCTGAGAAGCAGTGACTCTGAAAAACACTTGGGGTTCATGGTGGATAATCAGCTGAACATAAGCTCCCAGTGAGAAGCTTTGGCCAAAAGGGCTAATGTGATTCTTGGATGTATAAATAGGGAATATAAAGTAGGAGACGTTAACTCTGTATTTGTCTTCTCTGAAGGCTGTAAACTTTTGGGGGCAGGGACTTCACTTCCTTTTACTAGCACAATGCAAGCCTCGGTCTCAGTTGGGTCTCTAGACTTTAGTATGTAACTACGATTCACCTAAGAAATTTAAAATAACTCAAACAGGGCAACACAACATACCAGTATTTCATGGATCTGGCCAATGTTTTGTTAATAGTCCTTCCTTGTTATCTTTTATAGGCTTGGGCTGCCCTAAAAGGACATTATAAATCCATACAGTCATATTCTCCCTTCTCTGCTAAATCCATTTCCAAAATGTAACAATGCAGTGTTCAGTGCAATAAACCATATCCACTGAAGAGGACAACAGTATATTTTAGATCCAGCAAAACAATAGATAAATAGTGATCTCCAAAAATTCAAACTCACTATACATTTTTTAAATCTGATCAGAACAAGTCAACTTAGGGAAGTGTGCAGTACCTTTTCATTCCAAGCTCTTACCAAACCAAAATTAAAAGAAAGCATGCTCACAGCAAGTCTGCATCCTTGAAACTTCAGGAAAGAATTCGGTACCAATACTTTCAGGATTGGTAAGAGGTTTCCCCTTCTACTCAAGAAATAGGAAAAGAAAAACAGTAACTAGATTTTGGAAAATATTGCCTCCAGGTTTCCTGCACATTTCACCAAATTCACTGAAATAGAAGTAAATCTACTGTAAGATTAAAATATTTTAATCAATTTTTAAGAGGCTATTTAAAAATGTGCAAAGCTATGTAGTGAATGGGTAACTAAAGTTAAATGTGTTTAAAAGATGAAGTTGCTTTATAAAAGCTCCACACTGCATATAAAATTAAATTTCAGTGGCATAAACGACATTAAAATAAAATCAAAACCAGAAATTTGTTATGCTCTACTCAAGAATGATCATAGAAAAAGGCTGCTTTTTCCCACTTAGACAATAAAATATATAATATGGAGACAAAGTTTGACAAAGCTAAAAACTAGTATTCCCACAAATCAGAAACAATATCTATAAGAACTGAATATCCACAATCAAGGAGATAAATCATTTTTAATCTGCTATTAAAGATTTGTGTCTCTGATAACCTAACCATTAAGCTACTTCCACAGATGAAAGTTGTGTAATAGTCAGCAAAGATGATAAAAACAGAAGAAAAAAAAAATCACTGAAATCCACTCAATAAAATAAGAGGACACCATCAAGATCACTAGAGAATGAGCTAGCTTATTTTTCTACACTATAGAGGAATGTGTGCTGCTGTGTCAGAGCAGAAGTGAGCCCTAAAAACATACATGCATAAGGGGGGGGACCAGTTCTAATTTTCCTATGGTGAATGTTTTGTCTATTGTACATACAAAAGTATCTTTTGTTTATATTTTATGTCCTGATGCTACTAAAATCAAAAGAAAAGACCAAGGCATAAGACTTGCATTAGGAAGCAATTACTGTCATTTATACCAAACATGGGAGACACTTTCTAAAATGACAGTCACCCCAAAAATGTACAACATCCAGTATCTTCATTAAGCATCATCATCCTCTGAACACACTTTTGTGTTTGCTTGTTTGTTTGACCAGTAATGTCTGGATGTTTTAATTACCCCACTACTCTCTTCACCATTTGTCAATTATCTTTAACAAATACAAAAACATGTTATCTTTAGCATGTTCAACTCCTACACCCCTAATGATCTCAGATGAGCACTAGAATTCTGCCATTTGAAATATATATAACTTTTTGCTTCCAGCCAAATAATGTACATTCAGAATAAATTTAAAATTTCCTAAATGCTCCAGATCGTCACTCTCATCAACTTTGCCACATAAAATACCGATAATCGCAAAAAGTGTTTGGATTATATTTAAATATTCCTCCACACTCTGCAAATCATCTTTCTCTGGTCAACAGCCATAGTACATAGCATAGTAGCTATGACCCCTACATTTGAGGTGGTGTGATCAAAGGAGGTCTGGCCAGACTTGGAAAAACATTTCCACTGAGAATGGACATACTGCCTGTCAAAAGGTTATTCCCACTGCGTACAGGGAGCAGCTCATATTACTCCAGTGTAACATGAAAGTGCAAAATCTAGCCGTAGTAATCCACATACATGTTTTTCTTTCCAAAAGGGCATATGGGAGACACTGACTAGAACAGAACATCCGTATTATCATTTGAAGGGGGAGAAAAAAAGTTTTCCCTAATCAATCCAGCTGTGAGAATCAGACACTACTTAAAAAAAAAAAAAATCACTTTTAAAATGTTGCCCTTTAATTTGGAAATTATTTTCTTTGTTACTTTTTTCCTCTTACTTTTAAAAAGATCAGACTTTCCGTTCTGCAAAAGACAAAACTTTGGAGGCGTAAATCTTAATGTCAATGACAGGAAGGCTTTGGTGAACCATTACCATAAATCTGACAAACGCTAATTTGATGGGTGGCTGTATCTGTCTGCTGCAAGGCCAGTCTAGACAGTCTATTGAGAAATCCTAAAACACAACTGTTTGTTCCCTGTAACACCATCTGGATATGGCAATAAGAGCCGACCCAGTGCCATTCACACATGGATCAAAGCACATGCTAATGCCATCATGAAGTCATACACATAAAAAATTCAATCTGAGAACTCTAAGCAATTTTCCTAAGTCCTCAGTGAAGAAACCTCAGACTTAGCTTGAGTCGAGCTAAGGGGGAGAGGGTGGAAAAAAAGAACAGAATATTTAATGAGCTTGGCCTTCCAGAGGAATGTTAGGCCACCCATTGTATTGGAAAAGGCTCATGTCACACTTCAGTCATGGCACCCATCAGGGAGCCCCTTTACAAAAATTGATCTGAGGACTTTTGTAATTACCTGTTTTGAACAGAAACAATACCCAGAAATATGAGAGGGGTTCCAAGGTGTAAATCTTACATTTTATTATATCAGACTGAGCTGGCAGAATTTTCAATATTGCAGACAATATTGAAAACCTCTCTCTCATTAAACTGCACTGTGGCATTAGATCAAAGCATCAAGGGCCCCCTATTGAACTTCTCTAAATATTACAAACATAAGAGCAAGTCTGGCTGTGCAGAAACTAGAAACAAAGCCAATTTTCTTTCTACTTCCCCTCCACCCCCACTCAAAATGCAACTTCCTACAATTTAATTTCAAATTTTATTTAAAAATAAAAGCTAAATATCCATGTTGCAAAACCTAAGTTCATAAAACTTGACCTCCATAAACACTTAAAGCATAATTAACTGTTCTTTGCATCCCTCACCTCAGCAACACATTTTCTAGAATGTTATTTTTAATATCTGACTGCCTTTCATCAGAACTTTTAAAAAAAAAATTCTATGCCAGATTTTTTTTACATGCATAGCATTTTGCAACAATTCTAATAACTTGTAAAAAAATTATGTTAGGCTTTGTAATAGAATCAGATATGCCATATTTTTCCTATGAAGTATCTGCTGATACTAAGATAAGCTTCCAAAAAAATAATGCATTTTGATCACTCTGAAGACTTGGGATGCAGTGTTTCGTTTAACTTTATTTGCCTTTTTGATTCAGCTTATATATGACACAATCTACAGGAAATGGTTTTGAGTATTTCTGAGAAAGTTACACTATGAATCTAGCATGCTGTTAAGTTATACTGTCATTTGGGAGCAGGAGCAACATTTCTTTTTTTATTTTGATGTAGACAATATTAAAAATGTGGCTCCCATTCATGTATTTGATATATACAAGACAGGTGATTCTTTCATATATAAAATGTATAATTTATTAATTAAGCATACTATTCTAGTTTATTGTAAAATTTAAGTTGTATCTTCACCATAAGTGTGGGGATGAGCAAAACTCATTTCTGTAATCACTAATTAGTTACTGATTTCTTGCACGTATTTAACTATCAATATTCCCAAATGTAGCATTTTAAGTTTGTCAGTTAAAAGCATTTATTATTTATCTCTGAACACACAAAATTAAAGTCATATTTAATTGGACCACATACTTAATGTTTCAATGCAAAATTGTTGCAACAATGCAGACTTTATAAGCAATTCTTACAGTATCTACTAAGTCCTTCAGACCATTATTCCTCTGTGCTCCTTTGCAAACAAGATACCAAAGCAAAACGCCAAGCAGTTAAACACATTTTTTGTAAAGCATTTGAGGTACAATTTCAAAAAATAAATTGGGCAGAGGACAACCTTACCAAATTTTAATATCCACCCTTCAAATTTAATTATGTAGAAAAAATTGTACATTTGAACAATTTGTACATTCTGTGGTATGTTAAATTTGGAACACTACTAAAGAGTGTACATTTCTCTTAATTTAATAAAAATCTTTAAAAAAAACTTTGAAAGAACAAAATAAATCAGTAGGTAGGGACACTCATTGCACTGTAGAAACTTTCAGCTAACAGTGTGCAAATTACAACAAGGGTCTGTTCTACTACTATTTTTTAAAGTGATACGTAAAAAACACAGTTTCACCCCCGTTCAAGATGGCGACTATTCAAGAAAGTGAATCTTGCCAACAGACTAGCACAGAGCACAAAACAAGTGATCACTGAATCTCTCAGGTTTGCTAGGGAACAAATAAAGAGGCTTATTTATAAAGATACCCTGATCTTGAAGAAAGAGCCAAGATGTATTCCCAGTACTGAGTTGGGACTCTCAAGACTAGTAAATTTTGAATCAAGTTTTAATAGCAAAGAAATGTTTCAATGGGGGGCGGGGAGGAGAATGGGACAGTTAGAGGACAGTCCTGTGCATCGCTACCAACAGAAGTTGCAGTAGAAACTAATAAAAAGTAACCTTTAAAGGGGAAAAACAAAACAAGATTGAGAAAAGATGAGGAAACGACTACACCCCCAATGCTTTCTTCCATTTAACATGAAGCCTTATTTATAACTAATTATATAATATTAAACTAGCTCTAAACTTTCGGCATGGTTAAATCACACAACATATACACCTGAGGCATCCATACATACTCCAATATATTTATTTTATACATTAACACCTGCACGCTTTTTTCTTCAATACTGATAATTGTTTTAAAGTGACGGAGCTAATTCTACTTAAAACAATACTTAATATCACTATAATCGAGTTCCAGAAACAGAATAGACATGAAGGATATGTTAAACAGAGTTCAAAGCTAAAAAACTCTGATATTTCAGCAGTAACAAGACTGCAGTAGAACAGCATTGCCATCTACTGACGAGTTTCATTGTAAAAACCTTCCATAATCAAGCCAGAGTTGGGTCTAATCTAAGAATGCTTAAAATCTACGTGAGCTCTTCTAATTACCACTTAAGGAAAAACTGAGTCAAACAAAAAACATCTTTAAAAATGTAAATTAATAGATTCTCATACAATATATTTGTGTTGGTAACAAAATATGCTATTAGCTTCTCACCGACACACAACAAAAAAGTAAAAAAGGGAACAGTTTAATTAGATTTGTAAATATACATATGCAGCTTCCTGAAAATTAAAAGGTTTTTTTTTTTAAACTCTTCTGTAGTTTGTAGATATTAATAGCAGATTTTAGTGTCTCCTGAGGATCTGTTAACTTTATATATAAACATATGTATGTGATTATCCAAATTATTTGCCCAATTCTATAAGTAAGGAAAATAAAGAATATACATTTAAATTGATAAAATAAAATCTCATTTTGTCAAATAAAGTACATTTGTTCCATCATTTCTACTTCTTGGTCAATGCACAGACAACACGTTTCTCTTAGGAAACAAAATAAATCCTATTACAGAAACCAGTAGAAAGGATACATTAGTTAACTAAAGGAATAACAAAAAGACTTTTTGCCATGCCTATTTCATTTCAGTCATAGCTTTGATAAACATGCTATGGAATGAAAAAACAAGCATAGCAAAACATTCATCCACAAAGAGAGAAGTCTACAGGACAGAAGAATTGTGTCCACTTGGTCAGTTTTCTGGGACAACATTGAAAAGCCCACCCCAACCATGATAGAGGTGCTATACCTATTAAATCACAGATTTAGTCAAAAAGATTGTTTTTCCCCCACTGACCCACAGAGACTATCATTTAGCAAAACACAAAAAAGAGGGTACCAGTCAACAAACACTACTTGAAACAAAGGGTGATGAAGTGGTTCGCTTTAATGAAAGACTTTTCCTTTTCTATAATCCTACTGTAAATACTGAAAACTTATTTAATGCACAGAAAGACAAATGTGTGCTATGTCATTATGAAAACAAAAAATATATCAACACTGCACAAGGAACAAACCACCACATAACTACTTTCAGTTATGTGGTAACTGCCATGTAATTACAGTACATAGTTATTTATGTCTCTCGGATTACATGGCAATAAAGCCAGGTTATCCGTTACCATATGTAGTAATTTGTGGTTGGTAGATGTTGGAGATAATTTAATATATTCGTCAAATATATCAGTGTGAAAGCTATAATTACAATTATTGTAAAGCTATAGATGCAGTTTCTCATTTTCTGCAGAATATATAACTGAATTCCCACAATGGCCCCAAATAACTGGGCTCTAGTCATAGAATCACAGTATATGAGGGTTGGAAGGGACCTCAAGAGGTCATCTAGTCCAACCCCCTGCTCAAAGAAGGACCAATCCCCAACTAAATCATCCCAGCCAGGGCTTTGTCAAGCCTGACCTTAAACACCTCTAAGGAAGGAGACTCCACCACCTCCCTAGGTAACCCATTCCAGTGTTTCACCACCCTCCTAGTGAAAAAGTTTTTCCTACTATCCAACCTAAACCTCCCCCACTGCAACTTGAGACCATTACTCCTCAGTGGTAGCAGATGACAGGACAAGAACAGTCTAGAACAGTGGTTCCCAAACTTGTTCTGCCACTTGTGCAGGGAAAGCTCCTGGCAGGGCGGGCCGGTTTGTTTACTTGCCATGTCTGGCCGATTGCGGCTCCCACTGGCTGCGGTTCACTCCTCCAGGCCAATGGAAGCTGCTGGAAGTGGCAGCCAGTACGTCCCTCAGCCCGCACCGCTTCCAGCAGCTCCCATTGGCCTGGAGCAGCAAACTGCGGCCAGTGGGAGCGCGATCGGCCGAACACGTGGATGCGGCAGGTAAACAAACCGGCCCGGCCCGCCAGGGGCTTTCCCTGCACAAGCGATGGAACAAGTTTGGGAACCACTAGTCTATATCCACCCTCTTTGGAACCCCCTTTTAGATAGTTGAAAGCAGCTATCAAATCCCCCCTCATTCTTCTCTTCTGCAGACTAAATAATCACAATTCCCTCAGCCTCTCATAAGTCATGTGCTCCAGCCCCCTAATCATTTTTGTTGCCCTCCACTGGACTCTTTCCAATTTTTCCACATCCTTCTTGTAGTGCGGGTCCCAAAACTGGACACAGTACCCCAGATGAGGCCTCACCAACGTCGAATAGAGGGGAATGATCACGTTCCTCGACCTGCTAGCAATGCCCCTACTTATACAGCCCAAAATGCCATTAGCCTTCTTGGCAACAAGGGCACACTGTTGACTCATATCCAGCTTCTCGTCCACTGTAACCCCTAGGTCCTTTTCTGCAGAACTGCTGCCTAGCCACTCGGTCCCTAGTCTGTAGCAGTGCATAGGATTCTTCCGTTTTAAGTGCAGGACTCTGCACTTGTCATTGTTGAACCTCATCAGATTTCTTTTGGCCCTCTGTATCCTATCCCCACCCTCCAGCGTATCTACCACTCCTCCCAGTTTAGTGTCATTTGCAAACTTGCTGAGGGTGCAGTCCACACCATCCTCTAGATCATTAATGTCAGGATGAGAAGACCCACAGACATGTTTCTTTGAGAGGATGGTGGTCTTACCACTTCTTAAACAAGTGGATCTATTCAGCATGAAAATACTAGGATACTTAATGTTGTTTCATGCTATCTTTTCTTTAAAAAAATGTCACGATAAAGTTTTGATCTTATATTTTACTCTTATTTTATTGTGTACAGATTAAGGCTGTAAATTAATTGCAGTTAACTCAAGCAATTAACTAGATTAAAAAAACTGATCGTGACAGGATGAGGAAAACAGTGACTGAGAAAGATTTATGTTTAGATGATTATTTACCATGAAACCTGAGCTCCCAGTGCGATACTGTAACCCAAAGGACTAATGCAATCCTTGGATGCATAAACAGGGGAATCTCGAGTAGGGGAGGTTATTCTACCCTCTGTATTCATACTCCTGGGGGGATTCTGCGACAAAAAAATTAAAATTATGTGTCAAAAATTAAAAATTATGCAAATTATGCAAATTTTATATATAAAAATAATGCAATATAATCACACCAGTTTCAATTGTTTTGGTAAGTTATTTAAACTACAATACACAAAGTCACAATAACTATTCAACATTTCCTAAACATGTGAAAATTAACTTACAAATACTTGGTAACTAATACCCTGCATTCCAGTTATAACCCTGGATTTTCATTTAAATTACGTTACAGAACACCAAACAGGAAAAAAAAAAAAAAAAAAAAAAGTATAATGTCATTTTAAATTGCTCAGACTTTCACACATGAAAGTCATACAGTTTTGTTAATCATTGTCCTGGACTTAGCTGGTACTTTGGGAAGTGCTTGGTTCTGATTATCCTGACTGCTTGGTAAATGTTTTATTTGCCCTCAAAAGTCTTTTTTTTTTTTTTTAAATGGGTAAGTAAAAATCTAACCCCATTGTGTCACTTTGGCACAGGAAAAAAAGTGAGAAAGTGCACAGATCTTCCTAGCTGATTCCCTTACTGTCATTTATAAGGCTTTACATCACTCTGGCAATGTAAGGGCCTTAAAACTTTTACAGGTTTTTATGCTCCTGGGGGAATTGATTAAGAATGGGAACAGTTAACTAACAATAGACTAATGAATAGTGTTACTATGCAGACTGGAAAACATATCTTACATTAATTGACCTCCCTGAGCCTATCTATTTAGTTTAACAAAGTGAATGTTAACAGATAACTAGATCACCGTCTGTAAGTACCTACCCTGTTTCCCCGAAAATAAGACATCCCCCGAAAATAAGACCTACTTCCAGTTTTGCCTCTCGCTGTAATATAAGACATCCCCCGAAAATAAGACCTCCCCGATAATAAGGCCACCCCGGAATATAAGGCCCCGAAGCTCCAGGAAAAATAAGACCTCCCCTGAAAATAAGACCTAGCGCATCTTTGGGAGCAAAGATTAATATAAGACACTGTCTTATTTTCGGGGAAACACGGTACATGGGGAACAGCAACATGAAAATAGAGGGCGCTTCAATTTAGCAGACAAAGGTGTAACAAGATCCAATGGCTGGACGTTGAAGCTAGACAAATGCCACCCACCCACATCAACCGGTGGGGGGAAATTGATGGGGCCAGTGGTGAAAGGGGGACAGTCCCAGTAGCAAGCGAGGGAGACTCTTGCCAATGGAAAATAAGTAGCTCCTCTCCTTTGGAGTTTCTGGCACCCATAGGCCAGCTGGAAGAGATGGGTGATGTTTTGTCATTATTTCCCAGTTCCCAGGATTTAAAGATGGATGAAGATGACAAGGAGTGGGTGAATGAGCCTGGGCCTACACCTCACTCCCATAACCTGCCAAGGGTCCAACAGGCATCCTCAGGATGCAGCATTGGGGTTAGTCATCAGCTCTCCTATACCTAAGTAGGGGATTGCCAACCGCGGCGCTCGGGGCAATGATGGCAGCCCAGGTCCATCCTCCCTCAGACATCCCACCCTCAAGGGTGATGAGCTGGCCTGACAAAATCATTGGCAGGATTGGGTAGTCTCCCTGATAAGAGTGGGCCCCTCTCAAAGGAGAGGGCATCACTCTCACAGGTTTGGGGTGGGACTGATATCCCACAAAGGAATACGGTGCAATTAGGGAAGAATACCCTTCCCGCATCAGGTGGCATCATTCCTAGCAAAAAACACAGTCAGGAGATAAAAGCTGATGATCCTAGAGCTCATGAGGGATCCGATCGCCCTCTCAGGAATCATCTGTCTAAAGGGGCAAAGGTAAGATTTGGAGAGGGGAATTTGTGGATTTATTTACCTTGCTGTTCAGGGAAGAGCAGACAGAGAACGGGGGCAAACACTACAAAACCAAGGAGGACAAACCTCACACACCTCAGGTGGCTCAAACTCTTGAGAACTGGTCTGCAGTCCTTCACATTTATGTGAGTATCATTTGTGTTAAAAAGCGCAAGAGGTGTATTTCCTTGTTTAAGTATAAGAACTTAATAGCAAGGGCTCATGATACATGGGGCCGGGAGTAGCATGGTTAAGGTATGACAGGGAATTTAGGCGGAGGGCAGCAAAGGAGCCTGATTTACCAGGAACTTTGGCTGTCGTGTAGGACTCCTTACCACCCTACCCAGTTGGCATTCACAGACAGCAGCTTGCCAGTGCCAAAACCTCGGCTTCAAAATGCAGATATAAAAGCCAATGTGTGCTTTCTATTTAACTATAGGAAATGTTTGTACCCGTATTGGGAACAAAAACCCCACTATAGAAGGTGAAGGGTTCCGCATAGTGCGCTCTCTTGTTATGGAGAAAAAGGGCATGGGAGTAGGAAAGGGAGTCCACAAGGTCCCAGTACCTCAGGAGATGCTACAGGGGGAGGCAGTAACTATGGAAAAGGTTCCTTTTCCACTTAAGATACAGGTGTTATGTAATTTGTAACAGATGCTGCTCACTTACGGAATGGATTTTTGGCCAGTTTTCAAAGCCCTTGTGAAGGCATGTAGTGCTACTCCTGGTCAGAGAACTTGAAGTCCGTTAAAGTCTTTGAGCATATAGTAAGGGCAAAAAAAACCCACCACAGGAGGTGGCAGCAGGCCCCTTCCAATGTATTCCAATGCCAGAATTGTGCATATCTCCCCTGGCTGTGGTACTGAAGAAGGTGAAGGGGGAACACAGGCCAATCCATCACCTATCCTACCCCCAGGCCTCATCGGAAAATGACTGTGCTGACCCTCAGCTGTGTTCAGTGAGATATTAGTTGCATGACACTGTGGTAGCCATGGTCAGAGAGTCTGACCCTGGGCACTGTTGGCAAGGACTTTAACCTGCTTGGGTTTCAGTTTGAGGGCCACTACTATTTTGGTAAAGTCATGGTCATGGGGTGCTCAGTGTCAAGTGCCACTTCTGAAAGATTCAGCTCCATGCTGGAGTGGGCAATTGTGCATGAGACTAGCCTGATTCACATGGTGCACCATCTCGACAACTTCCCATTTGAAGGAAGGTTAAGGACATGCAAATGTGAGTGCATGCATCTGGCATTTCAGAACCTAGTTGAGTGTCTCAGGATTCCCCTTGCCAGGGAAAAAACAGAAGGCCCTACCCAAAGAGTAACATGCCTAGATATCAAACTAGACACATTTCAGGATCCTTCTAGGTTACCTACAGAGAAGTTAGAATCAGGGCACTGATACAGGCTTTCAAAGAGGCAAAGAAAATTACAGGTGATCATGGGGCTTCTGAAGTTTGTATAATGAGTGGTGGCTCCCAAGCTGGCATTTTGTGCCCATCTGGCATCAGCCTTCTCTGGAGTGTGAACTCCCCCCCCCCACACACACACACACACACTTTATCAGAGTGACAAGAGGAAATGAAAGAAGACTTAGAAGTATGGGAAAGATTCCTGGAAGAGTTTAGTGGCATTTCAATATGGCATTCAGACTGGTGGCTCAAAACTGAGCTGCAGGTACTGTCTGACATCTCGGAAGATAACTTTCAGGGAATGTGGTGTGCACAGAGGTGCTCAGAAAGCTGAGTGGCTCAGAGTATTACAGGGGACATGACTTTCCTTGACTTATTTTCCCCTATACTGGTGGCAGTCACTATTTGGGGCAAACTTTCAGAACAAAAAACTATTTCTGGTGCAACCAACCAACCTGTGGTCTATATTGTAAATAGACAGCTAAGACTGCTTGGGTAACTGAGGCTTGTGAGGTCCTTCATTTTACACTGACTGTGGTTTAACAGCCTTTTTCGTGCAGTCTCTCTCCCAGGAGTGGATAATTGTGTCGCCAATGCTCTCTCGATTTCAGGACAAATTCAGAGAACTCGCCCTGCTGGCCAGCAAGGATCCATGGGCAATGCCCCAATGATATCAGAATTTTGGCTCAAGACAGTTATGAGGATTCAGTTGCCCCACAGACTTTGAGGGCCTATACAGCCATTCTTTCAGAGTTCATGGAATTTAGGGCATAGGAAGGGCTTCACCATGGATGGCCCATACTAATGCACTGGGTGCGATAAGTGATGTCCTTGGTCCACCGCAGTTTGGGTTCCTCCACTAGCACTAGCCAGCTAGCAGACCTGTCCTACTGAAGTAGGTTGGTGGGTTTCCCAGACCCATGGCGGTATTTCATAGTGCAGAAATTCTTAGACGGGCAGTCCAAGAGGGGTGGATGCAAGAGAGAAGACAAAGTACCCAGAACACTGGAAACCCTGACAAGATTAGTACAGGCTCTGTACTGGGAGGGAGGCTATTTCATTTAAAGTGGCATCTGTCATTACTTTCTCTGGCGCTTTTAAAATGAGTGAGATGGTGCCTATGGCAGGTGTTACAGGACTCGCGTTTGCACCAAGGGAAAGATGGCAGGGAATGGCAAAACGTAACTAACCCAATGTTCTTGTTTGTTTCAGATACTACACAGAGCATATGCAATATCCGGATTTGATGGCAATCTGTAGTGCACTAGACCCACAAGCAGGCAGCCAGGGCAGCAGCTCAATCTCAGGCTGTTTGCATACAGAAGCAGCATGCAGTGGGATCTGCTCATGCCACTTCTGCACTCATTGACAGGCAAGGGTTGGGAGCAGACCCAGCCAATGTGGGCAAGGCTAATAAAGTAAATAAGGGGGTCATCAAGATATTCCTGGAAAAAAGGGGTTCAATCGGCCAGAAGTTTTGGGGATGATGGCATACATCTGTCAGATGGAGCTGTTAATGTACAGTATGTGCAGGCATGGACTGGGCAAGTGTTGTGATACCAGGCAGCAAGGTTGGGTGGGGAGCAACCAAGCTAGTTGCTGGCGCTCCCCTGTGGCCAATTTCCAGTGCAGTTAAGAGAATAAAATGAACAACTCTCAAAGGTAAAAGACCTCATATTTTGGTGATGGGCTTTAGGCTCATGTAGCAGCATGACACCTTTTGGGCTTCAGGGCCCAAGTCCCCATGCTGCTGCACCCTTTGTCCCCCTGGCAGCAGGGAGGGTGCCAGGACTCTGAGAAAGCCGAGTTCTGGGGACAGGCGGAGAAGAGCTACCCTGTGTTACGGGTTATATGGTAAGGAGCCCTGTAACTCCACAGTTGATCCAATTAAATGCCTGGTATAGGAGAGTATGTGTGATGGCCTGATAGCGCCCCTCCCATGTTAAAGTTGAATAAAAGTTGTGGCCTGCCACTTAATTCCATGCATATGTCTGTCCTCATTTTCCTGCTGTGTCCACATCAAATTCAGACTAGGAATATCGTGCACATTTTTAACGTTGACAGGGCGGGACTAACTAAGGGGGAAACAGAGATTTAAAGAGCCAGCTCCTAAGAACCAGAGGAGCTTGCAAACAGGAGCAGGCAACAGAGGACTTTTTGTAGGGAGTTCTCCAGGTGAAGGAGGAGCGACTACATGACTCTTCAGTGAGTTTGTCTGTTTGACATTGTGTGCTTACTTGCTGTGTGCCTGCTTAATTTAAATCTATAGTGTGGTCTATTGGTGGGGGTGGGAAGGGAGAAAAGAAGGGAGGGTTGTGTGCTGAGGCTAGCAGCCTGCTAGACAAGGCTGAGAGCTTCCCAAGGAGGCTCTAGCCTGCCATCCTTTGATCCCTAGACAAGGGGATGGGGCTACCTCAAAGAGAATGCGTTTAAAAAGCCAGTTCCTAAGCAACCAGAGGACTTTTGCTAGGGAGTTTAGAGAAAGTTTGGTTCTTATTTCCAGATAGCCTAACAATCAGATAGTCATCTCAGCTTATGCGCCAATTCCAAAGCTTTATTGATTCAGCGCAGAGGCCTGCTTGACGTTTGGCATAATAGATGCACACTATGTAGTCTGTCAAGATCTTGATGGACTTGTTTCTGATTAGGGGAAGAAAGTGTAGGCGAGCATTTCTGACAGCCCTTAATTCCAACAGATTGATGTCCAAGCGCTGTTCCTAATGTGACCATTTGCCTTGGACTGTGTGGAGGACACAAATGTGCTCCCCATTCCAAGAGTGAAGCGTTCAATATTAACCTGACTGTACAGGGACACGGGTCAAACAGGACTCCTGCACAAACCTTGGATGGATTCATCCACCAGGTAAGTGGCAGCTGGTGGTTCAGTTAATACGGAGAGACGGATAACAGAGGCTTGGATAAACAGTGATCTATTGTATGTGTTTTTATTTTTTTTTTCACAAAATGTAAAAACTAAAGATTTTCTGTAAAAATGCAAATTCTGCATTTTTCGGTGGCAAATGGGTTTCTAGGATCCCTGGTGATAACCCCTCTTTGTGGATAGTTGAAGAAAAAGGAGGAGGAGGAGGAGGTAGAGCTTCTAGAATCATGAGCAGACCTCAGTACTGGGAGATGTCCAGGAGGTTACAAGGTACTGCAAGGTCCCTTGAGTATCAGAAGCACAAAAGAACTCTGTACCGGTGCGGACAATATTGGAGAGGCTGTGGGATGTACTGATGTCAGTACCACAAGGTCTTTTGGGTACCAGAATTCCTTTAGTACTGGAAGCACTACTGAACTCAGTACTGATGATGTCACAGATGTCGTGAGAGACACTGATGTGGTATCAAGGTTTGCATTGAAGCTGGTCTCTTGAAAGAAGTGGTCTTTAGTACTGAGCCCTTTATCACTGAGTTATGGGACTTAGATGAAGTCTTACTATGCTTCACAGTAACAGAAATACCCACAGCCTCATTAGCATTCCTCTCGGGGCTTGAGGTTTCTGGTGACTTAATCTTTTTTGAAGAAAAAACACTGATGTTTTGCTCTTCTTATCACCTGTCTTATGCTTGGAGTGGGAAGCTCTCAGTACCTTAGTCAAGGAGAATGCTGGAGATCAGGGTTCGGTGTTATCTTCTTCTTGGAAGTTCTTGGTGACCCTGGTCTCAATAACAATGATGCACTGACAGACGAGGAAGGTCCCTGTACAAGTGGGTTCTCCAAACCCGGGTTTGAAGCCGGTCTTCAAGCAAAAGAACAGCTTTGCTACCAGACAACTGCTGCAGACAACTTCAGATCCAAAAGCAGGGTACTCTCCTTCTCCCACATCAACAACTGTAAAGATTCTTTGAAGTAAATTATACCCTCAATCACATCTGTGCAATCCCATTGCCATCAACAGATTTCCAGAGATCTGATGTAAGTTTAGTAAACAATTCTGTTGAGGATGTCTATGGAGGACTAGAACCCAACTCACTTTCTTTCAGTTAGAGTGGTTCTTCAGTGCAATGAGAAGTAAAAAACAGTAAATATTTACTTTAGACACTGAAGCAAGCAGATACATGACTCCAAATACACATGAGGAACAGGTCTGTTGGGTTAGAAGGTGCCATTTTTAGTCAGTTTTCAGAAAAGCAGCACCACACTATAAATTCCCCTGTTTAGCTTCAAAAGTACTCTCAACTTGCATTTTAACAGTTGTAATAAATTTACATTAACTTGAGTGCTAGAACTTAAATTTTCATACAGCCTCTACACTGGTGATTGTACAGACGGGGTTTACTAGGCTACAGTCCAAACACATTTTGTTCAAGACAAGACACTAGGGAAAACTCACCTTCAATGCAACGTATTTGAAAGGGAGGATAATCACTGAGCTGTCATTTAAAATAAGACAAGATCAGTTCCTGCTGAGAACACATGCTTGTTCAGGACTTGTTACAGATAAACCCCAGAATTAAGAAAAATATTTCCAAGAGTGTCTGCACATGCCCACATTGGAACAGATTAAGAAATGTCTGGCTGATGCAGTAAAGGATACTTCTCTAAAGCAATCCACATTCCTCTCTTAGGACATAAATCTTATACAAATAATACGTGCTAACAACCAAAACAATAAGGGGTCAACAGCTTTTTGGTTTGCTATATTATTAAATATAAAGTTTGTACCATCTACAGTGTAGCAGAAAGATATAAGCTCACAAAAGTGATTTTTCATGCTATTCGGGCCAAATTCCAACAGCTTAGCTTGCAAAGTCTCAAACAATTCTGAACTATCAGAGGCCTTCAAGAGACTTGGAAATACTCTTGTCAGCCAAACAGCCATAAACAAAATAAATTAAACAAACCACATTTTAAATATGATAGTATCTACAGTTACAGTGAGCCAAAGCAAACTACAAAAAACTATGTCTAACACAGCATGATAATTTTAGCAAGCTATAGTACAAAATATCAGACATTTTTATTAATCAATACATGCACATCGGGACAGAGATAAATAAAATTTCTTAAAGATCACATCTTTTTTAAGGTTCCAAAGTCCCTGACATAGTGCATAGAAGCAATGATGTATGCCACACAGTTTTATGACTAAACTTAGATTATATGTAATAATCAATGGCTTCTTAAATATTTTGTCTAAATTCACTTAAGTTAATTATAAACTAAATCTTCTGCATTTGACACTAAAAGTTGCTATCTTGTGCATAGACTCTTTTGCTAGGTCCTAGGGTTGCCAACTTTCTAATCACACAACACCAAACAACCTTTCTTTGAGGCCCCGTCCCCTGCTCACTCCATCCCCCCTCCCTCCATCGCTCGCACTACCCCACCCTCACTCACTTTCACCAAGTAGGTGCAGGGAGTTGGGGAATGGGAGGGGTCAGGGCTCCGGCTGGGGGTGCAGACTCTGAGGTGGGGCCAGAAATGAGGGGTTCAGGATGCGCAAGGGGGTTCCCAGCCAATGGGAGCTGTGGGGGTGGCACTCAGGGCAGGAGCAGTGCGTGGAGCTTCCCTGGCCGACCCCACGCCTAGGGACCGCAGGAAGCCCACCTTAGCCCTGCCGCGCCGCCAACCAGACTTTTAGCAGCCTGGTCAGCAGTGCTGACCAGAGCTGCCAGGGTCCTTTTTCAACCGGGAGTTCCAGTCCAAAACCGGACGCCTGGCAACCCTACTAGGTCCACTTACATAAGCATTTAGCATATCCTGCTAACAAAGAATACATTTAGATTCCCGCTTGCAGTGGATGATGCCTACATGGCGGGGGTGGATAAGTGCTGCACCCCAATCAAAAGAGACTTAGGCATTAATCCAGCCTCCAAAAACCCTTCTATAACATTTCCTGAAAGCCTATGTGTCTCGTAAGCAGCTCATAAGATGTCAGGCAAATTCACCTCCCCACAGAATATGCATCTTTGGTGGCTGATTTTTTTTTAAAAAACACTGCTGGACTAACAGCCAGTTTGGTATGAGGCCTCTATTTTGGCTATGAAACTAGAATGAAAGACAAAGAGAAGTTTCTGGGAGTTTCTCAGCAAGCCAGGCTAAGCCTGCAGAACTAGAATAAAGCTGTAGTTTCTCAACAGAATGCCGCTAGGATTCCCATTCTTTGGTGAGGAAGGCCTTGTAAGTACCTAGATATTTGACTACTTTACATCAACTGTGAAGGGAAAAAAAATACATTGAAGCTAAGCATTCACATGCCTCCAGAAACATCACAAAAAGAGGAAGACTCACAAACAGAGAGGCTTGATCCACCTGCAAACAGCAAGAGCGATGTAGCACAAAAGCAGCCATTACAGATGGATCCTTTGGAGATGAGGGATATTCATACTGCTCTACAGAAAATCTCGTGAAGGATTTGGGCTACAGCAGTGCTAAGTGCTCTAGGTCAAAACAGGTCATAGACCCAGAAAATAAACATTTCTGAGAAATGAGCTGGAGAGGGGCTCCACATTTTTAGCGCTGCCTGGGGGAAATACCCCTCCGATTGGTTGCTTTCCCCACTTGCTTGGGTACTCTTCCCAGGAAGCAATCAGGGCTGCTGCAGGAATTGCTCACCCCTCTCCCCAATAACCTGACACCATTCTCACAGGAAGGGATTGAGAGGAGGAAGAGCTGAGCCATGCAGAGCAGGTCTGCTCTTTTTCTCCATCATCCCCCTCCTGTGAGGGGCAGAACATTCCTTTGCTCCTTCCCCCCTCCCACTCTGAAACACCCAAGGACAGGGGAGGGGACCCCTTTGAAGCCCTCCCCTCCCCCCCAAGCCTGGGAGAGGGCTGAAAACCTCAGGAGCTGCAGAGGCAAGGCTGGCGGGGGCAGAACTGATGTGGGAGTTGGAACGCAGAATTAACTGCTGGGCAGGGGGGATGGTCAGATGTAAGGGTGATGAGACACCCCCATATATACTTTTCTCAGATCACTCTGAACACTGATCACATCTTTGGGACTAGCTTTCCTCTCAGTAACTCCCACCCCAGTACCATTTTATCCAATGAGTGACTTCACCTGCAAGTGATAAATGCTGAAAGCAGGAAACAGTTATTGATCCACAGCAATCAGATGAGGACAATATTACCACCTCAACCTCCATTAAATGAAATCACAGAACCCCCTTTACCCAGTTCATTAAAAAAAAAAAAACCTCACTTATTTCATTATCTGGATTTAAAATATATTTAAATTAGACTGAAACAAACATCTTTTGTTTTACTCTCATAGTGTTTCTTGGATATTTTGCTCCCAATTATTTTTTTGCTTTGTAAATTTAGCTCCTGTGAGAGTTAGTAAACTATAATAAATGGAGAACATGACACCCCACAAGAACCAAAACAGAGAAACTGAGCTGAGACAGGACTTTTGTCAAACTGTTTAAACTCTTGAGATAGGGGGTCCCCATGGGAGGGAGTTTTTATTAACCCCTATTTAAGTTCAGTAACCAAATAAAGATTTTCCTTATCCAAATGCTATTAAGATTTGATGCCCTCATCCCCATTCCCCTTTAATTATAGTTTTTGTGTTCTTAAACATCTTTGAGGCCTTCCAGAGGCCGCCGACAAAACCAGAAAAGACTGAATTTAGCATTCATGATCTTTCAAAATGTGAAATCACATGTTAAATCTCTCATACCTTCTTTATACTATTATATAAAAGAGCAAAAAAGGACGTAGCCCAATTTTTAAAAACTTGTTTGCAGGTAAGTTTTAAGAAATAGTAAACAAGGTTTTCATTAACTGCTGTTCCAAGTCAGTAATTGGCTGGCCCAGGAATAAACATTGGGACCAACATTAAATAATGTCCACTTACTCCTCTACAAATTGAATTCAAGACTACAAAGTTTTCATGTTAAAACTAAATTGGTTATTTGAAACTACAAGTATAAAAGATTGTCATATTCAAGATGCATTTCAAGGCACTGGAGTTCTGGCAGCACAATGGCAAATTAAATTAATTTCAGATACATACAGAATACTACAAATACGGATGGCTTGAAAAAATACCACCACCCTGCAGGTAAAGTTGGGCACAGGAGGACTTTATGGCTGCTGAATATCAGAAGACGGTCAGTCAATTAAATTATGAAGCTGTTTATATGACCCTTATAGTATTTCAGCGCTAATTTGAAATTTTGTAGTTCTCAATCCCTGAAGTTCAATGCTTCCTCTCCTTCGAGCTCAAGTTTTAAGGAGTTAAGAGTCTTGTTTTTCCCTTGTATATTTTTCAACTCAAAGTAATTCTTGTTTGTTTGCAACAACTGCTGGATTTCAATACAGGCCTATTTTGTTGGCTCATATCCTGATATTTCCTCTCAGATCTGTTCTCAAATATATCAGGAATAGTAGTGAACTCCTTTGTAGTTCCTGACCTGCACATGCAGAATTTTCCACAGGCTTAGCACTGCAACACCTAAGGTAAGAAACAGTTTAGAATTTGGCTCTCAAGGACCCAAATTCCTACCCAAAGACTCCCCATTTAAGCTGGACAAGTCTATCTTTCTCACGTCTTCTCCAAACTGGTGCCTAATGACTCAGGCTAGGTCTACACTATCCGCCTGAATCGGCGGGTAGAAATTGACCTCTCGGGGATCGATTTATCGCGTCAGGACGCGACAATCGATCCCCGAATCGACGCTCTTACTCCACCAGCAAAGGTGGGAGTAAGCACCGTCGACGGGAAGCCGCAGAGGTCGATTTTGCCACCGTCCCTACAGCGGGGTAAGTCGGCTGCGATACGTCGAATTCAGCTATGCTATTCGCATAGCTGAATTTGCGTATCTTAAATCGACCCCCCCCGTAGTGAAGACGTAGCCTTACTCAAGGTAATAGAAATCAGAAATCAGAACAGGGAAATGAAGGTGTTGTAGCCAACATTCTTCTTGCCTCAAATATTCTGGACCTATTGCAGATAATCATGTAAAGGAAAAGGCATTGCTTTGCAAAATGGTTCAATGACAACACTGCCATTTCTGTCCTATAAATACCCCTTCTCAATGAGACAAAAGAACATGGATTCGGTCTCTTTCCACAAGAAGGAATGCACATTGAACAACATATGGATGCAGCAGTAAGGGGCAGGGAATCCCCTGTGAAAGTGAGATGGCTAATTCAAAAATAAGGAAAGGAAATACATGTTGTGTAAAAAAAAAAAAAAAAAAAAACTAACTGGACTGAAGAACTCACTGCCAGTGGATATTGTAGAAGCCAATAACTTAGCAATATTCAAAGATGGATTGGGTTTTGATATGGATAACAAGACTATCCAGAGTTCTAATAATTCATACCAAGTATTTGCTGGGATGAAGACAAATCCTAAATGATTTGGGACCATCATGGGGGACGAGGGGCAAATTATCCCACATCTGCTTACCACAGGGTTTTTTGCACCTTCCTCTGAAGCATCTAGTGTTGGCCACTGTCGGAAACTGAACGTTGAACTAGATGAACCATTGATCTGATCCATTATGGCAACGCCTATGTTCCTAGCTCCTATGGAAATGTTATAGAGGAACAGTGCCCCTCTACTGTCCATGTGGAGCACAAGGTCCCCTTAAGCAGAATCAGACTATTAAACAAAGGTTCCACTCTTCCTGCAGGAAAGCATTAGTGGTAGAGCAGTGGGAAACAGGATGTTTTGGCTAGAGAAGTGCAATGCAGACAGACAATAGGGTCAGGGGCCCCCAGAGCCCTCCCCACCATCACAACCAACATGTAAGGTAGGGGGTTTCCACCAAGGAAACCGTCTATAAGAAGTGCCCAATTCTCCTTGTGAAGCACCAGCAACAGAGATGGGGTGACCATCTCTCTGTTTTAGGCATCTGCCCCAGGCTCACAGCCAGGTTAGCAAAACCTAGAGGTTTGCCTGGCTTTTGCTCAGCCTGGAACAGAAGGGCATGGTCACCTGTCTGTTCCCATTTTATCATCTTAGTCGCTAACCGCAACCTCCTCTGAGGTCACACTGAATTCACCTTCTGACACCTATATTCCAGAAGTGCCCCACTGTTTCGAACTCCTCATTACCACACAGTTCTTTCCTCCTGCAGAATTCTCCAAACCACTCCTGGATGTCCCAGACCTCTTGCTGCTACCTTGCCTCCCACTAGTCAGTCTACCTCCAAAGTTCCCCATTCCCAGCTACCCTTCACTATATTCTTCCTTAAACTCTTTGCTTTTCATGACTCCTCCCTCAGTCTCAACCCACAGATTCCAGCTGTGTCCAATCTCCCCAACACACATTTATAGGCCCTGTGCCTGGTTCCTCCCAGCTTCCTCTACCCTCAATAGCCAGGTTTTCCCTTGTACCCCTGGCTCCTCACAACTCAACTGGGTCCCAGCCAACCCTTTGATGAACTGCAACCTAAATTTTCGTTCTGAAGGAATGAAAGTGCTGGGAAGGATAAGGGAAGACCAACTCTCTTTTCTTTCCCCACCTTCCAGTCTGTCAGCTTCCAAACTCCTTCCATGTTCACTCCCCTGACTTGCACCCAAACCCTCCCTACTGCCACACACCAGCATGCCAGATTTCCATCATGCCATCCCCCTCACAATGGCAGGTGTCCTGGCTTTTAGTTCTGAAAACTGGCGTCCCCCCACCCCACAGGTCACGATCAGAATGAGTGCTGCTGTAATGGGTATTACACTGCTACTTAAATTGTACTCAGCAATCTGGGTGCAGATGTTTCTAATACCATGATAGTTAGCTCCATATTCAAACTTCCCAGCCAAAGAATGCATGTATTTTGCCCTCTATATATTTTTATGGTTTGCATAATTTGCTAAATATACTATGTAAATTTTATACTGAATCACAGACAGTGAATTAAAAGCAGCTAGGAACAAATCACTTGCTTTACAAAGCATTCATGCTTTTAAATGCTCGTCATTACTATGGGAGATTAAAATACACCCTCTAGTGGTCCACCATACAACTGCATACATTTCAAAAAATTGCACACATTTAGGTACTATTTTAAACAGCATATTTTTAGGGTGGATTACATGAAATCATTTAAGGCAAAATTTGAGCCAGACATTTCACAGAATGTATATTATACTGTAGTTTAATTCTTTCCACTAAACCCAAAAACTTGAAATCTAACTTGCTGACACAGCACTTTTAATACAGCCTGACTTTATTTCTCAATTACTTTTAAAATGTTTTAACAGGAATTTCTGCTCCAGTTGGGTACCCATTCTTTGGGCTGGCCTGAGGGCAAACACCAAATATGTTCAGATCCTCCAGCCTGCCACCTTGCAATTCCAGTCTACTTTCAGTTTCATATCTGCAATAGGTTAACACTCCCCTGCAGAGAGCATTCAGAATCAAGGTCACTGAAATGGACTAGCCACAAAATATGTTAAAGTGAATGGGAGACAGGGGAAAATAAACTTGCTTTTTAACCTCTAAAAGATTGGTGGTACTTGCCACAGTAGTAAGGACAAAATTTTCAGGTTGATTGTGTGTAAGCTATTTGAGAATATTTGCAGGTTTTTTTTAATTCCTTTTATATCAGTTTCCCCAACCCAGTGGCCTGTTACAAAGGGCTTATCAGAAAGCAAGAGAAAGAGATTGACCTGCACAAGAAGCTCTATGGTAACATTCTCCAGTTAATTTAAATAAAATCATTTGGCATGGAGTGTGTGCGCAAGCAAGGCCTTTTCCTGTTGTGTTTTGCTATCATTAGCAAAAAGCTAGTTAAAGTTCTGATTCTGAAGTTATTTTCTTGAACTGTTAATTTCGAAGTCTTCCTAAAGGGGCAACACTGATCGTGATAAAAAAATGTATTAAGACTCATTTTCAGAGTAAAATTACAGGAATTCAGTTTATTTAGCCTAGCAAGATGCTCACACAAGATGGTCATATAAAATGATTAGCATAGTAATTACTCTTCACTCGGTCTACATTGAAATAAAAAGTTAAAGGATAATTTTAAATGGTTTATTAGGACAAAAAACCTTTGAAGTAAATCTATGCATCCAGTCCTGTCACAAACAAAAGCAAATGCCAAAAATAAAACTGAAAACTAGAGATAACATTTTCTCTAATCCTTCAATTCCTGTAATCTTGCATGTTACTTAATAAATAGCAAGAAGTTTTCAGATAGAAGCATGATTTTTAAGTTGACATGACTTTCTGAAAGCAGCATTTAAATGTAAGACTTACTCCTTTGGACCAACAATTCGTCAATGTATTCTAAAGTTTTATGAAGAAGAAAGTCTTTAAAGTAATACTGCATTAAACTATTAAATATGTTTAATAACCCTTACGAAGAATCAGATGCATCATCAAATATATAATAAAATAATCATAAAAAGGTCCAGCAGTCCAAGGGCCCAGTCCTGATCCCACTGACGTCAATGAGAAGTTTCCTGGAATTTAATCCTGGATTAATTAAAAATAATCAAAACAGGATTGGACCCCAAAACTTCAAGATATTTAGGCATCAAGATATTTAGGCATCTAGACCTAAGTTTTGTTGTTGTTTTTTTAAATCAGTGGCAAATCATAAACGTGACTCTGAAGGTCATGAAATTCTTACCTCACCTGTAGAATAAATAAAAAAAATGTATACATCTACATCAGAGAAAACAGGAAACAGATGTGTTGTGACATGGAGCAGGATAATAGAACCATTCTGCTAGCAGATGAGATTGACAAAGCAGACAGTAAAATGTACATTTCAATTTAAAATCGAGCAGTGCCACAGCAAAGCAAAGGTGAGAGAGATATCCTCAAGTCATGTGACATGAGTAAACCAGAGAGGTTTACTAAAAAATAATGTGAGCTGTGTAAAGAGATTACTGCATTTAGCAATGGAGAACTTGATACTTATAAGAACATAAGAATGGCCATGCTGGGTCAGACCAAAGGTCCATCTAGCCCATTATCCTGTCTTCCAACAGTGGCCAATGCCAGGTGCCCCAGGGGGAATGAACAGAGCAGGTAATCATCAAGTGATTCATTCCCAGCTTCTGGCAAACAGAGACTAGGGACAGCATCATTATATGTAAATTGATTTAAAAAAAACTACAGTAGTGTATACAAAGTACTTTGGATTAAAGTCATTAATGCCAACAATTTCCTTAGGAGTTGGTATTTCAGAGAGTGCAGTCAACTAAGTGTGTCCCACAATGCAGTTGGAATTTGGGTCATGATTGCAGGATTCTGAAATTTCTATAAAAACTAGAGATGCTTTGTGGTATTATGTACAGATTTTTGAGGTACTGCATAGAAATTCTAAACATAAATCATTCTAAGTCTGCTGGGTTCCTTGAGCATAACATTGAAAAATCTAACCCAGACTTTCCATAATATAAAAAAGGTATTCAAAAACTTGGGGAGCTGGCAAACAGGGAAGTCTCACACAAACTGAATTAGTCATAGATGAAATGAGGTGATCTAACTCTGCCAGTTATTAAACTTTATACTATCTCACCCCATGACATTGTAATACAGTTTCCAAATGCTCTGTACAATTACTATCACCTGGTTATTAACTGTATGAATCCACTGCTCCATGCTGCAACTTCTCTTTTATCCCTTTTTAATCTGTTTAAAAAAAATAATTCATTTTTAGCTCCTCATAGGCCACCTTCAAAAGAGTACATTCAGAATCAAAATCCTACCTCTGCTAATCACTGAACAGCCCATTTGGGAATAGCAGTCTTCTAAATCTAACCAACGAACCCATGATATCCATAGCTCATGAACTGAGCTGCTCCCAAGTTAAGGTGAAATCTAAGGCATCTATTTTTCATCTGGATAAATATAGTGATTTTATTGAGTCAATGGTAGCCATTACCGCCTAATTTAAGTTTGGCTCTGAAGTTGACAATCAAGGTCTCTAAAGGTTTCAATGTTTGACAGAGAACAAGTTCTATACATGGTTGTGGTTGTAATAGTTGATATAAGGACAGATAAGTCTATGAATATAAATATGGAATGAAAGTTGGGTAGGACATACCAAGAGGTCAAATACATACCTTATCATTGCCCACTCTGAAACCAAACATTAGCTAAATACTTCTGGACTTCAAGCTCTGCTCAACTAAATTAACAGACTCTGCAAACTAACTAATGGAGATGTCAACATTCTGGCCCCCCCCCCCCCCCCCCCCGCAAAAAAAATATCCCTCCTCGCTTTGTGTGAAGTCTACATCTGTACTATTCAAGCTCTAAACTTCACCACACTGCCAGACAAACTGTACCTCTTAGTCCATGAAAATTACTCTTTAAAACAGCTCTCTCCTTTATCCCTGAAAGGCCAAGACCCTACCTGTAAGGAACTAAAAACAGGACATCTACATAAATGCTGAAATCACCCCTAAGAAACAATCTAGTCACATTCTCTCTCATGAGTTTCTACAAGATATATCATAGCCCAGTGGTTCTCAAATTTTTTTTTTTTTTTTGCGGACCACCTGAAAATTGCTGAGAGTCTCGGCAGACCACTTAATGATCTTTCCAAATGTTGTTTGTATCGTTAGCTAACTATTGTAAAGCACTTTGGATAAAAGTGCTATATAAAAAAAACTTAATGATAAACTTTTTTTTGTTCTACAAATAAAAGCACACAACTCATATTTTAATATCAGTAGTCTTACCTTTCTAATGCGATGGATGTGCCCTCTCTCCCCCCCGCCATGGCAGCCCCCGAGCTGGGTCTGGGAAGGAGGGGAGTCTCTCCCCCACCACAGAGCTGAGGCTGGGAAGGAGGGCCGTCTCTCCCTGGCAGCCGAAGCCCTGGAGCTGGGGAAAGTCACCTCTTTCTCTGGCCGCTGCAGCCCTACGCGTCCCAAATTCTCCCCACCCCCCTCTTCTCACCCCACTGCCCCCTCCCACCTACCCAGGGCCGGTGCTTCCACTAGGTGACCCTAGGCAGTCACCTAGGGCAGCAGGATTTGGGGAGCGGCATTTTGCTGCCCTCGGCGGAAATTCAGCGGCGGGGGGGTTCTTCTGCTCCAGGTCTTCGGCGGAAATTCCGCGGCGGGTCCTTCACTCGCTCCGGGACCAGCCGCTGAAGTGACCCGAAG
>NW_020664420.1:26495179-26538242 GCF_002925995.2 Terrapene triunguis
ACTAAATGGACGGTGCACCTCTCTATCTGAAGCCTAGCAAGGGAGGTATGTGGATCTCACTAGAATTTAAAATGAAAAGTAAGGGAGGGGAGGCTCTGGACCTGGGCAGCTTTAGATACAGTACCAGGCACTTAGGAGGATTTCCACTTCTGAGCCATGGAAGCAGAAATTGACTTTTCCTTTCCAGATATAGCTAATATTCAGAAAGGGAATCTAGCACCTGCCTTCCAGATTTGAACACCCTCAAAATTCAGGAGTGCTCAAGCTCAATTTGGGCAGCTGTTACTTCATTTCCCCCAAATCAAATATACTGATCCACTGTAACTTGCTGTAGAAAAAGTAGAATAAATTGAGCAAGAAATGCTTCCCAGTGGTTATTAGGACTGGAATTGCTATTTTCAACAGCCATTGCTTGGTTTTTGTTTTTGTTTTGTTTTTTTAAGTTTTAGTTTTATTTGTTTAAAGGGAAGACCGTGATAGTGCATTCCCCATAGAAACAAAGAATGGAACAAAAGAATAATAAAGGCACCTCAACTTTTCCTCATTTATGTAGGACAGTCTTATAATATGCATCCAGATATCCTCCAGTCACACAAGCTGAAAACTGTTCCCCTTTACTGCAGTTCTGTAACCATATGGGAACCAATCCTGTCTGTGTTCTGTGCAAATCCAAAATTCCCGCTGAATGACCCGCCCTGGGAGCGAGTTACCAGTGACCCAGGGCTGGGGTGGCAGGAGGGTGCAGTTGGGGGAGGGGGAAAGCCCAGGGCTGGGGTGGGGGGCAGCCCAAGATTTTTTTGCTTGGGGCAGCAAAAAACCTAGAGCCGGCCCTGCCCCTTGAGGACCCACTAGATATACCATCCCAGTTTGATAGTGAACCATTGATAACTCGTCTTTGAGTACAGTCTTTCAACCATTTGTGCACTCATAGTAATTTCATCTACACCACATTTGCTTATGAGAATCTCATGTGTGACTGTCAAAATCACTACTAAAAACCAAGATGTATCATGTCTACTGCTTCCCTGCTTCATTAGACCAGTAACCCTATTAAAAAGGGAAATCAGGTTGGTTTGGCATGATTTGTTCTGGACACATGCATGCTGGCTATTTCTTATAGCTCTATTATCCTTTAGGTGCTTACAAATTGATTGTTTAATTTGTTCCCTATATTATATATATGTTCCAGGGCTATATTTGCCCTTCTCTGGAACCTCACCCTTCCTCCCAGAGTTCTCAAAAAAATCACTAATGATTATGAGATAGCTTCCGCTAGTTCAGGGCCGGGCAAACTTTTTGATCTGAGAGCCGCATCGGGTTTCGTAAATTGTATGGAGGACCAGTTAGGGGAGGGGGTCGTGGCCCAGCCCCCACCTCCTATCTGCCCCATCCAACCCCCCCTGTTCCCTGATGGCCCCTCTGGGACCCCTGCCCCATCCACACACCCCCCCGCTCCCTGTCCCCTGACTGCCCCCGGACTCCCGCCGCCCCATTCAACCCCACCTCTCATTCCTGATGCCCCCCCCGGGACCCCTGCCCCATCCAACCACTCCTCCTCCCTGTCCCCTGACTGCCCCCTGCTGCCCCATCCAACCCCCCCCCTCCTTCCTGACTGCCCCCCCGACCCCTGCCCCCATTCAACCCCGTTTCCCCCGACCGCCCCACCCCCATCCACACTCCCGACCACCACCCCTAACTCCCCTGCCCTCTATCCAACCCCCCTCCCCGGCCCCCTTACCGCGCTGCCTGGAGTGCCGGTGGCTGGCGGCGCTACAGCTGCGCCGCCCGCCTAGAGTCAGGCCATGCTGCCGCCACTGCCACCACGCTGCAGCCCCACCACCCAGAGCATTGCGCCGGAGTGAGTGAGCTGAGGCTGTAGGGGAGGAGGAACTGCGGGGGAGGATCCGGGGGCTAGCCTCCCGGGCCAGGAGCTCGGGGGCCAGGCAGGACAGGCCTGCGGGCCAAATGTGGCCCACGGGCCGTAGTTTGCTCACCCCTGCGCTAGTTCCTTTAGTATCCAAGGATGAATTTCCACAGGATCTGCCAACTTTAGTACATCTATTTCTTCTAAATGTTCTTTCCCTATTCTGGGTTGTATTCTGTCCCTCTTGCTGTTAATATTAATCATGTTATGCATCTGGTCAGAATTAACCTTTTGAGCGAAGACTGAAGCAAAATAGGCATTAAACAGCTCTAAATATTCTTTAACCTGTTCTCTCCTCTACCCCTGTCCCCACTCCTCCTCTTTTTCCCCTAGTATTTTATAGTTTTTTTTCAGGTTCCCATCAAATAGGAGTAAAAAACAGTCACTGTAGTACAGAACTACCTTGTATACTACATTAGTCTCAGTTTCCTTTTGCTTATGTACATAAGATATTTACCTTTGAGTAACTTGTAAGTAGATTGTTAAAGAACTACTTTGTAAAGATTGAAATTTCTCATGAAAATTGGTCATGCTTTTAAACTTTTCAAGTCCTGATTTTCTGTTCAACGGTCATCCTCATTTAAAAGGCTTTGGATTTTAATATACATTCATATTTCACTATGTAAAAAAAGCAACTACAGATCATCAAAACAATCTTTAGACAACAATATGCTGGGGACATATTTTCTCTAAATAATGTTTTTAAAAGCCTAAAAATCTGTTTAGAAACTCACAAGGGAGACACTAGCATGAACAAAAGCATGAGGGGCCACTACTAGTCTAAGGAAGCCTCCATTTCCCTTCTTCCTTCCTCCCACCCATTGCCTTTCCCTCACTCCATTTCTCCTCCCCAATTCAGCACAAGGCCAATAGAAGTTCTATATGTTGTCTTAATTTATCACCCTCCTGCAGCTGCAGGATTTCATCAGGCCTTTTGATTGGCCAGGCTGCCATGGGCTTCTATGTGCACCATGTCATGTGCCGACTATTAATGAATGCTGAGGGACCACAAAGCCTCATTTCAGAATGCCAGGACACTGATCAAACTCCATTGTACTCAGGATATGCTGAAAAATCCAGCCCCTAAAATAGGCCCACTTCAAGTCCAACATTCTGGCTATTCTAAACAGGAAAGATTAGGCTTTTCCATGCTACTTCCTGTATGTTTTTGTTCTCTTTTCTCCCCTGTAGCAGCTTTAATGTGGTGCTTTAAAACTAGCCTAGAGGATGGACATGTGGCTCAAACTGCTATGGCACAAGTCACCTAACACATGGTGCTGCAGAGTGCCAAGGTCTGCACAAAGACTCTGATGATTATTGTTAAGCTCTTAAAGGCCTGGGCAGAGAAAGAGAACACTGGATGCTCTGCTGTCTCCATGAAACGTCTCAGCCAATTTAATTACATACAAAACACCTCAATTCCCTAACTTCCTTAGCTGAACTTTTTATAGAATGTAATATGCTGGCTTGTGCCAGCTGACCTAGAATATATCATAAATGTTTACTCAGGTTTGCAGTGGTGAAGAGGGAATTTCATGACAAATCTAGGGGAGGCGAAAGGCCTAAGTCACCACTTTCCAAAGAATAAGCTTTTGTTGGCTGTAAATGATTGTTAGATTGGATGCCTATAAGATCCCACAGCTGGTGTTAGGTAAGGGTTCCTGCTAATTGGTGATGCTGTCTTGGCAGGTTGAGGGTTGTGTGTGACAGGTGGGGGAGTGTCTCTCTCCCCTCACAAAACATACAGAACTAATCTCCAAGTGAATGAAGTGGTGGAGCAGCCACCCAAGCAGCAAAAGCATAGTGTAGACAGTGAGGTAGATGGAAGGGAAAAGAGTAGCAGTTTTGCCAACTCAATGTTATTGCAAGTCTCACAATAATTAGTGTTTTTCTTAAAGCCCCAGATCCTGGAGTCATGTGATCACCTGAGACTCTCAGCTTACATTTATTTTAAATGAAATTTCTAGCCCCCATAGTTGCAAAGAAAGGCCTGAAAAATACTCCGGGTTTTTTGGAACTTGACAATACTGGACTTATGAGATGGAATAAACAGAGTGAAGATGAAACTAGCAGCAGCAGGGAGGAAATGGTTGTCCCCACAGTCCACAGTATTGTAGTGATGGGTGTTTATTTCTCAAATCTGTGGGAGCAAGCCAGTGTGTACTCTCACCTAATCCCCTTACTAGCCCCAACCCTCCAACTGAGAAACACTGAGCTAACAGACCAGCTGCTTGCTAACTTATCTGGTAGACAGAACTCAAAAATACACAAACAGACCTGAAATTCTAACTGTGCTAAGACTGATGCTAGGTTTTTTTAATGATTTTGCTTAGGATGCTCATTCTGTCTTTAATCATCCATCTAAAATAGCTTTACTGGAAAAACAATTCCTCAGACTAATTAATGATCAATAGTAAAATCTGAATACCTGCTTTAACAATCACGTTTAAGAAAAAACCCAGCCCAGTCCGCCACCAAAAAAGTCTAACTAGAGAACTTCCTCATTTACAAAGTGCCAGTAGTACCAGACACGAGTAGAGCAGCCTCAGACACAAATCAATCTTAGTCTGTTGTATATTTTTAGACTAATGGGTACACAATTCACCACACTGTTTATATACAATATTACACACACAAAAATAACGTGAAAACACATTAAGGTTGCAAAATCAAACACTCCAAACAGGGCCGGCTCCAGTGTTTTTGCTGCCCCAAGCGGCGGGAAAAAAAAAAAAAAGGGAAAAAAAAAAAAGCCGTGATCGGCACTTCTACCGCCGCCGCTTCATTCTTCGATGGCAATTCGGCAGCAGGTCCTTCCCTCCGAGAGGGACCCGCCACCCAAGAGCCGGATGTGCTGCCCGTTTCCGTTGGCCGCCCCAAGCACCTGCTTGCTGCGCTGGTGCAGGGCCGCCCAAAGGATTCAGGGGGCCTGGGGTCTTTGGTGGCGGGGGGTCCCTGCCGCCGAATTGCCGCCGAAGACCCGGTGCTTCGCAGCGGGTCCTGGAGCGGAAGGACCCCCTGCCACCGAATTGCCGCCGAAGACCCGGAGCAAAAGAAGCTCCAGGGGCCCAGGCCCCACAAGAGTTTTCCGGGGCCCCTGGAGTGAAGGACCCCACTCCAGGGGCCCCGAAAAACTCTCGTGGGGGCCCTTGCGGGGCCCAGGGCCTGGGGCAAATTGCCCCACCTGTGTCCCCCCCCCCCCGGACAGCCCTGCGCTGGTTCCTGGAGCTGGCCCTGACTCCAAAGTTGGGAAATGCCAGAATGAAGGTTGATGCATGTGCACCTGCATTATGACACAGTTGTTAAGTTACGGCATCACTCATCAGATAATATTATTTCCTCAGTACCTCTGCCTCAGTCAGTGCACAGGATGGATGGTGCTCACTTAAAATAAAATATTGAGCTCATTATCTTCATTGTTCAACATGCAGCCCCAGGCCTTATTTACTGCACACTATTCAAACCCTGCTCTGAAGATAGAAAAATTAGTTTCCTCAAGGGGTTTTCTACAGCACAAAGTATCTCAGTGCTTACAAACATTAATTTGTTTTCACAATACTCCAATGAGATAAAGGGGGTATTATCCTCATTTGACAGACAGGAAACTGAGGCACAGGGTCACGGTCCTCTGATTTCTCATCCCAATCATGTCCCCCTCTAATGAGTCCCAAATTGTGCCGTCTCTTTTCATGTGGAAATCTTTCCATGCATTTAAAATTCTGTCATCTTTCTCTATACCTCTTCTACCATGTCTTATATATTTTGGGATGCAGTGGCAAGTACAGAGTGTACCATTCCTTTACATAACAGCATGATATTTTACATCCCATTCTTTACACGTACAAGCCTTTTGGTTTTTGTTGCATGTTAAGAAGTGTTTTAGTGAATTTTTCCACAGTGACAACCAGATTCTTCTCTTGAGCAGTTATAGTTGCTTTAGACCCCAACAATGTGTCTAAGAGATTTGGTGTTATTCCTTTCAAATGCATTAGCTTGAATTTTTTCAATTTATTTCCTTTTATAAAACTGAAGAATTCAGGCCTATATTTGTACTCGTCCTATTCCACATGCATTAATGCTGTCAACAAGTATACAGATCATGGAGCTGTAATTTCTGTGCAAGATTCCAATTTCTACTTTAGTACCCACTGAATCTGCAGTTCTCCTCAACACCAACCCAGCCAATTTCAGGCTTCCTTTAATTTTTTTAATTCAATTGGTATTAGACAACCTTTTAGGATGCAGTTATGCTCAGCTAATTTGATTACACATACCCAGAACAAATCAGAGACTGTTTTTATAAGACTGAGGTTATCAGTGAATGCCTAACCCTTTTACTGAACTGGATTAGAGTTTATAAATATTTTATCAATAGCATACTAAAAAAAAAAAGGACATGGCTGAAGTTCTAAAATGTCTGTGCTTTAGTGTATGAGGAAAGACAACAGCATTATTTTCATATTGTTTAATTTTGACAGCCAGACTCCCTCTTGCAACAGAACTGAAAATATTAAACTTGATTTAAAACACACACTACACATTCACCTTAGGATCATTTTAGTATCTTTGGACAAGTCTTGAAGGAATAAACTAACATCTACTAACCATATGCTAACTTGAAAAGTTGGCATATGGGAGAACCATACAATAAGCAGGGTCCTGAGGCAATACCTTGGTGACATCTACAATTCCAATCCAAGTTGGTGGGAAGGAGATGTTGGCTAGTTAGTGTTGATCAAGTAGTAAAAACATCACTTAATACTTCCACAAATAATTAAGAAGTTTATGCTGCTGTTTGTAAGGTCTGACAACCAGTCTATTAATGACAACATTCATTAATCTCTAAATAGTTTCCTGAATTTAGCAAGCATGACGGTTTAACTGAAAAATTATACTGCAAGTGTGTTAAATTGTTTGACAGTAATCTATTATTTTCTTAAGAAGCATGTCATCCTACCAGGCTAATACCATGAAAAATATGCATCTTAGGTGACCAATTATGAACCACGAACAATGAATAGCAAAATAATCCAAGTGAACAATGAGCAACCAATAAATGGGATGAAACATGTCAAACTACTTACACAAGAACATTAGCAGAAACCATAACTGGTTCAAAGCAGAAAAAGAGGGCAAGTTTTGTGGCATTATGCATTTGCCATGAGTAACCTGACCAGTGCTGGTGATATGTCTCCTAAGGTGGCGCAGTCATCCCAGGACGCCATTCAAAGGCTCTGTCTTTTGCAGGTTCTGGCTAGTAGATGTTAGATTAACAACCTCCTGAGCCACGGAGAAGCAGCTTTCTTCCCCCACAACAGCTTCCTTGCTAGAGAGGGGTGGTTCTCCTGGGTGGGAGGAGGCATCATACTGCTATATCTTGTGTTCCCCTGGTCTTTGTTTGCGGGGGTGGGGGGCAGGGCAACATTCCTTCAATCACAGTGAATAGCTTTAGTTCCAGTCTCTACTGCAATTCATGGCTTTAGCAAAACAGCAGCACCACTGGAGCCCTCTGTTTGAAGAGTGAGAAAAACAGCTCTGTATTGGTTCACATTTAGAAAGTTTTCTTCACATCTGTAAGGGCTAAAAATATCTCCCCTCCCCACCCCACCTCAGCCCCAAATGAAGGATTAAATTCCTCAGAAATCAATGCCTTAGATGCCACTAGGAAAAAAGGTGATCCTTCCTATGAGAGGATCTGCATGGAATGGCTCTCTTGATTGAAAAGGCCTAGGAGAAGGAAGCCTGAAGAGATGGGAGAGGACAGACCCTTGGCAAAAGGTAAAGTTGTTCACTGAGTAAGAGACAGCTTGTGAGACCTGCACTGATGGAATAAACATTGAGATGTGCAGTGAAAGTAAGGGAAGGAAATTGCCTGGGACAAGAGAAGCAGTGTAGGTGTAAGGCCTGATGTGTGAACCCGCTCCTTTTAAGGATCCCAGGACAGAGCTTTCAGAGAGGACTGAAAGAAACTTCCTTCACTTCCCTGTCTCAGGGGACAAGGGAAATACCAGGGTGAACCATGGGCAAAATACTGTTTAACCTGGGGAAAGGACTATTTTCTTTCCATTTGGACATTTTCATCAGCTCAGAAGTGGAGGACTTTATGGTTTGGCTGCAGGACACAGCCACATTAAATCAATCAGTCAGCCGGCCAGGAAACTGGCCATACCTAACACAGGGCCAGAGAATCAATTCCATTACACTCACTTACAAAAAAAGTTGATTTGCAAGATGAAAAAAAGAGCAGTGAGGGAGAAGGGCCAGCCTGAATTCTCAGGAAGGAGTTCCACCCCTCACATGATTATCACCTAGTCCTGACTAGATGCAAATTTGACTTCTGCTGAGGCAGCATGGTCCATGGAAAAGGGAGAAAAATATTCAGAGAAACCAGGATTAGCGATCAGGTAGAGAGAAGAAAACCTGAGAAAAAGAACAAACAGAAATCTACTGTACAGAAACACCATTTGGGGTGGTGGGAGAGAAAAGAAGTAAAACAAAACCTTTTGAAGAGAAGAATGATCTTAAAGGAGAATACACTTGAAATTCAAAGATGCATTGGGGAGGGTGGAAGAGCCTGATGAGATGGCCAGATGTAGCTCCAGACGTTGCTCCTCTGGGGGCTTAATATGTAAAAACAAGTTCTTAAATAAAAGGCAGCATGAAAATATGTCCAAATACAAAGTAAGTTAATTATCTCAGAAGTTTGCTGCCAACGAATGCAAATTATACCGTATTAGATCTCTATCATGCTGATTCCTTGTTCTCCCGTCTGTATCCATCTGCTGTCTCATCTTACACTTAGATTGTAAGCTCTTTGGGGCAGGGACCATCTTTTTGTTTTGTTTGCGTACAGCACCTAGCACCAATGATGTCCTGGTCCATGACTAGGGCTCCTAGGTGCTACAACAATACAAATAAAGGTTCATTATGACTTCTGAAATAGAACCATCACATTTCATTGCATCTAACATACAGGGCTTCACAAAGCCAACTAGCAAAGGTTTGCTGGGGCTGAGTTAACTAGAGTTGGCAGGCTAGATGTGCAACTCTGACAGCCGCCATCTTGGCTGACACACACCAAGGATTGAACTGGGAACCTCCAGAGCTAAATGAGTGAAATGCTACAGCAGGGGTCGGCAACGTTCAGCACACGGCTCGCCAGGGTAAGCACCCTGGCGGGCCGGGCCAGTTTTATTTACCTGCTGACGCGGCAGGTTCGGCCGATCGCGGCCCCCACTGGCCGCAGTTTGCCGTCCCAGGCCAATGGGGGCGGCGAGAAGCCGCGGCCAGCACATCGCTCGCCCGCGCCACTTCTCGCCGCCCCCATTGGCCCGGGATGGCGAACCGCAGCCAGTGGGGGCTGCGACTGGCCGAACCTGCCGCGTCAGCACGTAAATAAAACTGGCCCGGCCCGCCAGGGTGCTTACCCTGGCGAGCCGCGTGCCGAACTTTGCCGACCCCTGTGCTACAGCTTAAGCTAAGGAGCCACGGCTCTGTAGGTTGGCACTGTAACAACTTATAATCTTCAACAGATTGGCATGAAGAGTTGCCTCCAACACATACTCACCTGTGGCTTACACAACCATTCAAATTCACTTGGAGCTTCACATTTGCAGAAACCTCAAAATTCCAAAACGAGCCTTTTTGAACAGTGGAATTAAGATGAAATCAGAAAAACTCCTCCCTCCTACTCCACATAGCCCACACAGGGTTGCTATTGCTCTGAACCTGCCTTCGGCAGGAAAAAAAAAAAAAAAAAAAAAAAAAAATATCCCACACTTCCCATCTAGCATATGGTAATCACTTACCTACATAAACATTGGAAAAATCTCCCATCAATGCATAGTCAAAGTTGGGGTTTGTTAAAGGTTGTTTTTTTAAAGTTTCAGATGATATTACACCTACCCTCAAGTCCCTCTCCCATCTGGCTTAAAATCCTTTCCTTATTGCTCTATAATAGAATGCCGACATGATCAGGAGAAACTGATCAGTTATATACAGATCGCTGTCAAATGCCTGAAGTTCAAATGGAAAAAAAATGGATAATCATTTATCTATAATCCTTTACTTTAGAAATACCCAGTTATTACTCATAGCAAAACAAAATGAACTTTTTAAGTTGACAGTATCCCTTTAAGTGTTCAAACAGATAAGGAAGAGAAAAATTTTGGATAACCAGGCGAGACCTATATAATTGGCCTTAAATGGAAAGAACTGCAAGTCTGTACCATAAAGTAAGGCTACGTTTTAGCCACGGGTATTTTTAGTAAAAGTCATGGACAGGTCAAGGGCCGTAAACAAAAATTCACAGCCTGTGACCTGTCCATGTCTTTTACTATATAACCCTGACTAAAACTTGGGAGGGGGGCGGCTCTAGGAGGCACTGCAGGTGCTTGGGGGGGGGAGGAAAAGAGGGTTGGCGGGGCTGGGGCAGATTTCCCTACCTGGCTCCTGGAAACCGTGACCTCCAGCTCCTAGCTCCATATGCTGCCACTGCTCTACCCCAAGCCTCGGTTCTGCAGATCCCATGGCTGTGGTTCCCAGCCAATGGGAGCTGTGGGGGTGGTGCCTGCAGGTGGAGGCAGCACATGGAGCTAGGAGCTGAGGGAGGGGAGTTCCTGTTGCCCTTCTGGGAAGCCCCCCCACCCCCACATAAGCACTGCCCCGCACTCCAATCCTCAGCCCTGAGGCCCCCGCCACCACCCCCAAACTCCTGTTGCTGGGAGTCAGGGGGGGAGGAAGGGGACAGCGGGCAAGACTTCTCCAAGGAGCAGCCCGTGCAACTGTCCCAGGGGCTGTCTGAGTTGCTCTGGTAGCTCCCGGGGCAGCCACACCTGCCACTGCAGAAATCAGGGAAAGTCACAGAATCTGTGACAAACACGGAGCCTTAACCATAAGACAATCTTCCTGCTCACCATTTTCTGTGACCATTCTACAGCAGTGCCCATGTTTTTTGTTAGAGTTCAAACTTAGCATTTTTTGCTTCCTGATTTGTTGATTTTTAAGTTGTCTAGAGTATATGAACAATTGTTGGCCTCTTGCACTTTTTTTAGAAATTAATTTTCATTCAGAGTTAGCAACAGGGCTGGCTGTACACATTGAAAAGGCTAAACTCAAGAGTTAAAACATACCAAATATGGCCTAGTAACATCCGGGAATGACAGTACAATTAATGCACTAAAAATCCTGATTCCACATGACAGAGCATATTCTCCAGTTTAATAAGTGACAATATTTTAAATATCATTATGTAAAACAAGGTTGCAATATTTATTCTATAGAACATGAAACAGTCTTTTAAGAAACGCATGAATTCCAAAGTACTGTCCGGAAATTAATGAATGAAACTATTTCCAAGAGGAAACAACTTTTCTCTACATACTAGAAGATCTGTGTGAGAAAGCTCCTCCAAACTGAGTTTGTATTGAATTTTTATTTATAACTACATCCTGTTTAGCCATTTAGAAAAAAAGCTCAGTCCCATATATTGTAGTCCCTTGTGTAAGCTTTACGAGAGTTACTGTTGAAGAAGGGAGGGCCCCAGTACTTGCATCCTGCAATTCACACCGTATGGCTACTTGGTATCCTCAACCTGATTTCTAAGGGGGGGTAGGGGGGAAAAAACACCCCTTTCCATTTACTCATGAAATGGCTGGTGTAAAAATTGTGGGCCTCTAAAGTGTCTTTAAAATACCGTTTAACCCAGGGGTAGGCAACCTATGGCACGTGTGCCGAAGGCGGCACGCAAGCCTATTTTCAGTGGCACTCACACTGCCCGGGTCCTGGCCACTGGTCCGGGGGGCTCTGCATTTTAATTTAATTTTAAATGAAGCTTCTTAAACATTTTAAAAACCTTATTTACTTTACATACAACAATAATTTAGTTATATATTATAGACTTATAGAAAGAGACCTTCTAAAAACGTTAAAATGTATGACTGGCACGCGAAACCTTAAATTAAAGTGAATAAATGAAGACTTGCCACAGCACTTCTGAAAGGTTGCCGACCCCTGGTTTAACCTGTACCACATAACACCTTAGACACTGTTTTGGCTCATGATCAACATATTTTGATTAAATAATTGACAATGTTAAATTGTGAAAAAACGGTGGACACATTTTTCTAATTTATTTAAATCAAAATATTTTGATTATGAGCCAAAATATTGTGGCAGAAGATGATCAACTTCATCACGACTGAAGAGCTGCCACAACACATATTTGGAAAATCCCAGCTAAGGTCTTCCATACTGTATGTGTTAAACTGTATTTCAAAAAGACATCTGAGAGGCCCACAACTTTGAAGTAGTAAGAAAAGAGATTCATATACTGCACTGAAGTCTTTAATTGCGACATTGTTATATTTGCATAAAGTTGCTGTCTGTCAAAGTGATGTAAGTTTAGCGCTATAGTACAAAGTCAAATCAAGGAACACCCATCATTTTACACACAGGCTGAACTACATTTTGTATGCCACAAAAGGCCACCATAATTTGAGTAGATTTTTTTTTTTTTTTTTTAAAAAAAATTATTAATGGAAATTGGTAAAAAAAAAAAAAAAAAAAAAAAAAAAAAAAAAAGTTCTAGCACACTACCTACCTCCCATTAAAAGCTTCAGTTGCAGATTCTGTTTGCAAAGACAATTTTCCCTTCCCCAAAATACCACTGGAGAAAAGAACATTTCAAATGCTTTTTTCCATTTAATGTGGGTTAAGGATGAAGGGAGTGAATTGGGTGCAAAGCAGCACTTTAAGAAACATATTCTAATCAGTGCTGGAAAATGTATTAGAAAGAATAGTGATATTTTTTTATTCACATTGGCTCACTTTCATTCTGCCTTGTGAACGTAGATAGCAAAGTCTAAAAGAGAGTCTAATGTAACGGAATGGGAAGGATGAAGCAGGATCACAACAGAGAGGGAAGGAAGACAAATAAATGATATTTAAGTGTAGTAGAACAAGGTGTGTGTATAGAAACCAAATAGAATAAAATAATGAATACGTGAACTATTGAACAAAGGAGGAAAAACACCACAGTTCACATTAAATTAAAGGGAAATCAATCAGCAGCCTGACAAAAGGAAAGTTAACTCAGGCTTGCATTAACTAGTTGATACTCAGTGTTGAGAACAATGGTCTCTGGCAGAGATGCCATGCAGTGTAGGCCTGAGGGATTTTCCAGACAAGCGGGCAGGCAGGAACAGACATTGTGCTGTAGGCAGGTCAGAAACCAAGTGCAAGGTAAAGGAGCTATTTTACTGGCCCCAATCATGTTCCAGTCGGGGTTTCCGCAAATAGAATGACCAGTCTGTAGTCTTGTTCCTTCTTCCGCTATCTCCATTTATCAAACAGGATTTATGGACATACTGTACATAAGGTAGTCTAGAGACTATCTGCACTCTGCATTACTAGCTTCTCTTCAAATCAAAAACTAACCCACTGACAAGCCCACAAAACTACTACCTCTTGATAAAAAGACAACAGAAGCAAAAAAAAAAAAAAAGGGCAGACATGTTTTCCACTTACTGGTCACCTTTAATATAATGGATGAGGAACTGTATTTTTTACTGATGTGGGTTATAGTTTATGAGTTTTGAAAGAAGGCATAAAGATGGTCAGAGAAAGGTGGGAATGAAGGGAGATGGTTTTCATTCTCAGCATGAAGGGGAGCTGAGAAATGAAAGTAGTAAATTAGGCAAGTCTTGAAATGAAAAGTGAGATAGAGATTAAGTAGGGTTGCTAACTTTGATTGCAGAAAACCAAACACCCTTGCCATGCCCCCGCCCCAAGACCCCACCCCTTCTCTGAGGCCACGCCCCCCCACTCCATCCCCCTTCCCTCATTCTCCCTCACCCATTAATTTTCCCCAGGCTGGGGTGCAGGGTTGGGGCGCAGGAGGGGGTGAGCACCCCAGCTGGGGATGTGGGCTTTGGGGTGGGGGGGTTGGAGTGTAGGAGGGGGCTCTGGGCTGGGGCCAAGGAATTCGGAATGTGGGAGGGGGCTCTGGGCTGGGGCAAGGAGTTGGGGTACAGGAAGCAGAGAGGGATCCAGCTGCGGGTACGGGAGGGGGCTCCGGAGTGGGACCAAGGGGTTCAGAGTGCAGGATAGAGTGCAGGCTCTGGGAGGCAGTTGGGGTGCAGAAGGGGGGAGGTCAGTGCTGGGGCAGAGGTTGGGGTGTGGGAGGGGGGGTACAGGATCCATGAGGGAGCTCAGGGGTGAGGCAGGGGGCTGAGGTGCCGGCTCTGGGCAGCACTTATCTCAAACAGCTCCCAGAAACAGCTGGAAACAGCCCCCCCAAGCACAGGGACGGCCAGAGCCCCCGCCTGCAGGCGCTGCCCCCACAGGTCCCATTGGTCGCAGTTCCCAGCCAATGGGAGCTGTGGAGCCAGCACTTGGTGCAGAGACAGTGCGTGGAGCCTCCCTGGGCATCCCGTGCCTAGGAGCCACAGGGCCATGCCAGCCGCTTCCAGGAGCCATGTGGAGCCGGGGGCAGGCAGAGAGCCTGCCTTAGCCCCGCTGCACCACCAACCAGACTTTTAACAGCCTGGTCAGAGGTGCTGATCAGAGCCATCCAGGTCCCTTTTCAATCAGGTGTTCTGGTCAAAAACCAGATGCCTGGGAACCCTAATAAGCGACTTAGCCAAGTGTGACAGGTTGAACCCCACTCCTGGGTGCCACCTGCTGTGCTGGGGTCTCACTAGCCCACCCTTTCCACCAGCCTGGGTTTCCTCATGCCGTTCTTGCTGTGCTAGGCTCTCAAGCCTTCTCCAGCACACACACACACACACACACAGATTAGGCCACACCCAGCTGCAGACACAGACTGAAATTAGCTGCGTGTGGGAGGATTTAGCTAGGAGAATTGCCAGCACTCAGGTGCACACCTCCTTTGGGGTATAAACCCAAAATAATATTGTCTTGAGCTGTATAGAAAGATCTGCACAGCGCAAGCTCATAAAAAATCACCCTCTCCCCTCAGTGGGGTGAGAGATATGCACAGCAACAAGAAATACATTTAACATTTACCTTTTGTAGTTAATAAGTGATAAGGGATAGCAAACAGAACAAAGCAGATTACTGAGCAAACAAAACACGTAAACTAAGCTTAATACACTCAAGAAACAGGTTACAAAGTGTAATTTCTCACCCTAAATGTTGTTTTAAGCAGGTTGCAGAGTTTCTGTAGCTTAGAGTTCCAGTTATTTCTCTTTACAGACTGAATCTCTATCTCAGCCTGGACTCAGCCCCTGCCTTTCCCTTCAGGTGTTTTTAAGCAATCTTCCTTTTTGGACAGGGAGGTAATGGAGAAGAGTCCTGATTGACTTACGTCCCAGCCTTGAATAGAATTTAAATAAGGCAGGAATCTTTTGTTTCCCAGTCTGCCCCCACATCCTCTCAATGGAAAAAAAACACTGAAAGCCCAAGATTGGGTCACCTAGTACTAGACCCAATCACCTGACCCTGTAGTGTCAAAGCAGCAACCCAGGAGCTTGTCAGGAAAGCTGGAGATTAGTATCTTCCAAGTCTTATTGTTCTTCCTAATGGCCCATTGAGGAAGATTGTATTTGGGGGAATGCCCACCAGACAGTAGGTATTCCCTCAAATACACACACAGTTGTAATTGTTGCAGTCAATATTCCTAACCTCAGATACAGAAATGATACATGCATACAAAGTAGATAAACACATTCAGTAGCTCCATAACCTTTTCAATGATACCTCACATGACCCATCTTGCCTAAAACATATATTACTTATGCCACATTCATATCATAACAATATTTCTATGAAGAACATGGGGTGCAGTGTCACACCACAGTCACATAGTAACAGGGTGGATAAAAATCAATGATTTTCCCTCAAAAAGCATTTTATCAAAAAAAATCCAATCTAAAGATATAATGTATCTTAATTAAAACTAGCTCAAATATATCTCATCATGGAATAGGGATTATAAATTCTAATTCTATAGTATGAGACAATATATTTGTGTAATGTTTAAGAAAAGTTTTGTAAATGAGTTCCAATAGTTCATGGATTAGGGACCCAATTTTATGGGGTTCCAGGGGCTTCTGTACAGATTATTCAGGTTAATCTTTCTATCTACCCAAGGGGACTCAGTGCTCAGTCTAGAAAATACCATCAGAGATGCTTAGTTTTGCAGTTCTCAGACTGTGGATTTGTGTCTCCAGAGATAACATGCTTGTTAACAGCAAAAATGTTTTTAAATAAATAATATATAGAGGGGAGATATAACAGACCTCAACCCTATTGTCCCTCTGCAAATTTGTGTACACAGAGTCAATCCCTTACCTCTCTCTAAAAGTGCAAAGTTTCAAAAAGTTCAATGAATAGAAGATTGTTGGGGGCTGAATAGATCTGGACAAGGAGAAGAAGTCTGGAGATAAATGTGAGAAGGGAGGGACAGGCAGTAGAAACAAAAGTGAAACTGTTTGAGCAGCATATTCCAGAAGTCTTGAGGTCTTTCTCAGAGTAGCCTTCATTGATTTGAGATCTACCATACTATTCTCTCACTAGAAGGAAATACCTATAATGGCAGCAGACCGTAAAAGAGACCCAGTTTGGAAATAAAAGCCATTCAAAAAAATATATGTTTGCTGATGATGTTTTAAAGAAAGTCACACCAGTGAATTGGTGGAAGTCACTTAAGCACTTGGATTCAGAGTGTTGAAGTGATAATCTCTTCTTCTGCCGGTGTAGAAAGAATATTTTCTTCCTTTGGACTAATTCATTCCAAATTGAGAATTCGTTTGGGACCTGAAAAAGCAGGAAAGCTTGTTTTTCTTTTCCAGATTATGAACAAAATGGAAAATGAAGGTGAAGATGACAGAGTTAGCTGAAGCAGCGAATATTTTAAGTTTCTCATGTTGACTGGCTGACAGTCGATTTGTTGTTGTTTTTTTAAAAAAAATATTTCATTTAACTATTTTAATTAAAAACAATTTCAACAAAAACAAACCTGATTTTAAAAAACTTGAAAGTTTAGTTAAACTCAAAAATTCATATGCTTGTTTTGTTAAAATATTATGTTTGCTGTTGAAGAAAAAAAACCAGAATACATAACGTTGTTTTAGTTAAATAAAACAATTTAAATGTCTGTCTGGTGATGTTCTCCTCTTAATACAGCATGGCAAAAAAATCCTCCAAATATTAATGATTAACCTGTTCAATTGGAGATAGCTCACCTCCCAGTGACTTCAAAAATATCTGCTTCAATTACTTTGGTAAATGAAATAGCCAAACAACCATTCATTTTCAGATATAGCTGTAAAACTAATCTGAAAAGTTTTCAAAATAAATCACTTTAAAAAAAATGTGTACACCTTCTAAAAATGAAACCTACATCTATCTCTGAGTTGTGAGGAATATGTATTAAGGTTATAATAACCAACAAGAATGCACTTTTATGTAGAAATCCACAATTAAATCGAGTCTTCCTAACTAGCGATTTAAATCATGATTTAAATCAAATCCACCCTGCACAGTAAGTTGTGACGCCTCTGGAGACAGACTCCAGAATTCTTGGCTCTAAAGAGGTGCTTTAGCCTGTGCTTTAACCTCAAGACTGATGTTATAAACTGGGGAAATGTAGGGGTGGGGATTAAATGAATATGATGTGAGTTTCCCTGTTCAATTTTTATTGCTGCCGGATGCATTTTCCTTGCCTATTGCTTTAACTGCGATACCCCTATTTTTTGCCTCTCTCCACTAGTTTCCTCTTTTCTCTATCAAACCAATTACAGGGGTATATATCAACTTCCAGGCCCTTACCGACCTACCCCTATCTCACCTATCACCTCATTCAGTACCGAAAAATTGACTCTTGCCTCAGATCAGCTGATTCGTGTAGTGCATTTGGTGCAGGGACTATCTTTCTGTTCTGTATTTGCACAGTGCCCAGCACCCTGGGTCTGGATCCATAACAGGGGCTCCTAGGCACGCTGATAATGGAAAAGTTAGACAAAGTTAAGGTTTGTGGTGGATTCCCAGTCACAGGCAATTTTTAATTTGAGACTGGACGTTTTTTCTAAAAAAATATGCTCCAATTCAAACAGGAATTATTTCAGGGAAGTAATTCAGCATATACTATGGGGAGGTCAGACTAAATGATCAGAGTGGTTCCTGCTGGCCTTAGAAACTATCATATAAGTAATAGTAATAAAAATCAAAGGAGGGTAACAAGGGATTATTAATTAACCAAGCAGGTAAGGTGAAATAATGACACAGATAAGTCTGCCTTAGGTACACAGCTTCAAAGGAGTTAAGATGATAATGGCTGGCTAGAAGAACAGTTTACTCTTCGCAAGGCTAAAACCCAAGATCAAAGAGGAATCCAAAACCACACACAAAAAAAAAAATTAAGAGAAGGGCAGGGCTTGGGGTGAGTTAAGAGATGCTGAAAGGCTGGGAAGACGCTCCAGGTACATCTACATTACTATGGCGCAGTAGCACAAACATTCCCTGCATTGTCATCTACTCCGGAGGGAATTCTGCATCAAAAATTGAAAAATTCTGCACACAATATTTTAAAATTCTGAAAATTTTGTCAAATAAATGTGGAGGCTCAAGCATGGCAGTGGGGAGCACAGGCCACTGACTGCACAGAGGTGGGAGATTACCCTGCAGCCCCCAGCCCGTGACATGGACTCAGCAGTGAAGCTGCACACACCGCAAGGGCCAGGCCTGCCTGTCCATGCCACACACACTAGATGTAGACAGGCAGGCTCAGCCCAGCAGGATCCAAGTGTGGAGGGGCTTAGTGTGGGGTGATCTAGGTGTGAGCAGCCCAGGTACAGGGGTGGATGTGGATGAACAGGGGCTCATTGGTAGGGGGCAGGGCCGGCTTTAGGAAGTGCGGGGACCAATTTGATAGGGCCCCGGCAGGGATGACTCACCCGGCAGCGCTCCGGGTCTTCTGCGGCACTGAAGGACCCGCCGCCGAAGACCCGGTAGGGAACCGCCTGGTGAGTACATCCCATCAACCCCCCCCCGCCCCGCTTCTTGTCCCCTGACCACTCCTTCCCAAGACCCCCCCACCCTAACTGCCCCCCAGGACCCCACCCCCTACCCAACTTGCCCTGCTCCCTGTCCCGACTGCCCCGACCCCATCCACCACAACCACCTCGACAGACCCCCGGAACTCCCACGCCTACCCAACCCCCCCCCCCCCCCCCCCCCCCCCCCCCCCCCCCCCCCCCCCCCCCGGCCTCTTACCATGCCTCTTACCCCCGCCGGAGCCGCACCGGGACCGGGGCCTGGGCCGGAGCCGCGCCGCCCGGCCAGAGTCGGGGCCGGAGCCGGACTGGGCCACGCCGCGCCTCCCTGGAGCCCTCCTCACGCCCCCCCGCCCCAGCTTACCTGCCGCCACTTGTTTCCAGGTTTCCCGCACGAACATCTGATTCGCAGGAAGCAGGGGAGGGGGAGGAGAAGGGGGGGCAGAGCGTTCAGGGGAGGAGGGGGAGGTGAGGTGAGGTGAGCTGGGGGCGGGGCAGACAGCTGCCGGAGCTTGAGAACTGGCTCCAGCTCACCACGGGCGCAGGGCCCGATTCAGGGGAATCGGGGGAATCGGCCCAAAGCCGGCTCTGGTAGGGGGTTCTGCATGCAGAGGCAATGGGACTCTGCTGGGTGCTCCCGGTGAAAGTGGTTGGGGCCAGCAGTGGGGTCTGTGTGGAGGGTTCACTGGGGTGGGGGTCCGGGTGCTGGCTAGCTGGGGTGCAGGTCCAGGTGCTGGCTTGGGGGGGCTCAATGGGATGGGGGGGGTCTAGGTGCGGAGGGCTAGTCCGGGTGGTCCAGGTGCAAATGGGGTAGGGCTTGTTGGGGTGGGGGTTTAAGTGCTGTGGGGCAGTCTGGATGCATGGGTGGGGTCCAGATGCAGGGGGGTGGGGCTCCCAGATGCAGACTGAGACTTGTTGGGGTGTGGGGTTTGGGTTCTGGGTGCAGGGGGTGACGCTTGGTGGGGCAATCTGGATAGGAGGTGGGTCCAGATGCACAGGGTTGGGCAGATGGGGGAGCAGCTCCCCATGCAGTGACCTCTTCCAGCCCCTCCCCCCCAGGGCTGAGGAGTAATGAGGGCAGGAAGGAGGTGGGTGCAAAGCTTCCTACAGGAAGTCCCATCCTCCCCAGCCCTGCTGGGACTAGCAGCTGAGCCCGACACAGGGTAGAAGCCACTGGCTGGGGTGTCCTCAGCCCTGTCCCCACAGTGATTTACCTCTTTGCTGGGTGCTCCAGATGCCCAAAACAATGCACCCACGCTGCTGGGGAGCGGCACATGACCATTTTTGTGGCTTCCCTTTGCTTCCCCATCAGAAAGTAATTTTTCTATGGGGAACATAAATTCTGCGCCCGTGCAGTGGCACAGAATTCCCCCAGGAGTAATCAACAGGCAGTAGCTAGCTCAAGAGAAGAATTCTTCCATCAAACAGCCCTGAGCAATGCAACTAGTTAGACCTAAGTTTTAGATGTGGACCAGGACTCACAGAGACAGGGGGAGACAAAAGCTGTGAGTAGGTTGGGCTGCTTCTCCCTGCCAGAGGAGGAGTGAGCTGGACTAAGAGGACCTTACAAAGATGTATGTCCATATGCCTTTTACTATTTTTCCCCACTTTGCTCTAAATATTTTGTACCTTTGAGGAATGAATAAATAATACTTTGCTTTGAGGAAGCCGTTTGAGTCACTTTAATCAACTGCTGTTACAGGATCCCAAAGGGAAACTTTTCCAGGGTCCAACCCCAGTTGGGCTTGTTGAATTAGTCATGGCTGGTACCTGGGGACTGTACTCAATGCCCCAGTGTGAGAGAGGGCATAGTACGGAATTCCACTTGAGGACAGGTAAACACTTGAGGCCTGACACCTATGGGTATGCACTTGGTGAGGCCCCAAAAAAAGGAAAGTATAGCTGGTAGCCTGGTAATTATGAATGTATTACAAAATTGAGGGTAAGACACAGGGCCTCACTTTTCACTCTTGTTAGCCACATATTTTGCTTAAAGTCTACTGCAGTATGGTATTTGAGATATTATACTAAATCCCTGGTTATTAGCCTTTGAACACATAAATAAACTGTGTCTTTTCCTGCATGTCTAATACAGTAACACAAATGACAATAGTATCTCAAGCACTGTAGTTGATGTTTACTCCCTTTGACACCATCACAATTAGCATGATAAAACCATTAAAATTCAAAAGTTCTTACCAGTAAAATAAAAATGTGTCAGTTTTGAGAGGTCTTCTGAACGCTACTGAATACAAATAGGATTAAAGCTTGTGTGAAATATAAGCCACATTTGAGTATTGCAATAGAGAGGGATATAAAAGGATTATTAATTTGAAAGGATAACTGAACTACCATTCCAAAGATAGCTCCAGTACATCCTCTCAGTAAAGAGCATTTACAGCTTTCTTTAGAGAGGAACAAGATCCGGAGGAGTCCCAGAGCACTGTAAAGGAACACTCCTGAAGTCGAGTGTTAAGGAACATCTATACAAACGTTTAGATATTAGGGTGATGGGATACGAGGGTGATGGGAACTCTAAATGTACCACAATTATACAGATGTATATTAGGGAAGAGTTACAAAGGACACAAACCATATTTCCCAGTGCCGCTTTACTCTGATTCTCTTCGAAGTCCGATGTTCTTTGATATTAGCTACCATTAGCTACTAAAATACTCAAATGGATGACATTTTGGATTTAATTAGCTTGCTCTACTACTCACATTTGTGACCTCTGCACAAGTAAGGCAAATATCTATCGTTGAACAAATGGAGGAAGTCTTTTGAAAATGGTGAGTTGGACTATTCTCAAAGTTAACTGCACTCTATAATCACATGGCAGAAAATGAAAATATTGGCTATCATGATGTTGTTATTTGGCCTCTGATCAGGCCAAACAAAAATAAAAAATAAATAAATAAATAAATAAAAAAAAGAGTATAGCATTATGAGCCTGATCTTGCAAAAATTAGTACTGCAATTGAGTTTACAGTTGTATCTGAATTATTGTAATGGACTGTAGATGCAATTGCTGCAATTGTATGTACAGATAAACATCTATAATTTGCACATTCAAATTCCCAATTTGTGCAATATTGTAAATGTGCATGCAAATTACAGTAGTTATGCAGTTGCATGTGCACTTTCTTGAGCTGAAGGAATAACTTATCCTCTCTGTGGACCAGCCCCTAGAGAGGGAACATGACTTTTGCCAGTAGACTATACAACTTTTTGCTAGAAAGCAGAAGAATGTTGGGGATGAGGAATCCATCGTAATCTTGGATTCTGGGAGAAGAGCATGGTCTGGTGTTTATGAACAGGATAATCAAGCATACAGGTTTGGTACATAAATAATGAAAGTCAGTTTGTCTCAGATTTGGCGCTCTTATATTAGAGATTTGGGTTCTCTTCCCAGCCCTGTCTGGAGCAAACTTAGTAAAAATGTGAGGAATTATACTGGATGCCTTTTAGGGTAGGAAGCATGAGACCTTGCTCAACAAGAAGTGTCACAAAATGCAAACAGTGGTCAGTAGAGGTGAAATTTGAACTTACTGATTCCTGGCTCACCTTAATGAGCTTTCCTCTATCTTACAGGATACCAGAATGGGGAACACTACATCCACGAGAGCCTAACAAGTGGCATGATTTCGCCAAACTATGGGAAGTCCCCCAAAATCCAGTACACTTCAGAGCTCTCGGCGACAGGTTCTTTGTTTGTTTTTTAACAAAGTGCTTCTCATCAGTTCATGGCTGTGGGAAGCAGTGCTATACAGACCAAAGCTGATGTCACACCTTGCTGCCTACTCTGTGGGGATGAGGTCTCAGGAGCAACTAGACATGACCTCTGAAGCTGCTCAACAGCTCAGAGGCAGTGTGGTATAACAAATGAGGCACTTAGGGTATGTCTACACTGCAACCACAAGATCTGACTGCAGCTTGTGTGTAGATGTAAGCCGAGTTAGGTACTGAAGCAATGAAGCTGTGGCAGTATGGGCTGTACAAGCCCATCCAAACCCTGGATAATTACTCACGCTGAAACCTGTGCAGCCATGGCTTCATTCTCCAGTACCAGCTAGCTAGATTAAAGCTATCTCAGGTATGTCTACATGAGCTACAATCACAGCCCAGGATTCTCCAAGGGTATGTCTATACTGCAAACAGAGACTTCTGCATTCTAATCTTGATTGACACTCTTCCTGGCCTTGTTCACATCATCTAACCTTTCTGCCTTTGTTTTTTCCCCCCCATCTGAGAACAGATGACAATTTCTCCCACCTGACAGGAAGGAAGATATTAACTGCTTAATCATTACCTGTTTGTAAGACACAATATATTCAGTGTTCATATTCACCAGAATGTGCACAAAATCCTCCAACAGCTGAGAGCCTAGAGTTCCCAATATCCAATTTATCCAATTTATTTGAACAATTGTCTCTCTCAACACTATTATGTTCCACTTCTGCTGCAGCAGACTGCGGGGGGGGGGGAAGGGGGGGGATATCCCACATAAATGACAATCCATTTGGTTCGGGGTGTGTCTAATAGAACCATGTAGCTAACGTTCCCCCAAACCCACAGGCCAGCCGGGTATACAGTCGTGTGACCATGGTGAATAGGAATGGGTGGCATTGGAAGCTGGAGACAGGAAAGGGAAGGTAGAATTGTTTTTCCATCAGCCTACCCCAAACAACGTTGAAGCCAATTATGAATGGAAATTTCTACATTTCCAAAGGGCAACAAATAAAACATTTTTTTTCCCCTGCTGCTTTTTTTGCGCCTTTGTTTTGCTGCTTGGGTCAAGGACGTGACATGGGAAAGGGAGGAGTACACAGGATATAGTACAAGAGCTTTGTTATACTGTAACTCTGTATTTTCCAATGAGGAACAACAGAAAAAAAAATTCTCATAGGAGCCTCTCCATATTTATGTTGCAATGTGGCTCCTGAACCTTTCCAAAAGCTTATATGGAGATAACAACAAGTGATCAGCATTTGTTTCACGAGTGTTGCAGGCTTTCTTCCATTTCTATGGGTAAACGTATCACTTCCATTTTATCCAACTATTAGACAAATTCCTTAGTATGTGTGAGGTGGATGAAGTAATTTTTTTAAGTCCCCAGACATACTAGTTTAAAAAGATTATCACTACAAGATTATAAACAAAGACAGGTAAAACTGTTAATCATAAAGTAAACAAAAAAGAGTTGTAAGCACCAAGTTTGCATTAGACACCACACATACGACAGGTAGATAGACTATAATAAAATAAAAGTACAATAGGGTAGTTACCATAGAACTCAACATGCTAGTTCAGGTTCAGTGGACAATTCTACTGAAAGTTACAAGTAATAGTGTTTTTGATTTTCGAAAACCATCTACTAACATTAATACAATTTCACAGCAATCTGTCCATTCCCAATGTGTAACAAACAAACAAATTATCAAAGGAACTTATAAAAGGGATCAATAGGTTTATAATTCTAGGATGCAGTGTTAATGGTTAAAAAGACAAGGAAAACCAATCAGCTTCCAAAAGTTCTTGAGGAGGGAGATTCGGTCATACCTGTGAATTTGCTTTACCAGTTCAGAGTCAAACTACTACTACTACGTGTAGGCTTCACCCTTGCCCCAGGTGAAGGGGGGGGATGAACAATGACATTTCTTGCCCTCCATTTACCTTTGCAGTCTGATTTCAGAGCAGGAAGGTGATTCCCTATAGTGGTTAGAAACCCAAAGTAATTTTTTTAATGTTATAGTTTTGGAGAAGAAAAAAATGCCAATGTAGAAATCTTAGAGAAATTTAGTTAGAAGTCTTTAAATTCTGTGAAAGGTTTGGAGACCGACATTGTTCCTAAAGGACAGTTCTAGCCCTGGCTCTGATCAAAAGATCTTGTCAGCCTGGCAGTGATATAGGGAAGGGGAACATCTCATGATCAAGACTTTCATATCATGGAGGGCACAGTGAATATCAGATTATTTTTCCTTCTTCAGACACAGGTTAAGTCCCCCATTTTTTTTTTTGTTTTTTGTTTTTTTAAACTAGTTTATTTTTAGACGTTAAATGGGGAGGAGAAGAAATGTTATAATGGTACAAGCGCTCCAGCCAGATGCTGCAGAACTTGGGAGATGTCCATAACATACATTCCAGAAGTCTTAAATCTATGGAAAAAACTGCTCCCAAGTCACAGCTGAAATAGGAAGCTGGGTTGAGAAGGCATCTGTCTTCATTTATTAGAGTGCTGGCAGGAGAAATAATTTAAGCATCCCGAACACCATAATGCAGGTTGGCATTTCTGCAGGAGGTCATTGGTTATTGTCATGGGGTGAATAGACCCCATAATGGCCCGGCAACCAAGGAGTTAATGCAGCAACTATGAGCCAGTGCTGATTGGGAGTATAAAAGAGCTGAGAAGCAGGGGGGCAAGCAGGCTGGAGAAGGAAAGTCCTGACAGCAAACTGGTGAGAAGCCACCCAGAGACAACACCCAAGAGATGGGACGACTAAAACCACAGGATGAAGCTCAAGGCAATACAGTTTAATCCTTTTGGATTTTAAGGGAGTAGCTCCTGCAGATGGGTGCATGAGTAAAGAATTCCAGAGTATGCTGCAAAGGCCATCTAGACAAAGACTCCTACATAAACCCTCCTCCCACATCACTCCCCTCATAATTCCCACCTGAATGACCCCCCCCCCTCAGTTGATACCCTCCCAATCTTTGCAAGCCTGCATGCACTTCGCCCAATGATTCCCCATCCAACCACCATGAAGCTCAGCCTCTATAGGCATGGGAGGTTGTATGCACCTAAATCTTCTTGCCACTCAAGCCTCCCTCAAAGTAACCTTCCCTCTGCCATAAAAATCCACTGCAGGTTCAAAAGTCTACATTCCCTGCTCCTTCCCCTCTACCCAAGGCTCAACAAAAACTAAAACTCATCACTCCATAAGTGAAAAGTATTCTCCATTTACTGTCTCTCCTTTTCTCTGCTCTAAGCATAACCACAGAGAAGCCCAGATTAAACTGCTCATTTGTAGATAAGGAGGGCCAAATGATAGGACCGTTCCAGCTGTAGAGACATCTTGGATGGTGCAGGTAGTTGTTTAGAGGGCTCACACTCCTGGTGTGTTTGCTTGCAAGACAATACCGTATGCAAGTGCAGGGCCAAGTGGTCCAGCAAATTCTACTACAGTTTTCTGTGGAATCCTGCAGAAGGCTCCTGTGAAGTTACAAGCTTTAAAGCTCATTCCACTTTTTGTGAAAGAATGCCTGAAATGCATGTCTATGGTTTCATAAATAATGTCACATCAGAATTATACCTCAGAGTAAATATCCCAATATGCAACAATTACAGTGTAAAAACTATTACACTACGGGCAACAGCACCATTTTTTTCTCTTAAAGAGCATCAGGATATTCCAAATCAGATTTTTTTTTAAATATTCACACACTACACTTTATAACAGATGGAAAGCTGGTCAGTTCTCCCTAGCATGAAGCCTCAGATTAACATTCCCAGCTCTGCCACTTAATGAATCTGACTTTGGCCAGACAATCTCAGCATCTCAATTTCTCTATCAGCCAAACAGAAATATCGCTTGTTCACCTTTGAAATCCTTTGATGAGAAGCACCATATACCATATACCAAGTGCACCCTGACACACAGTTTCCTATAGCTCTTCTCCACTGCATGAACAATACTTAACATACATGTCCTTTCCCTACCCTGCGCAACCTCTCCTGCTGCTCTGGACCATTTCAGAGCCTCTCCTATCATATTCTTTCTTGTGTTCCTCCAAAGTGATCTCTGTGGCCGGAAAAAGCTTCATTTCATTTTGCACTTCCATAAATTACAAGGTACCTGTGATGCTGGCAGGCCAGGTGCCAGCTCATGCCAAGGCCCCTAACCCTCACTGAACACTGGTTTCAAGCTATGCATTTGTCACTCAGGCTCACCTGTGTGTTAGCAAGGTTAAAATGTGTTCAGTGTTTAGACTTGATGAAATGCTTGTATTGCATTGATCTCACTTATAACAGTCACAGCCCATGGTATAAAGTTATATTGAGTGTTTGCATTGTAAACCTCTGTAATTGTGTAACAGGAAAGAAGCATTAATTAGTGTAAAGTATCGGTTCTGCTCCCTCAAAGGCCCACTGAAACCAAATGAGGCATTGTGAAACAAAGGACAAAGACTGTGTTGATTGCTCTCCACCACACCCAAGAAGAGAAGACCTGCATGTGAACTCACCCCATCAGCCTGAACTCTGGGGGAAGGGAATAAAAATGCCTGACAAGAAAGGACTGTATCACTATGCTGCTTGGAATTCAATATTTCTAAGGGATCACCAAGCTGCTTAGTTTGGGTTAGCCCTAAAAGACACGTGGCTCTTACATATATAGCAGCTACCATTACCTTTTGGAACCTAAGACTGTCACAATTGATACCAAAGACCTTGAACAGTTATGCAAAGAGAAGGGATTATCCTTTAAAAGAAAGTAGTCTTACCTTTCTAATGCGATGGATGTGCCCTCTCTCCCCTCCGCCATGGCAGCCCCCGAGCTGGGTCTGGGAAGGAGGGGAGTCTCTCCCCCACCACAGAGCTGAGGCTGGGAAGGAGGGCCATCTCTCCCTGGCAGCCGAAGCCCTGGAGCTGGGGAAAGTCACCTCTTTCTCTGGCCGCCGCAGCCCTACGCGTCCCAAATTCTCCCCACCCCCCTCTTCTCACCCCACTGCCCCCTCCCACCTACCCAGGGCCGGTGCTTCCACTAGGCGACCCTAGGCAGTCACCTAGGGCAGCAGGATTTGGGGGGCGGCATTTTGCTGCCCTCGGCGGAAATTCGGCGGTGGGGGGGTTCTTCTGCTCCAGGTCTTCGGCGGAAATTCCGCAGCGGGTCCTTCACTCGCTCCGGGACCAGCCGCTGAAGTGACCCGAAGACGCGGAGCGGAAGGACCCCCGCCGCCGAATGCTCAGAGGAGGAGCGCTGCCCCTTAGGGCAGCAAAAACCCTGGCGCCGCTCCTGCACCTACCCCCTATCCTCCCCCTCCCCCCCACCCCACCTTACATGTGCGTCTGCATGGCTCCACTAATTTGGTGGGTGGCCCTTCATTCTCTCATGTGCAGCCGCCCAGGCACGCACCTTAGAGGGAACTATCCGCAGACCACCTGAATGGAACTCGCAGACCACTGTTTGAGAACCTTTGGTATAAGCAATACACAACAGTTTACTTTACACAAACGAGATCCTTTTGCGAATCAGATTCCCAACTCCTGCTTTGAAATACCTGATATTTTCTTTTACCCAATGTGCATAAACACTAACAGAAGCTATTCACTTAGTTTGAATGTTTGCTTCCTATGCAAATACTGTACCAGTTCTACAAACAGCAAATGTGAGATGGATACATTCAGACATTCTCTAACGAAATTAAAATAAAATATTACCAAGAATTTTATTTACTAGGAAATCAAATGTTTAATTTTTGAGAGAGAAAAAAAAAAAAAAAAAAAAAAAAAAAGGCTGATGGCTTGTTTAAGTCAAGTTTTGTTTGAAGGTAGCCTGCAAAAGAGATTTTTATCAATGATTGTTAAGCCCTTTTTGACTTCTTTATGATGTATGAAGAAGGCATAAGAAGGTTGTGTGTGGGTATTGGGTCCCCTCCCCCCCCCAAATTTTTTTTCAAACAGATGATGTTCTTACATTTCTACTCTGGTCTTCTCTGAACTTACTAAAGAAGCTCTGTAATGCCTTAATTAAAAGTAGGGTGACCAGATGTCCTGATTTTATAGGGACAGTCCCGATATTTGGAGCTTTTTTCTTATATGGGCGCCTATTACCCTCCAACCCATGTCCCGATTTTTCACACTTTCTATCTGGTCACCCCAATTAAAAGGATCAGTATTTTGAATTTGTAAAAGGAAGCTTTTTTCACAGGCATTTGTGTAAAGTTGATCTTAAAGCCCTTCCCTTCAAACTTCCAATCCATTGTGATGCCATACGTCTATTAGGTCTACAGTCACCTACAGAGGTCAAGACTGGATATGACCTAAATATAAACTTCTAATGCAAAAACACTGAAAAGGCCTTTTCAGGCCTATATCATATCATAAAGAAGTCTTTATATCATAAAGAAGTCCAAAAAGTAACAAAACCAATTTCTCCCATTTTTTAAAGTCCCCTTTAAATTTGTTTGATCATTTTTATATTTAATCAAATACACCAAGCTGTGCTTCCAATGCATTTATGCAAATCATGAAACTCAAAAAACCCTTTAAATGAAATAGAAGGGATCTTTTTTACACTGTCGGGAACAAAAGTTACAAGCTACCAGTTTTACACTTTGGGCGATTTCTACACATGAGAATTCACTATGTTGTTTAAGCTGTAATATTTTTAGCATATGAATTAAGTGAACAAATGTCAGCCACATTAACATAAGAGGAGTAATTATGATTTAAGACGTCAAATGAATGAACACGTCTCTGAGAATGTCTGGAAGCCACAGACCTCAAAACACCATCAATGGAGCAATTATGGGTCTGTTTACCAATGATGATATTATGGAATCCCCATCTGGACTTTCTAAGGATTTGCAGAGATCTGTGGAAGCGACCAATAAATTATGTAGGACCATAAGCTTTCATTCCCACCCGCACCTTATTTTGAGGGGTTGGGGGCGAAGAGAGGAGGGGCAGAAGAATCACAAAGGTTGCTTAACACAAAAACAAGCAGAACTTAGTACTTCCTGCTTCTAAATGCTTTTGGTGTTGGGAGTAAAAAAAAAAATATATATATATATATGTTTAAGCCACCTGCCCATTTAATTATAAGGGCATCAACTTAATTTTGACAAAAAATTAAAATATTGTGACAGCAACTCTTAGACAACCTATTTCAAAACTGATTTGTATTGCCCAACCTGAAATAAATGTTGAAATATAACAAGTGAAAACTTTTCACTTGTTAACTTCTCACTTCTGGTACCCTAAGATGTTACTAGCCATAGGGAAATTTTGTTGCTTACAACTTATGATTTAGATTGACTGGGTTGCTTTTATGCTTTTGTACAATTTTTGTATTAAAGTTACCCAGCACAAAAATTAAACTTAGTATGGTGAAACAATATAAAAAGATCTTTTTTAATATGGATGCCATTTAAATTTTATTTGGATTCCTATTCAATACTCAGACTCAATACTGATGGTGGTTTTAGCATGATAAAGAAGCAAAGGAAAGCATTTTTTGTTGCAAACTAAATTAAGTTAACAGACAGTGGAAGGTAGAATTTAAACATTTCAACACAAATGTTAATTACGAAGATTGCATTTTTTATTCTAGTATGCAATGTTACTGTAAAATTTCAGGCTGTGTACATAAACTGTAAGTGCATGCTTCACATTAATTAAGGAAAGCTAAATTGTACTCAAGCTCTGTAATGGGGTGGATATTTTCAGAATGCAACTGCAATAGGACAAGTAAGAGCAAGAATGTAGCTTGTCTAAACTAGCTTACACATGCCTACTGATAGGGAAAGAAATACAAAAATATGTTGCCATTGCTGGAATTTTGAAACTGACAAGGTATTACAGGCCCAGTTCTAGGTTTATCTTATGTTCCCATTATCAATTCTAAGATGGGCAAATGTTTTTCCCATGTCACAGTGAAACATTAAGTTAGTTTCCACCCTTTGCCCCAAACCTTCAAGACAATGCTAGCAAACTGCCATCTACAATACAGTAGAACCTCCAAGATACGAATAATATAGTTACAGACTTACTAGTCATCCGGACACCCTGTGAAACCGGAAGTCATCTATCAGGCAGCAGCAGAGACACAACCCACCCACCCCCCCCCCACACACACACACAAAAACAACAGCAAATACTGTGCTGCCCTGGGGCTCAGGGCTTCAGCCACTGGGGGCAGCGTCAGGGCTCTGGGCAGCGTGGGGGGGGGGAGGGTTCTGACCTTCAGGAGCATCAGGGATTTAGACGGGGGGAGTGCTGGGGCTCGGGGCTTCAGCCCCGCAGCTCTGTTCCCGGCTTCAGCCCTGCGGTTTCAGCCGCAGCAATCCCGCTCTAGATAAAGCCCCGAATCCTAGCTGAAACCGGGAGCAGAGCCGTGGGGCTGAAGCCCCGACCCCCGGGATCCCCTGCGGGGCTGAAGCCCAGTGCTCCCTCCAGGTCTAAAGCCCTGAGCCCTGGTACTCCCAGGGGGGCAGAAACCCTGAGCCCCCTGCCGGGAGCCTTGGCAGCTACTAGGATCAGAAGCCCTGACCCCCACCCCTTCCCGGCGCACTGACCCCCGCAGTCCCAACTCCCCCATGGCTGAAGTCCGTAACATCTTGTTCAGAGTTACAGACTATTTCAGAGTTATGGACAACCTCCATTCCCGAGGTGTCTGTAACTCTGAGGTTCTTCTGTACTTCAGAAATTGGAACATCACAACAAAGTCCCAAGTCTGTTCCTCTTTGTTGCTTTCTAGTGCTACCGGTATGTTCACCTCACCCCAAAAATAAATATATAAAAATAATTTAAACACTATAACTATATAGATAGATCTGTTTCATTTTAACTCTATTGCTGCTCTAACCTGAAGGTCTGCAGTGTTTCTGCTCATCTTCACACAATCAGACAATGAGGAAAACAACAAAGAACCAGTTCAGGTAGTTAGACTGCTATTCTTGCCCACTACTCTTAACACCTCTTCTCCACCTCTGCTGAGAGAATTAGTACAGCACAGTACTTCTACCAACAGGAAATTGAAGGAAGATTCAGAGAACTCATTGTATTGAAGTTTTTCTTTAGCTAGCCCAGGTTTCAGCCATCATACAATAAAGTGACTCAGAAGGGGGGCTGTATCCCAAGTAACACTTGCAGTCTTTCACCATCCTACTATTGCTGATTTTGTGCTTTAAATGTTGTTTACTTACAGTTTATTGTTGCTTTCTGTAAGGATTTTACACGGTAAGCATGAAAGTAAAGAAAAAAATAACTTAAAACATTTGCATCTACAGTTGTAATGAAAAAAATATTAGTTTTCAGGTATATTTTATATTTGATCCAAGAGTGAAAGGGCTTTTATTTTTAATAATGGACTATTAGACAGCAACAGTCACATTTAAAGAGAGAGACTGGTTCCTTTCCCCCACCCCCTTCCCTGCATGAGCTCCTACACTACAAGAACATAAAGAATGCACCCTTCAAATCATATCCTGACTTTCTTAAACAAAACACCACCACCCCAACATTTACTAGTTATTCTACCTGGAATTACTGATGGCAAATCTATCAGATGATACACAATTTCCAAAGTTTCTGTTTCTTTCATTCCTGACTAAAAAGTGCTACTGGTAGTAACAAATTGGGAGCGAGGTCTTTCTCAGATCTGGGCCATTTAATTCACCACAAGGCTTTTACTTTGCACAGTTATAAAAGCATCCAACCAATTTTGAACAACAATGGAAAACACCACATTGACAGATTTAGTGTCCGGAATGGAGGTTCAAGAATGGAAATAACTCCTTTATCACTCTACAGTACATTAGCACACTAGTTCTGCACCAAAATAAAAATAAATTCAACGTCTAATATCTCCTCCCCTATAAAAAATATTTATTTGTTTATATATATTCGAGAGAGAGAGAGAGACAGAGAGAGAGAGAGAGAGAGAGAGAAACATAAATCCAAATTACAGAAGGCACATTCATCTATGTTCCATACACAAGACAGTAGAAGTCTTAAATAGACTGATAGGGGCCAATTTCTGTACTAGACCTCTTAGGGTGAGATCCACTCTTCATAGACAATGTCTTCATTAAACTTGAGAAGCTTTAAAAAGAACTAGGGAAAGAAGCTCTCATTTTAAAAAACTGGACTTCAATCCTGCAACTTGTTCCACGTGGGTGGACCCCTTCTATCCAGGGCCCGAACTCAACTCAACGGGTTGCAGTATAGGCACAAGCATCTGCTTGTAAGGGAGCTTTAGTAATTAACTTCTTGGGAGGGAAAGGCAGAATGAAACATTTGGCATCTGAAGCAAAACAAGATCTGACTAGCAAAAACTGAGCCTAACAGGAGAGTTTATTTTTATTATTATTTGTATTATCATAGTGCCTAGAAGCCTCAGTCGAGGACCAGGGTTCTTTGTGTTAGGTGCTGAACACACACAGAACAAAAAGATGGTCCATGTCTCAGAGCAGAGGCGTAGCGAGCGCCCTCCGTACCCTCCGACCGGAGGGGACCCCCGCAAGGAAGGGGGCCCCTAAAAGTGGCAAAATAAATACCGCATTCCAGTTTCTGCATTGTAAGGGGCCCCGCCCGGACATATGTTCGGAGGGGGCCACGATCTTTGTTGCTACGGCCCTGTCTCAGAGGGTTTACAATCTAAGTATCTTGAGTACTTTTTTTTTTTAAGCCATCACCTAAATAAGTTACTAGCAGCTACAGAGACTGTCACATTTTAAGACCATATAAAATAGGAAGAGCACACAGAAGGAAGCTTTTAGCTACTAATTATTTGAAGTTGCTTGGTACAGATTTGAGCAGTCATCTTGCAGTTAACTTGGCAAACAATAACCAGTGATTGATCACTCAGAATTGCTGCAACTTCTGTGCAACAATGCTTTTCCCACTTCTCCTGCATAACAAGTGTAAACACATGACACTCTCACCAATTATAACTGATTAAAAAAAAAAAAACCACCAGAGAGTTCTGTTTTTTGGATAACTATACCCAAAAAGCCACACACAAAAAAGACCTTGGAGATCACATGATTAAAGTCTGTAGCATAACTAATTATGCCCACCTGTATCTACATTACAGACTACAGAAGATTCAAAGTTGGCACTTACTTATGGTGCAATATTCTATGCAAAAAGTTGTTAGCATGTGTATTAAAATTCCTTTCTTTCCACACAAAGAAAATACAGCCCTTAAACATATTCCATTAATAACATTTCCCCATTTAACGCCTAGAGTTCTGTGTGCAGTTCTCCTTTAACTATTAAGAAAATGCTCATGTTTTCCTTTACTGATAGCGCACGTACATCTTCCTAGGGCTTTTTAAATCCATTTCGAGATACTGCTCTACTTAAATACAATTGTTAAAAAAAAAAAGAAACCTGATTTTTGAGGTAAGGAGAAATGGGACTAATGGAATGTCAATGATATCAGGACAGGAGCTAGGGGAGTTCTTAGAACTATCATCATTATGAAAATTTGTTGACTAGATCAGGGTTTCTCAAACTTCATTGTACTGTGACCCCTTTCTGACCACAAAAATTACTACATGACCCCAGACTGGGGACTGAGCTCCCCCAAACACTGCTGCCCCAGGTGTGGGGGCCAAAGCCTCAGCCCCAACGCCCAAGGCAGGGGGAGGGGAGGACCCAAAGCCAAAACCCAAGGGCTTCAGCCCCAGGCAGGAGGCTTGTAACCTGAGCCCAGCTGCCCAGGGCTGAAGCCATTGGGCTTCAGCTTCAGCCCTGGGGCTCGGGCTTTGGCCCCACGCCCCAGCAAGTGTAAGTCAGCCCTGGTGACTCCATTCAAAGTGGGTCATGACCCACTTTGGGATCCTGACCCACAGTTTGAGAACTGCTTGACTAGATGCATCAGAAGACAACACTGTCTACTCCTCTAGCCGATTTTCTCACTAAAAAATGTTTTCCATAACAACAAAGCTGGAATGGACCCTAATGGTTCAAACAGAAGGCAGCTTAAGACGAAACTGAAGTTTCACGAATGGCAAAAGGGTTTCTTTAGATTTCTAAATTTTTGTTCCTATTGTGCTGAAACTTGATGTTCCAAAAACTCCTAGGCAAGCACAAAACGTTGTAAAGACCTTTCACCAGTTATTCTGCAGAATACACAGGCTGTCAGTTCAATTTTAGCTTCACTGGGAAGTCAAGTATAATTTGGCAGGCCAAAAAAGAATGTGAAGAGCAACTAGCAAAAGACACAAAAACTAACAACAAAAAAGTTTTTAAGTACATCAGATGCAGGAAGCCTGCCAAACAATCAGTGAGACCTTGGATGATCAAGGTGCTAAAAGGAACACTCAAAGAAGCAAGGCTGTTGTGAAGAAGCTAAACGAATTCTTCGCATTGGTCTTCACTGCAAGGGATTATGAGGGAGATTCCCAGACCTCAGCCACTCTTTTTAGGTGACAAATGTCAGGAACTGTCCCAGACTAAAAAGTGTCAATAGAGGTGGGTTTGGAATGCATTACTGTTTAGTTTATCAATAAGTCACCAGGCCCAAATGGTATTCACCCAAGCGTTCTGAAGGAACTCAGATATGAGTTGGGGGGGAGGGATAGCTCAGTGGTTTGAGCATTGGCCTGCTAAACCCAGGGTTGTGAGTTCAATCCTTGAGGGGGCCACTTAAGGATCAGGGGCAAAAAATCAGTACTTGGTCCTGCTAGTGAAGGCAGGGGGCTGGACTTGATGACCTTTCAAGGTCCCTTCCAGTTCTAGGAGATAGGATATGATATTGCAGTACTACCAACTGTGATATCTAACCTATCGCTTAAATCTGCTTCTGGACCAGATGACTGGAGTGTAGCTAACGTGACACCAACTTTTTTAAGAGGCTCCAGAGGCGATCCCGGCAATTACAGACCAGTAAGCCTAACTTCAGTACCAAGCAAATTAGTTGAAACTATAGTGAAGAACAGAATTATCAGACACAGATTATCATGATTTGTTGGGGAAAGACTCAACACAGCTTTTGTAAAGGGAAGTCATGCCTCAATCTATTAGAATTCTTTGATGGGGGTAAACAAACATGTGGATTAGGGTAATCCAGTGGATATAGTGTATTTGGACTTTCAGAAAGCCTCTGACAAGGTCCCTCATCGAAGGCTCTTAAGCAAAATATGCAGTCATGGGATAAGAAGGATGGTCCTCTCATGGATCAGTAACTAGTTAAAAAAGGGCTTCCTGAACTGTGGGCAGTGGCCCACAGGTAAGCCCGACAGAATCCTGGGTGGTCTGCTGGCAGGGGCAGAGATTGGGGGCATGTAGCCCCCCAAAAACTATATCTTTCCACTCCCCTCCCAAACCACACCCTTCAGCGCAGCTCCAGGGTGCACAGCCTCAGGGCATCCACTTGCCCTGCCTGACAGACCCTGCGTGGAAAGCATGTGTAGAGGCGAGTTTTGGGGTAGGGTCTGGAAGACAGGGATTTTTTGGGGGTAGGGGAGAAGCTGGAGTCAGGAGAGCTGCAGAGGGGCAGCTAGAAGGTTTCCTCCTCCCTTCCTCAGCAACTGGCTTGCAGGTGGCAGGGTAGTGGGAGGGGTCAGGTGGTTTGCTATTTTGCAGTGAGGAGTATCAAGCCTCCCCCCCCCCCCCCCCGCCCCAGGGCACTGACCTGTCCCCTTCCCCTCTCCATTGTCCATGCTAGGAGCCACACACACCCTCCATTGCAGGCTGCTCACTGTGTCCTCCTCAACCATCCATCCCCTGCCAGGATGCAGCATGAAGCTGCCAGTGGGAGCATCTTTAGCCTATCCCTAGCAGTTCTGCTCGCTCAGCCATTTTGCCAACTGGGGGCTCTCCTGCCCCATTCCCCACAAACTTGGGGTTCCCCCACCTCACACTCCCAGCCACACAATGTGACTAACACACCCCTTCCAACACCCTTAACTCTTCATATGCCACAACCCAACCCACCTGCTCCAACTCCTCATGAGCCATCTGTCATCAGTGTCCTCCATCTTAGACCAAACTGACCTGTGTCGCCCCTCACCCCTATGCCCCTGAGGTAGGCTGGGGTTCTCTGGGGCTGAACCCCTGCTCTGATTAAGGGTAACAGGTTCTGTCTCCTTTCTCCAGCTGGCAGGGGCACCCTCCCACCTGCTGCAAGAGAACTAGGCCTTACGGGCACTGACAGTCCCAGAACCAAGCAGAAAGTGCCTCACCTGCCACCAGTGACTGGCAACACCATGGGACCTCAGCCACCTCCCCCCACCAGCACCCCTGAGGGGCAGAGGTCAGAGGGATCTTGCTTTAAAGGGGAGAGGCATGGAGCTTCAGTTCAATTGGGGGGGGGGAAGGGGAGGAGGTCAGGGCTTTTGCCCCTGGCTTTGCAAAGGAAGGAGTGCAGGGCATCAATGGGGTGCGCTGAGTGCCTTGGGGACAGTGGTTGCACCTGCCCTAAGGCCACAGCATTAAAGGGCCAGGATCGGGAGGGGAATGGAAAGATGCACCCTTAGAGTACTGGCCGCCTGCTGGTACATATAGTTTGTAATAATATACGTAATAATTAAAATTAATACTTTTCCTCAAGAAGTGTTAATAGTGGGACACAGTGCCTATTGAAGCTAAACAAGTGGGCCTCAGGAAAAAAAGTTTGGGGATCCCGGAGTTAAAAAGACAGTAAACAAAAGGCAAGAGCAACCGGTCAGTTTTCAGAATGGAGAGAGGTAAATAGAAGTGTCCTCCAGAGGTCTATACTGGGACCAGTGCTGTTCAAGATTCACAAGTGACCTGGAAAAAACAGTGAGGTGGCAATGTTTGCAGACAACACAAAATTACCCAAAATAGTTAAGTCCAAAGCTAACTGAGAAGAATTAAAAGGGATCTCACAAAACTGGGTGACTGGGCAACAAAATGGAAGATGAAAAGCAATGTTGATAAGTGCAGAGTTATGCACATTGGAAAACATAATCCTAACCATTTATACAAAATGATGGGTTCTAAATTAGCTGTTACCACTCAAAAAAGATCTTGGAGTTTTTGTAGCTAGTTCTCTGAAAAAATCTTTTCCATGTGCAGCAGCAGTCAGAAGAGCTAACAATGTTAGGAAACATTAGGAAATGGATAGATAATAAGAGAAAATATCACAAGGCCACTATATAAATCCATAGTATGCCCACACCTTGAATACTGAGTGCAGTTCTGGTCAGCCCCCTCTCAAAACAAGTATGCAAGAATTGGAAAAGGTATAGAGAAGGGCAACAAAAACTAGCAGGGTAAGGAACAGCTTCCATATGAGGAGAGACTAAAATGACTAGGACTGTTCAGCTTGGAAGAGACACAAATAAAGGGGGGTTGATAGAGATCTATAAAATCATGACAGTGAAGAAAGTGAATAGGGAACTGTTACTTACTCCTTCACATCACACAAGAACCAGGGGTCACGCAATGAAATTAATAGGCAGAAGTTTAAAACAAAAAGAAATTCTTCACCCAATGCACAGCCCACCTGTGGAACTCGTTGCCAGGGGATGTTGTGACGGTCAAAAGTACAACTGGTTTAAAAAACATAAGTTCGTGGAGAATAGGTCCATGAATGGCTATTAGCCAAGATGGTCAGGGATGCAACCCCATGCTCTGGGTGTCCCTAAATCTATGACTGCCAGATGCTGGGACTGGATGACAGGGGATGGGATCATGCAATAACTGCCTTGTTCTGTTCATTCCCTTTGATGTACCTGGCACTGGCCACTGTTGGAAGGCAGGATACTGAACTAGATGGACCACTGGTCTGACGCAGTATGGCCATTCTTATGTTCACTCAGTCTTTTTACCCTCCTCTAAAGTCATAAATGAGATAAGGCACAGTTATCATGGACAAGATAGCCTCTCTCCCCACATCAGCACCTGCAATCCGAGGGGATCCCTGAGCTCTGACTACAGGGTAGTGTTCGCAGGGGTTAAGAATCTTCAGGCACCTGTATCTGCCTAGAGTCTTGCCTCCTCTGGGGCCAACCCAATATTCATATTTGTTTTGGCTTTCCCCTATTTGCATTGGGGAGTGCTCCTGGACACCACCTGGGTTTGCTCCATTTTCTGAGAAAAGCTACTTAATATATTGGTTTTGAATCTTGTGCCGCCTTCCCTTGTGAGGAAGGATTGTTTTCTAGTTTATGAAAACAGCCCCTTAAATGCCTATTACAGTAATTTCCTAGTTTTGTCTGTTTCTCTTGTGAGATCTCTAAAACCTAAGCAAGATTTTTCCATACCATGAGAAGTACACTTTCCATTCCAAAGAAAGAAAAACAGACTGGCAATATAGCTAAATGGTCCCCTATCACTGGATAGCGTTAATGTGAAGTAACGAGATGATGACATGGTCCAATTTCAATATACCTGTTACTTCTCGGTTAACAAGGAGCTACTGGTGTTCTTGATGTCCAGCCTGATCTTACTATACCTTAAAAGGAAAGATAAGGAGGCACATCTCACCCACCTTTTCTAAAATCAGAGAAGAGGAGAATGTCCCTCAGTCTCAAAGAGTATTGTTGCTCACTCTTCATCAGCCAACAGCCTCTCCACATGGTAAGCAGTTCAGATCACTAGGCAGACCAACAAGAAATTGTCCTGCAATCTTCACATTGTTCCTCCCTCATCCTTCCCACACACCTCTCAGGTGTCAACTGTCCCTATTCCTCTCCATAAAGTGAAAAATGTGAACTCAAAGTATGAATTTAGACGTAAACACTATTTCTGCTATAGCTAAGAGTTTTATACCAAAGAACTTCTACAATGCAGTTTTGCATTGTCAACAAACAATGCTGTGGCAACACTGAAAGTTGAAGATTTGAGATAGCATATAAAAAGTTGAAAACACAAAATAAACACCAAATATACAAAAATTGAGAGTCCAATTTTGTATGTGGGGGGGTTGTTTTTTTTAAAATGGGTTTATTTTGTATATGCCCTCCAGTTTTAGAGCCTTAAGAGTTCATATTTTCAAATTTTAATCTACACCCACGAGGGCTAGACATTTTTTTTTTTTAATTAAAGTTGATATTCTCATGCAATCACACCACTCCAGGAACTAGCACTATAAGAAAAACACCAAACCTTGTGAGACTTATGATGTCAGTGCTCGCAATCTTAACAATGAAAACGTACCAAACGTTGGAGCCTGCACTGAATATTAAAAGGAGGAATATGCAGTAGTTATTTTATTCATTTTCACAGCCAATAAAAACCCTCTACTTTTAAACTGAACTTGAAACTCCCACAGAATTCAGCACTCCTATGTCAAATACAGAGCCCTTATTGAAGAATTTAGGAACAGTGATATGGGTCCCTAGCTATACTGAATTTAGGGAGGGAGGTTGGAGGGGGAGGGAAGATCACAATATAGCCTATGCTACTTGTACCAAAGCCATACTTAAGCATATTTCCAAAACCAGAGAAAAAAACTGTTTGTTTTTTTTTAAACTAAAGACATGTAATATTCAGTGTCACTCTCACCACAGAAGCAGCAACACAATTTGAACTTAGCAGATTTAATTCAACCGTTTTTTCCTGCTTGCATCTGAAACAAAGAAAACTTTTTGAAAATTCAAAAAAAAAAAAAAAAAAAGTGATTTCACAGAATCTAGCTCTGGAAATTATAGTCACATTTAGCTTAGAGACATTAGGCAGTCTCTTGTTTTCGCCAGGAAGCTTTATAAATATAAAGTGTTTATAAATGTTATAGTGTTTATAACAACCACCATAAAGTCAAGAGTTTATCAATGGAACTCAAATTTTCCAGTGGCAACACAAACTAGTTTGAACTTTTGTTTTCATTATAATTTGGAAACAGAAATTTTCCCCCTTTCTGCCCACTCAAGTGTCAAAAGAATGATTAGGTTTTACGGAGTTAAGACAGCAATATCCTTATTACCCATTTTATAAAGCAGTTACAATCTTTAGTTCAGCAAATACTCCCCTTAATATTCATAGATTTTAAGCCCAGAAAGAACCACTGTGATCATCTAGTCTGACCTCCTGTATAACACAGGCCATAAAACTTCCCCAGAATAATTCTCAGAGCAGATCTTTTAGAAAAACATGTAATCTTGATTTTAAAATGGTCAGTAATGGAGAATCCAACACGACCTTTTGGTAAATTATTCCAATGGTTGATTACTCTCACAGTTAAAATTTTACATCTTATTTTCAGTCTGGATTGTCTAGCTTCAACTTCCAGCTATTGGATCATATTATACCTCTCTCTGGTAAACTGAAGAGCCTATAAAATATTTGTTCATCAGGTAGGGACTGACAGCCTGTAATCACGTCATCCCTTAGACTATCTATTTAGTTTAACACAGAGAAGGCTATCACTGTAATGCAAGTTTTTTAATCCTTTAATGATTCTTGTGGCTCTTCTCTGAACCCTTTCCAAATTATCAATATCCTTCTTGAACTGTGGGCACTAAAACTGGACAGAGTATTCCAGCAGCAGTTGCACTAGTGCCAAATACAGGCGTAAATAATCTCTCTATTCCTACTCAAGATTGCCCTATTTATGCATCCCAGGACAACATTCACTCATTTGGCCAAAGCATCATACTGGGAGATCATGTTCAGATGATTATCCACCACGACCCCCCCAGATCTTTTTCAGTCACTGCTTCCCAGAATAGAATTCCCGCATCTGTAAGTATGGCCTCCATTCCTTTGTTCCTACATTTATACATTTACATTTAGCTGTATTAAAATACTTATTGTTTGCTTGCAACCAGTTTATCATGTGATCTGGATCACTCTATTAGTAACCTGATCTCTTCATGATTTACTACTGCCTCAATTGTTGAGTCATCTGCAAACTTGATCAGTGATGATTTTATGTTTTCTTCCAAGTCATCATCAAAGCATTAAATAGCGTAGGACTAAGAACAGATTACTGTGGGACTCCATCGGAAACAGATCTGCTCCATCATGATTCCCCATTTATAGTTACATTTTGAGACCTATCAGTTAGCCAGTTTTTAAGTCCATTTAATGTGTGCCATGTTAATTTTATATCATTCTAGTTTTTTAATCAAAGTGTTGGGTGGTACCCAGTCAAGAACCTTACAGATGTATATTATTTCAAACTCTATTACCTTTATCAACCAAACTCGCAATCTCATTTAAAGAAAAAATAATAACCAAATTAGTGTGACAGGATCTATTTTCCATAAACACATGTTGATTTATATTAAGTTACTGCCTTTTAATTCTTTATTAATTGAGTCCCACATCAGCTGCTTCATTATCTTCGCCAGGATCTAGGTCAAGCTGAGTTGATTCTCTGAGAGAAAAGATACTGTCATGAGTAAGCTTCTTCAAGCACCTTGGATGAACCAGATTCTTGAGTTCACAACTTTGACACAGGTTTTTGTTTTTTCTTTTGTGATTTTTTTTGGGGGGAGCGGGGAGGGTTGTTTTCTTAACTAGGAGGCAGCTCCCAGAATTACCGCCATTAGAGTACAGTGCTGCTTTTGACCACAATACTGCCAAACTATCAGAGACCTTGCAGTAGTTTTGGTTTGTAATGTACTTTTGCCACATCAGCTGCTTGAGGTTACAATATCTCAGAAAATTGCTTTTGATGCAAGTTACTTTCCTAGTTCCTGCCTATAATAGAAATAAGCAGCAGAGTTTCCTTCACGATCAGAAGAAACAACATTCACGACTCCAGACCACATGATAATGCACACCCAATGATCTTGCATCCATAATTTGCCTTCTTTCCCCATGTTATTTCTGTACCTAGTACCATCTTTTATAGCTCTCCATATATTAAAGTGCCTCATAAGCAAAGTCACAAATGCCTGCCATACTTCTTAAACAGATGGAGAGGATGATACCTTGAGATAAGCCAGCAATCTTTAGAGGGCACAATGCTTCCAAGAATGGCAACTGGACACCTCAGCCAAAATATAACCCAATAGTCTGTACTGATTGTATATAGCTACAGAAAGAGATAAGTAATAACTGATGAGAGGGGAATTTTTTTAATGGTTGCAGGGCAAGGAAGTAAGGAGGAAGGGAATGCCAAACATTCACCTGCTAGTAACATTATAGGTAATAAAAGAGGTATACAAACACCAATGCCAAATAACCCTAAAGAAAAACCCCAGCATATCCCTGGTGTGAGATCTCCCCTCCTCCTCATCCAATGGACAGTAAATACTTGTCTAGAAAATGTTAGTGAAAAGCAATTCTCACATGGGAACGGCTGCTCTGATAGTTCACTTGAAAAATAATCATGAAAGGAATATTTCAGCAGCCTGTCTCAGAGAGTACAAGTAATAAAGGAGTAGTGGGGGGGTGGGGGGAGGGGAAGCCACCATGAAGTAGATCAGAAACCACTGAATGATAATCTACCACAGATTACCACTTGCATAGCCATAC
>NW_020664420.1:26538342-26542792 GCF_002925995.2 Terrapene triunguis
AGCAGGTTCGGCCGATCGCGGCCCCCGCTGGCCGCGGTTCGCCGTCCTGGGCCAATGGGGGCGGCGGGAAGCCGCGGCCAACACATCCCTCGCCCGCGCCGCTTCCCGCTGCCCCCATTGTCCCGGGACAGCGAACCGCGGCCAGCGGGGGCCGCGATCGGCCGAACCTGCTGCATCAGCAGGTAAATAAACTGGCCTGGCCCGGCCCGCCAGGGTGCTAACCCTGGCGAGCCGCGTGCCAAACGTTGCCGACCCCTGCAGTAGATGATAGATGAGAGACTATTTTGGAGACACCACATTTGAACTTTAAACAAGTTTAACTATATTGAACTTTAAACAAATCATGAAAGCTAAAATGCTTTGATCAAACTGTACTCAGGAATTGCAGCTTAAAGTCAATGAGACTTGTGCTCCTAAGTCACTTAGGTGCCTAAATATGGGTTTAGCAGCTAAGGTTAGAAAATTTTGACCACTGTTTAATAAAGTTATTGTGAACTATTTTAATGTATTGAAAGTCTAAATAACTTTTCGTTGTTAACAATGAAGTAATAATGTTTGATATGACAAAGATGATATGCCACTTAGAGAAAAGTTTAATACAAATACCAATTTTAGCCCTTGATGCTTCAAACATTTATGCACACACTTAACTTAAAGGACATGAAGTCAATGGGACTATCCAGGTGAGTAAGATTATGTAGCCTGCTTAACTATATGCAAAATCAGGGACTAATTTTCAATACAATTTTTTTTGCCTATAGCACTTTTGTAAAACTCCAATACGATACACTAGCAACATGGCCATTTTAAAAATCTGAATTTATTTTATTATAAAATTTTAATAAAAAGTTACAGTAGGACAAATTTCAAAATTAGTTTTACAAGCCCTTATTCAGATTTAAATCAATGACTTTTTTTAAATCTGGAGAAGAGAAAATTCAGGGGGGACATGATAACAAAAGGCTGTTATAAAGAGGAGGAGGATAAATTGTTCTCCACAGCCACTGAGGACAAGACACGTAATGGGGCTTAAATTGCAGCAAGGGAGATTTAGGTTAGACATTAGGAAAGCACTGGAACAAATTACTTAGGGAGGTTGTGGAATCTCCATTTTTAAGAACAGGCTAGACAAACACCTGTCAGGGATGGTGAAGATAATAGTTCTGCCACAGAGAGCGGGGAATGAACTAGATTATATATTGAGGTCCCTTCCAGTCCTACATTTGTATGATTTCCCTGAAATCTCATGAGTTTAATCACTTTGATTAAGTTGCTCCACCCTGACAAAGTAGCTTTCACAATATTTGAAAGAGGTAAAACGCATCAGACTGATGTTTTTCATTAAAAGAAAACTATTGAGTATGCAGTACAAATCATGCATGCCCTTAAGGAAGTTTCTAGCGAAAGGCTCCTCAGCCACCTAATCTTTGCATTATAAATTTTGAATATAAGAGTCAAAGTGATGCAGCTGTTTATGCTACAAGCTTTACAGAACAGCTTAAAACTAAATAGGAGGTCTGGTCAAAAGCCATACTTTACACAAGATGTGGCTTGTCCATAATTTCCTACTTGAACCATAGTGCACTGAACATATACCAACCAACTCAAGTCTAAATTAGGATTAGAATTCTTTACAGCTTTCTTTAGTGAAAGCTCCAGATGCAAGACAAGAAACCATGAGGATTCTCATATGAGGTACATCAAAGGACTATGTACATACAGAAGTTTTACTGCTGTAACAACCAGTATAAGACAGTATAACACAGGGGCTTGTACTGGTATAGTTTATTCCAATATGGGAAGGGGAATAACCTATGCCAATAAATGGGTCCATCCTAGGGATTGTACAGGTATAACTTGTTTTAAAAAAAAAAAAAAAAAATCAAGTCACACCCCTAACAAAAACAGCTATACCAGTACAAAAAATGTGTAGACCCAGCCCAAGCATGTGGAACATTTCTTTGTTACTTTTTTAGATTTAGACACCATGCTCCCACTCTTCCCAGGGGACGGAACAAACCTAGACTACTACACAGGGTACAATTACCCCTGAGAGGATAGCCGTGGTAGGGGTCAGTTAGTGACAGTGCTCAGTACTGCAGGAAACATGCACAGAGAAGGAACAGTTTCTGTACTCCTGGTCTAACAGAAATACAGAAAAAGATGGATGCAGGCCAGGAATCAAAGCTAATTTTGGGTCTGGTCCTGAGGATGCTCAAACACTGCTCAACATTCTGCTGATATTAGCGGGTGTTGCAAATGCTTTGACTTCTTGGAATCAAGCCCTTTGAAGCCAACCATGAGAGGCTCCAACCAAAAGAAGTGCCTATAGTATGCATGGCCTTCATTGCAAGGATCTTGGCGTGAAAGCCTGGGAAAGTTGCTGGTGGGTAGCGGGAGCCTGCAGCAGCCTCCCCCATCCTATCCTACTTCCCATTACCCTTCACTTCCTCCTAGTGCCCTTCCCCATTTTGCTTGTCACCATTTCAGCCTCTCACCTCCCTCCCTCTCTGGAAAGGGCCTGTTGCAGCCAAGACCTACTTAGTCCTGCCACCACAATGCCAGCTGCTTCATGCTAGCTGGGCACCAAGAGGAGCATCAACAGCACAGAAGAAAACTCCCTGCTCTCAGGGCTGATTCACAGTGGCCCCTGATCAATGACAGGAATCACTGCTTGGTCCTTGCAACCCACCTGGATAAGAGATTAAGCGAGGCAGAAATACATGACACCAAGCAGCTTCGGCTACAACTAACAATCAGCTTTCACGATGTCCTTCACATGCATCGTTTTTCTACCACTCCATGAAAGTCACTCTGTGACTAGCATCCAGATTTGGACGCAAATACAACCAACGTCAGTCACCGCTGCTATTCCTGCGTACCAAATAGCGAAGGTCTCTATTCTAACAGAGTGCAATGAGCCTCTGTCCTCCAGGCTGACTAAATGAGTGGTATGAAAATTTTCACCTGACTGACCACGCACATATGTTTTGTCTGAGCAGATTGTGAATGCTTCCTGGACCACTGTCCTTTACCAAAGGGCATGGCCATGTACCACCATTCACAGGCTATTTCATGGAGAAGAGGCAGAAGAGATAAAAGCTAAGAAATAAGTTGTCAGCCAAACTAAAACTCACATCTCAATGCTCAAGCTTTTTTGGGAGGAAGAAAATGAAGGCTAGATTAAAAAAAATACACTGTATGCATCCGAAAGCAACATACTGTAACTGCCAGAGAGAATTTGTTCTTGTTTCAGAGTTTCACACAGATATGAACACAAATTCAACCTTTTATTCCTTTATTTTGAAAAATTGTTTTTTGTTTGAAACTGTTGGTACTGAATAGTGCAATTATTCTCACTCTAAAAAAAGGGGGACATCTTTCTCTGCTGTGAAAATTATGGTCACATCAGTAGTCAATGTTCTCTGGTCCTAAATGGAGGCAGCTTAGAGACTGGCCCATGTCAACACCGGATCAGTTTTTGGATTTGAGCTGTGAATGCAGCTCTCCCCACCTACAAAAACCCCAACCTGGTTGAAGTAGGGACTTGTAGTCCAAACCCCCTCATTTTGTATAGTGCAGCAAATGTACAAGGCAGTGTACAATAGGTGAATTGTGACGAACAATCAAGATCCTGTCTTGAAGAGGCTACATTCCAAAAAACTCTTGCAGTTACAGTACCAAATGAAATAAAAACTACAGGACCACTTCACAAAAGATATGCAAAAGACTTCTCTTAAGAAATAAAGCAAAAGGAAGTTTGTCATATTGTAAGTGAAATATCATTCCAAGCATGCTGGGCTGCTTGAAAGAAGGCATGAAGTTAGGAATGGACAAAGGGAGCAGCTAGGCCAGTATTCTCAACCAGGGGTACGTATAAACCTGGGGGGTACACAGAGGTCTTCCACGGGGTACATCAATTCATATAGATATTTGTCTAGTTTTACAGCAGGCTACATAAAAATCACTAGTGAAGACAGTACAAACTAAAATTTCATACAGACAATGACTTGTTTATACTGATCTATATACTATACAATAAAATATAAGTACAATATTTATATTCCAATTGATTTATTTTATAATTATATGGTAAAAATGAGAAAGTCAGCAATTTTTTGTAATAGTGTGCTATGACACTTTTGTATTTGTATGTCTAATTTTGTAAGCAAGTCGTTTTTACCCGAGGTGAAATTTGGAGGTACGCAAGACAAAGACTCCTGAAAGGGGTACAATAGTCTGGAAAGGTTGAGAACCACTGAGCTAGGCAACCGGCCTGGCTGGAGCATAAGTAACAGGAAAAAGGTACAAGAGTGCATTTATATTTCTTTTTTAAAAGCTGCTCTCCCCACAACCCTACATTAGTTTGCAAACACACTACCAGTTTTCAAAATTCATTAAACTTATTAAATCTCACAATGATGTATGTTCCACAGAATTTCCATAGCAG
>NW_020664420.1:26543192-26612591 GCF_002925995.2 Terrapene triunguis
TCGATAAGAATATCATGCGAGACCGTATCAAATGCCTTACTAAAGTCTAGGTATATCCCATCCACAGCTTCTCCCTTATCCACAAGACTCATTATCCTATTCACCTGCACTTGTGATTTCCCTTTGTTTGATCCCCCCTTCACTGCACGCATCCTCCCCACTCATATGCCCCCCACTCCCAGTGCAGCCTGGGGAGCTGATTTTTCTCCCCCAGTGCTGCTTGTAATCTCCCGCCTTGGTTCACTGGTTTTGGTTACCCTTCCATTTTATAAGGTGGAGTCCTAGTACCCAAACCCTACGAAAGCTTATGCCCAAATAAATTTGTTAGTCTCTAAGGTGCCACAAGGACTCCTTTTTTTTTTTTTTTTTTTTTTTTGCTGATACAGACTAACATGGCTACTCCTCTGAAACCTGTTTTCACCTTTCCGCAGTGGTCCTTTTTAAAGCACCAAGTACATACAGATACAGTAGAACACTGTCTAAGCCTCCGTTGTCTGCTCTCCCTGTTAACCAAACCGGGTGGCCGAAGCCCTACCTGTTCTCCTGACTATCTGAATTTTTGATTGTCCAATCTGGCCCTGGTCCCAGTTAGATTGGATAATCGGAGTTCTACTCTATATGGTCTGAACTTTATTCTGTTTGCACATTATAAATGTGATCAAGTCATGACCATCACTTAGATATGTTACCATTCATTTTTAGTTCTGTGATCAGTTCCTCTTTATCTGTCAAGATGCGGTCTAATATAGAATGCAACGTGTTTTGAAGGAGGAAATTGCCATCTATAATATTTAGAAATCCCAGGATATTTTAGTATGGGGAATATGAGACTTCCAGCACGTCACTCAAATTGAAGTCCCCCATGATCACTCAGTTTTTTTCCCCCTACACATTATAGATAGGTGAAAAAGGAGGTGGTCAACCTCTTCCTTAGTGTGATCTGGTGGGGATTAGTTGGTGTCTGCTACAGCCCATCTTATGTTTATCTGTTAGGACATTAATCCATATGCATTCTGGATCATATTATTCCAAGTTATCAGTCTCTCAAATAGGTAATACCATTTTTGACAGAGTGTAACTCCCCCTCCCCTTCTGCTCCCTCACTCCTTCCTAAATAGATTATAAAAATTGATTTTAACATTCCCATCATGGAACTCATCCCACCAGATATTAGTAATACCAACTAGGTCAAATTTAGAAATCCACATTCCTTTTGTTTCTTACCTAGAGTCCTAGGATCAGTGTACAGTATAAGCAATTAAACAATTTCTTGTCTGCATGTTTGATTGCTGATTAATTTTGTTCTCAACATCTCAATTTTGTTATGCGCTCATATCATCACTTTTTTTTACCCTCCCCTTTTGTTTTAGTTTAACATGCTCCTGACTACGCTAGCCAGCCTGTCTCTGAGAAGATTGGTCACCCTTCTACTGAGGTGGAGGGCGATCCTGTCCCATCCCCCTAGATGAACCAATGTTCCACAAAACTAAACCCCTCCACCTTACACCACTTACCTAACCAGCAGTTCATTTCAAGAATCTTCTATCTTCTTTTATTCCCCTTCTTCCACTAGTTCTGGGGGCCCCCCACTCTTCAGTCCCTGGGGAGTATGCTCAAGTGGCCACAGCCCCATTGCTGTCTGCCATGCCCCCTCAGTCCACCTCTGCCACCTTCTTCTCCATCTACGGTGGCCAGGGCCCCTGCCCAACCCTGACCAAGAGGCACAGTGTCTGCTGCCTTTTGGTGGCCACCTCACCCCCACACTAACTTATATGCAGGCATTAGCAGGGGTGGTGGGGCCCTTGGCCAGAGTGGTAGCCTCCAAGACATAGGGGAAAAGTCATTTTCTTCCTAGCATCAGAGGCCACTGCCCAAGAGGTGATGGAGAAGGGTGTGTCAGTTGCGGGGCCCTCTTCATCCCCCTTGAGCCTTTGGATGATTATCTCCAAACTGCCCTTCCTCCCCAGTGCTACCTCCTACTTCTCCTGTCTACCCTCAGGAAATTAGTCTTCCCTTTCCACTCTTTTCCCATTGGGCTGCAAGGACCCCACCCCTCCATCATGTGTTTTTATTCCACTGGCAAGTTACACCCCAGCTGCCACCAGCAGTGCATGATGAAGGTAGCCTGAAGGGATAACAACATTCCTGGGTTCTATCCAGACCAGTGAGGAGCTATGTCACCACTTACCTTGCAACTTGGGATGCCTTACTATACTTTGCTACTGTAGCTCCCAAACTGGGCTCCTCACAAAAAGCATGCAGGTCCCACCCTGAGTGTCTGCATATAGCCACAGCCCTGGTCCAGCAGCTCTGACCCCAACAGCCTGTCAGCTAACTCCAGCCACATGCTGGCTTCCAGCAGCCTTAGTTACTACTTTCAGGGTGACACCAACACACTCCCAGTCCCAGATTTCCCAATATGTGTTCTGCACTGTCCTGTCTTCTCCTGGACAGTCCAGATAGATTGGGTCCATAACCCCTCTAAGGGGCTATGAGCATAGTCTGCTAAAAGGAGATACCCAAACAATTCACAACCCTGGATTAGTTTTAATTAAGGAATAAAACAAGTTTAAATCCATCTCTTGGTAGTTATATTGAGTGAGTACAAGTAGCAAGGCATTAAAGTCAGAAATGGTTACAAGAAAAAATAGAGGACTCTTTCTAAACTTAAACTAGACTTTGTTTAAAGTGAAGTTCTCACCACAGGTTTTCAGTAATATTGCTGACCAAATTCTCAGACCAGTATCTGCTCCCAAAGTTCAATGGCTGTTTCTTTTGCTGTCTTAAGTGAAGAGAGAGATGGAGAGGGAAAGAGAACCTGGGATGTTTCTGCCCCTCACTTTTATAGTTTGGTCCCCTTTGAAATGTATTTTCTTGAGGGTTACCCCTAAAGTTCATTCCTGCTGTTAGGATAGAGACAAGGAGTCTCGTGAAAGAGGCTTCAGGCTGTTTGCTGAAATGCAGATTTACCTTGTCTCCCTCTTACTGTTTCAAGGATCTTGTTTACCCCATATGTACACTGAGGTTAACAAATTCCTTTGTTTAAGACCTGCTTGACCAGTTCTGCCTAATCGGGGATGCATGTGCTTAAACATTTGCCACCCTCATCATTCAGGGAAACGCATAACTTTACATATCATGATGAAATGTGTGTAGCAACATCATATGATTGACTACTGAGTTATTAGTTTTCAAATGATACCTTACAAGGCATATTCTGTACAAAGATTATTCACCTCCTACACTCCACTGTAATAAAGGGGTGCATTCGGTCACAGGGGTCCTTTGTGGTGCTCTACCAGAGCTCCTCACTATAACATCCAATGCCAAAGCCTTGGGCACCGAGTTCATCATGGCACCTGGTACCTAGGTTGAAGAGGAGCCCCCAGCCCCTTTAACACCTGTGTGTGGAGAGGTGGAGCTGCCCCCAACAGTATAGCCACCAGGGACACCAATCCCACTCCAAACTGTTCTCCTTCCACCTCCCACAATGCAGACATCTTCCCTTCGTTGGGGTACAACCCTCAGGAGGGGAAATTTGTTTTCCCCTTTCCCACTCCACAAGGGGCTGCTGTGCTCGGTGTGTAATAATGGAGCCTGCACATTTAATCTAATTACGAGATCAACTATAAAAAGGACTTTAAAGTTCATAAGATGTCGTAACAAATGTTGATGCGAAAAAATATGAAAGGAAGAGAGACAAAGGCCTACTGATATAATGCAAGGACTGTGGTAAGATCATGCTTGGTAAACAAGAAAAACATGAAACTAAACATCAGTGAAAGCAAACACGTTTGTTAGACAGTAGGCCTAACTGATGGACAAAATAATAGCCCATCCCCTCGTTCTGCCCACCAGAGAGAGAGACATTGGGGGAGAAAGGCTACTGGAGTAAGCTTCACCATCGTAACTACCACCCCCACCATCTCCTAAGATCCTGGGCCTTTAGCATTCTAATCCTGAGAGATGCACTGACCACGCCAGAGGGAGGGACTCAAAATAAAACTGCCTACTGGCTCCAGCTGAAATGGGATCAGACTTTAAAAAACAAAGACAGCTCCAGCCCATTTCAGCTAACTTCCTCTCTGTTGGGGAAAAGGACACTTATTACTATAAATGATACCATCTAAGAGACTGTCAAACATCGAGATTGTGCTTTCTAAGACTCTCTCTAGCTAAAGGGAAAGAAAAGTAGTTAAAAATGAAAGTCTTATTTAATACTTTACATTTCAAATGTTTTAACTGTTTTTTCCTTCTTTTCTTTATCTTTAAGATTAAAAGGATTTTTAAATGGCATGTTTGCATGGGACTAAGTATGTTCAGATCTCTATATCCCAAACCTTGTTTAACACTATTTAATGTTAGAGGGGTTAGGTTAACACCTTTGATTCTTAGGGTCCCTGTATTCCCTCTAAATTAATACAACTCCCCCCCCCCCCCACTTACCCCTCTGTTGGGGGATGAGGAGGAACACATAGTATGGGTGGTGTTGCACTGGGACTCCACCACCATTAAGGAACGGGAAAGCATGCTCCTGCCCAAAGGTCACAGGGACTGTTGACAGGAGCCAGCCAGATGACGACCAGAAGTCCATGGTTACCGGAAGGCCTCAATGGCATACAGCAAGCCAGACAGCAAAAAGCCCTGATGCACCCCTCAACGGAGGGTGCCAGGCTTGGTCAGTACCCAGTTGAGCTTGACTAGACACTCAATAGAGGCAAACCCAATGGAGGAACCCAATGAAGACGGGACCAAAGCCAATCACTTGCAGAGTGCCCATGAGATACCCATGATCCACCCTGTCAACTGCCTTCTCCTCAGGGACAATCAATCCAGAGATCATTTACCTGTTCCTAGGTCTCAACTGAAGCAGAAGCTAGATTAAGAGGGTCTGTTTTGATTAGGTGGGGAAGTGATAGGAGCAATAAATTAAGAAACCTGAACAGCTGATTTCTGCAAGTGGTCATTGATCACATATAACAGGTTCAAGATATGGAGTTTGTTTAACCAAAGCTTTGAAAAATTTTGTAATGAAGATGTATGAAGTATGTGTTTTTGTTTAATAAGCTCAGAGTTCTGCTCCCATTTTTAAAAAAATGCTTTTTTCGTACACACTGAGACCATATTTATGATATATACATTTATGTCCCTTTCCCCTGAGCTTGTCTGCTGCCATGCCTAAAAGTGGTTTCAGATACCCACTACAACTGGTATTTCTCCATTCACCTTAAAACCTGTATATCCCCAGCTCAAGGCAATACAGTTTAGTCCTCTTGGATTTTAAGGGAGTAGATACTGCAGATGGGTGCATGAGTAAAGAATCCCTGGGCATGTTGCAAAAGCCATCTACATTAACCCTCCTCCCTCCCCTCATAACTCCCACCTCAGTGAGTCTCATTCCCATAGTTCTGATACCCTCCCAATCTTTCCAGGCGTGCACCCGACCCAGTGATTCCCCATCCAACTCCCAAGAAGCTCAGTTGGGAGGTTGTATGCACTTAACTCTTGCCACTCAACCCTCCCTCAAAGTAACCTCCTTCCCCCATAACAATCCACTGTGGGATCAAAAGTCTACATTCCCTGCTCCTTTCCCTATACCCAAGACTCAACAAAAACTAAATCACTACACAAGAGAAAAGTATTATCTATTGTACTGTCCCTCCTTTTCTCTGCTCTAAGCAAAACCACAACTCATAGTACAGTAGGGAAGCCCAGATTTAATTGCTCATTTGTAGATAAGAAGGGACAAATGACATGACAATTCCAGCTGCAGAAATCTTGGATGGTGCAGGCAATTGTTTAGGGAGCTCACACTCCTGGCGTTGGGCTTTTACGTGTTTGCTAGCAAGATCATACTGTATGCAATTGCAGGGCCAACTGGCCCAACAAATTCTACTACAATTTTCTGTGGAATCCTGCAGAAGGCTCCTGTGATGTTACAAGCTTTAAAGGCCATTCCACGTTTTGTAAAAGAATGCCTGAAAGGCTGCATGTCTATGGATTCAGAAATAATGACACATCAGAACTATACCTCAGAGTAAACATCCACAGTATGCAACAATTACAATGTAAAACTATTACACTATGTGCAAGAGCATAATTTTTTTTAAAGAGCATGAGGCTATTCCAAATCAGATATTTATTTTTAAAATATTCACGCACTACACCTTATAAAAGATGGAAAGCTGGTCAATTCTCCCTAGCATGGAGCCTCAGGTTACATTCCCAGCTCTGCTATTGACTCCATCTGACTTTGGCCGGACAACCTCAGCGTCTCAATTTCCGCATCTGTAAAACAGAAATATTGCTTGTTCACCTTTGAACTCCATTGATGAAAAGCACCATATACAGAGTGCTGACAGTCTCAATCTCTGGCCCAATGAGAGAGAGAGAGTGAGTGACTCTAGAGTCCAGTGATTAGGGCACCCATCTGGGGGGTGGAAGACCCTGGTCCAGTCCTCCTGCTCCACTCATTCTTTCATCATTTATCCACAATGGAACAAGAGACTGATGAAACACCATATCAGAATACCCCATAGTCCAGTGGTTAGAGCACTCTCCTGTGAGGTGGGAGACTCCCTGTTCAAATCCTATCTCCCACTCTGGCAGAGACAGAGAGAGAGGACTTGACCCTGACTCTCCCACATCCCATCTGAGTGCTCTAACCACTGAGTTAAATATTATAAGGTGGGCACCATCCTCTCCTCCAGCCATTTTTATGAGCAAGCATACAACTTACTCCATCAAGTAGTGGCTTATATACTTAAGCCGCCTGACTCCAGGTGGCTGATCCCAGTTCATGGATCACTAAGCAGACATTGGTGCCTAAGTCTAGACTGCAGGATAGCACCTATCTCAGAGAGAGAGAGAGAGAGAGAGAGGGGAGCAGGGTTTAGGACAGGTCAGCATCTCCCATTGGCTGGCTTAGGCACAGAACTGCCTACAGAGCCAGAGCTAGGCATAAGCCGACTAAGCAATTGCTTAGGGCCCCTAGCAGTTCAAGGGGGACCCCTAGTAATTATTAGTGTGTGTTTGGGGGGCAAAAATATTCCTCCTTAGGACCCCCCAATGGGCTAGCACCAGCACTGGCTGCCTAACATGATAGGTTTGTGGATCATGTTTTTAAGCACTTCTCTCTCCCCATTCATCATACAGGGAGCTTTGTGGATTGCAGTGTTGTTCCTGTGATTTTCTAGGTGTCTTAAAGTTAGGCACTGTGATGCTCAGTGTTGCAATGCATAAGTCCATTGGTGCATTCCACACTTACTATTTAATGTTTTGAGATAAATTTCTCACAAAAACATTGATTATCTTTTTTAAAAGGCTAATATTTTAGGTTACCCCCCACATAAATTAATGTACTAGCATGCAACAGATTAGGAAAAATCTTCTCTCTTTTTTAGGGATTATTCAGGAGTTTGTTACACCACTGCATGACTGTGGAATATCCACTCAGGCAAAAAACTCAATGGGCTAACAGCTTCTAGCTGAAACCTCTTAGCTAGAAGCTGTAACTAAATACAGACACTTCTACTATGCTGGAACTGAAAGGGATTGGAGCCTCTAGAACAGTGGTTCTCTAACTTATTTGATCAGGCCCCCCTTCTTTGTTTCTATAGTAGGGAGAGGGGGGCATAAACCACAAGTACATATACTGCCACCCAGCTCTGAAGGCAGAGCGGAGAGCAGCAGCTGCTGGCTGGGCACCCAGCTCTGACGGCAGCGCTGCGCCAGCAGCAGCACAGAAGTAAGGGTGGCAGTGTGAAAAAGAGTGATATTCGTCAATATCACTTTTCACAGTGGATTTAGCACCTCATTGCCACCCTTACTTCTGCGCTGCTGCTGCCACCCAAGGGCTGACAGCTGGAGATCCACTGCCTCCATGTATGGCTCTTTTGCATGAGACCCAGCCACCTGGGCTGACAGACAGAACTCTTAAAAAAAAAAAAAAAGAAAAAATAGCACACAGCTCACACCTCCTTTAACACAGTCTCAAACCTCCCTTGGGAGACCCACCCAATAGTTTGAGCACTGATGCTCTAGAACATGCATTAAATAAAAAAATAAAAGCTCGGATGCTTGAAATGTTCAGCTGATTGAACATACTGAGGCATGCTGCAAATCTGATAAGCCAAAAATGTGAGAGAGTGCTATTCTGATATACACAAAAGGAAAAAATAGAAAGACTCCAAAACTACTCCCTTCTCCTTCTACTCCAGGGGTAGGCAACCTGCGGCACACGAGCTGATTTTCAGTGGCACTCACACTGCTCGGGTCCTGGCCACCGGTCCAGGGGGCTCTGCATTTTAATTTAATTTTAAATTAAGCTTCTTAAACATTTTAAAAACTTTATTTACTTTACATACAACAATAGTTTAGTTATATATTATAGACTTATAGAAAGAGACCTTCTAAAAACCTTAAATTAGATTGAATAAATGAAGACTTGGCACAACTTCTGAAAGATTGCCAACCCCGTTCTAGTCACATACATGAAGATGGCTCAGAAACTGAATGAAAGGTGAGTAGAAAATCAAGTTAGGTAATCAAGAAGAATTGTCCCACCTATGGACTAGAACTTGGTCAAGAAGGAAAAGGCATGGCAGAAGCTTATATTAGTCCCTTCATTCAATATCAGCATCAAAATTCTTTGGGTTATTACATGATCCCCAGCTGCAACCATTTTATGATAGTAAATGAAGATGAACCCAGCACAATAACATTTTTCAACAGAATGCAAGTACCATTCAAATATAGTAGTTTTTATGTCTTTATATCGTCTATATAAAAAACAGGATAGTGATCTCTAACTATGATCTGTCTCTCATGGACTTCAATGTATGGCTGAAAAGCATTAAATCTTATTGGATGTGGGATATTGTTGTTTTGAATTTGCAAGAGAGCCCATAATCTTATCTCAGCTGTAAAACATCCTTTTAGAGGGAAGCTACAGATACTACATTGATCTACAATTTACACATTAATGACAGCTTTGTTCACAAAGAAAATTCCACAGCAGGGGGGAAAAATGCATCAGGGAGATGCTTTACTCTCAGCAGTGAAAAGATCAAAATGTCTTTTTGATGGGTAAAACCTAACATTGCAGACTATTGCCACCAAGTAACTAGCAGCTCCAGAAGCTGAAGAATAATTCTTCAATCCACAGAAGCAGCTGCATGGGCAAGTTCAACTGAGCACTTCTGTAAAAAGCAAATTGACTACAAACATGCAAGATGGCTCCTACAAATCCAGGTAACGTCTCAGCAAAAATATCCTTCCAAGCTTTGTCATATTGTATGCAATTTGGGTTTGATATGCAAATGTGCTGAGCACCTCCTGTCATCAACTGTGGTTTACTTCAGTATGAGTTGACTGACAAGTGCTCTGCACCTTGCAGATTCAGGCCCTTAAGGCACTAGCAAGCTACAAATTTTAAAGACAGACTGAATTGTTTGTATAATTAGTTTACGCAGTGTAGTTGTAGCTATGCAATCCCAGGATATTAGGAAGACAAGGTGGATCCAATAAAAGATTCTCACCTACCTACTCTATTATAATTAGCTTATTAGTTACTAAATGATGAGGTATGAAGTCAAAATGCAGAGGCCAATGCAACACAAGAGAATGCCAATGCTTGTATTTCCAGCCACAGCTGAAAGGCATTATAATTGGTTCAAAATTAATTTTGAGTGAGGTACTCACTATGAACAGCTTATTCAGCAAGCAACACCTTGGAAGGTGATTGATGGTCAGCAGTGCTTAGTTTGTAATGAAAGAGGTACTGGGGCTATGAACTGCCAAGCCTAGAGGGGCTGGGGCTCCGCCCTGGCACCAGTTAAGCACTGATGGTCAGACATTGATTGCTCACTATAACCATAGCACTTTCATTGGGGGTCTCAACAGTTAAGCAGGTTCAGGCCAGGTCAGTACTTGAATGGAAAACTTACCAAGAAATCCTGTGAGCTGCAGGAAGTGGTGCTGTTCAGTTACCAGGTGGCACACTTCCCTAAGTGAGTATGAAGTGATAGTCCAATATGGGCCACTGTGCTGCTAAAGATGCCTTAGAGCAAAGATGTCTTGCAGCAGATCCCAGGATTCAGAGAATAAGTCTAAGTTGTTTCTCCTGGGTAAGGTGATTCTCTCCATTGTTTCATGGAGTGTACAGTATTTGTATTATCATAGCACCTTGGAGCCTAATCCAGGACCAGAGCTAGGGTTGTATGGTATCTAGCACAAACTCAGAACAAAAAGAGAGTGTCCCTGGCCCAATGAGCTTACAGTACACTAGGTACAAGTTCCATTTTCCACTCTGAGAATGGGGGCAGTTTGGGATCTTTCCAATGTCATCTTTTATATAAAGCAAATGCTGTGACATATGACAATATGGAGTTGTGCACATCAAGGCAAAAGTGAACAAATGCGTGAAGAGAGAGCCACATTATCAAACACCTCATGAGACAGGACTAAACTTCATTTGGTAGATTCTCATATGATAAGCACTGACCAAACATATAACAAAGACATGGTCCCTGCCTGTAATGGGGTTCACTTACTGCAGGGTACCTCCTTGTGGTTGGATCAGAGGATTAGCTCCCTGCAGGTCTGACACCCTTTTCCTCCCACTGTGCCCTGCTCCCCAGACTCAAGTGCTCCCTTTTCATGATTCAGCCCTCCAGGCAAGTCACTATACAATCCTCCCCTTCCAAGGTTTCAAAATCCCACTGGATCAGCTGTCCTCAGGCCACTCCAGATAGTCTGCAACTCCAGGTTTCTTGCCAAACTCTGTAGCCCCAAACACACCTCCCTTCTCCCAAGGAGTGACTGCAGACTACTTCCCCTGCAGTATTCATCTGTTCTTGGCTTCCTCCATCCTTCCCAGCTGGGTTCCCTCTTCACTTAGTGCTTGTCCTGCAAGCCTAAATCTCCTCCAACGTGCAGCCTACCAGGTTAATTGACCTAATTTAACCTGCTCTTCCTTGTGTGGGGTGGATACCCCATCACACTCCCCCAAAGAGTTTACATCTAAATACGATTCTCCTCCCAAACACATTTATTATCATCCCTCCAAACCCCATTCTTCTCTTTCCTTTCTTTCTTGATTCTCCCTTCAAACAGTGGTATAAAGTGAATTTCCATGCTTTAAGTGAAATTTTTGTATTGCTTTTTTTTTTTTTAAGGAATGCAATATACATTAACAGAAGATCTGTTGAAGAAGAGCTCACCAGGTTCAACAAACACAAACCACAAATGAAGGAGGCATGAAATAGGCATCAATGTGTCTATGTGGTCATGTTCATTAAACCATGAGATTTCCAGAATATAGTTGTCCTTTCTGTCTGCTTCTTTCCTTGTTGCCTTCCCCCACCCCCCGCACACACACACTTTTTTTCCCCCTTGATGTAGAGTGAGCAGGGTAGAAACAGAGGGACTTTTGTACAAGATTAGCTGAGTGTGAAGGGAGCTGTAAAATGTTCTGGCAATAAGGTCTCAGTTGACTGGAATTCAGATTATTCATTGAGTGCCCTCATTGTCTGCTGAAACCTGACAGATGAAAAATCCACCATAACAGAACATATGGTATAGAATTCCTGGTCTTAAAACTGAGTTCTGAGGTGCCTTTTCTTAATATGACAGGACTGCCAGGGTCATTTTAAACCATGAGTCTATTTTAGGGGGACAATGAGATCTCTATGGTTTCTCATGATTTTATGATTGTACAATCTGGTCTTACAACTTGTGCACAGTATCAACTTTTAAATGATGAATAATCACTACCTGCAGGAATTACCATAGCACCTTCTACATAAAGGACATCTTTCATAAATTAAAGTACCTTGGGCCAGAACTTTGAATCAATGGACATTTCCAGAAGAGCAGGAATTAAGTATGGTTCAGGATTTTTCCTCTTATGACTTATTGTTTGTATTGCACTAGGACCAAAGGCTGCAACCAGGATTAGGACTCCAATTGTTCTAGGTACTGTACCAAGACAGATTTATGGAGATTTAAACAGACTAATGACCTATTAATATTGAAATTAGAAGAGGTCTGCTGAGCTTTGATACACAAGCTATGTTCCTATAAGTTTGGCAAGCTTCAAGTCAGTGCAAAAATATTTATATAGTTTGGTTTTTGGATCAAAGTGGTTAGAAAATGCTTTGTTTTTCCAGACAATTTTGACTTCTTGTAAAAAAAGAAACTGAAAAAAAAATTCAGCCAAAACCCAGAAGTTGAGAGAGAAAAGTTTTCACCAAAAACTAAAAAACTTTTCCCTGGAAAGTGGACAGTTTTGATGGAAATTTTTCAACCAGCTCTATTATTGGATGACCTAAATAATGTGATTTTCTGTTTATTATGAAGTAGCATCTATTCCATTCTGTTAATTGATAGTTTTTACTGATGTACAGTGCCCAGATGGCTTTGTAGGGGATGCTAGGATAAATTCTTAAATACATGTTGGAGTCTAGCATGGGCACATTTTTGTTCCTACTTTCTAAATACATTTGTTTTAAATAAATAGACCTTGTCTCAATTCAGGGCAACTGGACCTGTATTTCCCCTCAATGGTCCATTAAGGGAACCCACTCTTAGACTTCCAGCTCCCCAGCTGCACCTCACCTGCGTCTCTCCCCGTCCTGAGCAGAGTTTCTCCAGGCTGCACAGTTCCCTGCCTTCTCTGTGAGCTGGCCAGCAAGTCAGACTGCCTAAGCAGGTCTGCTTTGCTTTTCTCCTCGGAGGCTGTAAACAATGTAGTTGCCCACAGTTATAAGGTACCACACAGATTTTCCTATGCAGTACCTTTATTCTTAAGGTGAAAGCATTACAGAGACAATAAAAGAACCTACAGCATGCTAACAAGCTTACTAGAGATCACCCCAATTCCATCAAGGACTCTGTTAGGAGTCAGTCCTTCAAACCCCACCAAGGGGTTTTTCTGTGGTCACAAGTTCATAATAGCTTTTGCTCAGAGCAAGCCCTCCACCCCTGAATCTGAGAGTCATTCCTTTATACGGTTTGGGCCTCTGATCTTGTCCTCAGGGCAAAGCTTCAAAAGGCTGAGTTCTTGCATCATCAGAGGGGGTACATTTGCATACACCTCCCCCTAGAGATGTCCTGGGAAACCCACTTAACTTTAAAAGTTTATTCTTGTCTGGCATGTTGTTTCAAATAGCCTTTGAAGCTCATAACGCTTCCCAGGGTTTATATTAAAGTCATGTCTCCCTGCTAGAGGCTTTGCATACAATCCCACAATAATATATAAACATTTGCATTTTTAATACAATGGAACTCCTAGCATACTTAAAACTTAATTCAATCATATATAACTTAATTCAATAAGGTTTGTCCAAGATACTGCAGGAAATTGCCGTATCTGTCACAGACATGACCATCAATGAGGAGGAGGTTATTCTTGAAAGACAAAGCCAGAGCATCCAATATATGTACCATTTTTATGCCTACCATGCTGTACTTATATGTTCAGATTTTCATTCTATGATAAACTTCAGGAATAGTGGGGGCACAGTAATCTTTCCTCATTTTAGTGCGGCAAGGGATTTTTAGTGGTAATGAAAGCAAAGTCCACTGGTGTGGAGTTACATTTTAATCCCCATGCTCCCAACCTGGAAGCATAAAACTCTTTGGGGAGAAAACCCAATTAGAAATATGGGCTTCTTTTAGCTTATGATATTCATTCAGTTCTAGAGATGCTACCAATAGGAATAACAAATGTCTCTGGTAAATGTAGTCTGAAACTTAGATGTCGAACATCTTCTTAAGACATTAACTGTGATTAGTTCAAACAAAAGTAATTATTCAGCTAACAGCCACCCCTGTCACTGATATAAAAGGCAGAGAGAGAGAATACTTGATAGAGGAATTCCAAGGATCTGCAACTGGCAACCTGAGGGTTCAAGATGTGACAGGCCTGTAGGCCTGGCTTGACATGAGTAACTGGACATGGGTGAGGCCTGATATTTTGGGAGACAGGATTAGGTAGGTAAATGGATCAACAGGTTGGAAACAGAATGTCTGTCCTACTTAAGATAACAGGGAACACCCAGGGAGCCATTTACAGTAGACAAGATAACAATGTATAAAATAAACCTGGAACATAAAATGAGGTAAAGAGTAAATTGTGCATGAGCAGTGCATGTTGTACAGGGATTGGTGCCTACAAAGTGACCAAGCCAATCCCATAATGTGTAATACAATGTACAGTAAATGTAATGTAATGGGTAAATGTATATAACGGAAGAGATTTGTTGTGTAACTTTGGATGTGTGGTACACTGTATACTGATCACCTCAGTGCAGTTTTCCTGTATGCCAAATAAAGGAACCCAAGTGATGAGACTGGAGTTGAACTGAGTTCTTGGGTAACCAAGTGGATTAGGTCTCGGGGAAACCCCAACAAAGTCTAAAAGTACATTCTGATAACTTTAGAAAGCCAGCAATAAACCTGCATATGACAGGCGGTTGCTGGAATCATATCCTATAGAGATCCAGAAAGACATGGGAATGGAAAAGGAACTGATTAAAAATAGAAAGCTAAGAATACTTGCAGTGAGAAGAACTTGGGGAAATATTAAATTGTGTCCAACAGGCCCTCTGCTGTATTTAATTTATATAAGTGACTTAGAGTAGAGGGGCCAGCTGTAAAGAGTTACATTTATTAATGATACTTGGGGGAGTGATGAAACTGCTTGGAGTAACTAAAACTCAAAAGATTTGCACATCTGCTTTGTAAATGAACTGACATACTGGCAAATGTAAAAAAAACCAAACACTATACAATTGGCAAAATATCACCACGGGATCCTCAGAGGACCATGGACAAACATCAAGGGGAAGCAAGACCTCTTGGTCAAAAACCTATCACATTTAAAATCTGTCTTCCTGCAGAAGCTTCTATCCCATATACATAATTTGCTTCCCTCCTACACTGTTGTACTGACTGTGCTGCAATTACGCGTAGGTAAGAGTTCCTGCAGTCCAGCAGGGTACATTAGAAGGAAGGAAAGCAGAATCAGAAAAGGATTGTACACTTCACCCATTCTCCTCCCTCTCCCCATTTCCCCAAATTATCATTTGGCTTTTAGATGGTCCTGCTACCAGAACAACAACAGGAAACTTAAAACCAAAGGTTAATAGGCCAGGTGAGAAGACGCCAAAATAGTTAGGGGACAAATTCTCACTCAAATATACTAATGCTATTCTGGAGTAACTCCAGTGAATAAGGAGGAACTTGCACCTGAAGTCCCTAACTAAGAACAGACAGAATTCCGAAACATAAATTTGGCTTTGCTTGTGTGTGTGTGTGTGTGTGTGTATTTCATCTTTGTAGTTTGATGTTTTCTACTCCTTTATTACATTGCCATTCCCTCTCTTCATTAACAGTAATAGCTTCCAAAGAAGGGAAATAGGTTGATATATGAATATATATCTGAATGGTGAATTTTGCATGATCTGTAGTCTGACATGTATTAGGCATGCACCTAGCAATGTCTGACAACAATCTACTCTGGAAATAATGAAGGCCAATAATAAAACCTCAGTGGCTGAAACTTCCAAGTTTGGATTTATGGGGACTCTATTTCTTAAATGAAAAACAAAAACCTTTGTAACAAAATGGATGTGATCCTTAAATGAGACCCTTGTATCCAAAAGATTTTAAAAATTGTCTGATGCATAGAGGGAGTATTAGGGGCCTGAATTCACTTAAAGAACATGCTCGACTTTAAGCATATGCTTAAGTTCATCCAAATTCAGCAAAGCACATAAGGACATACTTAAGTACCATTAACTTAAGTGTTCTTAGATGTGCTTCAGTGTTTTGCTGAATATGGTTGAATTCAAGCATGTGTTTATTAGTAAACACATAAATTCATTTCTGTACCAGGGCTAAATGGCAGTGTCATAAGAACATAAGAACGGCTCTACTGGGTCAGACCAATGGTTTATCTAGCCAAGTAGCCTGTCTTTTGGTGCTTCTGTCTGCCAGATGCTTTAGAGAGAATTAACAGAACCGGGCAATTATTGCATGATCCATCCCCTGTTATCCAGTCCCAGCATCTGGCAGTCATAGACTTAGGGACACCCAGAGCATGGGGTTGCATCCCTGACCATCTTGGCTACTAGCCATTGATGGACCTTTCCTCCATGAACTTCTCTAATTCTTTTTTGAACCTAGTTATACTTTTGACCTTCAAAATATACCCTGGCAACAAGTTCCACAGACTGACTGTGTTGTGTGAAGAAGTACTTCCTTTTGTTTGTTTGAGGGACTCTGGGTCTTGTGTTATGTGAAGGAGTAAACAACACTTCCTTACATAGGTGCCAACTTTTCCCGGTGCCGGTGGGTGCTCGCGCCCCCCCGCCCCCGGCCCTGCCCTGACTCCGCCCCTGCCCCACCCCCATTCCAACCACTTCCCCAAAGTCCCCACCCCAACTCCACCCCCTCCCTGCTCCTATTGGACCCCTCCCCAAATCCCCGCCCTGGCCCCGCCTCTTCCCCCGAGTGTACCGCGTTCCCCCTCCTTCTCCCTCTCCCTCCCTCCCAGCGCTTGCCGCCGTGAAACAGCTGAACAAATTTTTCAGAGAACTATCCACAATGACTCCAAGATCTCTTTCTTGAGTGGTAACAGCCAATTTAGACCCCATTATTTTGTTTGTATAGTTGGGATTATGTTTTCCAATGTGCATTAATCAACATTGAATTTCATCTGCCATTTTGCTGTCCCGTCACCCAGTTTTGTGAGATCTCTTTGTAACTCTTCACAACTTTGGACTTAAAACATAAATCAGAACATAAAATCTGAAAGCATTAAGCACATGCATGTAGAAATTTACATTATGCTTATGCTCCAGGGCTCCCATGGAATCATAAAAAAAAAATCTAGGAATAATATTGGTCTAATAACAGATTTATCAACTAGATTGAGGATTAGCAACTTTGTTGAAGGAAATGGGAATATGAAAAAAGCTCATGTCAGTTGCAGGTGATAACCTCCAAGGATCACTTTTTAATTTAAAAGCAGGAAATATTGGTAGAGATATGGAACTCTGAGGAAAAAGTAGACAAGGTAGATAAATATATAATCCTATTGACTAAAAACAAGATCATTAGACAAGCTTACAAAGAAATCTGAAGGATTTTCAGATTTCAATTGTAACTGGCCATGAAGCATTTTGAGATACTTTTGTATGAAAGATATTACACACATTTGTAAAGTGCTGAACACTTGGAGAGAAAGGCTGAAGCACTAATATACCAAAAGAATCCTGCTGACCGAGCAAATCAATTACTTTCCTCTCCACTGGAACATTTGGTACATTTGTGAACTTCTAAGAAAATGAATCTCAGAAGACAGCAGTACTATAAAATAACCATGGAAACAGGAGGAAGGAAGCATACCTAACAGCAAGTATTTCTCCCCCTCCAACTGTACTTATTTAGCACGCACAGTATGTCCAGGGTCGGTAGCAGGGTCATTATTAAATAGTTTCTCAGTGCCATCTTTCTGCCCCTCTGATTCCCCTGACACAGCTCACAAATTCAGATTTTTCTAGTGGCATCTATATTTTAAAAATATGCCTCTAAATTGTAGAAATAGCATAAATTGAAGTTAATAACTAAATATTTTCCAATGGGCATGCCCCCTACACTCACTAGGAGGTCCTCACTCAAAGTCCACACCTGTCTCTTTTCACCCTCTCATGAAATGCTCAACCTGCTTAATAAAATTGGTGATCAATCCTGCACAGTCAGTTCCGGGCACCTGGTTTACTAGCTGAAATAATCTCACTGGTTTTAATAAGGCTACTCAATGTAGTAAGCACTACATCGTGTAAGTTTTTGCAGCACCGGGCCCCTAAAGTGTACCCATTTCTCTTTTACTTAGATGTTGAAGGATACATTAAATTAAATTGCAGCAAGGGAGATTTAGGTTAGACATTAGGAAAAACTTCCTAACTGTAAGGATTATTAAGTACTGGAACAAATTACCTCTGAGGGATGGTCTAGGTAATACTTAGTCCTGTCTCAGTGCAGGGAACTGGACTAGGTGACATATCAAGGTCTCTTCCAGACTGACATTTCTAGGATTCTATATGATTGTTTTCTAGAGGGAGATTAATATACAAGATTTTTTCCCCCCTCCAAGATAGAGCAACTAAGTTTTACAGAGCAATCTGTTATAATTGCCACCTTTTATGCATCCGAAGAAGTGGGCTGTAGCCCACGAAAGCTTATGCTCTAATAAATTTGTTAGTCTCTAAGGTGCCACAAGTCCTCCTGTACCTTTTAGAAGCTGGTTCAGCAAGATACTTAACCATGTGCTTAAATCCCACTAAAGTCAATGGGACCTAAGCTTAGGGCTTGTCTACACTATCCGCCGGATCGGTGGGCAGCAATCGATCCAGCGGGGGTCAATTTATCGTGTCTAGTGAGGACCGCTGAGCACTCTCCCATCGACTCCGGTACTCCACCAGAACGAGGAGCACAAGCAGAGTCGACGGGAGAGCATCAGCTGTTGACTTACCTCAGTGAAGACACTGCGGTAAGTAGATCCAAGTACGCTGATTTCAGCTACGCTATTTAGGTAGCTGAAATTGCATATCTTAGATCGACCCCGTGCAGTAGTGTAGACAAGCCCTATACTCAAGTGCTCTGCTGAATCAGAATCTTAGTTTGTTTCTTAAAAATGTTGTATTTATTGATTTTTTTTGTATGGAGCTTTGTAGCAGGGTGGTCACCCTGCTCCAGACAGAAAGGGGTTAAAACCAGCTCTGGGAAAGGGCTGTGAGCTAGGAGGCAGGCAGTCTCACTCCAGCCTTGGGGTGGGAAGGACTGGGCTGCCTGGGAGCACAGGGTACCTTCAATAGAGCAGTGCTGGGGAAGAGGCAGGCTGAGCTGGGGAGCTCAGGCCTGGCAACCTCCCAGGCTGAGGCCTGACAGGAAGGCCTAAGGAGATACTGGGGCTTCAGGGAAAGGCAGCAGGTCCAACTCCCTAGCCAATGATAAGTGGCCACTTCAGACTGCAGTTGGGGCTAGATGAAGACAGGCAGTGAGTCACTGAAGCGAGGTGGGCTCAGGGGAATGGGGTTCCCTGGGTGAGGGGCAGCACCCCAAGGTAAGGGGCACCATGGTTTGGGAGGGACGTGGGGCCTATATGTGGTAGAGATAAAGGGACTGCAGAGGGGTAGGTAACAGAGGGCGAGACACCGGCCCATAGAGGGTACTCCAGGGCTGAAAGAGCTAATTCCTGGATGACCAGCAGGAGGCGCCATGCTGGTGAGTGAACGCCGTGCTACAAGCTCTAAAAATACGATGGGCCAAATTCTATTCTAACTTTCCACTGGTTTAAATTCAGAGTAATTTTAACTTCAGTGCAGTTACTTCAGTTATCCTGACCCTATATTTAAAATTACATACCAAAAACATTAAAAGAATGGTAGATTTGCAAAGTCAAGCACCCAAAAGTTAAAAAATGCCAGAAATAAGGTTGCCTGTGCCATGCACTAGGCACTGTACGCACATAAAAATACAGTTATTGCCCAAAGAATTTGTGGTCCTCGATTATCTGACCTTTGTATTATGGGCCTAATCCCTTCCAAATTTCTGGGAATCTTTCCATTAACTTCAATGGGCTTTGCATCAGGCCCTATGTGCCCCATTTAAGTGCCAGATATTACACATACACACTTAATAAAATTAATGTCAGTTCTTGAGTTCTAGGCTACTCTTGGATCTCACTTGTTGGGACCATTAGCACCTGGAAGTACAATGTGACAGAAGTGATGTCCCTTAGCCCTCAGGCACTAGGTAGCAGTGCATGCTGTGTCACTTCTGTGCACCCTTTCTAGACTTGTCAAATACCAGCCCAGGCTCAGAGGAGAATGACACCCCTCTCAGCCTCTTCCAGCATTACTATTTGTCGAAAATAATTTCCCTAATAAGTTTATTATGGTTTATCTTGACTCAGTTTCCACACAAGCATTCCTTTATTAATCCAAAGACCACCTGGATGTTGGTTACATCCAAAATATCAATATAAGCATATACACCCTTATATTCTATATCCTATTAAGAATACATTTATAAGCATTGGCTGAATACTCGCAACCAGATCAGGCCCAGGGGACACTTTCCCATCATGGAATGACTACAGAGGGGTAAGGAAAAGCTCTGACAAAGAACCCCTAGAAAACTTTGCTTTTTATACCCTATAACAAACCAGTGATATCATTGATGGTTATTGGACCTTAGCTATTTAGGGCTGCACTCTGCTCTCTTCAAGGTTTTTCTGCTTATCCCACCTTGCCATATTATTTCCCAACTTCTAAGCAATTCTAACCAATTATTTATTGCACCTGGTGCCCAATCAACCATGTTCTTTATTTCCCAAACCTTAAATAAGGTAATGCTGGTATTGCAAAAGGTCACTACAAGTTTAACACAAACTGTCCTTCTTTCAGTTCATTCTTTTTGGTCATATGCTTTGGACCTATTGCTCATGCTAATATCCAAACTCAATTTACAAATAAAATAAATTCAGTCAGATCTAATGTGGGACTATATTCCTATACAGTTTCTCCTTTCCACTGAACATCTGTTTCCCCCACAGCTGTATTAGTCTGAAAAGGAATCTCATTTTGTTATCTTCTGCTCATATTTATAACCTCCCTTCATATTATTTCTATTGATTGCTATATTTCATCTGCAGTGCACCTCTTGATAAGAGACAGCATGGCTGTTAATGTACGACCATATAATCTTATGAATTCAGGTCAAAGGCTACACTTCCATCTGTAACTGCCTCTCTAAGGTAAACTGTCCTGAGCACAAGTGAGGAAGTGAGGTAGCTTGTTGTTTTTAAAAGATTCAATCAAAATAAACTGAATAGATTCCCAAAATGAACCAAGTGAGGCCACATAATTACCCTTCAAGTACCTTTTTACCTATCCAACTAGCTATGTTTGACCTGCTTTGGAAAAAGCACTGTACCTTAGAACTCAGCCTTAAACTGTGGTTCATTTCCAAAAGCAAGACTGCTCCTCAACCCATGCAAGAACTTGCAATAAGAGGCAACAAAACTCAATCCTTTGGGAGAGGAACTGAGCCCTGAAACTTTATTCTTCTGAAGTTATCATTCTCCACCTGTGTCCTCTTCCCTCCAACAGCACAGAATGCCAGGAATACCCTTAGGCGGGGATGGGTGGAGCAGCCACACAATGAGGCCTCTGCACTTATACACCAGGGAGAGGGCAGAGAAGTATTGGGGCAGACTGAGGTGGCAGGCACTGGTTCTGTCCTGATTCAGCTCCAGTGACTTGCTGCACCACATGTACGGTGCCCGAAGGGACAGTGACTACTATTTTAGTTCAAAGATCAGAACAGCAGCAGCAGTGGGGTTACAGAAGGGCTGTCCCAAAGCCCTAGGGTTTGCCCCTGAGTTTGACTCATAGATTCCTTCTCAGCCTAACCTCCCAATTAAGTCTTGATCCTGAGCCCACTGAAGTCAATGGAAAAGCTCCCATTGACATCCATTGACTACAATGGGTGCAGAATAAGACACTTAGTTGCCAACACATGCCCATTTTCTTTGGCTTTGTACAGGAAAGGAGAAGGAGAATATTATCCTTTTATCATAATGCTGCTCTTTGCAGAGCTGTTTGGACATTTTGTGGCATTTGAGCCACAGGTTTAAGATAGCTCTGTCAGCTGTTATAACACACAACAACACATACATTGTTTACATTCTTTTTACCACTCCCCTCACCAAATCACAGATTTGTCTTCCCCCTAATAAATCACAGTAATGTTTAGGCTAAACTCCATATGAAATTGCTACTTACCTTACAGTAAGTATGATTCTTCATGATGGTCTGTGTGGGGGATCCCACTCATGGTGTGCTGGCACCCCTACACAGAAGTTTGGAAGTTTTACTCTAGCAGCATCCTCTAGCAGTCGTCCATGTGTCCTCAGGCTCTTGTGTGCCCTCTCCCAAGAGCATAATGGGTAGAGCAACCCCAACTGCCAGCCAGTTCCTTTGCCACCCAGAATCTGAATGATAAGACTCCGAGTTGTGGGGATGGAGGATGGGTTATGGGATCCACAGGCCATCTCAAAGAACCACAGTTACTGTAAGGTAACTAACTATTTCTTCTTCTTCTTCGAGCTCCTGTGCATGTGATTAACAAGCATTTCACCTCCTTGGAGGTGTGGGTGAGGAATTTATTGAAATAAGGATGATACGACTGCTCTTCCAACTTGAACATCTGCACCTGCTAACACCTCTAATGAACAGTGTCCAGTACGTATGCACACTGAAGACCATGTTTGCTCTACGTATTTTCACCAGAGGAATCTTGCTGAAGCATGCTGTTGGAGAGATCAGTGCTCTCTCAGAATGAGCTGAAATGTTTGAAGGAGGATCCAGTTGTTAATCTCATAGGCTATTTGAATACAGCTCAAAATTCACTGCGACAGTCTTTGTGACAATATGGATTCACCCTTAGTTTTGCCACCATATGCTATAAATAACCTAAGAGTTTTACTGAAGGGTTTCACTCTGTTCAAATAATACAAAAGGGCTCCCTTGACACCCAACGTATGCAGTTTTCATTCTGCTGGAGAGCTGTGTGGTCTAGGGAAGAAAACTGGCAGGTGGATATACTGGGTAATATGAAAATCAGAACAGACTTAGGTTGTGGTCTTAATGTGACAGTATCTGCATGAAAAACAGTGTATGGAGGTGTAAGAGTGATCTGCCCCTTTAATGGCCTGGGGTAAGGGAGACAAGGAGCAGCCTACCCTACTCCAGGGGAATCAGCTGACACAGCTGAACAGCAGCTCATGATTGGTCCGCACTCTCAGCTGGACAATATAGGAGGGCCCAGCTCTGGGGAGGGAAGAGAACCAGGAGAATACTCTTCTGTAATCCGAGCAGGAGGCTGCAGGCAAATGGGTCTTGTAGCCCTTCCTCCTCCCTCATCCCCAGGATTGGGGAAGGCCCTGCCCGGTAGCTACCAGAGGCCAGAGGGCCCCAGTCTGAACCCTTACCCAGATTGTTGTTGTATTACTTTTTGAACATTGTTTATTTCTTTGTGGAGATAATAAATAGAGCCCTGAAGGAAGGGACAGAAACTAAGTTGGGTCTGGGACAGTACCGTCTTTCTGCTTAATTGATCTGCTAGAACATTGATTTGACCTGGTAAGTGCAATGCTATGGTGTTGATGTGATTCAGAATGCACCATTCCCACAGCAGCATTGCTTCCTGACAAAGAGTGCGATCTTGCCGCTCCCCCTCCCACTTTTCCCCTTCCCTTGTCTGTTTATATAGTACATCACTGTGGAATTGTCCATTACCATCTGAACTGAAAGTTTTTATTATTGAAAAAATGACCTTCAGACTATTTATCTTAGCTCTAAGATTTTTATGTGATCCCATGAATCTTTTGTCAGCCATATCCTGTGTATTTGAAACTGGTTAGGTGAGCGCCCCAGCCCATTCTGGAAGCATTGGTTTTCAAATTTGTGGGATTTAGACTTTAAAAAGGGATCCCTTGAAACACATTGTTGGGATTCATCCACCATTGTACGGATTGTAGGATTTGTTGCAAGAGACTATTCAAGGTGAAGAGGGCAGTAATAGGGCAAAGGAGGGTTAGTGGGTTACAGATTGATATGATGAACCATATAAAGACACTGGATTATGGCTCATTATAACAATCTGTAACCCCCTAACCTTCCTTTATCATATAACTGCAGAGATGTTAACTGCCCAATTCACCTTGAATGGTGTCTTGAAACATGTGTTAACTTTTTATACTAAACAATCTATTTGATCTTGTATTTAGCTGTGACGTTCTGAGTACCTTTCCCAGACCTGAAAAGCTCTGTGTAAGCTCAAAAGTGTACATCTTTCACCAACAGAAGTTGGTCCAATAAAAGATATTATATCACGCATCTGGTCTCTCTAATTGCCTGGGACCAACATGGCTACAACAACACTGCAAAGTTCAAGGTCACAAAGTGTCTGCAGAGCCAAAGACTAAACGCTGATTCCCTGAGTATCAGTCTAGTGCCTTAATCACAAGACCAATGTTCCTTTCTTGCTGTTATCAGTGATTGGACTACAAACCCACATTTGTGAAGGCAGCACCCCCAGCAGTGACAATCATATGGACTGTATCCAATAAATCAGCAAACTGAGCATGTTAGGCATTAGGGTGCTAAGCACACTAGCAGCTCAGCTAACACAGCAATGACTGCAGTATAAAAACCTAGATAGGATAAGACAGCAGTGACCCTTACAGTGAGTGTGTCATTTGAGCCCATCCCATCTTTGTGAATCATTTTTCTTTGTCAGAAGTGAAAGTACTGTTATTTAAATGCTTCCATGATCTGATCTTGAGGCTGTGTCAGACTAGTTGCTTCTGCTAAGAACAAGTTTTAATGTCATGAAAATTCCACATTTTGTCTGGCAAAGCTGTCCATCACAAGGATACATTGCTGCCAATGACAGCCATGCTTCATATTCCATTTTTTTAGAGCAGTCACTAAACTCAGCAGCAGTTGTCCATGCATGTCTATGGCTTCTGTACTAAGCCAGTACTTTGCAAATGCCGTGAAACATCAAGCCATTGCAGATTTTTCCAGCAACAAAATTACAAGGGCTCTTATCAGCTCCAGGCTTGTTGCAGCAGAACTGCACTCTGACTCTTTCTTTCATCTTTTTTCCCCCACAGGGAATGAAGTTATTTAAATGTTAGTGTCCTATTTCTTATTGCAGGCCAGTCTCATCCCAATTCTACACCAAGTTGAACCTTGCTTTCCATTGAAGTTGGTTCTTATTAACTTCTAGTAAGTTTCCAAATAAAAGGATCCTTCTAGTCTCTGCTTAAATGAAGCTATATATGCAGTAAGCAAACAATGCTCTAAATTTTGTTGTGTTTTAAGATTTCAGCAGTCTGGTCTCTATGTTAACTGATTACCTCATATCTGAGGCAAGATGTGAGCAAAACTAATTAAATTAAAATAGATAAGCTTATTCTGATGTTTGCCTCAGGTATATCAATATCATGCTTTCAAAGGCTCAAGACAAGACCCTTGTCATTCATATCACTCATCTGCAAACAGACACTGGCAAAATATTTCCAATAGCTTGAAAGAATGGAAACAGTAACTTCCAGCTGAGAAAAGCTTAGCCCAGTGTAGTGGCTTGGAGTGGTTCCTCCCTTAGAGGGAGGCCATTTTGCCTTGCTACGCCACCAAGTGGCGGAGAACTGACCAACAGGGAATTAGCACCAATAACAGTCAGGCCCAGCCTTCTGGGTGGGGCTGAGCAATATCAAGCAGTCAGGCTCAAGCCCTCTGGGTGGGGCTCTGGGTGCCTCTGGTGCAGAGGCAGACTGTGGCCCAGCTCCCCGGCTGGGGCAGATTGAAAGCCGGCTAGCGCAGGCTGGCCGTCCTAAGGTGGTAGGCTACCACCCCAGGGGTGGGGTTGGCAACAGGGGGTTGCCAGACCCACCCTACTCTACCAGGTCCCAGCCCAGGGCCCTAACAGTGGTAGGGAATCCCACCACTGGGTCAGTGGGGATCCTGCCGAAATAGTGACCATCGTTTCCACAACACAACCGGACTAATGTCTGGTTTCCCATGGCTACTTGCTTACCCCTACCTGTTCGTAAGGCTTCGTTGCTCATGGACCCTCAGGCTCCTTGGGGTACTTGGCCACTTGCAGTTCCAGTAGCTCCTCAGGGTACTCAGCAGCTGGCGGTTCCAACATCTCTTTGGAGTATATGCCTGGTGGCAACTCCTCCAGATATTCCTCTAGAGGCAGGGGTTGATACAGGTTCAGGAGCCGGCAGCAGCATTCAACTCCTTCACTGGCTCTCCCACAACTAAGCTGGATGCCCCGCCTCTTATACTTCCTGTTCCACCCCTATACTTCCAACATGAGGGTTGGGCCCGGCCTGGTTCTGCTCATCAGGGGGCAGAGAGTGGTTCCTCCCAGTCAATGTCAGAGGGAGGTCACTCCACCTTGCTACATATCCCTCTCCTCAAGTCCAGCTCCTGGTCCCCGGGGCTGGCTGACTCATTTTCCCCCAGGTGTGATAGAAAGTCCACGTTCGTGTTGTCCATACCTGCCTGGTGATGGACGGTTAACACGTACGGCTGAAGGATAAGGTACCAGTGCATCAGTCTGGCATTGATTTCCTTCATTATGTTCAGCCATTTCAGGGGAGTGTAGTCAGTCACTAACACAAAGGGGTTGTCCAGAAGATAATACCAGAGAGCATCCACAGCCTGCTTAACCGTGAAAGCCTCTTTTTCGATGAAAGAATAATTCTGCTCATGAGAGAACAGCTTCTTGCTGATATACAGAATGGGGTGCGCCTCCCCATTGATCTCTTGGGAGAGGACAGCCCCAAGTCCCATCTCCGAGGCGTCCGTCTGGATGATGGATGAAGTCAGGGCTGTACAGCACCGGCTCCTGACAGAGGTGAGTCTTAAGGGTCTGGAAGACCTCCTTGCACTCAGCAGTCCAGTGTACATGCTGCAGACTGTCTTTGGTTAGGAGCTCGGTTAGGGGGGCCACAATGGAGGTGAACTGGGGGACAAATTGACAGTAGTAACTGGCTCTCTCAGGAACTGGCGCACTTGTCGCTTTGTGGTGGGTGGTGGGCAGGCCAGTAAGGCCTGGACATTTCCTATGAGGAGAGTGTACCTGTTCTTGGCCCAGTGTGTATCCAAGGTAGGTTGTCTCTTGCCACCCAATCCGACACTTCTTGGGGTTGGTGGTTAGGCCTGTGGAATGGTCGCCACTTAGTTGAGATGGTCTTCCCAACGCTGACTGTATGTCACCACATCATTGAGGTATGCTGTGGTGTAGGAATTGTGGGGCTGCAGGAGGGGATCCATTGGCCTCTGGAAGCTTGCAGGGGTCCCAGGGAGACTGAAGGGCATCAAGGTAAACTGGTAAAGCCCGGTTGGTGTGGCAAATGCGGTCTTCTCTCTCGAGCTTGATTCAAGGGGGATTTGCCAGTAGCCCTTTGGGAGATCAAGGGTGACAATGAAGTGAGCCTCCCACAGGTGGTTGAGTAATTCATCTATCCGGGACATCGGGAACGCATTGAATTTAGAGATAGTGTTGACCCTCCAGAAGTCGATGCAAAAGCTCAGAGTTACATCGGGTTGTGGCACCAACACAATGGTGCTGTGCCACTCGCTCTGGGACCTCTCGATGACATCCAGATCTAGCATTGCTTGCTCTCCTTCTTGATGACCTCCCACATTTGCCGTGGGAGAAGTTGTGTTGCCTCATAGATTACCACTCCAGGGTCAGCCTGGATGGCATGGTGGAGCAGGGGTGATCTGGCCAGATAGGGCAGTGAAGGTTTTAGAGAAGGCCTTCAACAGGCTGCAAGTCTGTTTCTGTTGTTCCTCAATGAGGGTGTCCCCATGGGTGGTTCCTCACGGCCAGCCGCTGCTGGGATCTGGAGCCCCAGGTCTGGCTCAGGGGGTATGGGGAAATCAATAGATTCTCCCGTTCTTGCTATGGCTTCAGGAGCTTGACATGATATAGTTGCTTTTTCTTCTGTCAGTTCAGCTGTCAAATTTCATAAGTTACAGGCCCCACCCAATGGATTACCTCATATGGCCCCTGCCAGCAGGCCAGGATCTTGGACTTACCAGAGAGTAGCAGGAGCAGGACCCGGTTACCAGTTTCAAAAATCTGAAAATGCACCCCCCAGTTATAGGTTCGCTCCTCAGCCTCTTGGGTGGCCCACAGGTTCCCCTTCACCAAAGTCCCGACGTGGGTCAGTGCTCTTGGAGTTGGAAAACATACTGCAGGAATTTCTGAGCTGGCAATGGCAGTGCTCCCTGATCTCGTGTATCATGTAGAGCAATCCCCAGGGCTCATGCCTATAGAGTAGCTTGAATGGGGAGAACTTCATGGAGGACTGAGGCATCTACCGGATGGCCAACAGCAGAGGCAGAATCAGCTGGTCCCATCGGCAAAGCTCTCCCACAGGGAATTTGCTCAGCATTTCCTTGAAGGTCTGATTAAAACACTCAACTAGTCCATCGGTCTGGGGATGTAAGTAATTGTTTGACCCCCAGGAGCCCACACACTTGCCAGCGTAGCCAGGAGGTGAAGTTGGCACCCTGGTTGATAAGAATCTCCCAGGGTAAGCCCACCTGGGCAAAGACCTTCAGGAGCCCTTCCTCAATGCTCTGGGCCGTGATGCTCCATGGTGGAATAGCTTCTGAGAACCGAGTGGCATAGTCCAAGATGACCAGGATGTAGAGGAATCCAGCAACACTCTTTGGGAGGAGTCCCACGAGGTCCATGGTGACCCACTTGAAGGGAACCACAACCACTGGCAAGGGAACTAGGGGACCCTTCGTTACCCCCCGTAGGGCCACTGGCTGGCATTCAGAACATGAGTTACAATAGTTCTTGATGTTCTAATTCACCTTGGGGAAAAAAAACAAAAACCCATGCCAGGACTTGGGCTAGGGTCTTCTTGTGTCCCAGGTGGCTCACAGCAGGGACATCGTGAGCCAATTTCAAAATGGCATGGCAATGACATCGGGGCACCACCACCTGGGTCCAGGTTTCTTGGGTTTGGGGATCCTAGTCAACATGATAGAGACTGTTGTTCGATAGCTTGAACTGGGGCTACTGGTTTGTTCGTTGGGGATTGGTTACCTCTCCGTTGATCATGACTAGCTACTCATATACCCAGCTTAGTGTGGTGTTTTCCCTCTGATCCTGGCTAAAGTCAATGCCCAGGCTGGGGCCCTTCTTACCAGTTGGGGAAGTCCGGCCAGTCCCTTCCCAAGATCACAGGGTAAGCAAGCCTAGGTGCCAGTCCTACCATCATTGGTCACGTCACCCTGCTCATGGTCAGTGGGACCCAGGCACAGGGGTACGGTTTCACATCACTGTGGATGCACTGTAGGCAGATCAAATGAGGCTGGGGTCCGCCAGAGGAGCCAACTGTTGGCGTACGAGCGTCTGCCTGCAGTCCGAGTCGACAAGGTCCGGTAGTCCACCAACAACTACTGGGATTATAATTTTTGCGGTGGGCTGCTTGCAGGCACAGGACTCCCACGTGCAGACCTGGCCAAAGGTACAGCCTATCAGGGAGCATTCCCGCTGTAGGTGTCTGAAACGGCCACAGGAGAAACAGGGTCCTGATTCTGGACATCCGGGCTGTGTCTCCTGGTGTGGCGGGTATGCAGGGGGGCTTGGGTTCCAAGGCCTTCTTTCCATGGGGGCCACTCCAGGCTCTCCTCAATGTGTTGGGGTTGCGCGGTACCCCCTTGTCTACCCTGGCTTCTCGGGTGGACCAGGTGGCGGTCTGTGGGCCAAAGCTCTTCTCCAGACTTGTCAGGGTTGACCAACATCACGGCTTGGATCTCCACCCTGACTGAGGTCTTGGTGGCCACGAAGTCCTGCATGAGGGCAGTGGGGTGGTGTCGGAGCACCCAAGCCCTCCCTCAGGGTGGGAAGATGTGGGTGAATTGTTCCAGGGCGATCTGTTCAGCCACCTCAGCGGCAGAGTGCTGATTGAGCTGGAGCCACCACATGCATGTGTCCTTCAGCTCTTGGGCGACCATCTGCAGTCAGGCATTTGGCGGGTATGCCTTCCCCCAGAACCGCTGTCAGAACATCTCCAGGGTGATGTCTAGCACATTGAGCACTACAGCCTCTACTGTCCCATAATCCCAGGCCTCATTGGCAGGGAGCCCACTGTAGGCTGTTTGGGCCATCCCTGTTAAATATGGGGCCATGATGAACGGCTGCTGCTCAGGCGGCCACCAGAGGCTGAGGTGACCTGCTCCAACGTCATAAGGAAAGCCTTGGGGTCATTTTTGGGTCCCATCTTTGCTAACTGTGTGGGCACAGTAGGCACAGCCGGCATCGCCACACTGGTGGGGCTAGGGATGCTGGGACCGGGCACATCCTCTGGGAAATCTGGAAGTCGGTGCCTATACTCCACCTAGGCGTGCATGGGGCGGTACCAGTGGTGGCAAAGGCAGCCAGGCGGGCATTTGGAAGCCCTGGCCGTGCCAGAAGAGCGCACCCAGCAGCACAGCCAGCAGGTCACTGGGCACCAGCAGGGGCCCATTGACTGTTCTGCCCTGTTCTCGGTGGGCCTGCTCCCTCTAAACTCCTGCACAAAACTCCCATTAGCCACTCCTGTTTGCTAGATTAATACCGTAGGTATTAATCTATAGTAGCTAAAAGCAGAGAGCAGGGATTGTATAACAGCCCTAACTTTTGTTCACAGCAAATAAAATGCTACTTACTGTACTAATAATTTCAGTATTACCAACTCCAAGAGTTCAAAAAACATGAATCAGAACCTAAAAAATATCACGAGGCTGGCCTAAAAATCATGATTAAAAAAAAAAAAATCATGTTGCTTGATTTGTCTTCTGGTTTTAGTACTCCCTGATCACCCCCAGGTCCCTGTGTGTGTGAAGGACAGGTTCACAATACAACTTTAAACACATACAAAATGTGTACACACACAGAAAGGCAGGTCCTGACTTCCCAAGGGAATGGCACTGGGTAGAGTTATGGTGGGGGAGAGGGAAGGTTCCCTCCCCCAGCCTCCCACCTCAGCCCCTGCCAATCTGATCCTGTAGCCTGTCACAGTCCCACTTACCTCTGTAACTCCACTGCACCCCAGCCCTCTCCCTCCAGCAGCTACTCTTGCCTCCAGCCACCTGGGCTCCGAGCTCTATTAATTCCCCCTTCCTGCACTGTGCTGGGGATGACACCTCTGCAAGTGGAAGGCAGTTGACTCTGTTGCTCTGCCCTGCTCAGAGAGTATATGGGCCCACTAACATTGCAGGCAGCTGCTACAACTAACTGCAGCACAAACAGCATAGGGGCCTCTAGTGGGTGATGGGGAAAACTATAGGCAGCTGTTCTGGGCAGGAAATGGTTTTCCCATCCCACAAACATTTTTGGGATTTAGATTTTTCCTATTCTACATAAAACTGAAACTTTTTGTAGTTTTATAATGAAAAATCACAGACAGAGAGAGACTCACCTCAGAATAACCAACGGGTCAGTGGCTAGGGTACTCACCTGGTATGTAGGAGATTCAGCTTCAAATACCTGCTCCAATAAATATTTAATTAAAACGGATCATTCTGGTTTGTGCAGTAATTCATCAGCGTATTTAGTCTTTGCTATGGTATCATCAGGGGTGATCACAGATACTGGATACAAGTGAAATAATGAAAACAGAAGATAATAGAGCCTTTCAAAAAGCAATGATCTTTTGCATAACTTAAGTAGGCAACCTCAGAGGGTGCCATATATATAACGATGCAAGAATAGCACCAGGATTACTATGGTCATATGTAGGTCAATCCCAAACAGCTTCTCTTCTTCTGTGTAGTGCCTGTACCCTTGTTTCCCAAACTCCCAATCCAAAAGGAGGTCCATACAGATGAAAAGCTCTGTAAAAGTTAATTATTTTTATTATATCTGCTCAGTCACGTGCAACTGGTTCCTTTGCGTCTTCTCACATGTGACCCAGGATCCTATACTCCAGTTGCCAGTAAATTATCTTTTGAAACACCAGCGCAGCTGGCACAAAAAAATATGGGGCACATTTTGGCAACTGAGGGCACCTGGCTCTTGTGGTTGTGCAGAAATGGGGACTTCTGGAGGAGGAAATTATACAGATTGGCAGTTTTGTGGAATGAATACAGCAAATAAACAAACAAGCAGTGTAGAAGCAATATCTACTACTGTTCCTCCCAGGGCAGAATTTGCAGGTTACTCACCATCCCTACCTGGTTTAGGTCAATGTAATGTTCATAACCCTGACCTGTAACACAAGAAAAATGCATAAACATTGCCAGGGAGAAATCTAACATTGTGCTGGTGGAAAAAATGTTGTATGCTGTAAAATATGGATATGTGACTTAATAGTTTCTCATTGTTCTCAATCCTGTTATTGTTTTCCTTGCTATTTATGTTTCCAAGGCAAAATTCCAAAGGGCGATGGAAAGTGAATGGTAGAGTGAGATTGTGAAGTACTTTCAGACCCCTGTGGTGATTTTCCAATTATAAGTTTGTTACTCCTATAGGACCTGATTCGGCAACCTTCACTTATGTAATAGCTCCATTGACTTCCATAAGAATATTCAGGTGAGCAAGGACTAGGAGCATCAGCAGGGCCATCACCACCCAGCCAACATCTAGAGGTCATTGCCTTGGGCTCTTGTCACTTCTCATATTTTTCTGACTGATGCTCTTGCCACTAAAAATCAAACTTCCTCTGCTCCAGGACCTCATTCTCCCTGCCCACCATGCTCCATTCTCCCGTCACCCTCAAAACAACTTTTCTTTCTCCCCACTCCTGTCTCCTCTGCCCCTACCATTCATCGTCAGAAGTCCCAATCCCTGTATTTATTTGGTAAGGTATTATAAATATATATGCAAAGTACTCCACTTAGGAAGGAACAATCAATTACACACATACAAAATGGGAAATGGCTGCCTAGGAAGGAGTACTGCAGAAAGGGCTCTGGGAGTTATAGGGGATCATAAGCTAAATATGAGTCAACAGTGTAACACTGTTGCAAAAATAGTGAACATCATTCTGGGATATATTAGCAGGGGTTTTGTAAGCAAGACATGAGAAGTAATTCTTCTGCTCTACTCTGCCCTTATAAGGCCTCCACTGGAGTATTGTGACCAGTTCTGGGAACTGCATTTCAGAAAAGATGTGGACAAGTTGGAGAAAATCCAGAGAAGAGCAACAAAAATAATTAAAGGTCTAGAAACATGATCTAGGAGGAAAGATTGAAAAAATTGGGTTTGTTTAGTCTGGAGAAGAGAAGACTGAGAGGGGTCATGATAATAGTTTTCAAGTACATGAAAGTTATTACCAGGAGGAGGGTGAAAACTTGTTCTTGTTAACCTCTGAAGTTAGGACAAGAGGCAACAGGCTTACATAGGCTCACCCTGCGAATTATATGGACAATTAAATAAAACATTTAGTTGTACAACATGCAGCAAGGGTAGTTTAGGTTGGACATTAGGAAAAACTTCCTAACTGTCAGGGTAGTTAAGCACTAGGAACAAATTGCCTAGGGAGGTTATAGAATCTCTGTCATTGGAGATTTTTAAGAGCAGGTTGGACAAACACGTGTCAGGAACGATCTAGTTATTACACAGTCCTGCATTGAATGCAGGGGACTGGACAAGATGACCTCTCAAGGTCCCTTCCAGTCCTACACTTCTATGATTCTATATGTATTTAGGTTCTGTGTTATATCCTTAATTTTAAAGGAAAATAAAAATCTGTAGTTAGTGCTGTTAGTCTAGGTAGGGTGCTATGCTATCATTATGCTGTGCTGTAATGATTTACCTTTGGAACACAGATGACCTGTGCCTGCTGACAGTGGGGGAGCACAACTCTGGAACAGCTCAAGTCATGCCCCCCAATCCCCAGCAACCCATCCCCTCCTGGAAAGTAGCAGCTCCTCCTGCAGCTCCCAGCTGTTCCTCTGCTCCTGCCTCTGCCCTCTGCATCTCCCTACCCAGTACAGCTCGCTGGCTCAGCTGCTTTGCAGGGAAGGTGCCCGGCCACATCATGTGATGGAGCAATCTGGGAGGGCAAGTGATCCTGCAGTCCCCCCATGCATCACCCCTGCGGGAGTGTTAGTCATAAAAAGGAATTTGAAATGATTAACTGTGTGTTTGCATAACTGTCTTATGGCAAAGACTGGTACACCTCTACCCCAATATAATGCCGTCCTCGGGAGCCAAAAAAAATCTTACCGCGTTATAGGTGAAACTGTGTTATATCGAACTTGCTTTGATCAGCCGGAGTGCGCAGCCCCACCCCCCCGGAGTGCTGGTTTACCGCGTTATATCCGAATTCGTGTTATATTGGGTCACGTTGTATTGGGGTAGAGGTGTACTGGATTCCTAAGAAAAGAAAGTGAATCCTATTATAATTTCTATTTTTAGTATTTAGAGCATTCCTATAGAAAATCCATCTGTAGTCTCTTGCACGGATAGGAATTTATGGTCTGTGCAAATACTTTATCAGATAGAGGAATTCTGTAGCACAGAATTGGAAAAATAAATTGACTTATCTCCAATCTATGTAGTTTACAGACAGACCTCACTTACTCACTGAGTACAGTAAAGATTAATCATGATAAAGGTTTCTTCAGGGAAAATGGAAGAGTTTACATGGGAGCTGAGTCCATGCTTTTATAGGCAGAAGAATTCTCTTGTGTTCCTTCTACAAATTTTATCTAAAACATAAACCATGGCATGATTCTATCTAATGAAGAGTCTGATAGTAGTGTCCAAGAAGCAGTTTTTTGCAGGAAACCGCTGTATTGGTAAAAATGTATTGGAAGGAAGGTTGCCATGGTAAGGAAGAAAAAGCTGTGCTGCTAGTTAAAAACAAGCTATGCAAAAAGTGGTTTATGTCACCAGGCTCTGGAAGTTGAATTAAACAGAAGTATTTATTTTGATCATTGCTTAGAGGCCACAGTGAAGGCTGACACGATTTCTGCCAGTATTTTTTATCATCTATTACAATGATTTTTCTAAACTGCTTTATTCTGTATGACCACGTGCCCCCTTCCTGTGCACACATCTTATTCACCGGTGGCACTGGGTCACCAGTACAGCTTTTTTACCCTTCTAATCATCTACTCCATACACTTGACTGTAAATATCAGATGATCTTGGCTGCTTTTCTTATTTCAAGGGCCCTGCAGATCTCTTCAAAATCACTGACTGATTTCACCTCTGGCTTCTGGGTTTGAAAAACGACTAAACTTTTATGTAACTCAGGTTTGTGTTATGTTTACTTAACGATAGCATTCAATAACCTTTCTTATTCTTACTCCAGTAGAGCCAGCCTAAGCCTATAAGAGCCCAACTGTGCTTCCTCTCTTCACAGGAGTCAACCCATGAACCTTCTCGCTCCCCTTCTCAGAGCCATCTGACAGTCTGTTAAATTCAAACCTCTGAAGTTCCAAATGAGCAATCTGGGTGGAGATTCCATCCAGGAGTCCAAGCTTCTGTGGGTAGGTCTACACTGCAGTTAGACACCTGCGACTGGCCCGTGCCAGCTGACTCAGGCTAAGGGGCTCGGGCTAAGGGGCTGTTTAATTGCAGTGTATATTTCCAGGCTAGGGCTCAAGCCCAGAAGCCTACACTGCAATTAAACAGCCCTGGGAGCCCAAGCCCTAGTCAGCTGGCATAGGGCAGCCGCGGGTTTTTAATTTCAGTGTAGACATACCCTGAGTCTTCCTGCATCCTGTGGTGTATGTTCTTTTGGTCTTCATCCCGTAACATACCTCATCATACATTTTTTCTTAATATATCATATGACAGAATCACATATCAAACAATTTTCAAATCATAGTTCCTGTCTACACTGTGTAAAAGAAGAGAGCTGTCAGGGGGCAAGTAAACAAACAAGGGAAACAACAGTCCTTCAAATAATCTGCAACAGATCTCTTATCTACAATTTGGATCCCTATGACCTGTCACATACTGAAGTCATGTTAACATCAGTGGCATCTTCACATCTATGCAAATATGATCCATAATGCAGGCCAGAAAGAAGAATTCTGCATATATACACAAACACACACACACACACACTTTTGCATCAGTCTTAGGAGTTTCAGACAAAAACATATGTGCGGAAGCTGAAGGGATGAGAAATAAAAGTCTTAGATCTCAGAATGAATCATCTCAGTGAGAGAGGTTAATTACACTTGAAAGACATCTACATCATACCAGAATTGTCCATGCTGGTGTAATAAGAATTAGTAACTCTCAAGCTAAATTTGTGATGTTAAAGAGAACCAAGTCTGGCCCAATAAGGAGTAATAATGCCTGTGCTAAACCTGTAACATGAGAGAGGGAGAATAGCTCTAGAGAGGATGCCAACTTCTAAATTAAAGATGTAACCTCAAATTTTAATTGTTCCCAATTAATACTAAATTGTTAACGCTAAGGATGCAATAAACCAAACATAAGTTTTCATGTTTGAGCCTCTAGATTCGTTACAGACAATTTAATTTAGTAGAGGACCCTGGATGACATTTTGAATGATAGAATCAAACTTTATTTAACTGAAAAATTATTTAAACAGGCATATAGTTACCATTTACACAGGTAACACAATTATACTCACATTCATAGATGGAATGGTGTAGCAATGGGTGATCTATTCACTGACAACAGAATAAAGTATAGGCTTTTAACCCTGTAACTTAACAGTATCCTTTTGATGTTAATTGAAGCTCTCCCCAATTTTGCAATGTTACTCCTTTTTATAACCCATTATAATATTAATTAACATAATCATATCTACATTTCTGCCACCTTGTTATTGGCTCTTTACATTACACATTATTTACATTAACATCTTCACCAATGTCCTTCCCTGTCTATCAGTATAGATAGCATTTTAATAAAACATTCAAAATTCTCAAAACACTCATTAAAAACCTTGCTAAAATCAGTTATACCCAAAACATAACCGCAATGTAACCCTGGGTCAAGTCCTTGCTAACTTCAGTTTTCCAATCTCACTGTATCCAACTTATCTCTCACTTTTACTCACACTAACAAACTCCATTTTCCATACTCCTCTATATTTAGCCTTAATTAGGCCAAAGCCTAATTTAACATATTTCTATTTAACATAACCAAGCTACCCTTCTATAGGCTACAAGGGTTAAATTCTGCACTGTCTTACACTCTACACAACCCCATTGAACTCATCAGGGCTGGAGGGGGTATAAGTCAGAATTTGGCCCTACAATTTTAACTCAATTTACCAAAAAGGGGGTTAATAGTTTCTGAGTTTAGACTTTACAACCTGTCTCTCATTATAGACCTGCAGGAATTAATAAGATCTTAGCAAGTGAACAGTATCCTTACTCCAGTACTAAAGGAGCTAACAACTTCTGAATTAGGGGCCAGATTTTGGCAGCAAAGAGGACAGAGTGAGAGAACTCATGCCTACTTAGTCATGGCTTCTTTACTGAGATGGGGAATGCTGTTTGTGGTAATGGTTTTGTGATGTGGACATAGGTTCACTAGGAACTTGATAGATACTACCAACGTATTTCATGTAGGCCACCAAAGAACCATATGAAGGTGTAAGCGTGTGGGACTCATGACCAGCAGGAGACGCCGCAGGGGTCTCAGGGAATTAGCTCTTTTCCAGTCTGGGTGCCCTCTGCAGGCTGGTGTCCCACTCGTTTCTGGCCCCGTGTCCCTCCCAGACCCCAGTGCCCTTTTATCTGGGGTGCTGCCCCCTGGCAATACTCCACACACTCTGCCTCTGGGTCTCCCCTCTCTGGGGAACCCCCAAACCTCTAATCCCCACCTTGCCTCAGTCTGGGCTACTGACAGTCATCACAAAGCCCCCGCTCCCTGGGGCAGACTGCAGTGTAAAAGCCACTCATCATAGGCAAGGGGGTTTGGACCTGCTGCCTTCCTCTGCCTCTTAGTACCTCTATCGGCCTTGGACCAGGCCCTGCAGCCTGGGGAGTTGCCAGCCTGGAGCTGCCCTGCTCCTCTGGCCTGTCCCCAGCCCTGCTTCACTCCCAGTACCCTTTCTGCAGACAGCCAGGCCCTGCTCCCTCCAAGACTGGAGAGAGAGACTTCTAGGCCTCTGGCTCACAGCCTTTTATACAGGCCAGCTGTGGCCTGATTGGGGCGGCCGCTTCCCCAAATCAGCCCAGCTTAGCAGCTCTCAGCCACAATCTTCTCCCAGGGCTGACTTTAACCCCTTTTCCACTGGAGTGGGGGAGCCGCCCCACTACAGAAGGTAACAGGTTTTGGTCATGACCAACTCAACCTGGTCTTGATGCTAAACTGGTTACCAAGGGATTATCTATACTGCAAAGTAGACATCCGAGGCTGACCCTTACCAGCTGACTTGGGACCCTTCCACCTTTGCATGGTCCTGGAGCCCAAGCCCAAACATTGACACCACAATTAAAGAGCCCTTTAGCCCAAGCCCCACAAGCCTGAGTAGCTGGCACAGGCCAGCCGCGGGTGTCTAAGTGCAGTGTAGACATATTGTAAGGGGCAATCCCTCCTATCCAAGTATCAACCCCTGGCCCATCCAGTCTCTGGGATTTAACCTACAAGTTATTGGCTGGACAAACTGTGCTCCTCATTGTAGAAACTAATTCCCAGACTAGGTTCGTATCCAATTGTGTATTTATCTCATTTCAGAAAGTAATTGTTAGCTAACCATAGCAAGCCTTTCATGGAAGTAAATGTTTAACATATCATGGCAGTTGCTTCCTTTCTTTAGGCAGTTACTGGGTGAGCTATTATTATCATTGGTTCAATAGTTGGATTCCTTCCAGACTGACATGCCAGCCGCCAGCCTGAAAGATTTGTGGGCTGAGCATTCATGATCCACTACTTTAAGTCTACACATTCTGGCTATGCTGGGGGCAGAAGAATGTTTGATGAAACCTTGAAGGAACTGTCATGACATCTTACTGCCAAAAAAAAAAGAAAAGAAAAGGTGTCTTGCAGTACTGGTTCTGGTTTCAACAGTGAGACCGGATTACAGGAAATACAATACTGCTTTTTATTGCAGGATTCATTGAACTTGCGGCTTTGTTTAGCCTGGCAAAAGTGTCCAATGGTCACAGTCACAAACATTTGCTAGTGTAACCAGCCTTCCTTACACTCAAGGTCAATAGAGCTGTCCTATTGATTCAGCTCTAGCACATACCTAGCAACTACCATATATAGCTCTCAAGACTTCCTGACCAAATAAGAAGATAAATAGGCATTTTTTCTTATGCATTTATAAAATGCCTGCTCAGTTATGACTGCAGTGTTGGTACCAGTGTTATAATAGAAATCTCCACTATAGATGAGCACTGCCTCTGTTTGAAACACTAAGCCCCTCTGACACATCAGTGTACTACAGTGAAAAACATACTACAGGACAGGTCCAACAAAGAAAGTAACAGAATGCCACTAGCCATCACCTACAGCTCCCAATTAAAACCTCTCCAGCGCATCATCAAGGATCTACAACCTATCCTGAAGGACTATCCCTCACTCTCATAGACCTTGGGAGACAGGCCATTCCTTGCTTACAGACAGCCCCTCAACCTGAAGCAAATACTCACCAGCAACTACACACCACACAACAGAAATACTAACCCAGGAACCAATCCCTGCAACAAACCCCATTGCCACCTCTGTCCGCATATCTATTCAAGGGACACCATCATAGGACCTAACCACATCAGCCACACCATCAGGGGTTCGTTCACCTGCACATCTACCAATGTGATATATGCCATCATGTGCCAGCAATGCCCCTCTGCCATGTACATTGGCCAAACTGGACAGTCTCTACGCAAAACAATAAATGGACACAAATCAGACATCAAGAATTGTAACATTCAAAAACCAGTAGGAGAGCACTTCAATCTCCCTGGACACTCAATAACAGACTTAAAAGTGGCCATTCTTCAACAAAAAAACTTTAAAAACAGACTTCAATGAGCAACTGCAGAACTGGAATTAATTTGCAAACTGGACACCATCAAATTAGGCCTGAATAAAAACTGGGAGTGGCTGGGTCACTACAAAAAGTAATTTTCCATCTGTTGATACTCACACCTTCTTATCAACTGTTGGGAATGGGCCACATCCACCCTGATTGAATTGGCCTCGTTAGCACTGACTCCCCACTTGGTAAGGCAACTCCCATCTTTTGATGTGCTATATATTTATATTTTTCACTCCATGCATCTGAAGAAGTGGGTTATAGCCCACGAAAGCTTATGCCCAAATAAATTTGTTAGTCTCTAAGGTGCCACAAGGACTCCTTGTTGTTTATACTTTAGATCTATAAATTCAGTAAATGAGTAGAGCTTATTTCCTTCAAATAAATATTTTGACAAACATGTCCTTTTATTTAATATCCGTCACTTCAATACACTTCCCAATAGCTATTTAAGCCTTTGTCTCTTTAACTTTATCCACAGACAGAGCTTTACACAAGAGTGAGATCAGCTTTTGTTTATGATAATTACATTTTGGTATGTTCTCTGTGTGCTTTAGCTACTAGATTTTTCCAGCTGTTAATCTCTAGAGATTTTAGATAGTGCCTAATTTGCAAGCAGCAGAAAGATATTTCCTTCCTAATCACCAAACGCCAGAGCACAAGAATTTCAATACTTCCATCACTTTAACAAAGCATTCAAACCCAACTTGCTGTTCCAATGTAACGTGTGCTTAGTCTACGGCTCTTATTGAATAGCAAAATGCCCATTTTATTTTCAGATGAGAAGAAACAGGCCCCAAATAACTAAACCCAACGTTATTGAACCTAACTGGCTGAAGTAATGTCTGTCAGATATCAAGACAAACCTTCAGTGAAGGAATAAAATCTGAAACCTAGCATTTTTCTTAGTACACTGTGGTTAATATTTAACTGGTGAAAAAAAGAGTTTGTGTAGCAAGAATATATTAGATTCTACCTTTCAGTAGCAGGACAGAGCTTTCAAATCCTCTGGCACATTATTCTCTTTTAATTGCTCATTTCCTCTCTGTTGTGACTCCTTATGTTAGAGATGGCCAGATAACCCTTGCTCTTAATAAAATAGCAAAGCTAGTTCAAAAAACACCTTTCTAATCCCAAGTGAGGCACAAATGCACTCACATGCAATAGAATTAAAGTTCATCAGAAAATTAGTCACGTCAAATCAAATACTGTTAAAAAGACCCATGATATAGTGTCATTTTTAAAGGGTTATTCTCTGAGACAATTTTTGGCGGCAATATTGGCTGCTCAGTAGAGGAGCTGGCTTGGAGTAAGCTTGCCACCATCAGAGACACTACCCTCCCATCCTTGGGTGACAACTGGACTCAGTTGCCCCCTCTCTCCTTCTGCTCTGCCCCTCCAGCCCATCCCTACAAATCAAAAGTCATGTAGTCATGGGTTTTGTCAGTCCCAAGGGATGTTCCTGGGAAGATACAAGGAAAACTAGAAATAACATAACATAAGAATGACCATACTGGGTCAGACTAAAGGTTCATTTAGCCCAGTATACTGTCTTCCGACAGTGGCCAATGCCAGGTGCCCCAGAGGGAATGAACATAACAAGTAATCATCAAGTGATCCATCCCCTGTTGCCTGGCAAACAGAGGCTAGGTACACCATCCCCGCCCATCCCGGCTAATAGCAATTGATGGACCTATCCTCCATGAATTTATCTAGTTCTTTTTTGAACACTGTTATAGTCTTGGCCTTCACAACATCCTCTGGCAAAAAGTTCCACAGGTTGACTGTGGGTTGTGTGAAGAAATCATTCCTTTTTTTGTTTTAACCTTTGATATTGTGGGAGAGGGACGGAAAATCTGTGATTCCTTTATATTTTCTTAACAATCTTCACGCTGAAATGGGGTAGGAAATTACATTCTCAATATTGAAACTGAGATTAATGTTCACATTATTTAGAGGTCCCCACACTCAGAAGCCCAAAGGGCAGCTTTACCAAGAGGTCATGCAGACACAGCCCCTTCCAGGGTTTCATTAAGGAGGCCCACAAATTGGATTAAGTCCTTCTCCAGAGCCAGCGCTAGAGGCATAAGCATACTAAGCAAGGTGGCCCCCTATTCACTTATGTGTTGTGCGGGAGGGCAAAAATTATTCCTGCTTAGGGCCCTCAATGGGCTAGCACCATCACTGTCTTTCTCCATCCATGTTTGCCCTGAATCACATCAAGCAAGTTAAAAATCAGTGACAACACGTACCCATGGGGCTATACATAAAAGCCTTTAGAACAAAGTTAGCGTGAGAAGTCTCACCACAGAAAGGGTTACAATGTGATCTTTCATCTAATGTACATGCTGTGTGCTGAGGATGAAACACTTAAATATATTTTAAAAAAGAAAGAGGTTGTTATTCCCCGTAAAATAAAACACCCAATATCTGTTTATGCCAGATTAGACAGAGATAGTAAATTGTTATTAAACTGTGAAATTCTTCAACATCACATGGGGTCAGACATAACAGAGTTTAGAACTAACTCAGTTTTCCAACCTAATTACATGGGCAATTTACAGCTGTTCAAAGTGATGGACTCTTGAAAGAATAAAGCCTTTTAAATAAGACAATTTAAGAAAAAAATGTTATTTGCTTTCAAAAATATGTAACTACTGTTTTCTGTTTTTTCCCTTCTACATTCCACAGCTGGGTCCCAAAAATTCCACCCAAAAAGATATCTTGTTCTGCTGTGTATTACTTTGGTATTAGATCTCCCAAATTATGGTCAACATAAGTATGGAAGACTTCAAGTTAACACTGGGGTGCTGCAGACAGCAGTGCTGTGATTCAGTAGGTGCCACTCTTCCCTTCTGAGTTGGTATTGGATTAGAGCCCCTGCATGGTGGTAAGGTACAGTGACATGTAAAACAGAGGTCACTGGTGACCATCCCATACCAGTTTTTGTAAGATTAACATATTAAACCCAATATTCTGCCCAAATTCCACTTTGGATAATTACATTCCACTATTTAAATTCACCCTCTTTAGCTTTTGTTGGAGAAGTTATTCTTCACTTTATCTCCTAACTTGTCTCCTAGTGTTACTTTGATAGTTCCTGCATTTCAGCAGCGACTAAAGTATATATTTCACGTTGCGAAATTAGGTATCCAAAGTGCTATATTAACCCAATATATTTTTAGAGCTGTGCTACACGGATGATCTTTGTTTCATGGAATTTTGCAGCAAAATGTTTGCTTTTTCCCCTTGATTCTCCTTCCAATTTTGCTTTAGTTACAATTTCATTAAGATAGCTATTGTGATATAAATACACATTTCTCCATGATTTCAGTACAAAATACATCTTTATTCTAGAAACTCATCTTTGCTTGGAAAGAAGCCTGGTTGTGCTTGAAAAATGACCCGTTTTCAAGTTGAAATCTTGACATTTTGCCTAGTTTTCCTTTTCCTAACAAATATTTCATGTAACTCTAATTTCCTTGTAATTTCAATACAAAACACATCTTTACTCTAGAGACTCATTTTTTCTTGGAAAGAAGCCTAGTTTTGCTTGGGGGGAAAAAAGGTCCATTTTCAAGCTGAAACCTTGTAATTTTGCCTTGTTCTGCTTTTCCTTATAAATATTTTTCCTAACTCTAATATTACCTATTGTTGTACATGTATAATGCACAACAGAAATGTCTTGTGAAGAGAATAATCTTGATTTGCTGCTGGGGTTTTTTCCTCAGACACTAGATGTCAGCATAACACACTTATCTATAATTTTAGTACTCTTCAGCTGTTGCTGTTGTCTGGCAATTGTAATCCAATCCAAATGCTGTCATATGTTTTACAAAAAGCCAACCTAGAATGATATCATTTAAGCCACATAAAAATGTGCTATCAAAGAGGTAGTGATGGTTTGAATACAAGAGAGGAATGAGGAACTCTCAAATTCTAATCCCCGTTTTGCACAGAGTATCTGTGTGGTCTTCCTGAAATCACTTGATTTCTGTGTCTCAGTTTCTCCCCTCTGTCAGTTGGGTGTGTTACAATACTTCATCACCAACCACACTGGGACATTATAGTGAATAATCAATTAGGGCTTAATTGTGAGCTGAGGAAAACACTTGTGAAGGCTTTGGCGTGGTGGACAGAAAGCCTGGGTTCTGTTTCTGTCTTGTCCACTGACCTGCTGTGTGAACATGAGCAAGTCACTTCACCTCTCTGTGCTTCAATTTTCCCTTCTGCTCTTTGTCTTTTCTATTTAGATTGTAACTCTTTGGGGTAGGGACTGTCGCTTATTATGTATGTACACTGCCTAGCACAGTGGTGCCACAATCTCATTTGTGGCCTTTAGGTGCTACCATAATACAAATAATAATATTAAAAGCTGTGAGCTTTGTTACCTTAACAGGAGTGCTAACTCACTGCAATCAAAGTAGTTTTATTCTCCACAAACACTCTTTCATTGAGGTCTGCAAAATGCAATCATGCCAAAAAAGGGGTGTTTGCAGACAGCCAGTCTTCCTCTTGATAGTTACTGCCGATATAATCATTTGAATAAGTTTTGTTATCAGTCAAAAAGCTAAACACTGTCTACCTCCAAACCAGCTGACTTTTACCCTCAATGCTCAGACTTCCTTATACTAAGTACTTGGAAAACTCTGCTACATATAAAAGTATTATACATCGTGTCCAGGATTTCCAGGCGTCTGGTTTTCGACTAAAAGTCTGGTCAGCAGCGCAGCGGGGCTAAGTAAGGCTCCCTGCCTGTCCTGCCTCTGTGCGGTTCCTGGAAGTGGCCGGCATGTCCAGCTCCTAGGTGCAGGGGCAGCCACAGGGGCTCCACGTACCCCACCTCGAGTGCTGGCTCTGCATCTCCCATTGGCTGGGAACTGCAGCACGCAGAGCCCCCTAACCCCTCCACCTAGGAGCTGGAGGGACAAGCCAGCCACTTCCGGGAGCTGCCTGAGGTAAGTGCCGCCCAGCTGGAGCCCGCACCCTGAATCCTTGCTCCAGGTTGGAACCCCCTTCCTGCACCCTAACTCCCTCCCAGAGCTCACACCCCAACCCCCTACCCCAGCCCGGAGCCTGCACCCCACACCTCCTCCTGCTCCCCAATCCCTGCCACAGCCCTGAGCCCCCTCCTGCACCCCAACTCTTTCCCAGAGCCTGCACACTGCACCCCCCTCCCGCACCCCAACCCTCTGACCCAGGTTGGAACCACCTCCTGTACCCTAACTCCCTCGCAGAGCCCGTACCCCGCACCCTTTCCTGCACCCCTACCCCCTGCCCCAGCCCTGAGCCCCCTCCTGCACCCCAACCTTCTGCCCCAGCCTGGAGTCCCCTCCTGCATTCCAAACCCCTTATCCCTGGCCCCACCCCAGAGCCCGCACCCCAGCCGGAGCCCTCACCCCCTCCCACACCCAACCCCCTGCTGCTGCCCAGTGATGAGGGTGGGGGAGAGCGAGTGATGGAGGGAGGGGGGATGGAGTGAGCAAAGGGCCCGTGGTCTTGGGGAAGGGGTGGGGCCTCAGGGAAGGGGCAAGAGTGCTGGATTTTGTGCGATTAGAAAGTTGGCAACCCTAATAGTGTCACAATAGATCTGTAACCTGGATGACATATGTATATTTAGACTAAAGATCTCCTAGTAGAGTGATGAAGGAGATTTTCAAAAGCATAAATGGAAGTTTAGGGACTTAACTCCCACTGACTTTCAATGGGAATTAGGCACCTAACTGCTCTTTGAAATTCTCCTCTAAAATACCTTGCTTTTAAGAAAATGAAGCTACACAACACCACACTAGGTATGCAATACCAGCCTCACTCACTAGAGAGCAGAGACATCTTACTAGGTAAAAATTGGTTTTAGGGTTGTCACTGGCTTAAAGACCCAACAATTAGCTTTAATTACACTAGTGGGCTGAAATGTATCATGTTTTTTTGAACAGTGAAGAATAAAAATCAAACTTTGACAGCCCTTGTATCTGCAGCTCCAGGTATGCTTCTTATTTTTAAGCCTGAAAATATATTCTAAGCTCCTGGGATCTTTGTGTTTCAAGTTTAATGTGTAGTCTCAAGAAGCGAGGTGTGCTTCCTGGCTGACAACAACCAAGAGGTATGAAAGAGGGAGCTCCTGAGGCCTAGGATGGAGGACAGAGGGTAAAGAAGAAACTAAGATGTGGGAGAGACCAAGATGGGAGGTGGAGAAGAAAGATGTTGGGGTAGACAAGATAGGCTGCCGGACTCTTATTATGGAACATGATGGGTGATCCTAGTAACACCTATATAGCCTTGCCTAATTTGTGTATTTAAAGGAAATTCAAACCATCACTCACTAATTAGACCAGACATGTTGTTCCCAGTATGTTTGATAGGAGATATTTAAAGGACTGGGGTCTAACAAAAGTTTATGTGGTTAAAAACAGACATAATTGTGTCTTACAGGGTATGTACTGACATTTTTCATTAAAACTTCAGCAATCTACCAAGTTGCCTCGAAGAAAGAATCTCCTTAGAGTTAGCCCATTCTTGCCAGAAAACGTTAGTAGCTTTTTTTTTTTTAAGGGAGGGGGCCTCAGAGTGTCAATATAGAGCAGGTTAATGAACAGAGCACAAAACTAACTTGAGCTAAACGAGACTATCAGAGAACAGAACACAGTAGGAATAATAAGACTTGAGAACAATAAATGTAAATGATTTAATGATTTTTAAGGACACAACACCTGTCCAGTCTGGTTAAGGACAACCAACCAAGTATATTACCTCACACGAGGGTTAAAATTCCTCCATTGGTTGAGTCACTGGTTTGTAAAACAGAAAACAGCTGTTTAGAGGATAATGGGTGAGGTTCCAGAGGCTTCTGCTAATGTTGTTATAAACCATACAATTAAAATCACATCCAAAAAACACAGCATTATGTGCTGGACAGTTTTCCAAAAGAGTACCCAGACTTTTAATAGAGAAGCATACTCATTCCCTTCCCACAGTAGGCATAAGCATTCATTGAACTGAGTTAATATTGATCAAAATCAGCCTCAACCATTATTGACCAGCCTTTAAACAATTTCCTTAACAAGCAAATCAGGCTTCACATTTTCTGAAAATAAAATAGCAACCCCAGCAGGCATAATGACTAAGAAAACCTCTCCTCTCCAGTCAGTTAGTTTATATGTGTAATCTGCAAGGGTTTCTTGTATAAAAAAAAAGGGGGGGGACAGATTCTTTTGCGATAGCTATTGAAATAGGAATGTTTGTTTCTTGATGTCTCTGCAGTCTATTAACTTTTAGAGATCACATGCAGTCTTGCTTGCTGTTTTCATTATGAGGAAAGAGGAAGAGACAAGGCAAAGAGAACTCCGCAGAACAAAAGCCAAAAAAAGGAGACTAAGTGTATCATTTAGTTCATAATCCCCAGCATTACTGCTATTCAAGGAAACAAACACTTTAGTCATCAGTTTCCACAGTCTATACTGCTTTCTCTTACTAAACTCCACTACAGAGATTTTCCTGAGCAGACAGCAAAAACAGATATGGACACTTTTCTTAATGACTTAAAGATCTGGACTTTTTTCTTTCACATCAACGGCATATTTCCCCTTGGGCTCATTAAGAAAACTATTAATACTTTCCAGGGCTTATCCTCCCTTAGGCCACTGAACAGCAGGGAGATTGGAAAGGTTATCAGCTCCAGTCCATACCCAGATTCACTTGTGATCTAGGCCACAGATCCAAGCCAGCAAGCCCCAGAAGAGAAAGGATGCTGTGGAATAGCTACAATGGTGCAAATGATGCAGTCACCCCAGGGCCCACAAGCAGGGCCGGCTCCAGGCACCAGCCGAGCAAGCTGGTGCTTGGGGCGGCAGATTGAACGAGGCGGCATTCCGCCCAATCCTAGGGCGGCACGGCCGCTTTTTGTTGTTGTTGTTGTTCTACTCCGGCTGCCCTGTAGGGGGCGGCGGCCCGGAGGACGGGAGCGCCCTGCAGCAAGCCCGGCAGGGCAGTCATCGTCCTTCCCTCCCTGCTGACCGGAGCGGAGCCCTCCTGGCAGGCGGTAGGCGGCGCGGCGGGAGGGGTCGCGAGGCAGTGCCCCGCTGTAGCCCTGGCCGCCTCCCTTCTCTCTCTCTCCCGCCCGCTCCCTCCCCCCGCTAGCCAGTCACCCCCCTTTTTTTTTTTTTTTTGCTTTCCCGTTCTGGCCGCGGCCGCCCCGTTTTTTTCTTTTTTGCTTGGGGCGGCCAAAAAGCCAGAGCCGGCCCTGCCCACAAGGTTATAGTGAAGAGCACTCAGATCTAGCCACACACGCATATCCTCACTCATGCCACCACCAGCCCAACAGAAGTTGAGCCATGCCACCACACCACAGTGGAGAGGGGCCACTGGGGGAAAGCACTGTCCAGAGGTGGCTGGGATGGGGCACCCCAGGTGTGAGCAGCCGGGAAGGATGAGCAGAGAAGGTGTGGGGGAAATTGCAGCACCTGCACACAAGAGGGTCCAGATATGGGAAACACATCCTCCGCCCACCCCCTCACCAAGAGACAGAGCGCAAGGTAAAGTCATCAGCCTCTTTGCATAGTGTGGGGGAGTGGAGGGGAACTGGGGAGTGTTGCGATGGAGGAATGGGGGGGGCCACACAGCAGTTGAGGGTGGGAGCAGGGGGTTAGAGCAGAACCATATAGAAACTGGGGGACTGGGTCAGCGCTGTTGAGGAGGGGGGAAGAGGGTTAGAGCAGAGCTGTAGGAGACCAAGGGCAAGGGATCAGGGACGTGAGGGGCAGAAGGGGAACTAAATGGGCCTGCATGGATCACAGCTGGGGATGCTGAGGGCTGAACTGAAGGAGGCTGGAGTGAGGTTGAAGGAGTGCTGGGGAGAGCCTGGATCAGAACTGGAGGAAATGAGGGGGATACAGAGAGAGCTGAGGATCTGTAGGGGGACCATGGGGCTGGAGCGGGAAGGAAGCTAGGGAGGAACTGGAACACTGGATGGGACTGATTTGGGGCTATGGGGGAACTGGAGAGGAGCAAGTTTTGGAATCTGGAATGGGGCCCCTAACCTATTTTTGCACATGGGCCCTCTGGGGCCTTGCTACACTGCTGCTGGGACCAAGGGGCTAACGTTAGTCCTGGCAGTTGAAAGTCTCTTTAACACATCTGAAGTGTTGCACTCTGCCAAGAAGCTACCTCATGGAGGTCATAAAGCACCGAGGATGGAGTGGAGATTAAAGATAACCTAGGAATGGCCCAACACCTAAACAAATACTTTGCCTCCATTTTTTAATAAGGTTAATGAGGAGCTTAGCGATAGTGGCAGGGTGGCTAATGGAAATGAGGGTATGGAAGTGGAAATTACCACATCTGAGGTGGAAGTCAAACTCAAACAGCTTAATGGGACCAAATCAGAGGGCCTGGATAATCTCCATCCAAGAATATTACAGGAACTAGCACATGAAATTGCAAGACCAATAGCAAGGATTTTTAATGATTCTGTAAACTCAGGAGTTGTACCCCTGTGACTGGAGAATTGCTAATATAGCATCTATTTTTAAGAAAGGAAAAAAGTGATCCGGGAAACTAAGCCTGTTAGTTTGACCTCAATTGTATGCAAGGTCTTGGAACAAATTTTGAAAGAGAAAGTCATTAAGGACATAGAGGTAAATAGTAATTGAGATAAAATACAACACAGTTTTACAAAAGGTAGATTGTGCCAGACCTACCTGATCTCCTTCTTTGAGAAGATAACTGATTTTTTAGACAAAGGAAATGCAGTAGATCTAATCTATCTGGATTTCAATAAGGAATTTGATAGAGTTCCACATTGGAAATTATTAGTTAAATTCGAGACGATGGGGATTGATATGAGAATTGAAAGGTGGATAAGGAACTGGTTAACGGGGATACTATAATGGGTCATACTGAAAGGTGAACTGATAGACTGGAGGAAGGTTGCTAGTGGATTTCCTCAGGGATCAGTCTTGCGACCAATCTTATTTCATTTTTATTAATGACCTTGGCACAAAAAGTGGTAGTGTGCTAATAAAATTTGCAGGTGACAAAAAGTTGGGCGGTATTGCCAATATGGAGGAGAATTATTGGTATATCATACAAGAATGTCTAGATAATCTTCAAAATTGGAGTAATAGAAATGGGATGAAATTTAATAGTGCAAAGTGCACGGTCATGCACCTAGGTACAACAACAAGAATTTTTGCTATAAGCTGCGGATTTATCAGTTGGAAACAACAGAGGAGGAGAAGACCTGAGCGTATTAATTGATCACAGGATGACTATGAGTCATCAGTGAAAGTGACTATGAGCGGCCGTGAAAAAAAGCTAATGCAGTTTAAGATGCATCTGATGAGATATTTCCAATAGAGAGAGGGAAGTGTTAGTATCATTATACAAGGCATTGGTAAGACCCCATCTTGAATACTGTATGCAATTCTGGTCTCCCATGGTTAGAGAGCCATGTGCTGATACATAATTCATATCCGCGGATGTGGCTATAAAGCGGATATCTGCGGAGCTGCAGGGCTCTAGTGACAACGAGCGAGACGAGCAGAGCCATGGCCAATGACTGGGACAGAAATCGCAGCGGAGACAATAGCAGCATGTCGGGCCACTGCTTGAGGAGCTAGTGCCCTGTGTGGACAGCTCCTTTGGCATGGTTGTGCTGCCCGCCACCCCTGCCCACTGAGGCAGGCACCACGCTTATCAGCAGCTGTCCCTGCTCACACTACTGTGTGCAAGCGGCTCTCAAGCTCCCGGACAGGAGTTGCAGACTGCTGCGTGGAAGAAACTCCTATCCGGGAGCGTGCGAGCCACTTGCACACACTAGCACGACCAGGGACAGCTGCCAGTGAGTCTGGTGTCTGCCCCAGTGGGCAGGGCTGGGGGCAGCACAGCCATGCCGGAGGAGCTGCCCGGGCTGGGCACTGGCTCCTGTGAGCAGCAGCCTAATATGCTGCTGCTTTCGCTGCTGTGGTTCCTGGCCCAGTCTCTGGACATGGCCCTGCTGGTCTCACTCACTGTCGCTAGAACCCTGCAGCTCCATGAATATCTGCTTTATATCTGCATCTGTGGATATGAATTGTGTATCCATGCAGGGCTCTACATATTTAAGAAAGATGAATTCAAACTGGAACAGGTACAGAGAAGGGCTCCTAGGATGATCGGAGGAATGGAAAACCTACCTTAGGAGAGGAGACTCAAAGAGTTTGGCATGTTTAGCCTAACCAAACAAAGGCTGAGGGGAGTGAAGTTCTGGAAAAGCCTTCCAAGGGAAGCAGTGAGGGCAAAAAAACTTAACTGGTTTAAAGACTGAGCTTGATATGTTTATGGAGGGGATAGTGTGATGAGAGACTGCCTACAATGGTGTGTGGCCAATCTGCAACTGCTAGTAGCCAATATCTCCAACACCTGATGATGGGACACTACATGGAGAAGGCTCTGAGTTACTACAGAGAATTCTTTCCCAGGTATCTGGCTGGTGGGTCTTTAACTCTAACTGATAACCATATTTGGGGTCGGGAAAGAATTTTCCCCTGGGTCAGATTGGCTGAGACCCTGGGGTTTTTCACCTTTCTCTGCAGCAGGTCACCTGCCGGTTTAAACTAGTGTAAATAGCAGTTTCTCTGTAGCTTGACCTCTTTAAATCATGATTTGAGGACTTCAGTAACTCAGCCAGAGGTTTTGGGTCTATTACAGTAGTGGGTGGGAGAGGTTCTGTGGCCTGCAATGTGCAGGAAGTCAGACTAGATGATCATATCGATCCCTTCTGGCCTTAAAGTCTATGAGTCAATAAGAACCAGGTTAGCCATTTTTGCAATTTCCCCAACACTCAGGACATCCATTTATTTCGACTGTCATTTTTACTAGGAGATTACAGGGCTAATTCAGGCTCTTGAGTCTGAGCTACAGTCTCTAATTGTAGACTCAGACTCCATCACACTGTCAGACTGAAATCACAGGCCACTCCCACTATACCACCAAGATCTCTAACTGCTGAGTCGCATCACAGTTGCCTTTCAGTTGGGGAAGGGACAGCTAATAGCCCACAAGTAGCTTTCTCAGGAGCACTCAGAGTTTGGCCCCTGCAAAACCTTTGCCACAGCTTTAGAGGCACCTGATAACTTTCTAGTGAAACCATCCCCAAATTTGCTTCTCTCACATCCTCAAACAGCTTGAGTCCTCCTGCCCCAAATAATTTCTATATCTCAGTGAGAAGAAATATAGCTTTTACAGCTACTGTAGTAGTTTCCTTTAAGAAACAGAAAGAACATCACACTCCTTTCTAGACAAATAAAAGAACCTTTAAAAATACCTTGTTTCCTCATAACAACAAACAGGTTAATGTGCGAAGAACAAAAAGTGCAATAAAATTTCATTTTTACTATTTAGTGTATGCCTAAAAACTGCCAAAGCAACTGAAGACACATGCCCTATAAATAGTGCTCTATTGTCAATGTATAAAAAGATGAGGCATGTCTCGTGGACATGAATCATGTCCAATTAAGTGTTAAGCTCTGCCAGTGCTAAAAATGAAAGGCTACATCAACTGATAAACTAGACTGGGAGTAGGCATGCAACTGGAAAGAGCTCACTACGCAAGTCTGACTCTACTGCTTTCACTGGCTATCAGAAAGCAGTAACTCATATTTCTGTCTCAGCAATGGAAGGAGTAGTTACAAGACACTGGGTGGAAACTCCTGTACGTTATCAGGAGCAGTTTGCTGTCCAAGATCTGGAAGCGTGCAAGTTGGATCACTCTTTATATGCTTTGCCAGGCCCATCCAAGGCTGAGGTGAGAAGCCGACATGCAACAAAAAGTACAGCTACAGCAGAGGAGGACAGCACCGAAGAAGGCAAACCCAGCTTTCAGGTCTTACTGGATGTTGTGCAGTTCCGTCCTGAAGATATCATCATTCAGACTTTCGAAGGCTGGCTCCTGATCAAAGCTCAGCATGGACCTAGGATGGACGAACATGGTTTCATAACAAGAAGCTTTGTTAGACAATACAAATTACCTAATGGAGTCAAGAAAAAAGATTTGTCTGCTCTCTTCTGCCATGATGGCATTTTGGTTGTTGAAATGAAGAGCTCAGAGGAAATGGACTAAAGTCTTTTTAATTGTTATTGGTGAGATAATATTATTCCTAATGTAACTCAAACAATGCTTTGCAATGTAGCCATGCATGTGAAGTTGTTGGTTTGTATTTACAATGGAGATAAGAACAAAACCTTGCATATATTTTCTGCATGTTGAGTTTTATTGTTTGATGTGAAATGTAAGACTACTTTCCTTCAGCTGCATATGTGCTGGAGACCCACACTTTTTAGACAAAAGAAAGTTTATGGCAGTCATAACAAATGAAAAATATTTCATATAATGCTCTCTGATGAGGTACCAGTGTAAAGCATGTATAAAAATGCCGATAAACAGGGGTTACCTTTGTAATATGTATTCATGAGATAAATAATGAAAGGAGCAGCAGACATTAGTCTATGAGTTTTATGGAATTTTAATTTACATAACAGAAAAATGCCATGTTTTTAAAAGTTATATCACTATATAATGTTAACGTCAACATTTCTTAGGAGATGTCAAAGCACGCATGAGCAGCATGCATTTGGTCTGCAAAATAATTTTTGGGAAAAACGTTTTGAATTCAAATTTATTTCTAAAAATTGCTTGCGAGTCTGCCCTTTAAAAATATATTGTACTTAAGGGAATATTGAACAGCAGAATAAACATTAAATGCAATGTTTCAAAATGTGTCATCTTTCAACTAATACTGAGTCAACTTATTTTGATGGAAATTTTTCAAATGCTTTGTTTTTAATCACCATTTGTTTTGTTTAAATATCCTGGCTTTCTGCCAACAATAGAAACAAAATATTGCTCACTTATAAAAGTTCAAAAGTCCCAAAGTCATTCTTGTGTAGCTGCCCCTGACTTAAAGGCATTAATATGCTAGGGATGAATTTAGTCCAACAAGTTTACACAATCAATGTGAATCACGTAAACGTTTTCTTCTGTGACTTTCTTTAGAACTTAAGGTCCTGATCCTGCAATTGGATCTCTGGCAGCAGATGCTTGTGCCCACAGAGTCTAACTGGCTCTGCACCAGCATAGGGGTTCAAATGCCTGATTGCAAGATGGGGCCAACTAAGAACACAGGGCTGCTTTCTTCTCTCAATTATACTAGAGCAATCCCACTCATTTCAATGGAGTTGTGCAACTAAGGTTAGCCAGGACTCTGCCTGCTATGTCTAACGGTCTTCAACATTACAAAAAGATTTGTTACAAATGGTTCTGTAAATACCCAAAAATTCTAGGGGAACTGCAGCTGCAAGTGAAACTGCCTCCTTTTATGTGTACTTAAGATAAGTATGACTGCTGTGCTATGAATAGTAAAGGAATGCAGAGTGGAAAGTGCCAAGCTAAATACAGACTCTTGCTGATAGCCATCTGCTGTTCAGACAAATTAAAAACATTTTTGAACTAAATCAAATACAAATAAAATTCTGAGTATATTAAATCACAAGGGAAAAATCAGATTAACAAAAATGTTTCTACCCCATGCTCAAAAAGAGAGCTCTCTAGTTTATAGTGAAAGCACTAGACTTGTGTGTTTGTGCTCGCATGCTGTAGAAATGTTTAAATTAGTGATCAATTAAATTTGAAGAAATTTGAAAGCCATTGGTTTGGAATAGGCCAAATACTAAATTTTTAATTTTTAAAAAATTTTTGCACTCCAAACTCACACCAATTTCAAAGCAAGTTTGCTCTGTATAAGGAATGATGGATTAAGTCCAGAGCCTGCAATTCACTGCATATGGTCACCCTGCTGCACCCAATCACAGTGGATTGCAGGTTGGGGGCCTACATTTATTTTCTTGACTGATGTACACATTGGTCTCTTTTTGTGTTGCACCATAGCCAGCAAACTAATGTTTTCTAGCAAACTGGTTTAAACATAAAATAAAAGTCCCTCAACCCTCTCCTTTGCCCCCAAGTCTGCCTTTCTATATCCATAGGTTTGAGGAAATTAGAATGAGGTTCCAGTCACAAAATTCAGGCCTAGATTCAGATTCCAAACAGTTCAAACTCCAGGAGCTTTCAGATCCAGAGATTTCACTGAGCCCATAATATAAGTTAGGGCCTTTTGCAAATTTTAGATGCAGATCTGGGTTTAGATGTGTTTGGATCCACGGTTTTTACACCATCAGATGTATTGCGATGTGGGTTCAGGACCATCTATAGAGGTAACCAGCTTTAGTGCCATTTTAAAAAACCTTAATACTCTTCTATCGCTCATTTTACTTTACAAAGAATTTGTAAGATATGACCATTTAAAATGAAAAGTCCAGCCCTATCTATTATTACAATGGAGGCATTCATGTATCTAGAGATAACAGGAGATTTACAAAATATGGATTTGGCAATTTTAAAAGTTATACAAACATAAAAACTGTGGCTGATTTTATAAATAAATCAAGCTCTGACTAAACAAATGGAAATTTGGCAAATAATTAGTCCATAATCCTGACAGCTTGACTTGCATTTGTATACACATGAAAAGAGCTGGCCAAGAAGAGTGCAACTATTGCACCCAGCTCTAGATTTTCCCAAAGCATAAGGGGCTGAATCTGAACTCATTTATGTTGTAAGTCACAAGTAACTCCACTAAAGTCAGTGAGGTTACACTCGTGTGAAACCAGTGTGTTGAGCAAATGGAGTTCACACTGCTGGAAGAGTTACTGTTGTAGTCTTGCTACACCCAGAAGTAGTGCTGTAGTGAGTAGGTTTCGCCTCTGAGCTACTGTGAATAAAACACATACTGTATTTCTCCTGCAACCACATGTGCCTCTCTGTGGGTCTACTCCTTCCTACACCATAATATGACAATACTCTCTCTGTGTTCTCTGAGACCAGAGCTATGGAGGCTGCACTAGAGCATTTGACCTGGAGTAAAGGGAGTTGATCGCTACATTTTAACATGTTCACTCCTTAACTTGTCCATTCCATGTCAAGCATTGCAAACTCTTATAATTTTGTCACAAGTTTCATACTATCTGGTGGGATTTTTAGCCCACCAATTCCTGGAGCTTTCATTTTAAAGATTCTTGGGTTTCATTTAAAAAAAAATGTTTCTGGCCCTTTCTGTTGTGGAGAAAAGGTTGAAAATGTGAACTGTAAAGGCTCCAACACCAAAAAGCAAATAAAAATCCAGAATAAGAGTGTCCACACTTGCAGTTATTCTGGAATAGCTATTCCAGAATAACTCATGTGTAGACTCGTATTTATATAAACAATCATACAACATAAAATTTGACAGAGAATTTTGCCATAGAAATGTGAAAAGATCCACCCTTAAGACAGCTAGGGTCTGATTCTCCACCTGCTTACAACAATGTAAATCAGAAGTGAACTCACTGAAGTCTGTGGAATTATACTAGTGTAAAAGTGACGGTAGTTGGGGAATTAGGCCCTTAAAGTGCATTCACATGCTACACTGATGGGTGCAGTATAACAGTCTGATCCTGCACGGCTAGAATCAATGAGAACTTTGCTATTGACTTCAATGGGCACAGGAGCAGAACCTAAGTGTATGTAACAAGTAAATACATACTTGGGACTATAGTGGAATATGTATCATCCACTCAAGAGACAATACACTCATTGCCTATATTGTAGCATTAAGTATAATTCAAGGGGAAATGTCTCATTCATTTTTGCCCTATAGTTTATTAAAGGCTTTTGAATTAATGATTTTTAATGGACTTTTTCCTCAAGATATTTGGCAGAACAGTTGCACATTCTTTCTAAGGGGCTGAACTAACTTATTTTGAATGTTATGTCTAATGTTTGCCTTTCTAATACGATTAGATGTGAATCTGAGAGACATGAAGGGAGATATTAATATTGCTCATGGATAGTGATAATTTTATAAATTGCATAGAATTTCATAACAGCCATAGCTCAAGGCAGATTTATGACACGCTGCTATGATTAAATAAAGAACTCCGACACTGGCTGTCTACAAAAGCCTGGCCAAGAATAAGCAGTATATGCTGCTGTATGAACTGCAGAGCAGCTGTTATTGAGCCTTGTCAGTTCCCAATGGCGAAGGAATTAAGTATGTAATTGATCAAGCAGTGTCCAAGTGATTCCAAGCACTTAAAAAATGCTTTTCAGAAATCTCAAGTTCGGATTAATAACCAAGAGCAAGGGCACAAAAATAAAGAGCATGGTTCTACAAGGTCCTAAGCATCCTCAACCTCCATAGACTTATTTAGTTTTATAGTATCTGCTGTATTCAGGGTATCACAGCCTCTTTATGCAATTGGATACTCATAGTGCAATGAACATAGGCAAATATGACAGCCATTATCCTCTCAAGAATAGTTCAGACACAGCCTTGGATATTTGAAAAGAGTGCACTGTGCTCCTCAAATTTCCTGTTAAAATAGCCCAAAACTTGCAGACCTTACTCAGTCCATAATCAGGAAAAATTCCCATTGATATGATTTTTTGCCCGTATAAGGACTGCAAGATTTGATAGTTAGTGAAAGAAAGAATGTTGATGAACATACTGCACACCAGGGTTATTTTCTCATCTCTTTTAAAAGGGCCATGCAATGCACCTGGGCAACCACCTGTGGAGACAGATGGGCCCATCATTTAACATCTCCTCCGAAGGACAGCACTTTTCAATGCAGCAACCGCATTGGCACTTCAGTGCTAGCAGTAGGGATGAGTCTCAGTCCCATATTGGGTCTTCTTTAAGGACAGTGACAACTTGAATATATTTCCATCTGAAAATTTTGTATTTACCATTACTGCAAGAAAACTCTAAAAATGACTGAAACTGAGAGAAATTACAGAATAATTCTATGTGTCTGTCTTGTTTTCCAATTTGTTTACTGTGCAGTTGGCAGCACTTTGTATCTAGTCAAGTTCACTGTTCCAATGATCCTGCCTGCCCTTCCCCAGGCTCTGCAAACCACCACTGAAGAGGCAGCAGGCAGGAATGTGCAGAAAGAGAAAAAGGGGAGAGGAGGGTTGGGCCTGAGCATGTTTGATGGTTGTGCTGTCGTGTTCACCTAAAAGAACCTTCTAACAAAAACAGGGGAGGAGGAAAACTCTTACAACAATTGTAGGAAAAGATTTTTAAGATGTCAAGGCATAATATTTAAAGGCTGCTTTTTGAGAAATGTTGGATTCATTTAATTAATCATTTTTTTAAAGTTCAAGTTAACAGTGTCCCTGTAGAACCATTTTAACTAAAACTTTTGGGCTGAAAATGTAAGTCATATTACATATTGTTTAAATCTTCAATACACCACAATTTAAAAGTAAATCACTTACCCACTTTCTTTGGCTTACTTTCCACTCAGATTTTCCCTTCAGTTTTCCCTCTATTGCACTATTAATCTTATAGCTCTATCAGTTATAGCAATTTTGGGACCACTAAAATAAACAGGACTCCAGTGTTTTAACTATTGTATTGTCTTCACCTGATCTGAGCAGGGATAGATGATGTGGTAGTCAAATTCCAGTGTTGCTACCATGGTGGAACTGCACTTGTGGTAGTACAGTGGTTGGAAGTATGAAGAATTAACTATGTGCAGACACAGCTTTTGTATACTGAGGTTGGCTTTAAATTTACATACGTCTAACCTATATGTAATAATGCTATCACTATGGCTATGCTGTCAAATTCAGGAAAGTCAATGATTCATGAGCCTGGAGTGCGGTTTGACAAATAAAAAAGTACTGTACTTCATTTATTCTCTTGTTGAAAAAAACATGACCCTATGATTTACAATCCTTGCAGCAAGTGACAGCTTCATGTAGTTTTAATATTATCGCATATCTATTTTGTAAATAAATATATTAATATTATTAAAGTGCTGACAGCGTGACCAAAACTCTATGAGTTACAAATATAACAAAATCCCTGCCCTGATGAATTTATGAGCTAAGGCTCTATCCTGAAATCAGATTCATGCAGGCCAAAATGTCCACCCCTGTGAATACAAATGCATGTCTGGGGGCTAAGAAACAGACAAACATACAGACAGACAAATTAATGTAGATGCTCACTCTATTACGTTATATATTTCTGTTACAATCTGGAGCTCCTTCATAGGGAGTTTAGGCCTAAAATTAAAAAGGTGTGTGATTTTTCTTATTCCCCAGTGCAAGTTAATACACCTCTACCCCGATATAACGCTACTCGATATAACACGAATTCGGATACAATGCGGTAAAGCAGTGCTCCGGGGGTGGGGGTGCGGGGTGGCAGGGCTGCGCACTCTGGCGGATCAAAGCAAGTTCGATATAACGTGTTTCACCTATAACGCGGTAAGATTTTTTGGCTCCCGAGGACAGCGTTATATGGGAGTAGAGGTGTATTGGAACTGAAATACCAAAACCAACATTAATATTTAGAATCATAATAATAATATTTTCCAGGAAGTTGGCTAGAAGCTGATAAGCTGCTGGCTGCTGTAACAAAATGGAATATCTAGATGTTTCCATGTCATATTTAACACACAAATCTACAAAGAGACCTGGGTCCAGGTTTTGACAAAGCTATTCATTTCTCATTAACCTTTACAAAATAAACTTATTAACTGCACAACATAACCAAACACAGAAGGCTAAATTTAGGCTGTCTCTCACAAATATACATACTGGAAAAGAAATAGCCAAATGGCTGCAACTGTGCCATTAAAAACTCTGCAGCCCTCCATCTCCAGAGCCACAAACAGAGTTCCAAGGCATGACCAGTAGTCAAAGGCACAGGGTAACTGGACCACAGCATTGGCAATAAGAGAGTTTACTGTCTCTGAGGAGAAGACAGACTGCAGGTGCATGACTGCAAGAGTGGCATCAAGGGGCCAAGAGGAAATGGAAAATCAGGCCCAGGGTGCCTGTTATGCACTGGTTTAAATAAAAGGAAAATCAGGTTGTTCTAATTTATGTTTCAGCTGCAATGGTCCCCAGGGGACAATTTGGCAGCCCCCAATAGCCAGAGTACAGACTGCTCCAATCACACACTATTCTTCCTTCAGCAGGCCCCTTTACTCCCGGGGCGTATCCCCTACAGGAGCTTGTGCCAAGGGCTGAGAGAAGGGCAGTGTAGGGCCATTCTGTCACCACAATTCTGTGCCAGGTGGTAGAAGGGCAGAGAAGAAGTTTCTCACACCAACAGGATTGAACTTGTGAGAAGGGAGAGAGAGGGTCTGTGAAGTAGGCCACAGTAAATCAGTTGAGGATTTTACAGAAGCTAAAGGCTTTAAGTGTTTATAGTAAAAGATGAGTAAAATAGATTTTAAATAAACAAAGCCAATGCAGTTTCTGAGATATAGGGTTTGTAAATAGGCCAGAGGTGCCGACTTTGAGAGTTCCTAGGGGATCCCCCCTCTGCCCCAGACCCCACCCGCACTCCACCCCTTCTCCCAAGCCTCTGCCCCCACCCTGCCTCTTCCCACCCCAACTCTGCCCCCGCCCCGCCTCTTTCTGCCCCATTCCGCCCCCTCCCTCACCTCTTCCTGCCCCAGCTTCTCCCTCTCCTCCCCCAGTGCCTCCTGCATGCCACTGAACAGCTGATCACCAGCGGGTGGGAGGTTCTGGAGGGGAGAGGGAGGAGCTGATTGCTGGGGCCCGCCAGCAGGCGGAGGCACTGGGGGGAGAGAGGGAGGAGCTGGCTGCCAGTGGGTGCTGAGCACCCAGTATTTTTTTTCCGTGAGTACTCCAGCCCCGGTGCGCCCACAGAGTCGGTGCCTATGACAGAGGCAGTGTCTTGCCACCATTCCTTGTCCAAAACCTCCCCATTCTTTCACAGACTTTACCTTAATTTTTTCAATAAAGGAACACAGCTCTAAGTCAGGACTTTACTCATATATAAAAAAGAGCAATTCTTAGCTTGACTTCCTGGTCGTCTCTATAGCTCTCCTTTCCTCAGTGGCCACTATTCCTTTTTAATCCCTGGGTTGGATCTAAAAATGCTGGCCTGTGCTGGCTATAAGGGTAACTTGCTAGAATAGCTAGCTCTGCACCTGTTCAGACACCTGGTCAAAGGGATCGTCATCTCGGAAACAAAATTAATCTGTACAACTCGTTCATGTAGTAAAGGATGTTCTTTTTAAAGGGAAAAAAATCATTCAGGACTTGGAGGTTTTTAATTAATGAAAGTAACTGACAGTTTATTTTTATCATGAAGCAGTAATTTTAAAAAGTCAACCTATCAACACCAACTTTCTCGGAGTAGGGAATAAAAGCTGCTCTGAGCTTCCCAGAGGAGGCCAATGACTGAATGCAATTCAGAACATAAATTTTCTAGGAATAAAGTGCCTAGCCTGCAACAATAGCAATAATAGAAATGAAGACAAAAAGGAAGAGGAAAATTGTTATTATGTATTAACTCTCATCTTTTGCTGTATGGTGAGCTTTGACCTGGTGACTTTTCAATGAATTTTATTAGGATACAGATTGGGAGAATTCTATGGACAATAATGGGTGGCCCTATCAAGATTGTATATACAAAGCTCATTTTCTTCCAATGTATACAGTCAGTGTTTGATCACTAGGCAATGAGACATTTTCATTTCATTAAAGAACTTAGATTATTTAACTCTTAGATGTATGTAGAATGCACCCAGTAACATCCCCATCATGTCACGGGTGGAGGGCTGAGGTTCTGATTGAATTAGAAATCCCAAAGCCACTTCCTCTCACATCAAAGTGACATGACAGCTGGTAAAGCCCACTTGAAAGAGGTCCAAAGCTGTTTATGAAGACAGCACAGAGCATGAGGTCTGCAGTCCCACCAAAGGAGCTGTAGCATAGCTATTACAAGAAAATTCATGCTTTAACAATGAGGTCTGTGACCTAAGTAAATGTGAAAAACAAACCTATTAAACAACCTGTGCTGTTTAAACTTGTCATAGCTTATCACCATTGTTTAGAGTTATTGTGCCAGAACTGCAACAAAAAAAATCTGATCTAAATTGGGCAGGTGGACATCAACTGCAGTAGAGGTCACTACATATACAGAAGAGGCAGTCTCAGCATGAAGGAAGCAGAAGCGCATGTAATGCCACATGCCTGGCTCCATCAGCAGGGATTAAACCTAGGATGCATAGATCTTAAAACATGGGAGCTAAAAGACCAAGCTCTATTAGCTAAAACTGTAGCAGGCTCATCAATCCTCATCTATGGCCCAGCCAGCACTAGGAGGAGATTGAGTACCACACTAAGTGGGAATGAGTTACATACATGCTTAAATCATCACAGGAAAAAATTAATGGTGCCTGCTGGCTGAATGCCTCTGCGTTGTCCAACACAATGAATATTGTCTTCATATGCTATACCACTAAACTGGCTCTAAAACAAATATTAATTTAACTAGTTTTTTAAAAAGTCCTCATCCTTGCACGCTCCTTCCTGTCGCCATCACAGCCACTGTTAACAACTGTGATGCACAAAGTGGAAGACTATCACAGCTGAATGCTTCTAGACAAGACTGACTATAGCAAGTGTTTGGCATTTCTATAGCTGTTATATAACTTGTCTATGCTGCTACAAAATTCCTACTTCATTTATATAAATTATCCACAGCACAGGTTTGTGTCCTTGATTCTTCAATATTAACTAAAAGCTCATCAAAGCTGATTCACTGTTAGGCCAATTCCTTCTCTGTGTATAATTCCTTAAGGCACAACATGATGGGAATTAAAAAGAAAGCTTTATTGATATTTCTAACACTTAAACTATGGGTAAGTAGAAACCATAGGAGTAGGTATTGGATACACTCATTACAGAAGGAAAACACACAGGTGTGTGCACACGTGCATATGTGTGTGTGAGAGAGAAACAGTATATTTAGACTTTTAAAACAATAAGTCCCCTCTCCAAAGATCTAGGCTCCCTGTCATCACTTCAAAAATCATATATTTTATACAATACTTTATTCAGAAAAAAATGTGTTAAAAAAAATTGTGTTGCAAAGTCAAGCATTCAAACATTAGGAAATTGCAGAATTCAGGATGCCCTTTAGTTCATCTCCCTTGTGCATCTGATACAGTCTTTAATTACATGATCACATACTATTTTTCCCATAGAACCTCTGCCTCATTCAGTGAATGGATAGTTGTTCAATATTTTGCTTTATTCTTCCCATTCAATGTTATTGAATTTATAATCACACCACCATGGTGAGAATTCACTCCCCTCATCCCCTCTGTTCCTATCCACCCCGCAGCTTCTGCCTTCTTCCCCTCTGCTCCAATCCACCCCACTACTACCCTGGTTCCTGACCCTCTTTCCCTCTGCTCCTAGCCACCCTCCATCCTCTGGCTCCTGCCCCTCTCCCCTATACTCCTATCCTCCCTTTCAAGCCCCCAATCCCTATGTACCTATATAGCTCCCACCATCTCACTCCCCCTCTGCCCCATCCTCCACCACCCACTGACTCCTTTTCCCCACCCCCACTGCTTCTTCCTATTCTCTGGCTCCTGCAACAGCCCCCTCCTGCTGCCACCATTTCTCACCCCACTACATTCCCATTATCAGAGGGGTAGCTGTGTTAGTCTGTATCCACAAAAACGACGAGGAGTCCGGTGGCATCTTAAAGACTAACAGACTTATTTGGGCATAAGCATCTGAAGAAGTGGGGTTTTTACCTATGAAAGCTTATGCCCAAATAAATCTGTTAGTCTTTAAGGTGCCACCGGACTTCTCATTGATTTTGTACATTCCCATTAGGTTAATCCTCCTTCTCCTCCTTGCTGCCTGAGTCCACCTGGGAGTCCTTGAGAGAAAAGCAGGGACAGTCTCCTTGTTTTCAGTTCTTGTGCTTGGCACAACAGTGGTGCCTGGTAGTGGGGCAAAGCAATTGTAGGGAAAGTGCCCCTCAGGCCCTGCAGGCCAGGGTTGAAACATGCTTAGTACAGATGGAATTTTTGGAGAATTGAGCTGGTAAAATCTAACAAGTCTCTATTGAGCATGTACAAACAGAGATTTTTTGTAGGCTGTGGAGAATGTCAGGTAACACATTGAGTTAATGTTGTTTTGTATATGGGGATGTGGAAAGTAAATCTATTGTTGGATATGAGACAGTAATGTAATATCTGAGGACTCAGTAAAGGCCTATTTGGTTGCCACCATGGAATGTTTGTTCAGATTCCAGCAGTGAGGTGAGGACTGTTGGTAGAAAGAGTTGAGACTGGCTGGCTGGAGGTGGGTTGTTCCGGGATCTCCATGAAGGCACTAGGGATGGACTCTGAAGACACCAATCCATCAAGGACTGTAGGAGTCCTGGCTATTGGGAAAGTGGTGTTGAGACCAAGTTCAGAGGCCATAGGACCCAGTCTCTTCTAAGAAGGAAGTCTGAATGGGATCTGTAATAAGACTTTCCTGTGTTTGAGAAGGTATAGAGGGCACCTCTAGCTGAACAGTAACAAAGTTAATTCATGGGTTTACTTGTAATTAATAAAGTAAGAGTTTGTTAAACAAGTCCTGAATGTAGCTGTAGTGACTGGGTTTTCCTGCAGCAGCCTTCAAACAGCATCTACCATATTTATCAGCAAGCACCCTGCTCTTGGGGACAGGAGTCCTTGGAATAAGTGAGCAGACTGAATGGTAACACAAGGTAAAATTTCAAAGTGTGAAGCTTGGTGGTGGCAGCAGTTACCTGAGCCCAGAGTGTAGGAAACCTGGAGTCATGACAGAGTCTTACAGTTTGGCCAAATTTACATACATTTTCTAAGGGATGACAAAAGGCACATCCCTGACACCACAGAAAACCTACCGCAAAATTTTAGGCCTTTCCTCCAAAGCATGGAGGCACTAGAGCTTCTCAAGAAAGTTTAAAATTTTTTAATATGGACAAAGTAATATTTTTTGCTAGGATCACCTCTGGAGCCTTTTTTAAAAATTGGTGTCACATTAGGTATCCTCCAGTCATATGGTACAGAAGCTGATTTAAATGATAGGTTACATGCCTCAGTTAGTAGTTCTGCAATTTCATATTTGAGTTAGTTCAGAACTCTTGAGTGAATAGCATCTGGTCCTGGTGACTTATTACTGTTTAATTTATCAATTTGTTACAAAACTTCCTCCATTGATACCTCAATCTGGGACAGTTCCTCAGATTTGTCACCTAAAAAGAATGGCTCAGCTCCCTCATATCATCTGCAGTGAAGACAGATGCAAAGAATTCATTTAGCTTCTCTGCAATGGTCTTATCTTCCTTGAGTGCTCCTTTAGCACCTCAGTTGTCCAGTGGCCCCACTGACTGTTTGGCAGGCTTCCTGCTTCTGATGTACTTAAGACATTTTTGCCGTTAGTTTTGAGTCTTTAGCTAGTTGCGCTTCAAATTCTTTTTTGGCCTGCCTAATTATATGTTTACACTTGACTTGCTAGAGCAGGGGTCGGCAACCTTCGGCATGCTGCCCATCAGGTTAATCTGCTGGCAGGCTGCGAGACATTTTGTTTACGTTGACTGTCCACAGGCACGGCCCCCCTACAGCTCCCAGTGGCCATGGTTTGCCGTTCCCGGCCAATGGGAGCTGCGGGAAGCGGCGCGGGCTGCCAAAAAAGCAAAAGCAGAGCAAACTTCCCCACACTCTTCTGTTACCATGCCTCAGTCTTTAATGGAAGGATCGGTAGGAGTAGGAGAATCGTTCAGACTTAATGTCCATAACAGGCTTGATCCTGAGTTGCTCCTGCAAGTGAATAGGACTCGAATCTGAGGGCACATAGCACCTTGTAGGATTTCTATGTATTATATGGCCCTCATCACCATAGCATCTAAGAAAAACTCATAAACATTAATGAATTTATCTGCACAACAGCCTTGAGTGGTGGGGAAGTATATCTACCCCATATTTACGGATGAGGATCTAAGACCCAGAGAGAATAATTGAGTTGCCTAAATTCACATCAAAGTCTATGGAAGAGCCAGGAATTGAACCTAAATTGTTGACTCATAGCTCAATGCCCTATCCAGAAGATCATACGTCTTTCTGCCTTAAGCTTTAGTATTTTCAGCTCAGAAAGTGACAAGCATTCTAAGTAATATCCTATGTAGCGATGATGGTTTTTGAGATGTGAATAACCACCCACTAAGAACTAAACCAAGATAATGAACTTATTTTACAAAGGTCACAAGACAAGAACTTCAGAGCTATTTGGACATAGATTTTATCTTTAATTTTACATATTTTGGTTTGCTAATAATTATGCAATAACTGTTTTATACTTTTTCAAACTTGAAGACTATTTTGTTGATTTCTCCTAAATTAATTGTCATTTTAAAAATGTCATCATTTCAGATGTCTGTAGTTTACTATAGAATCTGAAATATTTTCAAATAGAATTTTACAATCATTAGCATTTTTAAAAGGGCAATAACATTCTACTTTTAAAAAGCACATATGGAAAACTTTTTTTAAAAAAATGTACTCAAACTTTTTACATTCATAGCACTTACTACTTAATTCATAGCATTTACTTTTATTACTCTGGAAGCTTTAACATTTAAAACCATTTAGTGCCCTCTAGTGGGACATTTGCTGTGCACTGCTAACTTCTAGACAATGTGAACTTTGTGATTCTGCACTGAACACTACATTGGAATTAGAGATCATGGAAATCTATTTTCTGTTTTTGCAAAAATTTCATTTAAATTTTCTAACCAGTTCTAATTATGATGAAAAAGTACCATTAGCCTCTACTAACCAAAAGATCACCATGAGTACAAATCACATATTTAGTGAGCATTAGGCTCTGTTTGTTCTCAGAGATATAATAGACTAACAACTGATTTATTTGCTAACAGCTCACATGCCCAGATAAAGCACAGTTCAGGGCTTGTCTACATGTGCTTTAGTCTGCACCTGAGAGATGTAAATTTCAGTCTTCGCTAGCACGTTGTACACTAACTGGCCCTTGTGGACCCTGCTGGTGTGCACCAAAAGTTCACTTTATGGCATGTCAGCAGGGTCCACATGAGCCAGTTAGTGTGCAGCACACTAGTGCAGACTAAAAATTACACCCCTCTGGTGTGGACTAAAAGATCATATAGATAAGCTTTCAGTGTGCTTTCCTATCAGGATCTGATCCAATGGTCCTACCAGATGTATGGCTCCCATTGAAGCCCATATGCAAAATGATGTGTGGATCAGGCTGATCCAGATCAACAAGTTAAATGTAGTCAGAACCTCATCTAAACTCATGGGACAGCCATTTTCTGTTGCACTACTATGACAACAGAATGATAACCCAACAAAGAACTACCAAAATTATCTCGGAAACCTTTTTTCAGGCCTGAAAGGAAAGTTTCCTCTGCACTGGGATGGATACTGACTTCAATTATTTTTTGGTAGTGAGGTTTCCGTTCACTCACATTCTTCTATTTCAAGGTTACCCTGGAGTAGCAGTCATTGGAATCCCTACCAGTTTTCCTTCTTTGGGTTCTCCAAGATGGCACCTTTTAGTTTTAAGGTCCTGCAGCTAAGCATGGCCTTCAAGAAGGCCCTTGGTCTCCAAGGCCCTGATCTTGCAAGCATTTAAGTGCATGCTTAACTGTTAGCATGTGAATAGTCCCGTTGTGCTTATAGTTAAACACACACTCAACTGTTTATAGGATCAGGGCCTATCTAAGAACAATTAGACTCACTTCGGATTCTGTCAATGCAGTTCCCAAATGAGATAGGAGAGATCCATTATAAAGAGTAAAACGTGTTCAAGAAAGCCAGCCTCGTAGGCTTGCTGCAGACATGCCAACTCTTGCAAATTTACCACGAGAGACGCGGTTTTCAAGTAAAATTAAGCCTCCCTCATGATCTTGCAACAGAATTCTCAGATGTCAGGATCTTTTTTTCAGCTGTAGGTGGCTGGGGCTCCCACTGTCAACATCCCCTGTCCTCTCCTTGCAAGCCTGACAGCTGGAGCCCAGCCGCCCGGTGTTGACACCGGGAGCCCCTCCTTTGTGGGCTCTGGCTGTCAGCCCCAAGAGGCTGCTTCCCTGCCCCCTGGAAAGTGGGAAAGGGGACCCCACCGCAGCTCCCCCCTCCAGACTGGGGCGGGTGAAGAACCCTAAGAGGAGGTGAGGCTGTGAGGACTGAACTATGGTTTGGGAGCTGCTGAAATAAGGAGAGTGGGGGCTCATGGGGTAGGAGGGGCTTCATTGCTGGTGGGTTCTGAGCAGATGGGGTTGTTGTCAGATGTTGGCTGCGTGTGTGTTCATTCAATGTGCTGTCCCAGCTCTGGGCAGGTAGCAGAGATAGCAGACTTCAATTAAACTGCCCAATAAATCCACAGACTTGCTTTTCAGTGAAGGCCCCCGACCAGGGTTATTGTCGATGAAGCACAGTAATAGCACCTGGCAGACTCTACAAAGATACAAAGACATATATGCCTGTGACAATGGACACAGCTGTCAGTGGCAGGACTGTCCACTGCTCTGTAGGCTGGCCAAAGACACCCTCTCTAAGATACATCTTTATACACCAATACAAACAAGTTCCATATTGCCCCTGGCATATGAGGGTATCACCCATTGCCTTGTGCATGTTGGTTTGATCAAAACATCTCCATCCATCATGCTATCATCCTAATGTTATCCTTAAGATGGGTCAGTGTGTTCCTGTTATCTTTGGGGAATGTGTTTGGTATTGAGGTGTTCTGGTACCAACTTTCTGGAATGTGTTTACATATATATTCTTGTGCCTAGCACTACTTAGCAATGTGTGTTTCTGCAATATCAGCCATGTTCTTGCCAGATTCTGTGAGCAGCGCCTGCCTCTTGCTCACAACCTGACTTTCCTTCATATCGGCAAAGTTTTGACCACTACTTTAGTTCAGGCCTCAGCCTCATACCAGGTCTCTGATACACAGGCTTATGTTTCAGGCTCTCTTCCTACTACAGGGGTGTCAAGGGTGAGTGCTGGGAGGGTGAACTGAGGGTGGTGGGGGTTGATAAGGTAGGGGGGCTGAACTGATGTGGTGGTGATGATGGGGGTTGAGGGACTGAACTGAGGAGGGGGCTGAATTGATGGCGGTTGGGTGGGGACAGAACTGATGGGGGACTGGAGGACAGGATTAATTGCTGAGCCGGAGACATGCAGATGTACCCCTGCATGCAGCTCCTGCACCAGAGGCCAAAATCACCTTATCCAGTACATGTGGGAGAGTGGGCAACACTAATTGTTACATGCACACACCCTGGGGATGGGCAGAGGGAGTTCCAAAATCAAGAGACTGACCTAAGAAACACAATTTCATCTTTTTTAAAATTCTCATGATTTTGGGGCCAATTTCATGATTTTGGAGGCTCTGACTCAAGATATTTGATCTTGTCAATACTGTCTACAGAGTTGATTTTGTTAGAGGTAATTTTAAAAAAGAAAAAAGTGCTAATTTTAAAATCAACAAAATGCTTGCACACTTACCCAAAGAATATCGTTGGCTCATTGGAAACAAAGAGATGGAACAAGTTGTTTCAGATCAGGATTGTTCCAATATCTTAGTGCAGTTTTGTCCACCAAGGCAAAAATATATGTTTAATGTAACACTTTTTACTGTCATAATTTTGCATTAGTGTGATTGTCTGGGAAGCCATCATAATTGCTCTTACATTACAGAGGAAAAGCTAGAACATTTTTAGAGTATAAGGGTATATCTACACTGGCAAGTTTCTGCACCACAACTTATACCACTTTTATTAAAACACTGGAATTAAACGGCTGTTGCGTTTCCACACTGTAATCCTTGTGACGCTGGAGCGCATCCACATTAGCAGCTCTTGCAA
>NW_020664420.1:26637591-26688338 GCF_002925995.2 Terrapene triunguis
AAAAAAAAATCACTGTTTGTTAAAATAAAAGGACAACCAATAAGGAAAGAAACTGTTTACAAGAGAATTGCAAACAATGTTGAGGAAATAAAAGTACTTGACATTGTCATAATGCTGACTCACCATCCTTAACCTTCCTCATAGTACCTCATTGTAGGGGTAGTGGTCTCCGAACAATAGCTGATCTTATTCCCACATATGGTTTACTACATACTTAAGAGAGTGGTGGGTTAGGTTTGGAGTTTCAGCCTGTGCTTGGTTAAGCCAGATACTGTTTTAATAAATATTTATGTGGTAATTATATGAGGCTGTAATCAAATTCATTCAGCTTGAGCAGTTAAAAGACTTCAGAAAATTACCTTGGTCCAATTAAAGATTTTAGGAACTTAACAGTACTGAAATGTTCATATCCAAGAGAAAACGAAGCTGTTATATTATATACAGTACAACATTATCAGAATGGTACAGTTTCCACAAATAAACTGTCATGCCCTTCCTCTCATTCTCAGTTTTGTTTTATTTTTTCAGAGGGGGACATTTTTAAATTTGACACTATAAATAAGACTGAACTAAACCCTGGATCTGAATCTCTTCAGACTTTGGAATGATTCAAATCCAGGTCCAAACTTTGCGATTTTGGCCCATTTTTGTGGTAAACCTTTTGTAACTTTTTAGTTGGTCTTAGGTGAGAAAACAGGTTGCTTGAATATCTTGGTTGACTAAACTCAGTGAGATGCCTTTTTTGTTGTTGTTGTTGTTGTTGTTAAGTACCCTTACATTGGAAAAAGGGAAACGAGAATACACTTAATTTTACTTCTTATCATGAGGAGTCCAAACTCAGTTTAATTTAAAATACCCTCTTGGTAAAGAAGTATCATACTGAATAATGGTGAATGAATCTCTGAACACTGAAGGGTGTGGTCCAAGGCCCAAATGTACTCAAGATGGATCTATATTCCTTGGTAGGGTCCCTGGATTCTATGCACTCTGGTGCAGCAAACTGAAAATCTTGCAGCAGCTTTTTTAAATTAAAAATAATTGAATAAAATATGGAATAGAACAAACCAGGACAGGAGCCTCTGTTTAATGTTAAATTCCAGTTGTTTTACAGTGACTCTGCATTTTCAGTTTTTAATGTGTCAGATATTTTTATCAACAATACATAACTATTGTAGAATTTTAAGCTGGGGGTTTGGCAGCTGGATAGGGGACAAATAGGGCTTTTGGCTTCTATTAAGGTGTTGGGGGATGTGGTGTTTGTGGATAAGTGTGAGTGCTATGTATCCGTTCAGAAATTACCAGCAGTGAAATGTTGAACACTCTTGCCATTTTAATTGTCATCTTTAGGAGTTAATGACCTGTTAAAACAAGTAGGGCAATTTGAACCTCAGGGATGCTTGCAAATTCAAGACAACCTCTTCAGTTTATATTCTCTGCACATTTTTAGGTTTCTTTACAACCTTTAGGGTCATACAGGGCAATATGTTTGACAGACTTAGGAGTGTTGCACAATCCAGCCTGCAGAGACCCATAGGAAAGCACTCGATGACAATACTTCAGATAAGCATTTAAACCTAGAGCAGTGGTTCCCAAACTTTAACAATCTGTGAACCCCTTTCACTAAAATGTCAAGTCTCGCGAACCCCCTCCTAAAAATGAATATTTCCAGGGATTTTCTCCTTTACCTGAGTATAAATTATAAAAGCAGTGATCTTGGAAATGTATTGTTTTTATGACATGCTTATTACACACTATTTATTATTTATTATTTTTTATCATTACAGTATTTTTGTTACATTGTGAAAACGGCAACAGTATTCCAAGATCTCACTTTCGTAGCTTGTATCACTTTGAATAAGCCTGTTACAAGACAAGGCTCCTAGGTTTCATCAAGGAGTATCAGATGTGAAACAGCATGACGGTATTTAAGAAGCCAACTCAAAGAGTCCCTCCTATACAAGCATTCAGGTCTTGAGCAGTCCAGGCAAACAACGCACGTTACAACAAAGCTTAACCTTGTTCTTCATAATAATTTAAAAACAATACTAGGTGCCTATTTAATTTTAAAAACAGCAAAAAATATCCACCTCCCATTCCATTTCTTATAAGGAGTCTTAAAGTTTAAATCTCAGTGTGATAGATATGCTTGCTTTGATCTGCTTAGCTCTTGGAAGTCCAGGGGCTCCGGGCTGCTGGCCCCGTGCTGCCTGGGATCCTTAGGGACAGCTCTGTCCGCTATTAGGGAATTCCCCCCACCCCCAAGAACCCCCTGTAACTTTTCACAAACCCCAGTTTGGGAACCATTGACCTAGAGAAATGAAGCATGAAAGAGGAATGAGTAACCTTTGCAGCTTCTCATGCCACTAAATAAGAGATACTGAAGAGGGGTTCAGTCTGTAGATATTCTTGGATTTCTGGTACAGCAGAAGCATTTCAGAAAACATTGTCAAAACTGAAAGTATTACGTATAAAATTGGATTATTTTTAGACTGTTAAATATGGTGAAAATATATAAATCCTTTTTTATAGGCGATGCTGACATAGCCTGACTTTCTATTCTAAGACCATGTTTGCAATAGCTTATAACTTTACCAAGCTTTAACTGTTCACTCTGAAAGTTTCCAAGCTCTCCCTCAGCCTGAATTCTTTTGGAAAACTTCAAGATAATTGGTTCAGCTGTTTATCACAATGAGGCTAGGGGAAAAATATGTGGTTTTGCCCATGTTAAAAAAATTCTGTAAACAGTTTTGTTGACAAGCTCCAGTGCCTCAACTCTTTGAAGCAAGAATTTGAAATTTGGCAGGGATGTCACCCTGGAGTCGGATGTGCCTCTTGCTGTTCCAGCAAAAATCCTCCTACATTTGGCCAAATTATGAGCCTCTGTAAATCCCAGCTTGCACTTGCTCAGTACAGACTTGTTAAGAGTTTGGCAGCTAAATTTCCCTGAAGATTCCATCTGCACTGGGCATTTTCCAATCGAGGATGGCCTGGGCTGAGCAAGACCCTGCAATTGCTCCTCCCAGTGGCCAGGCTGTGCCTGGTGCCACGCCACAGCACTGACTCTCCTGTGCCCTCAGTGCCCCCCCCCCCCACCCCCACTGGTGCCCAGGCAGTGAGAAAGAGTAAGTAGTGTGGAATATTGAGGGTTGAGTACCTAAGTTCCCTATGAGCTGCACGGCTGCGCAGCAGCCTATTTAGCGCCGCGCAGGTGCTCGGCCCCACCCTCACCACATTAATTTTGTTATGTGCACCAGTATGAAGGTGATGTGTCACACAACACCTCCATATTGGTGCACATAACAAAATTCATTCCGCACATGTGTGGGAAAAATTAGAGGGAACACTGGTGAGCGCCATACCTTGAGGGTGGTAGCAAGGTATGATCCTGGAATGAGGAGCTTGGGGGTGTGGAGGACTGGGATGAGGAGCTGATGGGGCAAAAAATGGGAAAGAGGACAGGAGAGAGGGACAAGGGGCAGAAAGGCTGTAACCATAAGAACACACTTCCCTCAGAGCCTGAATTAGAACTCAGGATTCAGGAGTCTCAACATTCTTCAGCTGTCCGCATAGTATGAAACTACTGGCAAAGTATGCTCCTCATCTCCCTTTAGTAGGAAGGAGGACAGCCTACTACAGCCCACGAAAGCTTATGCTCTAATAAATTTGTTAGTCTCTAAGGTGCCACAAGTACTCCTGTTCTTTTTGCGGATACAGACTAACATGGCTGCTACTCTGAAACCATCAGTTACTCTGTTAGCTCAAGTGGCAGAGAGCTGTGATGTGGACCTAAAGTTTCTAACTCTGCTGATGACACATAGATTTTAAGGTAAGAAAGAACTATTATGCTCATCCAGTTGGACCTAGGTAGGAGTCAGTATAGTTCCACATCATGGAATTTCTGCTTTTTCAGTTTGCTTTTCTTAAAAACCTAGGAAATTACATACCAAAAAACCTTACATTAAAATAATGTTAAAGTCAAATCAGGCACTCAAATTTAGGAATGCCAGAATAAAGGTTTCAATTTTAATTCCCCGCCCCGCCTTGTAAACACACACTATGATACAGTCTTTAATTACATGATCACATACTATTTTTTCCATAGAGCCCCTCCCTCATTCAATGCACAGGATGGACTGTGCTCTGAATTAATTAGGGTTGTGTAGTTAGACTTCTGCCAGTAGAACTTCTACATCATTTTTGCAGAAGTTGGAAGGTTTATAGTAAATGAGGCAGGAGATTAACAGAAAAGAAAAGATGGTCACTGAACAACTGGATTTTATCCCTGACTCTTCCAAGGAAAGCCTACGTGATGCTAAGCAAATCACCTAAACCAGACTTTTCACAGTTGACCACTAGCTATGTGTTCCTCATTTTTTATGTGCATAAGCCGAGATTCGGGGTCTGATTTGCAGAAGTGCTGAGCAGTCACAGTTGCAACTGACGTCAATGGGAGCTCTGCTTTCAAAAGAAACTTCTGTATAATGCAAAGTTCTCTGAAAACTCAGGATTTAGGCACCTCAAATTGGGCCACCAAAATTAGTGGACACTTGACCTTTAGTCCTTCTGCGCCTCAGCTATCCATCTGTGAAACTGGGATAATGCCCTCTCATCTCTCAGGGGTGTTGGTTGTGAAGATAAAATGATGTTTGTGAAGACCTCAGATACTAGTGATGAGCACCAGCTAGAAGCCTAGGAGGAAATCAGTAATTTTGTCTTCAGACCAGGGGTTGAATGATGTGTAGTAAATAAATCACAGGGCCACACTTTGGTGACAAAAACCAAAATATTACATAGCTGCTCATTAATTGAGCACCATCCAGTCTGTACACAGCAGGGCCGCCCAGAGGATTCAGGGGGCCTGGGGTCTTCGGCGGCAGGGGGCCCCCACCGCCGAAGACCCGGCACTTCAGCGGCGGGTCTCGGGGCGGAAGGACCCCCCGCCGTGGGTCTTCAGGGTACTTCGGCAGTGGGTCCTGGAGCGGAAGGACCCCCCACTGCCGAACTGCCACCAAAGACCCGGAGCAGAAGAAGCTCCGGGGGCCCGGGCCCCGCGAGAGTTTTCCAGGGCGCCCGGAGCGAGTGAAGGACCCCGCTCCAGGGGGCCCGAAAAACTCTCGTTGGGGCCCCTGCAGGGCCTGGGGCAAATTGTCCCACTTGCCCCCCCCGGGCGGCCCTGGTGCACAGAATGAGGTAGGGGTTCTGTGAAAAGAATAGTATGTGATCATGTCATTAAAGACTATATCATGATGCATAATCATAGTGGGGCTGAATTAAAAATTCACAGGGAACCTTAATTAGGACATTTCCTGACTTTTGAGTGTGTGGCTTTGCAATCTTAACATTCTTTTACATTTGTTTTAGTATTAATACAATATAGTAGGGTAAAATATTATACTGATAGAAACCTGATGTAAAATATCTGATACAGATAATGTAATGAATCCATTTATTAACTTAATAAAATCAAGTCAAGAAAATAGAAAACACATCAGGTATATTTGTTATAAATATACTTGACTCCCATTGTAGTTAGTGACAAAACTCATGCGAATCATTTATTTTCAGTGTATACCATATTTAGGTATGAGGAAAAGTTCTCATGTTAAAAGCCTTATAGACTTTCCTACAACATTTAGGGACCTCTGTGAGACCTTTATGTATGGTTGCCACATGTCCCATTTTAGCTGGGACAGTCCCTTTTTTAAGACCTGTCCCGGCCATCCTGACTCTTTTGGCAAAAGTGGGCATTTGTCCCCATTTACTGTTGCCGACTTGAGCAGTTGGCAAGAGCAAACAGGACAAATGCCCACTTTTGTCAAAAAAAGTGGGCTGCATGCGGAGGAATGTGCCGGGGGCAAACGGTGATGCCAGCCCCCATGGAGGATGCAGGCATTGCTCTGACCAGTCCCACGTGGAGGGGAGGCAGGGCTCAGCCAGGCAACTTGGGCCAGCTCCGTGTGGGGTGGGGGGAAGGGTTCAGGCCAGCCCTGTGCAGTGTCCTGTTTTCCCTTTGGGAAATAGTGTCACCCTACCTTTATATGAGATTCCTGGAGTGCTGGGGATGGCTACTGGCATGCAGAAAATATGTTGGGGCTGCTTTATTTTACAGTTCCCGTGAGCTGGTTTTTGGAAGCGCACACCACCCCAGGACAGATTTTCAGCCAGGCCCTTTCTTCAGTTACATGTCAAATGCTGTGATGGGTAGGTGGAGAAGTGTAAGTAGTGTGATTCTTTTGCGCTACTGCAAAGTATCATTTTAAAACAATTTATAGTATTTTGCCACTTGTACCCATTTTCTGAACATTACAAAATCTTGTTCCTATGTGAAGTAAATGGCAATTTTCCCCTCTGTCTCCAATGGGAAGATGATCAAGCCACAATTGTCTAACTTACATCACCATGTCGGTCAGGACAGACTTTGCTCCATAGCATCCTCTTCCTCTCCTAATTGGTAACAGTACTAAATCCCTCCCCCGCTTCCTTCTGTAACTGTACTAAGAATTAATCTACTTCTGCCATTCTTAGGAAATATAAAGTTACTGTTTGAAGTAAGATTCCAGGAAAACACTTTTTTATTTTTTTTTTTTAGTTTTAAATATTTTCCAAGACTATATCCTGATTTTTAAGGAACACAAAAGCACTGTGTGTTCAAAGATAGATAAAAATAGGAACAACTCCTACTTTTTTTTTTTACTTGCACAATTGACACAGAGTCTAAAGCTTGTTTCCCCCTTCCCCCTCTGCCCCCCCCCCCCACACACAATTGATCTGCACACCTGGGGGAAGGAGAGGGGGAAAGACTGGGTATGAATAATATGGACAACGTGTGAGTGTGGGATAGTATAAGTGTTGACTGGCATGAGTCAAAATTGCCACTGCATTCACAATGGGTGAAGGTTCCTGTCATGGAGTTTGCCCCAATCATTCTGTTCACAGGAAGACAGCGGCAGTTGTACCTGCATCTACCTCAAGAACCAATAGGGGCTTCAGTTACCAGTTCCTACAATAGGGCCTTGGCTACAGGGCCATCTGCATGGGAGCCCTATGGATATGTCTGCTGCAGCTGGAAGCTTGAGAACCCGAGCCACATCATCCCTACTGCTATATTTAGCATGATAGACTCTCACTAGCGGGGCTTGAGCTGTCTACTTGGGCTGGGAGGCTCATTTCCAGCTGCAGTGTAGTCATGCTATGACCATGCACCTGCTGCAGGAACCTCTGGCTGCCTGGCCATTCTGCTGCAATGGATTGTGTTTTGGGGGATTCCTCCACCCACCACTACACCTCCCTGGATACTTCCAAAGTACAGAGGAGCTCCACAGGAAAATTGTGTTAATATTTCCATCATAACCCTGCATATAAGTGTGTGGGGGAAAACAACATGCATCCCATCCCAGGCTGCCCTATCCCTAAGCATGCATTCCTACCCCGTGGAGGGCTCTCTCTAGGGACCACAGAGAAGGGTGGTAGAGGCAGCCCCGTGGACGAGATATCCATTCATAGAGGGCGCCTAGGAAACAATCTGGATACTGATGTGATATCACATGACTACTCCAACAGTCTGTTCTCTGGGAAGACATTTAACAGATTTGAGTAAAGATGCCAAGAAATGTACTGGTCTTTGATTGTAACTTTTCTTCCACACCAGTTTATGCACTGATGCTGTAAATGCCTGTTTTGGTTTTTAAATGTACATTCTGATGGGCCACAGTAGCTATGTTTTGAACTTCAACTTTAGTGTATACTCTTCTACAAAAGAAATAAGGTTAGACTTCTAAAAAGCGGTCACAGAGACTGAATATGTTGGGTTCGTTTCTCACCTTGTCTTGGCCAGTAAGCTACATTATTACAGACTGAAGAAATCTATGAGACCATTACTAAATGAGAGGGATGAATCTCCTTACTACAGTTTCAGTTCCTCCCAATTTGTGACAATTATTGTCCATGGCTAGTAGAGATCACTATATACAATGATTATAAAAAGTACTAGTTTTTTGTATGCATTACTTTTCTCAAGCATCCTGTTGGGTGCCTGTAGAAGTAGTAGTATTAAAGGAGAAAGCATATATATATTCCATTCCCTTCATTTTCAACCTATGTACCATTTCCATGCTGTGTCCATGTATCTGTAGATAGTTAAAACACAGAAGCGGTGTGGGGGGTTGGATGAATAAAACTTACTGGAATATTGCCAAGAGACTGGAAAAGGGATACCCATCCTTGGTTAACTACCTTGTATGATAGAGTCTTTAATCTCACTATCTAATGTTAAAGGATTTCTCCTTTTGGTTGCTTTTAGTTTTGTCAAATGCTCAGTCCATTCAGCTCTCCCGCTTCAGCTAGCCTTACGATAAAGGCATAAGCAAATATGTTGTGCAAGTAGTTTAAACTATTCCATAGGTTACATATACACAAATTGTTTGCCAAAAATGTGGCTAGCTAAATACCTCCATTTAGATAAACAATGTGTCATTGGACTTTTGAAGTGAATTTTGGGTGGTATGAGAGTGAGACTGAAGAAGTGGGTGAAATGGCACAAATTAAACCCATGGAAGAAATGAGGCTTATTCATTGGCTTGCAGCAGTTCATTTGTTTGCAGTCGATAGCCCAGTCTTAACTATCTTCAAAAGAATTCTTTATCTTTCCAGATGGACACAAGCAACTCAAATACTCAGCTCTTTTATCATGTTGATATATTGAGGGAAATGTGTAATTTTCCATGGTTAGCTGATTAGCTCCCCTACACACATACATAGTGATAGAAGAACAGATGCTATTGATTAAGAGGAGATTACTCACACTCTGCTGAAACCACACCCTAAGGAGCACATTTGCACAGAATGGTGAGGAATATATATCCCGTGCTAATGAGGAAGAAGTTTAACTGCCCAATAAGGCTACCAGGCAGAGGGCCTGCTCTACCCCAGAAAAACTGCTTAACCTGCCAGTTGGAAAATGTTCCCAGGTAGGGTGCATTAGAGCAGGAATATAGCAAAAAGGGGGCTCTGAAGGTAGGAGAAAGTGTTCTCTCTCTTTCTCTTCCCCCCATGCTAAGGGCTAAGGAAGCAACAGGCTAGCAGTTCTCTGATCAAGGGCAGATGGAGCAGACTATTGTACTCAGGAGGACCGGAGTCCTTACTTGGCACTTCAGTTAAATCTGTTTATTTCACTGTTGTTCTTCACTCCTGCACTAAGGCAAGTTGGCCTTTGTTTACCAGTTGCCTCTGCCTTGGGAACAGGCTAAGGAAAGCCCTTGGTCTTCACTCTTATTAAATATGCTCCTGAGTGAAGAAACTCCCTCCAGATAGCAAAAATATGGCCTAGTGTGCATGTTGCTTCAGTACCTGGCCACCCTCATGCAGGTGTATATCTCATTAAAATTGGACCCATGGTGTTAAATACTAGTTTCCCCCACACATTCTGGTGAATTTTTTAGCCTGTACTTTGAGCATCTTTTACAACTAGTGGTGGCATTTTCTATTGCCCCTATGGCAGTCCAAGTCCCATCTCCAATAGAAGCTGTACCCAGAAAACACACTGGCTGTGATGGCAAGTACACAGAGGAGTTTTATGCATCAGTGTAGTTACTTGTTAGTTTGAGAGTGCAATTTGCTGCACTCCTCTGTCTCGCAGGTCCACTCCTTTACCCCTCGTTAACATTAAAAAAAAAAAAAAAAAAAACTTAATTCACTAAAAAAAAAATTATTAAAAACCACACAGAAATCCACTCACAAAAAAAACCACACCTTTACCCCACAAAAAAATAAAAAAAAAAAAAAAAAAACTCTTAATTCACTAGAAGTACTTTATTATGACGCAGTTAGTGTTGCTCACACAACATACCTGCCACAAATCTGCAAAAGCAAAGAAAAGTTAAGCTACCTACCAATACACATCACAGGCACATTCTTTACCATTACCACACATGGCAACTACCACGCACTGCAACTACCACGCACGCACTACAACAGGGGTGGGCAAACTTTGTGGCTTGAGGGCCACATCGGGGTTCCAAAACAGTATGGAGGGCCGGGTAGGGAAGGCTGTGCCTCCCCAAACAGCCTGGCCCCTGCCCCTATCTGCACCCTCCCACTTCCCACCCCCTGATTGCCCCCCCTCAGAACCCCTGACCCATCCAACCCCCCTGCTCCTTGTCCCCTGACCTCTCCCTCCCGGGACCCTACCCCCTATCCAACCCCCCCGCTCCCTGTCCCCTGACTGCCCTGACCCCTATCCACACCCCCACCCCCTGACAGGCCCCCTGGGACTCCCATGCCTATCCAACCCCCCCTGTTCCCCATCTCCTGACTGCCCCCCCAACCTCCAGCCCATCCAACTGCTCCCTGTCCCCTGACTGCCCCTCGGGACCTCCTGCCCCTTATCCAACCCCCTGTTCCCTGCCCCCTTACCATGCTGCTCAGAGCAGCATGTCTGGCAGCCGCGCTGCCCGGCAGGAGCTTGCAGCCCCGCCGCCCAGAGCACTGGCGGCACGGGCGAGCTGCGGCTGTGCCGGGGGGGGGGGGGGGAGGGGGGATGGGGACAGCAGGGGAGGGGCCGCGGTCTAGCCTCCCCAGCTGGGAGCTGCAAGGCCGGGCAGGATGATCCCGCAGGCCAGTTTGCCCAGCTCTGCACTACCACAATAGCTCTGTCCTCCCTCTAATGAGGTCATCCTTCTGCATGCAACCCTTTATCAAAGTACCGTCTCCCAACATAACCAACTACTACACTGTACATGGACAGCTACTAATGGAGAGGTGGGGGCAGAATAGTCTGATGAATGTGTGTGCGCGCAGAAGGCAAAATGGAGGCAGAGGTAAGGTTGTAGCACACAGTCTGTGGTGTGCAGCATTTATGGTAATGGTACAGTGTATGCAGAAGTGGAGAATATATGGTCATAAACCTTCAGCACACCTGTCTAATCTATCATGATATCTAAGCACTACCATATAGATGAGACAACCAGGCCAGTATTGGGAGTGAGATATCACAGGAGTTCTAACTAGGGGGTCGTGACCCCTCAGGGTCACGAGGTTATTACATGGGGAGTCATGAGCGGTCAGCCTCCACCCCCCAGGTCCCTCTTCACCCTTCATCATTTATAATAATGTTAAACATAAAAAAAAAAGTTTGAAGGTGGGGGGTCTCACTCAGAGACTTGCTGTGCGAAAGGGGTCACCAACACAAAAGTTTGAGGACCACAGATATCAGATCACATCTTGAAAGGAGTCAGCAATCTAAAGAAAAGCATTAGATCACCTGGTCAGATTCGGTCACCCTTACATTGCATAGCACCTTATGCTGCAGAAGTCTCATTGACATCAGTAATGTTAAACATAGCTTTGTAGACATGAAAATATAAACAAAATAGAGAATATGCACTATATGGGTTATACTTCGGGATGCCTTAAGGATCCCCTCTCATTGACTTCAGTGGGATTTATCATGGATAAGGTATTGCTCAGTTTGCATACTAGTGGCAGAATCTGGCCTGTGATCAGCAGAAAAATGGTTTTCCCACTATGAGTACTGCAAACAATCTAAAAATAAAGCTGTCTTCCTCCTGGCTCGTGTGTCATTAATAACTCTGGCCCAACACAGGGCTAGTTATGATGCTATTGAGGAAAACACATCAAGCTAAAGATTTTTTTCAACTGAAACTTAATTAAAATTCTGCTGAAGAATCCAACCTATCCACATAGTTTTATGTTAAACGCAGGGGTTGGGGAGGAGTAGCAACACATTTTTGGTCATTAAGCAGATATGGTGTGGAAGAAATACAAGGAGCAGATCTGTTGGATAAGATGGTATCATTTTTACACTTTTCTGATTCTCTCTTTACTTCATTAGGCTACATTTTTATATCTGAATAAATATTCAAGGGATTTTTCAGGTTTGCCTTTGATTCCTTGCATGCTCCCCTCCCCCCCCCAATTCTAGTGTGAATATTAATAGGTGAAGTGTTGTTTCAATGCCTTGTAGCTGCAAATGCATGTCCTTCTGGACTCCCTCATTATACATTTTTAATTATTGTTCAGGCTTAGTCAAATCTCAATGGATACTTGTAACTGATAGCAGTTTGCATATTAACTGAAACTAGCCTGCAACAATATGCAAGAAGATAACAAAGTTGCTAAATCTCATAGTTTTGTCTATCTCATAGTTCTATTTGGATCAAATTAACTCCTCCACTACACCTGTAGGCTGACATTTCCAGTGAATTAATAACAATCACACACACACGCACACACACACACACAGGGTCCAAGTTACCATGTAGTGCACGCACAGCATGTCTATATCCCAGGTGCTAGAATAAAGTGCTGTAGATCAAGGCCACTTGATCATTCCACCCACTCCCAGGCAAAGCTGGGCTTTATGTCAAACACCACGGTACCGTAAGAAAAATAGAGAAGATTATTCAAATATTTCCCATGTTCTTTTATTATTTTAAATGCCAACCATAGGTTTAGTTCTAACTACTGAGATCATCACTGCCCATATTGTCATTCACGTGATTCAATAAACTTTATCTTTATGACCAAAACTGGCAAGGTTTCCTAGATCTGAGTAAAGCATAATGAGAGATTCTGATTTCATCAGTTTCCACACACAAAAAAAAAAAAAATTTGACGGGGACTAGGTGGATAAGAGGTTTTCTAATAGAATAAAGAACCTATTACTCCTAGGTCACTGATTTGAATCTATTGTGGGTCACAAGTAACCAAAAAGTGTTTCCCTGTGATGGCTGTTTTGAGTTTAGTGGTCTCAATTCAGTTTCTACAGGACAGGTACTCATCATAGCTACAAAGGACTGAATGGGGCTGGAGAAAAACTGATCCTTACAGGTTGTTTAGGCAATGTAAAGGCACATTGGCATGGGGAAGCTTGCACTGTAGAGACCCACAAATGGTCCTATAAGCAACTACTATAGTGTATTAAATTCACACATACTTGAAGATTTGGATTCATTTGGAAAGTGAGATTTTCCTGACTTACCTTTTGTGCACTTGAGCTTTGTAGAGTATGACGCTTCATCTAGTGCAATATTCTCAGATGACTTCCACTTTTTCAATTCTAAGCTGGCAAATACATACCATTTTCTATTTTCTTCCTCAGTTCACCACCCAAAAGACAGTTCTTAGTGAAGTATTTTCCCACGTCATCTGTTTTTAATGCTAAAAAATATAATTAAAATGTGCATTAGTGTCAAAGTGATACAGATTTAATAATTAGAACTCTCATGCACACTGTTATAGCAGCAAGGCACATTATCAACAGCTCCAAATCAGAAACTTGGCAGGTTGGGTCTCTGCTCCGAGAAACATGTAGTTTAAAAATTGGGGGCATGTAACTCTTGCCTGTTTGTTCTTTGAAACCTTTGCCTACACTAAGAAATTAACCTACCACAGAAAACAGTGGTGAGCAATGGGCCTGTTGTAGGGTGGCCTCCTCCAGCACATCCCCTCATGCCCAGAGGTCACTCTGTAGACCCCCACCATCAATCTCTCCCCCACTTAGCTCCCTAACTAAATTCCACACAGATCAGTCTTGCCAGCCCTTCCAGAAGGGTTTCAAAGAACAAAGCAAAATGCTAATAAGAACATTAGGCAATTACCCTGCTGGCCTCAGTCTCCTCCTTAGGGTTTTTCATCCAAGGCTACTCCAGGCCGCCTGTCTCTTGCAGCCTCTGTAGTTCCTTCCTTTCTAGACAGATCATACAATTTTCTAGCACTGCCCTACCCCCTTCTGCTTCCTGCTACTCTTTATAGAGACTCAGCTAATCTCTGCTCAGGTGTGCCTCTTTAGTAACTAGGGTTCGCTGGGCCCAGGCCTGTGGCCCTTAAAATGGGCAAGCCATCCTGCTACAGGAAGGAAAAGGTGAAATTAGCAAGCCCATCGTTATGATTGAGGGTAGCACCACCAATGACCCATTATCTACACTGGCTGCAAAACCCGGCTCTGCCTCTGGCGACATAGAGCCGTTATATTCCCTCTGTACTTCAACTGGATATTCCAGTTTATGCACCCAAAGCTCGTGTACACCCACTTAGTCACAGCAACATCCTGGGATCTCAGGTTTAGTTGTTATCCACCATGACCCATAAATCCTTTTCATAGTCACTATTTTCCAGGATAAAGTCCGCCATCCTGCCTGCATTCTTCGTTCCTAGATGTATGACCTTGGAACTGGCAATATTAAATCACATGTTGTTTGACTGCACTCAGCTTATCTGGCTTCCCTCCTTCATGCTGATTCCCTTTTGAGGTGACAGAGTGGCAAATATAGCTGCATTCTCCATACACAAGCTTCCCTGGAAAAACCTCCACTAGGGTCATCCACCCCGAGGAGCCCACAGTCCCCTGCCCAGCCCCACAGTAGGGATCCCCAACAGTGCCATGTGCTGAAATTCACAATGTGGGGTTCCATCTGCATTCCCCTCAGTTGGGCTCTCACCCCTCCCACCCCAAGTGAACTCCTCTGGGTGTCAGTCTGAAGGGCACTATAGGGTGCAAGGAGGAGCTGCAGTGGGTCAGCTTGCAGGGCGGGGGGAGGTCCCTGACATGAAGCTGGGGAATTGGGGGCATGTAATACCTGGGTGGAACAGTGAGGGGATAATACAGTGGGATTGGAGTCTGGACAGAGAATTGGGGTGGGGGCCAGGTCCTGGAGCAAGGGAGACAAGGGCACAGATGTGGTGGGGTTCATGAAGCTGTGGTGGAGAAATAGCATTGGTGGGGACTAGGATAAGGGGGCAGATGGATGGGGGGCTAGGAAAACAGGGGCAGCCCATGAGGTAGATTGGGAGAGGGGATAGGACATGGGCAGATGAGGCAGGACACAAGAGAAGGAGGGGCAGGACTTTGGGGCAGATAGGGTGGGGGGCAAGACCCTGTGCAGTAGGAGGACTGGAGAAGGGGGAAGACCCTGGGGCCTCAGGGGTCAGATGGTATGGGAGTTACATGGAAAGGCAAGACCTGGCAGATGGGCTCTAGGACATGGGGGACAGGAAGGCTAAGGCAGGGTGGTTAGCACACCCCCCAACTTGCCACAGGCAGCCAACAGCGTAGCTTGCATATGTGTAGAGTGGCCTCTGTATGTCAAATGCTTGAAAAGGTGCCACACATACACCTAAAGGCCATGAGTGCGAACATTCACCCTTTCTGCCCTGCCGTTAGCTCCACCTCTGTAAGTGGCAGTGGTGACACCATTCCTGGTAAACTGTGTCTAATTTTAGTGTCCACACTTTCAAAAGGATGTTGAGATAATGAAAAGGGTTCTTTCCAGTAAAAGCTCCAAGAATGATTTGAGATCTGGGAAACCTCTCAGAGTGAGAGACTTAAAGCTCAATTAGTTTATTGAAGAGAAAGTTAAACAAAATGACTTGATCATGGTCTGAGTAGCTCACTGGAAAGAGATTTCCAATAAAGGTTTATTTTTTTAATGTAGCATAAACAAGATACAATGTCTGGAAGTGGAAGCTAGACAAATTTGGACTGGAAATAAGGAGCAAATCTTTTAACAGTGAGGAAAACTAAGGGAAGTGGAGGCTTTTTCATCATTTGAAGTTTTTAAATCAAGATACAGGAATTGCTAGGTGAAATGCTATGGCCTCTGTTAAGCAGGAAGCCAGACTAGATAATTATAATGGCCCTTTCTAGCCTTAAAAATCCATTAATCCATTTACAGAATTTACTACTCACGTCCTTGGAGAACAGCACCAGCTGCATGTCTAAGAACTTCAGTGGCCACAGGCTTGTGTATGTACAATAGGGAGTCTCCTCTGCAAAAGATCTTTTTTTTTTAATGCAGAACATAAAGATCCTCTCCTGAGCAAACATTTAATTTCTCCTAAAGGGGAAGATAAACCCAGTCTCCCTCACACACATACTTTTATGTAGCCTGTAGCATTTGGACCAAACAGTTACACAACAAAACTGTGTCGCTGCTCGGCTGCCGCTGTTATTAAAGACAAACAACAGACATCAAACAAAATGTCTATATTCTGTTCTTCATGAGCTTTTACTTCTGATGTTACTAATCATTAGCAGCAGAAATGGAAATTCACAAGGAAAGCAAATCCTTAGGGGGATTATGTGTCTCATTGGCCAGCAGGTCACAACCATTAAAAAAATAAGACTAGGCTAAAAGTGAAAAAAGCCTTCCTTCGCCTTCAGGATGTGAGTCTTTCCTTTTGGGATGCTACAGCTTTAATTCCCAATAAACTTTTGGATTGTATTGTTCCACTCTTTTCTATGTGTTTCTGCTCCTTTTGGCTTTCAGTGCTACTTGCTTCAGCCCAGTTTGTGAAAAAAGCTTTGACACTTACAGTAACAGACAGTATATACATTCTAACACTGGATTAAACAAGAGAGCCAGGACAGGCTTGATTGGTACCTTTGCCCATTTATATAGCAACATATGTTAGGAGAGTGATACCCACTCGATAGCACTAGATAGAGTGAAAACACCCAATTCATGTTGACAGCATGATCTGACAGCTATGGCTTGCTGAATATTTATTACCCAAGTTGCTAGCAGGCAACAGATGTACAGTACATTTGTGATACTGGCAACTCACTGCAACAAAACAAAACATAAAAGGTGCAATGCAAAGAAAGATAGATCTCATGATTCAGGGGGCAAAGATTTGTTCTAGTAGAATTCTACCTATAGGCTGCTGCATGCCTAGGTACTCATGTCCCTGAATGTGTGCAGAACCCCACATCAAAGCTACTCTATTATTATTTTCTGTTAATCAGTTTGTGACTGATAGACCTTATAGTGTCAATCTTGTCTCCTATCACAGAGGCTGGAAGAGTGCCTGAAGAATTAGTTTATCAGCCATTTGTACCTGCAGCTCATTATCTTCTATCTCAAAGTATATGCTAATGAGGATATCTGAATCTCAGGGGAGATGGGATGAATTTGTAAATTGTGCTCATGCCAGAAAAATGAATACTGCTTTCCAAGATGACAAAGAAAGCAGCTGCTTCTAGATTAAATGAATCATCACATTGCATATTACTCTTGGGTAATAAACTATATTTGCTCCCCTGAATTCTTTCCCCCCCAGAAAATAGTCGTATGGTAACTATAACATCCTTGTAACCCTTTCAAAGCATAAGTGAGTTGAATTAAAAGAATATCATAAGATTTATTATTTTTCAATTGACGTTAAAAAAACCTCGGTTTCTGACAGTGTTTCTGTCAAATAATATATCAATTTTAAAAATCCTTTAAAATATTTTTGTATGGGTTTTTTTCTCCTATTGCTGATCATATGGGTCTTTTCATCAAGGAAGAGCAGAATTTTACCTGTCTGAAACATGTATATAATATAGCCCAAACTATAGAATAATATCAGAACAAGTTGAGCCAACTTGAAATGTCAGTGCTATGTAAAACAATACAGGCTCTGAGCCATGCATTTGGTATGAAAGAACAATTTAAGCTAGCTCTACGCACAGGTGGGTTCTGAATTTGTTGTCACATCTCTGGAAAAAGATCAAAGCAACTTTGTAGATAGCTCACTGAAGACTCAATATGCTATGGTTGTCAAAGAAGGGAACAACATGTTAGGCTCGATTAAGAAGAGGATGAAGAGTAGTATGGAAAATGGAGCAATCAGTGGTACACCCTTCTTCAGTACTAAATGTCATCTTGTCTCAAAAAAGACAAAACAAAATACAAATTATCAGAGGCATGTGGAGATTTGAAATGAGAAGGACCCTGTCTTGCTCCTATTGAAGTTAATGGCAAAACATCCATACTTCAAAGGGTCCAATCTTGTTTGACGGCCTAGATTATTAAAGCCACAGTTATCTGACATCAGAAGGGACCATAAAAGTCTCTAGGAATAGTACAATTTAAGGCAATCCTGCAGACCCTATATCTGTCCCCCGGGGTGAGATTTGGGCCCCCCATATTCTCTGGGTAAGAGAGCTAGAGCAATATAAAGGGGCTACTATACAAGCCCCAGGACTGGCATAGGTGGTGTGGCTAAGGGAAGTGGGGAACATATCAGTGGTGGGGCCACATGGGTGAAGATTCTACAGGTATATCTATCCTAGGGAGGCTTTACTAGCATAGCTATGTCAGCATAATTCTGTAGTGTAGACAGCCTACACCTACAGCAGTGTTTTTCTGTCAGTGCAGGAACACCATCTCCCTGACCAAAATTAGCTATGTCAATGGAAGCCCTCTTATATCAACATAGCTGCAGCTGAACTGGGGATTATGTCAGCATAACTACATCAGTCAGGGATGGTTTTTTGCCAATATAACTTTTCAGTGTAGACCAGGCTTAAGTTACCCAGGGGGGCTTCTCCAGTTCCCAGAGCAGCCCAGGTGTCGCAACAAAGATGTAGGCAGTCTGATCTAGTTATCAGAGCAGGAGTCAGGTCAGGTCAGATTTCAGGAGGCCAGAGTCCAAGACAGGCCAGAGGATAAACTGAGTGTTAAGTGTGGGGAGGCAGGCAGGGTCAGGTTACCAGGAACTCAGAAGCAGCAGACTAATGTGAGAGCAGAACCATGGATCGATAACCAGAGTCAGCCCAGGTTGGGATACCAGGAAGTCAAGGCAGGGGTCAGAAGGCGCACAGTCCAGAGCAAGGTGGATCCCTGTTGTATGGATGACTTCCTGTTCCTGTGCTGGGCTTAAATAGGGGCTGTGGACCAATCAGGAACCCCAGTGTTCTGCCAATCAGCTCCCAGGATGGGGTCCTCTGTCTGCTATTCTGATAAAAGCATCAGGTCCCTGGGTGGCAGGTTGAAATCTGCTCACTACAAAGAGCCCTGTGGATCAGAGTTTAAGACACACAGTCCCTGATACCAGGATCAAGAGGATCCCAGCTTCAGGATTTGGTCCATTTCTGGTCTGAATTTTCCAGCAGCAATATAATGAAACATACACAAGCTGGAAAAGGAGGTAAACAGGGAGGTAGGAAAGTTTGCTGACAATACAAATTTACTGAAGATAGTTAAGTCCAAAGCTGACTGCAAAGAGTTACAAAAGGATCTCACTAAATTGGGTGACTGGATAGGAAAATGGCAAATAAAATTCAATGTTGATAAGTGCAAAGTTATGTAGATTGGAAAACATAATGTTAACTATACATACAAACTGATGGGATCTAAATTAGCTGTTACCACTCAAGAAAGATATCTTGGAGTCATTGTGGACAGGGCCGGCTCTAGGATTTTTGCCGCCCAAAGCAAAAACAATTTTGGCCGCCCCCCCTCCCGTTTTTTAATTACCCTACCCCTGGCCCCGCCTCAACTCCGCCCCTTCCCCAAATCCCCAGCCCTGCCTCCTCCCTCCAGGCTCTCAAGCCTAGGAGGGAGTGAGGGAGGGGGAGAAGCGGCGCCCGCGCCGCGGCCACTCGGAGTCTCCCCCTCCCTCCCAGGTTTGAGAGCCTGGGAGGGAGGGGGAGACCCCGAGCGGCCGCGGCGCGCGAAACAGCTGATTCGCGCGCTGCTGCTCCCTCTCCCTCCCAGGCTTGAGAGCCTGGGAGGGAGGGCGAGTAGCGGCGTGCAAATCAGCTGTTTCGCGCGCCGTGGCAGCAGCAGCGGAGGTGAGCTAGGGCAGCCGGGGCACATTTTTAGGGGCGGCATTCTGGCGCCGGCCATGCCGCCCCTAAAAATGTGCCGCCCCAAGCACCAGCTTGTTTTGCTGGTGCCTAGAGCCGGCCCTGATTGTGGATAAGTTCTCTGAAAACAACTGCTCCCTGTGCAGCGGCAGTCAAAACAGCTAACACAATGTTAAGAACCATTAGGAAAGTCACTATATAAATCCATAGTACTCCCACCCTTGAGTACTACATGCACTTGTGGTCATCCCGTCTCAAAAAAGATATATTAGAAGTGGAAAAGGTACGGAAAAGGGCAACCAAAATGAGGAGAGGTATGGAACAAGTTCCATATAATGAGAATTTAAAAAGACTGGGACTGTTCAGCTTAGAAAAAAGACAAATAAGGGGGGGATATGATAAAGGTCTATAAAATCATGACTGGTGTGGAGAAAGTGAATAAGGAAGTGTTATTTACCCTTCACATGATACAAGAACCAGGGCTCCCCCAATGAAATTAATTGACAGCAGGTTTAAAATAAGCATAAAGAAGTACTTCTTCACATAACACACAGTCAATCTGTGGAACTTGTTGCCAAGAGATCTTGTGAAGGCCAAAAGTATAACTGGCTTCAAAAGAGAATTAGGTAAGTTCATGTAGAATAGGTCAATGGCTATTAACCAAGGTGGTCAGGAAGGCAACCTCATGCTCTGGGTGTCTCTGACTGCCAGAATCCGGTACTGGACAACAGGGGATGGATCTTTCAATAAATTGCCCTGTTCTGGTCATTCCCTTTGAAGCATCTGGCCCTATTGGAAAATAGGATATGGGTTAGATGGGCTATTGGTCTGACCCACTATGGCCTTTCCTATGATCTTAGAAATACCACTCACTGAAAAATCATATCTGATATCAGATGCTATATTATAATTATTATGGAATTATAGTCCCTTTAAAATGATCACAAACAATGACATAGTTTTTCTGTTTTGGCACTTTAACCAGGACAGTGGAAGTTTGATTCGCATTTTGAAAAATCCTCAGCTAAGGGAGACAAAAGCCTTGTCTTTGTCAAAAAAGGCATTTTTTTTATTATTATTATTTTGGGCTAACTAATGTGTGTGAGCTATCCTCAGATAAAAACAGAGTGAAGACAAGGCATTTTAGTTTTACTATGTGGTACACTAAGTGAGGTCAACCCCACACAGGTGCAATTTTGTATGTAGACACTCTTATACGGAGCATACAGAAAGTTATCACAATAAATTACAATACAACCTTCTTTTGTATCGTGTCTTTGATACAATTCTTACTCTCTCAATACAGAATGAAATAAGGAAGAGGCATATGTGAGGGAGAAAACAAGGTTTCAGCTAATATTTGAATGGGAATGGATACTCAATAAGGGGGAAGAGATACAGAGCAGTTGTGGAGGATGACTGAAGAGCAGACGACTCAGCAGAAATGTGGTAAGACAACCAAGAGCAGGGCAGTGTTAGATTCATAGATTCATAGATTCTAGGACTGGAAGGGACCTCAAGAGGTCATCGAGTCCAGTCCCCTGCCCGCATGGCAGGACCAATGAGTAGATGAGTAGATGAAACAAGGAGGCAATAAAAGAGGAAAGATCCATGAGAGAGAGATTTGCTGATTAGAGATTAAGACACGGCACTTTTGTTTTTGTTTTTGCCTCTTTTATAACTATTTCCTTTTCTTTGTGTGGATTGTGCATATTGACTCACAGCCTCTGTTCTTGCATGGTTAAGAAATATAGAAACCATAAGTATTTGTTTTCCTTAATTGTTGCCATTTACTTCTCAATGCTCCATTGTTTTCTGAAATGCAAATATCCATAGGGGCCCAAACTATATTGCTAGTTATTAAACTTCTTGTGCTTTTGGCAGCTACAGTATAACCCTGGTTCTGCAAACACATTACAGGATCCATAATCAGAGTGATTATGTCTTGAAGCAAAACATTTGGCAACAAACATACATAATGTATGGAAAGCTCCTCAGGGTGGGATTTGCTATGCTAGTTAGACTCAGATCTAATATGATCTTGACTTGCCATAGAACACAGCTTTGCCTTTTAGTTCTGCCTGGCCAATTTCAGATGCCACCAGCCTCCATCAGCAAAATGTCATTGAATGTCTGCCCAAGTTTCTCTCCTTCCTGGTCCCATTGTCTCCTCTTACTCCTGACTTTGTGCTGTTCCCTACACTTGGAATTCACTGTTGATTAATGTATTCCAAGTACCCTCCTTCTTTTCCTTCATATCTCTATTGAAAACTTGCCTGTTCCACAAAGTCCACCACTGATAACATCCACACACCACTTTCTGGTTCTTACACTCTAATATTGTATGAAGCACCAAGGGCCAAATTTTCTAAAACTTCAGGTCCACAATTACTGGCTCTAAATTAATGCACAATAACATACATGTTTTCTGTTCATTTTACACAGCTGTACATACATGGTGAGTACTTGTGCATACAAATTGCCACTTCTGGATATTTACCTGTGCAATTTACCAGATTGTGCACTGATTGGTGTTAACTGCCCCTGAAAATTAGGCATCCCACTACTGCATGTTGATTTTGCACAACTGAAGCTTTTGAACACCTGTCCCAAATGTGCGTGCAGCTTAAACTCCGTGCTGATTTGGTGTCTCTTTGATTCTGAGTTTTAGTCACAGTATTCTATTTGTATATATGGAATACAGAATACATCATTTTGAGAAAGCACCATAAATCTTTATTTAGATAATATTTTGGATATGCATATGAAATTAGGAAAGTTTGCATAGCCCAGTATTCATTGCAACTTTAAAAATAGATATTTATGCTACTTTTTTCCCTTTAATGCAAAGGAGATTTGAACATCTGAAGTCAATCCATCACGGTCCATAAATAACTAAGAATAAATGGTTTACATAAATAAATAGTAAATAAATAAATAAATAAATGGTTAAGCAATATAATGTTGTAAAATGTCTGATAAGTGCACCAGGAGTAAGAAATACAATATTAAATTCCATGTTATCTATGTCATGTATTTAAATGAGCAGATTAATCTAGAGGCATTTTTCTTCATCATTCCTTTTATAACAAATCTCTTGGATTGGGTCCAACTTGGACACACACTTATTTCATCCCTTATCGAAACAGTTATCCAAATCCCACTGTCTTTCTGGTTGGTCCATGTTGTGGTCCCTCTCTTTTGAGTGAGGAGGGAGGCCACTCCGCCTCACTGTGGTAGGCAACAGTAGTCAAACCTGGGCCACTGGCTGGGGCAGAGCAACAAGTAGTCTATGACCCGCAGCCTCCTGGAGGGGGCAAACAGCAATTAACAATCTAGAGGATGCTCTAGCCCTCTGGTCAGAGCAGAGCACAAACAGTCTTTAGCCAAGACCCTCCTGGGCTGGGGCAGACAACAATAAACAGTCTATGACGAGGCACTCTGGCCTCGGGTGCATAGGATGCCAACCTCAGGGGTGGAGCTGGCAGCAGAGGGAGGGGGATCTGGGCCCACCCTACTCCACTGGGTCCTGGCCCAAGGCCCTTAAAGTGCATGTGGTCCCGCCACTGGGTCGGGGGGGAACCCAATGAACCACGCTGCCTCGCTTTCCGGCAGCACAACCAGATCAATGTTTGGTTCCCCTGGGCTACTTCCTACCCTACTCAGGCAGCATTGCTCATTGACACTGGGCTCAGCGGGTCTGATTCATAGTGGGGCAGTGTCCTCCTCAGAGCCTCTGGTCTCCTTAGTCAGCAGAGCACTGCTCTGCTCGGGGGCTGGTCTGGGATCCTGCAGAGAGCTCAGCTCCCTGGAAGAGATGTCTGGTCCCTCCAGTGGTTCAACACCAGTTGAGTTCCAAGGCTCTCCTTTTATATTTCCTGTCCTGCCCTGGTACTTTCGGCAGTAGTGGTCCCTCGCTCTTGAGTGCGGAGGGAGGCTACTCTGCCTCACTACAGTCCATTAGTGATTTCCTAATATAGATAGGAGGATAAGGCTGCTATTGAGTTGAAAACTATATTTTAACTGAGGGATGGTGAAACTGAGATCAATAACTCATCCTATTTGCTCTTTGACTACCTCTTTCAAAGTCTACTGAAATTAATTGTAATCTTTTCATTGGCTTCAATGGGCTCTGCATCAGACCCTGAATGCATTGTATTTGAAAGGAGTTCACATCTGGTGCATCTCCCTGGAGGCAACTTACCAAGGCAAGTCTGTTAGGATTGGAACTGTTGGGCCACACTAGGTGGAACAAACAGACAAGTATTTTAATTACAGACAAAGCATGTCCCCTTGTTTTCAGTTGGAGATTGGCGAGGGAGTTTGCATCACTTTGTGCTAACATTGGACATCAATTAAATTCAGTAAGATATATATTGAACAAATATATATGGCTGGGCATTTAGGAAAGAAGTTTTTGACAGTAACAAATCTCATAGATTCAGATGTTTCTCTAAGGATGGCAATATTCCTGGTCAGCAGTTGCAGAGGATGTTTTTGGTTGTGCAGAGGCCAAAACATTTTGGATACTCTTTCTGATATAGAGCAGGAAAAGTTTGACTCCCACTCCATGAGCCTGCTCTCACTTTCACTCAGAGTAAATCAAGAATAATTACAAGGCCGAAGGAGTCAAATTAGTGTAAAACTCATGTGAGAGCAGACTCATTATTCTAAGGAGGCAGTTCAGCTCTGCTGAAGTAGTTGTGGATGCAGCATAGCATTAGAGCTGATGGAAAAATACAAATAGTAATTTGCAATGAATGATTCCACCTGCTTTACATAGCACCTGCCTCATTAAATGTTCTGACAGTACAGCTAAGGCTATAACTACTTAACCTTCTGTGACCTGGATCCCAGTGGGGGCCAGCTGAGGTTACTCAATTAGGGTGAACTGCAAAGAATGGAGCAGACAATCCCCAATCTGGTGGATTTTTCAATATTTAGATTTACCAAGCCAGCACAAAACAGCTTCTTTATTACCTTACTAGTTGCCCAGAAGCCAACAACAGAGTCCCTTAAAGTAACCCAGCCTCATGCCTCCATCCAGCTACCCAAGTCAAATATGATGAAGCTTTCTGAAAATCTTATTTCATCATATAAAAGAAAAGGTTCTACTAATCCCAAAAGGATTGGACACATTATCTCCCAGGATAATGAATATTCCAGATCTTACCCAAATACACACACACAGCCAATTCTTATAAACTAAACTAAAATTTATTAGAAAACAAAAGAGAGAGAGTATGGTTAAAAGATCAATATACATACAGACATGAGTTCAATTCTTGAGGTTCAGATACATAGCAGAGATGGTGAGCTTTGTAGTTGCAAAGAGTTCTTTTAGAATTTACTCCATAAATTATAATCCAAAGTCCTATATCATAGTCAGGGTGTTTCCAGCTGAACTGGGACCTCAATCTTGTGACTCAAACTTCCTCTGATGAAGCTTAAGCAGATCTGATATAGCAAGGATTGGGACCAAGGATCTTTTATACAATTTCAGGCCTTCTTTGACAAGCTGGAGTCCCTCAGGGAACAATAGGCCCTCATTTTCTAAGCATGGTTGTTAATTATTCACACAGATTAGCATAAGGCAATGGCCTGTTTCGCCATCATTCACAGATGATTTGCTATACATTTCAAAGAGATGCTATCCCATGTTTACAATTAATTTAAATACTAGGATATTCTTTTGATCTCTGAATTATCAGAATACAGCATAGACAGAGACTGTTGATTACATTGTTGACCACTACCCATATATATGTAAATACACAAAAACACAAACATTATCTCCCCCTATGTCTTTAAGGGTTGAATTTGAGTCATTCATCCTGCAGGATTTTTAACCCTTTCTGGCCATGCATCCACACCTCTGAAATACATTAAATTCTTGTAATAACTAACCTCTTTATATGCCACTGTTATTACATGAAGTGTAGGCTAGCGGTTAGAGCAAGGGACTGACTCTCTATATGACCTCAAGAAAAGCAGTTCGCCTGCCCATGACTTACTTTCCCGATTTACACAATGGAAATATGCTATCACCCACCTCTGTAAAGCATATTGAGATAATTGGAAGAAAGACACAAGATAAATTCAATTATATTTTACTATGTAAAATTTTTGGCTGACAAAAAAGGTTGTTTATATTTCTTTATTCTTCATTCAGTATTGAAAGTCTTTTAGAAACCCATGCAATTGTTGTAAGTAGAGGAACAAATGTATTAGAACTCTAGGATAACTAGATACAACATCCTAGTACTTAACATAGGTGATGCTTTTAGTGCAAACCATGCTGACAACTGAAATGTGTCCTTTTCATGAGTAAGCAAAAAGAAACACATAAGGGTTTTTCTTGTATTGAAATTAATGTACTAAAGAACATTTTAGTGAAGCCTGAATCTTGAAGTGACTAGCAAAGCTTATTTACAACATTCTGACTGGTTTCCTGGGTTGGCTACTGTCCAAACTGAACCTTCCATGTGAAAAATATGGGCACTTTTTTTAGCACATTGCTCAGTGGTTAGCAATGTAGCAAGCAATCAAATCAAGAAATACAGTTTCAATGCTGTGCAGTGTTAATGCTGCATTACAGAATGATAATCCTAGACATCACACTGATTGTTAAAGTAAGCTCATGGAAATTTCTGTGGTTACTTTGGATCGCTTCAGTACCCTCATTCCTGGACCAAAATAAAGAGAAAACTCTAAAGACTTGCACTAACATGTACCTATCGATTTGACCCTGCATCTTGAGGCTGTACTAGGAAATGCTGCATCTTTCAGATCGGAAAGTAATGAGATTTAGGGGTAAAATATTCAACATTGCATTCAGGGACTTAGCAACAACACTGTGTGGCCAAATCCTAACATCATGATGAACACATTTATTCCTACACAGAACTGGTTTGCAAACTGTGTTCTTTCCTGTGCAAAGTTTTGACAAAAATTGTTTTTCTGTTTTCACTAATTTTTTCTTCACATTTTTTGAGTTTTAATTGAAAACTTCAAGGGGTAAATATTTTACAGTTTTTCAATGAAAAGCCAAACAATTTCTATAACATTGAAAAATGTCACCAAAAAATGCTGAATAACTGTTTTCAACTGAAAAAAAAAAAAACAGTTTTAACAAAAAATTTTCAACCACCTCTACTCCTAAATGGTAGCTGGTCGCTTTTTATGAAAAGGGCTGATCTGCTCCTATTGAAACTAATAGCAAGATTTCCAAAACTAATAATCCAAACTCCCTTGAACTTGGGGAAGCTAAGAATTTGAACGTAAATTTCACAGCTAGCCCTTGTCTCATTAAAGGGCTGAACAGAGCCCCAGATCTCAGATTGATTCACAGATATTTTACAATACACTTATACATTTCATATACCGGTAATAGTAAAACATACACCCAATCAATTGTGCTTTGCAGCAATCAAGTTGGATGGAGAAATCATTTCCTATGGGACATATAACTTTATATGACTCCTTATAGTAGTCAGCGTATTAATTTTCTCTTGTCTTAGGGATGCTTACCTTTAATCTTCTGTCTTCCCTGAGGGCAGCATTGTCTGTATAAGCCATAGGTAAGTCTTTTTGGCTAACTTCTACTATTTAAGCTTAGTATTATAATCACTAAGGTGATCTAATTTTTATAAACATTTACAAATACATTCATTGTAGGATATTAAGGCCTGACATTTGATCTATAAAATTGCTGCTACCTGATGTTGCTATTAGCAAGCCAAACCATTTGATGTGTATACCTAGGGGATATTATTAAATCAAAACAGTTTCAGCAGAGCTTATGGACTGCATTAGATGGAACCATTTGCTGGTGTGTGTGTGTGGAAATATTTGTGGCCATTTCATATGGAAATAAAAACATTGTGATAAATGCAACATCTTTGCCCTGCCATGTGGAGATCCAGGTTTGATTGTCATTTCTCAGCTCTCACTTTGCAGACTGATGGCAACTAAGCTGTGGAGAAACATACTCTAAAGGAAATATCTCACGTCATTTAACAGCATTCCTTCAAGCCCACAGGCTTATCAAGGATGATTTATTGTGTTGAGGGGTGGGATATGGTGCTCTGAGTGTGGGACACCAAAGGCTCTGACATGGGGGAACACCAAAGCCTCTGATATGCATACAAGAAGCTGATCCGAAAAAGAGTGTGCAACCTACAGTTTCTTAAGTTTGTACCATAAATGTGCCTATTTAGTTCTGTGAAGATTATGCACTTTTTAATGGACTATCCTACTAAAAATATGTTTGAAAGATTCCAAAAACACCAAGCTGAAGTCAAATGGATTTCCAAGAGTCCTCAAAACTGGCACAGTTTAGAGGAACAGTCCACGAAGTGCCAGATGGGCCATTTTTCTCTGCTTACTGAATGTTTATACATTGCTGCCCAATAAACAATATGTGGTGCTAGAGCAACCCCTGGCATAGATTTAAAGTCAAGAAATAGTAGCAGTGCGATTTTGGAGGCTGTAGCAGTTATTTTATCTGATCTCTGGATGGAAACCTGCTTTAATATGAAACCCAGAGTGGATGCTTAAACACCCTGAGGCAATCTACAAAATGCAACTGATTTTTCATCTGTTGGATCTTTGTTCAAATCTCACTTTATTTTCACTATAATAAAAGGGGATGTTATGCTTCCAGATACAAAGAACAAAGCATACATTTTTCAACCTCAAATGAGTTTTATTTTTGACAAATGAAAACAACAAAAATAAAATCTGCATGAGCGAACAAAGTCTGTGTATGTCCCCTGTGCACTGAGCAACTCTGGGAACAGGCAACGAGTTCTGCAGATGTGAAAATTTCCCAGAAATTGAAAGATACAATACACACAAAACATAAAACCATCACACCTACCACAGACAAGGACACAGAAAAGGAAGGAGCAGAGAGGGAAGGAAGATACAAATGTAGAAAAGGAGAGGAAATGTAAAGGAGGAAAGATTTATAGGAGAATCTTCCTTGATCTTTGAGTTCTCTCTTTCATCCAGGTGTAGTTCCTAGACAGTGGCTTATATACAGTAATAATTTCCCCCTTGTTTCAGTCATATATTTGGCCTAACATAGCTCCCAGTGTTACAAGGGAAAATTTCTTTCTTTCACTACTGGTTAGCTGAGTTTTCTTGTTGAATAATTAGATTGAACTCCTTTAAGCTTAAATAAAAGTGACATTTATTTGAAAATAAAGAGAAATGTCCAAACAAAATAAACATTAAGGAGAAAATAAACCCAGCTAGACTAAAACACCATAGCTAGCAAGGCTCTTAGCTGGGCTTTTAGCACCAAGACAGCTACACTGATGGAGCTGCATTGCTGCAGACATTTAATGTAGATGCACTGCACCAGTGATAGGGGCAAGGCTTTCTCCCCTTGTATACTATATGCAACTGCCAGGGGCAATAGCAGTCTCTATGTTAAGAAGAGCACTGGCACTGCTTTTTGTGTGTGTGTGTGTGTGTGTGTGTGTGTGTGTGTGTGTGTGTGTGTGTGTGTGTGTGTGTGTGTGTGTGTGTGTGTGTGTGTGTGTGAAGCATGCATGTACTCCCTGCATGCTGGGAGTCTGGGGGTGGAACTCTGCCTTACTGAGACACAGTTCTTCCCAGAGTCCCTCTAAGGGTATTATTCTGCGTGCCCCTTACTCATGGCTATTTATGGAATCTGTCCCTATAGTATTTTTAAGAGAGAAAACCTGAGAATTTACCTACAACACTGTGACACTTTGAGGGTTCACCCAGTCCAGTAAGGGGCTGCATCACCACCTGCCCTGTAAGCCTGGGTGACTGTGCTCTGCAGCTTTGTCTCAGAATCCTGACACTTGCAGCCTGCTCACAGCACAATGGCCTCCCCCAACCCCCTGGCTTCCACCAGCCGGGTTACTCCTTGCAGAGTGACACCAACAGCCCTTCCAGTCCAGAGCCTCCTCAGAACCATCTCCCCTGCAGTGCCCAGTCCCTCTCACTCACCCCTCACAGACGTTATCAAGTTCACTGCCTCCAAAGAGACAGGGCACACACCAACATATTCGCTCAACAGAGGATTTTGCTCTTTGGTTTCATACACAGCAGTGAGATGGTTTTGTAACCAAACAAGAGCAAGTTTATTAACAAAGAAGAGAGATGTAAGTGATAATAAATAACAGTAGCAGAGACAGATATGGTTGCAAGTAAAACAAAACAAATCACACTTTCTAGTGACTAAAACTTAATTTCAACTAGTTACAATCTTCATCTAAGCAGGTTTTCTCACCTATGGTCAGTTTCCAGCTACTCTTGCCCCTTCGGCCAAGAGGATCCACTTTTCATGAAATCAAAGGGTGCTGCTCCCCTATGCCCCCTAGGCAGGGTAGCCAGATAGCAAGTATGAAAAATTGGGATGGGCGTGCTGGTGATGCAGGTAATAGGTGCCTATATAAGACAAAGCCCCAAATATCGGGACAATCCCTATAAAATTGCCACATCTGGTCACCCTACCCCTGGGTGATGGATACCCATAAGTCTTTCAGCAATTCCTTATAGCCTCAGCGTTTATCTTTGTTTTCAAAGTCCCGGGGCTCAGCTCTCTGTGTCCACAGGGAGCTTATGCAATGTTAAGTTTTGCAGTCTCCTGTGATTTTACCATGCAAATGATCTTCCTGTGATCACCGATGCAAATAAATAGCCCATTGTTCTTGGCCACACCTGGTATGATTTGCCATTGAGCCAAAGGGGTGTCACTATTCTCCTTTGCCTGGTAAAAACCTGTTTTGCCTCCTTGGTCTGTTTACAGACTCCAAAACCTAATATCAGAGAGTATCCATAATTTTCGTACAGCCTCGTTACATACATTTCACAGTGATATTAATGACCAGCATGTTAGTAGTTTTCAAATGATACATTACAAGACACCTTTTAAATAAAAATAATGACAACCGTGTGTGAAGTATATTGAGCTGGTCAGGCCAGCTGAGTTTTACTGTTGCACATGAGGGACCCCCTAGCCATCTGGCATTGGGGTCCTCTTAGGGTCACAAGCACAAAAAAAGCCAACTGTTAAGACTATTTCTTCAGGGTAGGTTTGTAATTAAAGTGAAGTGCACGTGCAAATTCTTTATCTAAGAAATTCTGTCACAGTGACATAAAGATCTACATAGGAAATAGAACCTCTGCATACGTTAGATCAAGGTTTTCCAACTCAGAATCCATCAACCTTTAAGTAATAGAAGCCTTTCACTTTCAGTGTAGATAGAGCTACAGAGCACAGATTCTCATTATGTATTCTGTTATATACCCCAAGGAAATAAAAGCAATAATTCATTCTTTTTTATTTTTCTGAAATGTTAGGAGCTAATGTTATTATCTTTCAGTGCATCACAACTGCAATAAACTAATTCACAGTAACACAGGAAAGCTTTCATTGATCGAGACTCATCAGGCAAAGACAGTTCTGTAGCTATGAGTTAATAGCTGTGGTGCATTTGTTTTAGTCATGCTTTATTTGTCTCTAGGGTGACCAGATGTCCTGATTTTATAGGGACAGTCCCGATTTTTGGGTCTTTTCCTTATATAGGCTCCGATTACCCCCCACCCCCTGTCCCGATTTTTCACACTTGCTGTCTGGTCACCCATTTGTCTCCAAAAGTTATAAAAATTTGAACATATTTGCATCCATCTCATTTGCTTTTTGGAACATGGGGTGTGGAATTTAATACCTGGAAAATGATATTGTGTGTAACTTAAAAGGCATTTATGGCCAGATTTTTAAACATAGACAAGAACAATTACATGCCTGCAGCTGCACACACTAATATACACAAGCAAATACCAAATGTCTGTAAACAACTTGGATGTAGCATTCAAATAGGGCCAGTTGGACACCCATCGGGCCATATGAATTCATAACAACCCGATTAGCATCAATGCACCTATATTAATACTTATAAATTAGGCACCCTACTCATATGTGCATGATGGCAAACCCTGAAATTTGAAAATCTGGGGCCAGAAACTAAATTGGTCCTATATTAATGTACACCAATTTTGCCTGGTCCATAGAGTCTGAAAAAAATGGAAATATACAGTAGTTATTATGGGAGGTTATGTAATGCACAGGAAATAATATTAACAATGGCATGGTTGTTCTCCAATATGCAGGATATAAGTTTCAGAAAGTAACATGGTCATAAATACTACAGACAATCAATGCATACACATAATCATCAGGAGTTATCCAGTTTACAATATATTATTTATAGATGAGCAGTGAGGAGGGTTAATTCTACATGATTTGCATCCTCAAGGTTGTTGTAAATTTAGGCGTGGAAGGATGAGATTTTTATCAGTAAATGTTGGTAAAAATTGATTTCACCATACACAAAGAAACTGATGAAAAAATATTTCCACAATAATAATCAAAATTTACAGATAGGTAAAGTAAGAAAAATATTGCTTGAGAATCTATTAGAGTCAAAATCTAGTGTTTTTGACTTTTGAATTAGTATTGTTAACAAATGGACTAGCGAATGAATGGTAAAAACAGGTTTGATTTAAGGATATTTATTTTGTATATTTTGACATGGGATCAGGTATCAGAGGGGTAGCCATGTTAGGCTGGATCTGTAAAAAGCAACAGAGAGTCCTGTGGCACCTTTAAGACTAACAGATGTATTGGAGCATAAGCTTTCGACGAAGTGGGCATTCACCCACGAAAGCTTATGCTCAAATACATTTGTTAGTCTTAAAGGTGCCACAGGACTCTCTGTTGCTTTTGACATGTGATGTTGACCATTTGTGTTTTAATGGTTTATAACACTTTAACTATAGCAAGGATTGGCAACCTTTGGCATGCGGCTCGCCAGGGTAAGCAACCTGATGGGCTGGGCCAGTTTGTTTACCTGCCACATCCACAGGTTCGGCCAATCGCGGCTCCCACTGGCTGCAGTTCGCCGTCCCAGGCCAATGGGGGCTGCGGGAAGCAGCGCGGTACGAGGGATGTCAAAGAGGGAGATTTTCCTTTTAAAAACTCCCTATAGCTAGATGGAAAGGGAACAAAGGATGTTGTTAAAACGAAAGCCTTACTTAATACTTTAATTTCAATGGCTTTAAACTGTTTTCCCTTTTTTTTACTATATCTTTAATAAAAGGTTAAAATAATGTTTAATGGTGTTTGTCATGATACTAAGCAGGCTGAGATCTCTGTAGCCTGAACCATGTTTAAAACTGTTTAACATTGATCAATTACATCAGCATGTTAACACCTTTGACTCTTTGGGCCCGTATGTTTCATCTAAATTAATCCAGCATATCTGCAAAGAAAAATGCAACCAGGTATTATTGGGTTTGTAGTGAAACAATGAGATAAAATCATAGACAGATCATAGAGGAATAACCATTATGAATATTTGTAATCCTAAAGGAAAAGCTTGAGACATGGTGTCTCGCCAGGCTGCTTTTTATAAGAATTCTACATCTTCTCCACAATTCATGATGCTGGCAGCACATCAATGATCTTTCTCACTCAGACATTGGGTTTCCAATATTGCTCTTCTCTTTCCAGCATTTTAAAGAGGAATTTCCCTGCCAACAAGAAGAATGTTGAAAATTCCTCAGCAGTTGATTTTAAAAAAGAGGGCTTCAGAACATTTGCAAAGATAGAAAAATAAATTCATTTGGGATCTGACTGTGGCACCAGAGAGCATTTCATCTTGTCTATGATTGCTTCCTATTTCCATCTCAAGCAGTGAACATGGGCAATATAACTAAAGCTGTGTGAAGGATGGAAGTTCCCATTTGCGAAGATTTCAAGATTTAAAAATGTGGTGGCTATGTTCAAAATTGGAGTGAACACTGGAAAATTTGAAATTCCCTGTGAAAGAAAAGTAAATAAATAAATAAATAACATGGGGGGTCATTTGTGTCAAGCTGTCTTGCAGTGACTCTGGACCAGGAGGATGAGGTAGACGAGGCTTTCTTCGGACAATTAACTGAAGTTTCCAGAACACGGGCCCTGGTTCTAATGGGGGACTTCAATCACCCTGACATCCACTGGGAGATCAATACAGCAGTGCACAGACAATCCAGGAAGTTTTTGGAGAGTGTTGGGGTCAACTTCCTGGTACAAGTGCTGGAGGAACCAACCAGGAGCTGTTCTCCTCTTGACCTGCTGCTTACAAACACTGAAGAATTGGTAGGGGAAGTAGAAGTGGGTGGCAATCTGGGCAGCAGTGACCATGAGATGATTGAGTTCATGATCAAAAGGAAGAAAGGAGAGTAGCAAAATACGGACCCTGGACTTCAGAAAAGCAGACTTTAACTCCCTTAGGGAACTGATGGGCAGGATCCCCTGGGAGGCTAATATGAGGGGGAAAGGAGTCCAGGATAGCTGGCTGTATTTTAAAGAAGCCTTATTGAGGGCGTAGTAACAAACCATCCTGATGTGCAGAAAGAATAGCAAATATGGCAGGCAACCAGCTCGAATTAATAGTGAAATCTTTGGTGAGCTTAAACACAAAAAGGAAACTTAAAGAAGTGGAAACTTGGACAGATGACTAGGGAGGAGTATAAAAATATTGTTCGAGCATGCAGAGGTGTAATCAGGAAGGCCAAAACACAACTGGAGTTGCTGCTAGCAAGGGATGTGAAGGGTAACAAAGAAGGGTTTCTACAGGTATGTTACCAACAAGAAAAAGGTCAGGGAAAGTGTAGGACCCTAGTGGGGGAAGCAACCTAGTGACAGAGGATGTGGAAAAAGCTGAAGTACTCAATGCTTTTTTTTGCATCAGTCTTCACAAACAAGGTCAGCTCCCACACTGCTGTCCTGGGCAACACAGTATGGGGAGGAGGTGAGCAGCCCTCAGTGGAGAAAGAACAGGTTAAGGACTATTTAGAAAAGCTGGACATGCACAAGTCCATGGGTCCAGATGCAATGCATCCGAGGGTGCTGAGGGAATTGGCTGATGTGATTGCAGAGCCATTGGCCATTATCTTGGAAAACTCGTGGCGATTGGGGGAGGTCCTGGACAGTTGGAAAAAGGCACATATAGTGCCCATTTTTAAAAAAGGGGAGAAGGAGAATCCGGGGAACTACAGACCTCACCTCAGCCTCACCTCAGTCCCTGGAAAAATCATGGAGCAGGTCCTCAAGTAAACCATTTTGAAGCACTTGGAGGAGAGGAAGGTGATCAGGAACAGTCAACATGGATTCACCAAGGGCAAGTCATGCTTGACCAACCTGACTGCCTTCTATGCTGAGATAACTGGCTCTGTGGATATGGGGAAAGCAGTGGACATGATATATCTAGAATTTGGCAAAGTTTTTCATACGGTCTCCCACAGTATTCTTGCCAGCAAGTTAAAAAAGTATGGATTGGATGAATGGACTATAAGGTAGATAGAAAGCTGGCTAGATTGTCGGGCTCAATGGATAGTGAGCAACGGCTTGATGTCTAGTTGGCAACCAGTATCAAGTGGAGTACCCCACGGGTCAGTCCTCGGGCCAGTTTTGTTCAACATCTTTATTAATTATCTGGATGATGGGATCGATTGCACCCTCAGCAAGTTCACAGATGCCACTAAGCTGAGGGGAGAGGTAGATATACTGGAGGGTAAGGATAGGGTCCAGAGTGACCTAGACAAATTGGAGGATTAGGCCAAAAGAAATCTGATGAGGGTCAACAGGGAAAAGTGCAGAGTTCTGCACTTAGGACGAAAGAATCCCATGCACTGCTACAGGCTGGGGACCGACTGGCTAAGCAGCAGTTCTGCTGAAAAGGATCTGGGGATTACAGTGAATGAAAAGCTGGATATGAGTCAGCAGTGTGCCCTTGTTGCCAAGAAGGCTAATGGCATATTGGGCTGCATTAGTAGGAGCATTGCCAGCAAATCGGGGGAAGTGATTTTCCCCCTCTATTTGGCACTGGGGAGGCCAGATCTGCAGTACTGCATCCAGTTTTAGGCCCCCCACTACAGAAAGGATGTGGACAAATTGGAGAGAGTCCAATGGAGGGCAACGAAAATGATCAGGGGGCTGGGGCACATGACTTATGAGGAGAGACTGAGGGAATTGGACTTGTTTAGTCTGCAGAAGAGAAGAGTGAGTGGGATTTGATAGCAGCCTTCAACTACCAGAACGGAGGTTGCAAAGAGGATGGAGCTCAGCTGTTCTCAGTGGTGGTGAACAAGGAGCAATGGTCTCAAGTAGCAGTGGGGAAGGTCTAGGTTGGATATTAGGGAACACTATTTCACTAGGAGAGTGGTGAAACACTAAAATGGGTTAACTAGGGAGGTGGTGGAATCTCCATCCTTAGAGGTTTCTAAAACCCAGCTTGACAAAGCCCTGGCTGGGATGATTAAGTTGGAGTTGGTCCTGCTTTGAGCAGGGGTTTGGACTAGATGGCATCCTGAGGTCTCATCCAACCCTAATATTCTATGATTCTATGACTCAAGAGCATGAGTACCAACCTCAGGGCAGGCTGCTAAGAACCAGGGCACAAACTCCAAATTGGTTGTGAGTTCCTTAGATTTCACCAATCAATTATCAAGTATAAACTCCTCGGGCTCTACAAAAACCTAAACATGGCATCACAGATCAGTCCCCCTGGGTACTCAATCTGTCTCACTACCTAGGTGCACATACTTTTGTGATAAATGGTCCCTTACACCAAAGATCACAGCAATATTCAGGTTACTTTCAGCCCCAAAAGACCAGTCACTTACCCCAGGTCAATTGCACCTTAGATCTCACACCAAAGACAATGCTTGTAGCCAATCCTATAATAAACTAAATTATAAACTAAATTAAACAGGAAAAGGAAACAAAAGGGTTATTTACAAGGTTAAAGCACATATACATAAACGAGTTACAATCAACTTTCAAAAGTAATAGACACTTCTATAATAAACAAGTTCTGTATGATCTTTAGGGCTAAGCACTGGGTATTTGTTGCTTATGCCTTGACAATTGAAATAAGACGTTTTGACTCCCCTGCGCTTTCTCCCCCCCCAAAAAAAAAATTCTGGTAAAATCAACTTGATTTATCAAAGCATTTCCATTTCAACTGAACCACATATTCTGACACATGGTGGTTCTTTGACCAGCTCTAAATATAACTTCACATTTCTCTCTCTCCCTTTTATTGCTACTTATTCCAAAAAACGCTTAGTCTTCTACAACAGGAGAAAAAAAATGAGTGCCAGCTCTCCCCATGATTTGGATGTATAAAACAAATAACCTTTCTCACTAAATATCAATATGGAAAAAAAATCCAAATTAGCCCTTTCCCTACCCGTTTTTGATATTTTGAAAAATAAAACTCAAACAATAATGCTGCCATGTGAAAAAATGTAATCTTGGAAGCAGCAGAGGCAGGAAAATCAGACTCATGGCTGCAGCTAAATATTCCCAGTTCAATTTCAGTATCTTTTTTACTTAGCTGGAAACAATGCAACAACTCCCTTCTTCGGGCTTGAAAAGCACTGCACTAATATATGATATGTTCAGTGGATTTCTAGCCTTATTCACATGACAATATACAGTAGCCCTACAGATACTGATGTGTGTTTAGCAATGTACATCTGGTATGACTTATCTATGGACAATTGAGCAAATTAGACTAATAAATCACAACTTCACTGTCATTCTTTAGTGCAGCAGGGTTGCAATGAGATGGCTGTCACCCCAAGGGAGTGGAGATTGGAGTTTAGGATTAGAAACCAGCTAAACAAAATAAGACCTGGTGAGTAGTTCCATTGACTTTGGTGGGATTACTGACTTGAGCAGAGATAAATGAGTGTGTAGGTGACAGAAGGATGATGAGTCCTATGATCATAATGTTGTTTACTAGTAAGTAATTGTTGACAATTCTATCTGAAGGGGTGTGGTTGTGTCCCATGTAGCACCATTGAATTCACAGATATTCTACCACATACAGTAGGAGAGGGTATCCTTCGGGAGTTTCTTTGTGAAGGTGGGAGAAGAGAAAATGGAATGATCCCTTTAAGTATTTCAATATAATAAATATATGCCAATAACATAAAAATAGGAACGCCCCTATTTAAAGTGTGCATTGTGTTTAGATTTGGAGTATTTTAAATGCTTATACCATACAGTATTTTGTTTTCTATCCAAATGCTAGGAATAGGCTTTCTGCCCACTTCCAGCATAACTGCTGATTGAGGCAAATACTGCCAGCTGCTGAATGTTAACCTTTGTTTTTGCTAAAACATTTCCACATATTACCAGAGTAAGCACGTATTTTATTTAGAGGGTTCAATGATCTCATATCATTTAAATGGGTTGAGTTGTACTAGGACCAGGCCCCAACAAATGTTGACTTTAGTCAGTCTGATGGACTGCATATATCAGTGAAGTAATCCAATCTGAATGGAATCCAGACTGGCTCAGACTCTGCTCTTCTAACCATCTGAACTGAATCTGAATCTAAACCTCTGTTACCATGGAAAATGGACAAGGAAAGGTGCAGATAATGCTAGAAAAGATAAGAGAAATTATTAGCAAAACTACAGTTGATTAAATACTATTTTGTTAAATAATTCATTTGATTAATTTCACAACATATTTTGAATGTATTTGATACATTTTGTTTTCATCACTTGCCCTCCTTATAGAACTAATTGAATTTTTAGTGAATATATATTCACTTGAGGGCTCAATCATGGTTTTGCCATGTGCCCAGACTAAGGGACAATGCATTTTACCCTTGCCACAAGAGCAGCCCAGGAGAGAGCGATTGTGTCACAATCTTTCTGTGTGTCTGTGTCACAATCTTTCTCCCTATTTCCCCACCCCAGGGAGGAAGTAAATAGAATCAAGCCTATAGTCAGTGCAGTGTATGTTCCCCAGTGCACTGGCTCAGCTTCATTGACTGGCATGTTGTGGGATGGCGCAAGTCACGGCTCCATCCAGTTCACACCCCATTGCACCCTCTCCCACTCACTAGCACGAGTGGGTGACATAGCTCTGCTAAATCTACTTTTGCCTCTTGCACTGCTGGACTACAGTTTGGTCTTGAATAATTTCCTTGGCAAATTCCACCGTATTTTTCAAATCATGAATGATTCCTCTTTATTAATTATTTGCTGTCCTGTAATAAGAACCATGGTAGGCTTGCAAAATATAAAGCAAGGGTCTGAACTTCAGTGCAGAGATCTACTGACTTTTGAACCTAGTTAAGGACTAATTTTCTTTCCGTGTTTAGTTATGACATGTTGATGCTGTTGAAGGCAAATAGTCTTCTGATCACTTCCATCCACTCAATTATGAAAAGTACTGACTAACTAACACTTTAAAAAAATCCTGAACAATTGCCCCCATTTTATTGCAGTTAAAGATCTGTCTGTTTTTATTGTCATCTCCTGTTTAATACGTATTGATAAATTTGCTGTGAAGAAGAAAAAGCAACAATGGCTTTGTGGCACTAGCCTTGGTGAGAGAGTAACAGCTTTGTGCTGAGTGTTGTACAATGACAATAGTGCACAAGCCTGTGGCAAAAATTCCAATAGGTGAGCAAGGGGTATATGGATATACCGAGGGCCGGTGCAAGGAAGTTTCGCGCCCTAGGCAAAACTTCCACCTTGCGCCCCCCCCCCCAGCCCTGCGGCAGCTCCCCACCCCCCCGCCCTGAGGTGCCCCCCCCCGCAGCAGCTCCCCCCGTGACCTGAGGCGCCCCTCTCCCCCACGGCAGCTCCCCACCCCCCGGGAGCCGTGCGGCAGCTCCCCACCCCAGCTCACCTCTGCTCCGCCTCCTCCCCGAGCATGCCACCCCTGCTCTAATTCTCCTCCCCTCCCAGGCTTGCGGCGCCAAACAGCTGATTGGCGCTGCAAGCCTGGGAGGCGGGAGAAGTGGAGCGGTGACCGCGCGCTCGGGGAGGGGGCGTAGGAACGCTGTAAAAAAAAAATTGGGGGCACTGTTTTTTGGCGCCCCCAAATCTTGGCGCCCTAGGCAACCGCCTAGTTTGCCTTAATGGTAGCACCGGCCCGGGATATACCAGTAAAACATATTTCACAAGCCTGAGGATGGGATAGTGTAGTAACTCCTAGTATAAATACTGTGTGGTTACATAGGCAGTATGACTAATCACCATTTAGAAGAAGCAGCTCCCAGTTCTATTTACCTTGCATTTGCATGAGGTAGGAATTAAGCATTAATATATATTTTAAGACAACTTACTTATATATGTATTCAATTTGTGTGTTAAGCCGAACTAAATTATATTTAAGATTGAAAAAATATAGATTATGTGGAGACGCAACAGAGAGGTTCTGGGAACAGAATCATGCCTAGCCCAGCATGGGTCACCCACTTAGGCACTCTGTGCTGGCTACAACAGCCCCCACAGCCATTGTAACCTTCCCCTCTGTATTTGTTTGTAGTGCCATGTGTAGACCCACAAGACCATGTCCTTGTCACTCTCCACCTGACCCACAATGCCCCACTGCACACTGGCATGGAGAGTCCTGAGGACCGCTACTTTGTGATGCACAGTAGGTAGCATAATCTCTTTGTACTGCTCTTCACGGCCTAGCCTTCCTGAACAGCAGAAACTTGGCATTTCCTCTGTATTTTGTCCACTTGTGGCAGAAGGACCAGACAGGATTTCAGGCTAAATGGTGAGGCTAAAAACATTGTATCTCAGAAAAAATAACTTTTTTACTGTAGTGTGTTGTTTTATGAAAACAGAAGTCCTTTTAAACATTAGACATCTCAATTCAAGTAAAATATTCTGGAGTAACATCCTTGACCAGTCTTTCCAGCTGATGGACAATGCTGCTGCTTTTGCATTATTCAGATTTTCAATTTATCACTGATTATTATTTTTTGTATTATAGTAGCACTTAGAGACCCCAACTGAGATTAGGGCTCATGGTACAAAGACTTAGTGTGAGACAGTCCCTGCCCCCAAAGAGCTTACAATCTAAATTTACAAGACAGACAAAGGATGTTTATTATATACAAATGTAACCGTGTGTATATATAACAATATATATGTTATATCAGAAGTGGAATAATGTATACATCCAGCCAATATATTTAATTGGTTATTTTAAAAAAAGTTATTTAAATATGTAATTATAAACTAAACTATTCCCCAGTATTACAACCCAATTATGAACATTTAGGCTAGTTGTCACAGTTTGACTGGGACAATCCCTAAGTCATAACAATCATAATTGTGCCATAAGCATAATGATACACATCTGGGGTCAGGCCCTGCAATCCTTACTCAGGCAACATTTTCGTTGACTGGACAGGGAAGGAGGATGCTGATTCTTTATTCCTAGCACACCCAACATGTTCACTGAAGTCAGTGGAAATTTTGGGTATGTAAGCAGTGGCAGATTAGCCAATGGGCCCAAAGGGCCCATGCCCAGGAGCCCTGGCCAACTGGGGGGCCCTAGAAAAATTGGCACCCTGCCCCCAACAAACAAGCAGCAGGTGGGGCAGGGCAGGGGAAGCCCCCACACACCCTGATCCCACTTCCCAGCAGAAGCACCAGGCAGCGGGGGAAGCCCCAGTACCCAGACCCCAGATGCGGCCCCGGGACTGGAGGAGCTCTGGTTCCCTGCCGCGACCTCAGGGCTGGGGGAGCTCTCACTCCCCGCTGCAGCCCCAGGGCCCTGGCGAGGGGGACAGAAAGCAGCGAATGGGTTGTGGGGCCGTAGTGGGGGGGGGGGCAGAATAGGGCAGGACTGTGGGTGAAACTGGGACAGGGCAGTGAGGGAAGTGGCAGAATGGGGTGGGGCCGTGGGTGGAATAGGTATGGGGCTGTGGGGGAAGGGGTAGAACAGGGTGGGTCTGTGGATGGGGCCGCAGGCAGAAGGGGTGGAACAGGGGTGGGACTGCAAATGGAAGAGGTGGGGAGGCCCCTCCCCACTTGCTCTGGCCAAGGGCCCCATGAAATCTTAATCTGCCTCTGTGTGTAAGGAATGAAGGGGTGTGTAAAGTCCCTGAGGTAAGAATTTCAGTATTTGGCCTTTGGGACCTGCGTGTAAATGGAAGTCATTTTTTGTAACCCATGTGGATATTTTGAATGTCATGCCCTCAAGTCACCATTCCAAATTGTTGGGAGGTGGAATTGATCAGCTTGCCCAGCCGAGATGCTGGAAAGTTCTATAACAAGCCAGTTTGACTGTGAAGAGAGTAGGGCTTGTATCTGATTTACCGATCACACAACTAAGAGTCTTCAAGCACAATGTGATTTTTATAATGATCTGTCAATGCATAGTCTTGTTATTATGGATTTGATCCATAATCTTCATTTCTTTTTTAAAGGTGCAATGAAAATTAAGTTTCATGGTTAGTTTTTAATCAACTTTACATTCATGTTATCTTCACAGAATCCACACAAAAACCCATGACAGGAAAATGTTTGCTGTAAACTGAAAAGGCTTAGGGCCAAATTATGCTTTGATGAGTATCTCATGCAACCCAGCTGAGTTCAGTGGGTTGGATTTGGTATAAATGAGGTCACATTTTCACCTTTAGACTGACCTTCTTTGAATTAAACATCCAATAAAGCATGGGACTTTTTAAAAATAAGATGCTAGCTTTTAAAATAATGTTTATATAAATGCATTATTTTAATCCAGAGAATCTCTTTCTCTCCCTCTTTCTGTCCACTCTCTGCCAAAACCATTAGTCTAGTTTCTTTAGCTATTTTAATGATTTACAGAAACTTCCTGTTATTTTTCAGTGGTAGGAAACACCCTTTCTAAGACAAAGTTTGTGTTTAACCACATAAGAATTAACCCTATTAGATATTTTACAAATAAAAAGTAGAGGGCCACAACCTCAGTTAGTGTAAATTGGTGTAGCTCACAAGTTTACAATAATTGAGAAACTACCCCAGAGAAACACGAAGAAATAAACTGATTCCCTTTTCTAAAAGGAATTCAAGAAGTACAACAAGCTGCACTCTCTGTAGGGAAGTTTCAGTTAGAGAAATCTTTAAGGCCATCTTACGTTCTCCTTCAATTTCCTCTTTTCTGCGGTGATGCCAACAAAAACCTTGACAATTGTAAGGCAGCTGGTGAGCTGAGTCCACTGCTTTTCATACCAATGAGTATAGTTTCCTTGTTTCCTTGTGCCTTCACCATATGTTTGTTTTATTTACCTGTTGTCTGTGGTCTCATAGAGTATGACAGCATTTTGGAGTGAGTGGGAGCAAGCCTCCCAGCCCAAATCAACAGACTTGGGCTAGCGAGGCTCACACCAGCGCTCTTAAAAATAGCTGTATAGACACAGCACTTTGAAATTGCAGCTTGGGCTCTGGAGCTCACCCCTCTCGCTAAGCTTCAGATCCTGAGTGCCAGCCTGAGGCACAACTTCAAAGCTCTATCTATACAGTTATTTTTAGTGCCCTAATATGAGTTCCGCTACCCCAGATCTGTTGATCCAGGCTGGGAGGCTCATCCCCCGCTTGTCCCAAAACGCTGTGAAGACATGCCCAGAGATGGCTTGGACTGTAAGTATTATGGGACATGGATCACATTTTTGTTAAGTTTGTGCGGTGCCTAGCACAATGGAGCTGGTGCCTCTGGGCACTACCATGAATAAATAAATAGAGGTTCAGAGTGATTGCGTGAACAAAACAGCTGTCTTGGTTTGGAAACATAGTGGAAACCAAAACTTTTCTAATGTGAGACTTCTATTGTATTATTTTATTTGCATCTATACAATGTACCAGCACCTCCAGTATAATGGACTTGTTATATGGGGCAGTTCCCTCTGCCAACCAACCCACGGGCACTTTTCCTTCACATAAAGTGTTTTCTATGTTAGACAGTCAAAAGTCTTCAGTTCAAATCTCATTGCCTCCTCTTGTTTATGTTGTATGTATGGAGGTGTGATGGTTTGAATTTAGCTCAGAGGACTTGTTCCAGTCTGATGGGTTTGAATGTGTGGCCCAAATTTTCAAAGCTGGTAATTTACTCTGCATGTGCAATGTGAGTGCAAATATCTGTTGCATGCACACACAGAGAAACCCATACACAGGCATTTTCTTGTGCAACATGAACAAATTAAATATCCAATTGAGGTCAAGGTGGATGAGGTATTATCTTTTATTGGACCAACTTCTGTTAGTGAAAGAGACAAGCTTTCAAGCTACACAAAGCTCTTCTTCAAGTCTGGGCAAGGTACTCAGTGTCACAGATAAATATGAGGTGGAACAGATTGTTAAGCATAAGGAGTTAACACGTGTTGCAAGAAACCATTCAAAGTGAAGTAGGCAATTGAGATGTCTGCAATCAGGACAAAGGCGAATTAGTGGGTTACAGATTGTTGTAATGAGATATAAAACCAGTCTCTCTACTGAGTCCAAGATTTTTGGTGTCCAAAGGAGTAAATTAATTTAAGCTTCCAGGCTCATTTTTTGAAGGTGTTGTTCAGGTTTCTTTGAGGATGAGGACTGAGAGGTCAGATATGGAATGATCATTTTGTGAAGTGTTTGCCCACAGGTGACATGGTGTTTTTGTCTTTTCTCATTTTTCTGTGTGAGTTTATTTGAGAGTATCTGCTTTCACCTACATGGTGGTTGTGGGGGCATCTGATGCTCTGGATGAGGAGGCATGATGTGATAGACATGCAAATGACCCAGGGGTCTTGAAAGGTGATATTGTGGGGGGTATTGATCATTGTAACAATGAAGATATGGCTACAGGTTTTGCATCTGTTGTTATGGCAGAGTCTGGTGCTGTTTTGAGTTGGTTTGTCCAGTCTGTGTGGAGCTTGCTTCTGATGATGAGCTTGGCCCGAAGAAGAGGTTGGGGAAAGATTTATTTCAGGATGTGGTCCCCATCAAGTATGGGCTGTAATTGTTTGATGATATCCTGTATGGGGTGGTGGGTGACAACTAGGGATATGTGATCCATGAGGGTTTTTTCCATATATTGAAGCAGGTTCTCTCAGGGAAGTAAGGTGGCCAGTTCCATGATGTGCTCTACTTCTCTGGTGGCATTTCTGAATATAACCGCCACACTAAGAGTTTTAGCAAGACATTTACTGGACCATAGAAGGGATGTACATGAATATGAATTAGACAAATACTGTGGGTTTCAAACCCAAATTCTACAGATATTCAAGCAAAATATGTTTTTTATATAGGAAAACAGATTGGTGGCTCAGAAGACTTTGATTTGGGAACAGACCATTCTTGTAACAGCCCTTTCTGCCTAATGGTGGATAGGGCTGAATTTCCAAAAAGAAGTGTGAGTAAGGACCCAAGGGCCTTGAAATTACTGAGTTTAGAGCTAGATTAAACCTATTAGGTCATCTCTTTCATCTCCTTGTGCATGAAAGAATGATCCCTATAGTATAGTTTTATTGCTTTGTCCAATAATGATTTTAAATGTCTCAGCAGTGGAGATTCCACTGATTACCCAGAAAGACTATTCTACAGCCTAAAGTGTCTGTCTCATTGTTATTAAAGGTTGCCCCTTTAATCAAGCTAAATTTTCATTTGTTTTAAAAAAGTTGATTTACCATTTTAAGATATATCATTCAATAACTAAAATCAAGACTCACATTTCAGTTAAGATTCAATAATATTAACTTGGAAAAAAGATATGCTCAAAACCGTGAATACATTTGAAAGGCTTCAAAAGAAATGGTGGAGTTAAAATGAAGACAATCTAAAGATGTCAGAGATCTAAAAACCAGAAGAGGGACACATTAATAACAGTAAATATAACAATTCCAGGCTTTTACAAAATAGCATAGCAAAAGATTAAAATACCTAATTTAAAATCAGATCAAACTTAATTAAAGTCAGTCATACTGCTAATTTATTGCTAGAATAATTATTAGGAAAAATATTAATAGCCTTTAAAATACATTCAAACTCAATCAAATTGAGGTACCAGTGAGCTGGATAGTCCCCTTTAGTATCAGACTCACTGCTATCTTTACAAGTTAATTACACAAAGAAAAGCCTCAGCTTCAAAGAAATAAAAACCATTTCCCCACCTATATAAGGCATAAATGCTGGAACTAGGAGTGATGGGGGTGCTGCTGCACTTCCTGGCTTGAAGTGGTTTCCATCATATACAGGGTTTACCATTTGGTTCAATGGCTCTAAGCACCCCCCACTATACAAATTGTTCCACCACCCATGACATAAGGCGGAGTTTGTATGGCAGCAAAACTGAGTCCGTAAGATTTAAAGATATAAATTTTGCTTGTAAGAACATACATTTCTCTTTTGGAGCCAGTGTGGCCTTTGATTCATCATATCAGATATATGATCATTTTAATTCAGACAAGAAATATTAACCCCCCACCCCCCACCTGATTTATTAACCTTTCATGAGCAACAGACTGTGAAAAAGCAGCCAGGCATGTGTGTGTGGTGGGCTTTGCTGAGAGCATATATACAGTACCATTATAAGAAATGCAAAAAAGGCTTGGCTAATTGTAGAGTTGGATTGAAGTCCCCAGTAGGATTCAAAAATCAGTCATAGATTTATACAAATACTCCCCTTCACAACCCTTGGGAAAACTCAGCAAAAACACGTTATTGATCTTAAGAAGGTTTTCTATCCCTACCCTTTCCCTTTTGTCTGCTGTCTTTAGTCCTCTTTTATCTGCCCTAACTTTTACCATTTTTATTGCTTTCTTGAACTTCATTGTTTATTTCAGAACTTCTCTCTAGATCTGACATCTTCCTATTATTAATTTTAACCAATTACTTCTAACTGTATTTCACCCTAACCAAGTCTCCAATTTATGCCATTCAAATATATGGAGACAGACGGTAGTATCTCTCTGAGTTGTTCAATGCCAAAGCTAAGTATTTAGCTCTTTTATTCTTTCCCCATATAGCAATCTTTCCAGAGCCTTAATGTTTTATTGCTCCTCTCTGAATTCCTTCCAGTTTGTTGAACACAGTTAGCTGCTTTTTTCAGTTGTTTGTCTGCAGAGAAAGAACTTTGTGTTGCATGGAAGGGAACCTTGACTCATCTCCTTACTGTAGGTAAAAACTGCAATACTTTTATCTGGGATTGTCCATCTAGACATTGGCCACAGGTAGCTGCTGGAAGCTGGGGAATGGTGGTGATGGTGGTGTGTGTGTGTGTGGAGGGGGGGGAATAAGATTGAGTTACAGTGTTATGATGGGAGAACAAGCCCCATATGGCTCTTCAGCATAGCAAGGATGTTGTGTCTCTTCACCATGCTATGCTAGGACACTGAACATGTGCAGCACCTTGTGTTTGTGACAATTAATTTAACCCCCCAACCTTGTAGCTGAGAAAGCTGCCTTTGGAATGGCAGCACTGCCACAAAGAGAGAGAGAAATTGAAACATATGAAAAGATATTCCTAGGATCTGATTTTCAACCCCCGTGCCCAAAGCCTAGGGCCATGCTAAAATGTATGAGGAATTGTGAACCTATAATTAGCAAGATCAATTACTTTACTGAACATGCAAATTGGGTATTTCTGTGTATGAATGTCCAGTTAGACAACAAATAGTGTAAACACTTGCTATGTGTGCTCACTCACAGTAGTTGTGCACACATTTGGGAATGTTGAAAATAGATAGAATTAATAAGGAGCGCTAGTGAAACCCTTTCCCATTCAGCTCTGACACACAGCAACCTCTCATATACAACTGCAGGACTCAGTAGATCTCAAACCTAAGTGGGAAGGAGGACAGATTAATGTAATTAATTTTAAACTGTAAAGGCTGAGGATCACTCAAGAGACAAGTCTGAAATTCTAAAGAAGATTTTTTCCTTCACTCAAAATCCGCTTTAAATGCCTCAGAGATCAAACACCCATTTTGCCAAGATACAGATTTGATAAACTGTCATAACTATAAAGGGAAGGGTGGCAGCTCTCCTGTGTACTGTGCTATGGAATCCCTCCTGGCCAGAGACTCCAAATCCTTTTACCTGTAAAGGGTTAAGAAGCTCGGGTAACCTGGCTGACACCTGACCCGAAGGACCAATAAGGGGACAAGATACTTTCAAATCTTGGGGGGGGGGAAAGGCTTTTGTGTGTGCTCTTTGTTTTAAGGGGTGGTTCGCTCTTGGGACTGAGAGGGACCAGACATCAATCCAGGTTCTCCCCATCTTTCTAAACAAGTCTCTCCTATTTCAAACTTGTAAGTAAAAAGCCAGGCAAGGCGTCTTAGATTTACTTTGTTTTCTCAACTTGTAATGTACCTTTTACTACAGTGTTTATCTTTGTTTGCTGTACTTTGAACCTAAGACAGAGGGGGGACCTCTGAGCTCTTTAAGTTTGATTACCCTGTAAAGCTATTTTCCATACTGATTTTACAGAGATGATTTTTACCTTTTTCTTTAATTAAAAGCCTTCTTTTTTAAGAACCAAATTGATTTCTCCTTGTTTTAAAATCCAAGGGGGTTTGGATCTGTATTCACTAGGAGTTGGTGAAAGGAGGGTTGGAGGAAGGAGGGGGGATGGTTAATTTCTCCTTGTTTTAAGATCCAAGGGGGTTTGGATCTGTGTTCACCAGGGAATTGGTGAAAGGTTTCTCAAGGCTTCCCAGGGAGGGAATTCTTAAGATGGTGGCAGCGGACCAGAGCTAAGCTGGTAGTTAAGCTTAGGAGTCCTCATGCAGGCCCCTACATTTGTACCCTAAAGTTCAAAGTGGGGATACAGCCTTGACATAAACATATCCCTTAATTTCATCTTTTTAAAAGTGAGGTTTCTTAATAAAGTTAAAGGACAAACCCTTCTAATGTCTCAGTGTTCTTTCTTCTCTCTCTTACAGTTTCGTTATACTCCCGTTTTTAAACCTTGTATTGAGCAAATCAAATTTAATTGCTAAGCTGTTCATTTAATTAACTAAAAATTGCCTACTCTGTTTTATAGCTGACAATGCATGTTCTCATTCAGTGAACATTCTAAATGTGCAGCTGTAACATACTGCATTTTTTCAGAAGCACAGAAATACCCATGAATTTATACTTGTACAAATGTGTGCCCAGATTGAAACTAACATGAGAGCCTGACTTTCCAGGGTGTATATAGGAGCATGCATTGTGAGCACGTCATGTTCAGTTCTTACTTGTGTATGTAGTACAGGGGTTGGCAACCTCTGGCACGCTGCTTGCCAGGGTAAGCACCCTGGCAGGCCGGGCCAGTTTGTTTACTTGCCGCGTCCACAGGTTTGGCCGATCATGGCTCCCACTGGCAGTGGTTCGCCGCTCCAGGCCAATGGGGGCTGCGAGAAGCGGCACGGGCCAAGGGATGTGCTGGCTGCGGCTTCCCACAGCCCCCATTGGCCTGGAGTGGCGAACCACGGCCAGTGGGAGCCACAATTGGCCGAACATGCAGATGCGGCAGGTAAACAAACTGGCCCCACCCGACAGGGTGCTTACCCTGGCGAGCCACGTGCCAGAGGTTGCTGACCCCTGATGTAGTACATAATTTTTAAAAGATTCAACTCTGAGTTTGTAGTGACAACTTAGCACTAGATAACTGAGCTCAGAATTTTGCGCTGGAGGCCCGTTCTGATAATCAGGCCTCAGGGGTTAAAAATTCAGTTAATCCAAAAAATAATTGCTTTCAGGTTTAGTACAATTTGTACTAGCAAAAATTTCTCCTCCTTAAAGATGATAAAGGATTTTGAGGTTTTGCAAAAATGGTAGGACTCTTTCTCCATTTGATAAGTAAGGGCCAAAGGACTAGTACATTTGCTGATTTGCATGAATATTGCTGGAGACAGGAAGGGAGGAGAGAGGAGGAGAACTCCATTTAGGGTGACCAGACAGCAAGTGTGAAAAATCGGGACAGGGGGTGAGGGGTAATAGGAGCCTATATAAGAAAGACCCAAAAATCGGGACTGTCCCTATAAAATCAGGACATCTGGTCACCCTAACTCCATTGCCCTTTCCCCCTGGTCTCAGCTGGAACAGGGGCAGAAGATCCCACAACTAGGGGACAAATACCCATGGAAGAATAGGAATTTGTTTAGGCCCTATGTCCTTAGAGTTGTCACAGCTCCAGTTCTGGGGCAGCAGCAGCAGCGTTCCCAGGCCCAATGCTGCTGAAGACCAAGGAAACAGGAAGGCGGATACAGACTAACACGGCTATCACTCTGAAACCTGTATGCTGTTCCTGTGATTTTCAGGGAGAGGGAGGAATCAGAATGGAGGCTCCTGGCTGCTCCCTAAAGAAGCCAGAATAAAGGTGGGGGCAGCTGGATGTCCCAGGAAGGTGATTAAAGTAAGGGAGGAATGTTTTTGTGGGAGGTATCTCCTTTGAGGGAAGAGTTCCAGTCCCATTGTGGGGAGAAGTGGTTTTTCAGTTCAGTTTCAGAGGATGAGACCTGATTGACAAATATTACCTGTATACACATAATCTGCTATTCACCCATCCCCACTGCTCATTGCCCCAGGAGTGAGCAGCTCCTCCTGCCTGTATTATACCTCTGCCCTTGAGAGAGGCAGACAATAGGTCACAATTTCAAGCTGGCAAGTATTTCCCCCCCTTGTTTGCATTCCTGAGCATAACTGCAGGCTCCTGCTTCAGACAAGTTCTGTCTACTTTATCTAAGGATCACTCACTAAGGATACATTGTTATCATGCCTTCACTGGCAGTCAAAACAATTCACACTCTAGAGAGCCCTCTCAAAAACAATGGCTATTTCAACCATCTCCAATCAAAGAGCCATAAAGAGAAGGGAGGGTGGGCATCCTTCCAGTGAACTCTCCTTTGGGAATGTTCCCATTGCATCAGTCTGGGGCATCATTAACTAAAAAAAAATGTGCAAAGGTCTGGATATTTGGTTTGTATTCTCACACACCACTCTTTTAGAAATCGCCTAAACCCCATGAAAATAACAAGGCAAGAGAATAAAGATGCTCACTACATGGTGTTCTAATAAATATTCAGCTAACACTGAGGTGTGGGCAAATGTCAGTTTGTATTGGCTATATGAATACTTGGCCTGAAATTTAGACCCCGGATATATCCAGTCTAGTAAAAGAACTATGCTGATTTTTTTTTTAAATACAGAAAGTAGACACTCCCACCCCCATCTGCCCAAATGTAAGAGAAATGGAAGCAACTAAAAGGCAGAAAAAGTAGTTAAGAAGGAAACACTAGAGAAAATTAGACTTTTGTGTGTGTGTGTGTGTGTGTGTGTGTGTGTGTGTGTGTGTGTGTGT
>NW_020664420.1:26688348-26719024 GCF_002925995.2 Terrapene triunguis
TGTGTGTGTGTGTGTGTGTGTGTGTGTGTGTGTGTGTGTGTGTGTGTGTGTGTGTGTGTGTGTGTGTGTGTGTGAGAGAGAGAGAGAGAGAGATTTGGCAATGAAGAAGGATGCAAAAAAGATGGAGGGTGAAAGTGAAAAATAAGGCCAAAGGGGTGAATAGAAGATAGAAAAATAGTTTGTAAGAACTAAGGCTGAAATCCTTGCTCTGTTGATGTCGATAGGAGTTTTGCTTTTGACTTCAGTAGGGCCAGGCATTCACCCCAGAAGTATTAGAATTAATACTCCTCCTGGTGTAGGAGGATCTAGCAGAAAAAAAGATCTGAGGTAAAAACCGTGAAGAGTGACTTAATGTGTAAAGTAATCTGAGGAAAAGTTGAACATTTTCCAGAGTTCTTTTGCAGCAAGACTTTGAGAGATAAAAAGAGCAGAAGTGAACCAGAGCAATGGAGTGTTATCCCAGGAGTTTAAGCCTAGGTGTCAGTAGGCTAATTCTGGGTTTTCACCTCTACCTTCTTCTATCCCAGGGATCGGCAACCTTTGGCAAGCGGCTCACCAGGGTAAGCACCCTGGTGGGCCAGGCCGGTTTGTTTACCTCCCACTAGCTGCGGTTCGCTGTCCCAGGCCAATGGGTGTTGCGGGAAGCGGCGCGGGATGAGGGATGTGCTGGCCGCCGCTTCCCGCCGCCCCCATTGGCCTGGAGTGGCGAACCGTGGCCAGTGGGAGCCGCGATCGGCCGAACCTGCGGACGCGGCACGTAAACAAACTGGCCTGGCCCACCAAGGTGCTTACCCTGGCGAGCCACATGCCTAAAGTTGCTGATCCCTGTTCTATCCTATTGAGATATAAGAAGGGATTACAACTGATGCTCCTGGTTTTAGAGTATCTTTGCTGATCATGGCTCCCTTGTAAACACTGTTATCAAATTGCCAGACAGTATATTAGAAAAAATATATAATCCTGCATTCAGAACAGGTATGAGAAAGCAAATTTAATATTTGTCAAAATGCTGCAATTATAAAGAATATTCAACGTTTGAATCTATGTCTGTCTGAGATACTGTCTGGACATGTACTACCCTGGAAAGTTTGGAAAATTAGCTAAACGGAGGTAAACCACAGGGATTAAAATAGGAAGAAGACTGATATTCTCTTGTTAAAAATATATTTAATGAATTTTTGGCAGTTGTGGAACTTCTGCTTGGGGTGGAAGAGAATCCCAACAAAAAAGCAGATGTTATTATATGTTATAATATGATTTCAGTGTTGCAAATAAGAAGGGAGCTAACTCAGCTGTTTTCTAGACTTTGAAAATTTACCAGAGCCTTTGAGAACAAGTAGTCACTATAATGCAGTGGGAAAAGACAGGAAATTCAGAGGAAGATTTTATACCAAATTAATGTATGAATTATACCATTTTAAGCCAAATTAATAATAACAGTTATTTTAAATATTGGACAACATGAGGGCCTTAAAAGTTATTAATGATGCCTTTAAAACGTTTGGGCTAGATTTTCTGAAGTATGATCTTTCTTTTTTGGGTTCAATTGGCATCAGCAAAATGTATGGCCATATTTTTATGCCTCTGACTATTATTAGGGTCATAAAGCCCACTGGATTCCTCAGGGAACCCTTTGGGTAAGTCCTATACTGCAATTAAAAACCTGCAGTTGGCCTGTTTTGGGCCTACAGGGCTCAGGCTAAAGGGCTGTTTAATTGGGGTGTAGATGTTCGGGCTCAGACTGCAGCCCAAGCTCTGGGACGCTGAGAGATGGGAGGGTCCCAGAGCCTGGGCTGCAGCCCGAGCCTACATATCTACACTGCAATTAAACAGCCTGATAGCCCAAGCCTGGTGAGCCCGAGTCAGCTGGCATGGGCCAGCCATGGGTTTTTAATTGCAATGTAGACATACCCTTCAACTCCATGTAGTTTCAATGCCATATCCCCGTCCACTCCATTCCATTGCTAATCCATTGTCTCAGAGAAAGATGAGAAGATGCAACACTATATCTGCATAATTAACCTGGTACTTTTTCCCCCAGAACTTTTCCCCTTCCTTGAACTTTTCTATGGCAGGGCAGAAGTTAAACACAAGGTTCTAATGGAATCTTTGGGGAGTGAACGGAGTAGCATCAGAAGAAAATAACCTGTACCCTCAAATGCAGCTCTTTGTTTAAAAAAACAAAACAAAAAAACCACTTATTAGTGCTTAATGCTAAGATCCTAGCAAACTTACAATAGAAACTGGCCCTTAATGACCAGGAATGACAAGTGTCTAGGGCATTCTACTATCTTAAGAGGTCTTTTTTCTCGTGCAAAAGAGATAAACAGGATATGTGCTATTCTTTTATTAGATACACATTGCATAGATGACATTGAGGGTCTCAGTATCTGTACCATAGCTTTATGACTTTTAAATGTACGTACAGATTCCTGCATTATTTATCAATTCTACTTTGAATTGCGCATTTCTATGCCTTGTGCACTTCTTTTGTCAGCCATTTACAAACTTTAACCATTTTTTTCCCATTGTGTTTTATTGATTTCTTTTAATCTGTCTGTGATGTTCCCCTTTGGTGTTGTCTGGACCGGTAATCTGCTAGGTCACTCCAATCCTTGACTTTGGGAGCCAGCCTTACCCTGCTCTGCTGTGAGAACCCCCACTCCTGGGCTGTTCACACACAGCCTCTGGCATGTAAGCTGCTCCCAGGTACTTGCAACCAAATGACACTAGCCAATATATCCGATCCCAGACACAAGCTTAGGTACCTCCATCTTGCAGAGTCCAGTTATGCCTGCTGGATGCTGCAAGCTTATATGAGTTCATCAATTTAACAAAGAAATTGATATGTACCAGGCTTGTTATCCCAAGGGGAGTCTCTGACAAACTTCCAAACCAAACGCACTGCTTCAGGTAGAACAAACAGATTTATTCACTATAAAGATAGATTTTTAAGTGATGATAAGTCAAAGCACAACAAGTCAGATTTGGTCAAATGAAATAAAAGCAAAACGCATTCGAAGCTGATCTTAACACTTTCAATGCCCTTTCAAACAGATGCTTCTCACCACAGGCTGGCTGGTTGCTCTTCAGCCAGGCTTTCCCCTTTGATCAGCACTTCAGTCACTTGGTGTGGTATCTGTAGAAGTAGGTGGGAGAGAGAGAGAGAGCATGGCAAATGTCTCTCCCTTTTATCATATCCTTTCTTCCCTCTTGGCTTTGCCCCCTACCCCCTTCAGAGTCAGGTGAGCATTACCTTATTGCAGTTCCAAACTGACCAAATGAAGGGGATGACTTCCTGGGGGGCCTAACTGATCCTTTTGTTGTTTCCTAGGCCAGCATCCTTTGTTCCTGTTAGGCGGGGCTGGGTTTGTCCCATACATGCCCTGATGAGGTGTGAACTGCCTCTCTGTTCTTGGAGAGTTTTTGCATGGGCTTACTTTAAGCCATGAGGATACATTTTCAGCCTCATAATTATATACATGAAATTATAACCTATAACCTTACTGTAACAATTACTATAACATCACTATAACAATTATGCTCAGTGCATCATGAGCCTTCTGAAGACACCCAAAATGACAAACTTTGCATTGGATACCACACAACCATTTTACAAGGATGAACATGGGGGTGCTGGGTGTTCCCCTGAGGTACAGAGCGTCACACTGTCTCTGATGCATTATGATATGGGAAAATGAATACATTTAATAAAATTACTGTGGTTTGGGCTATTGGGTGGGAAAGAATTTCTGGCATCCATCATAGTTTTTCCTTTCTATTTAATAAAAATATTTACTGGAATTTGTACTGGAGAAAAAGCATGCCAGGTTGGAAGAGAGATGGCTGAGCTAAATGCTACTGATTTAGGAAGATTTTTCTCCTCTTAATTTCATGAGGTTGAAGACTGTAGTGAAAAAAGGAGTGGAGAGAAAATATCCTTTGAAGAATACTCAGTGTTGTAACTTTATAGCAAGTCTGCTTTGAAACTTTCACCCTCTAAGAAGTACATCTGGTTTCTCTGTAGATCACTACACTGCCCTTGTGGCCTGATCCAGCTCCATTAAAATCATTGGAAAAAATCCCACTGATTTCAGAGAGAAGTTCAAGCTATTATAAATACAGTATGTTTCAAATTGGAAATAAGAAAAAAAATTTTAACAGAAAGGGTGGTTAACCACTGAAACAAACTACCAAGGGAAGAGGTGAATTCTCCATTTCTGGATTTCTTCATATCAAGACTGGATGCCTTTTTTGGAAAATCTGATTTTCCAGAACATATGTTACCGGGCTCAGAACAGCAGTAACTGGCTGAAATTTGATGATCTGCGATATACTGAAAGTCAGGTTCAAATTAAAGGATCTCATGATCCCTCCTGTCCTTAAACTGTATTAGTAATACATAAATAGGCAAATAATGTGAAAAAAGAAAATGGGCCATTGCCATGTTTGTGTATGGCTCCACATTCAGCAAAGTCTGGGGTGCTTGCTTCTGAAATTTTGGGTTTGGATCTAGCTCTATTTAGAAAATGTCCTGTCCTAATTTTTTTGTTGATGAAAGTGAAAGAGACAAGCTAGAAGGAGCATGTTTAGTCAAAACTTTGCAGGTAATACCAGTGAGATCCTGCCATCTTAATGGCAGAAAAGTTTCCATTTAAACAACATATCTTTATTGGTAACTTGGGTTATCCATTCAACTGCAGGGTCAATGGGTATTATGTTAGGGGTATTTTTTTTTTCCAAGAAGTCATTGCAGACATTTCCAGTACACCTTCTGCGTCAATACAGAGTGAGTAACTGCAAGCAGCTCTTTGGGTTTGGCATATAGCCAAGATGATGTCATATGTGCCATATGAATAGATACTGACAGAATTTAGAAAATGCTTTAACAGTAGCAATAGCAGAATGACAAACCCTGGTTGATTGCACACAAATGCAGCTATATCATATGAGTTAGAGGTGTTTTTTAGCTTATTTTGTTGCTGATTACAGAAGCAAGCTTCTTCTATGTGAGTCATCTTTACTCTTTGTTCTGAAGTAATTTTCCATGTAAATACAAGCTATTCATGTAGAATTTAGTGGAAAGGATTAAATTATTCAAATCAGGACATTATCAAAAATTGTTTTCTACTGTATCTGAATGTATGAATTAATACTTTGAAATGTTCTACCTTTTCCATTTAAGACAATGGAGAAAGACAGAATTTTGCGTTGTCCTTTTTCTTTGATTGGTACTTCTTTAAAAACAGCTAGCCCATTCCCAGAGTCAAACTGTGAACATGCCTTTCACATTTTCTCTAAATAAATAAATAAATAAATAAATTACGAGACCCCCTTGGTTACCTTAGACTCTTGTTCACTTAGGGAGACTCTGAAGGAAACAATTCCTTTGAAGGTCACAAGTCTGCTGGGCTGATGAGTCAATAAAGGAAGAGGAATGTTCACTAGAAAGCTTTAAGCCCGGAGGCTTTCAATGGGGTGAAGGAATGGGAGAGAATTCTCACATTTATTGACGGCGAGGAGAAGGAGATGAGCTTGAGGCACTGATATAATGCAAAAGGTGGATAGACTGGTAGTGTCTAAGGGCTTGTCTACACTGGCACTTTACAGTGCTGCAACTTTCTCACTTAGGGGTGTGAAAAAACAGACCCCTGAGCGCTGCAAGTTTCAGCGCTGTAAAGTGCCAGCAGTGGGAGCTATTCCCCCTGTGGAGGTGGGTTTTTTTGGAGTTCTGGGAGAGCTCTCTCCCAGCGCTGAGCCGCGACTACACAAGCCACGTTAAAGCACTGCCACACCAGCGCTTTAACGTTGCCAGTGAAGACGTGCCCTAAAAGCATTTTGAAGGCAAAGAGATTTCTTTCTGTGCTGGCTCCTCATTGAATACAGAGTAAACGTCAAGTTTTTGACAAGCCCTCCATGGAGCTACCTGAAAGACACTCTTTTCATAACCATGGCCACCCATATGGGTAAGTTCCACTGGAGCAATGAAACTATCCACCAATAGCAGAAGGCTCATGGCCACAAAAGACAGAACCTGCACCTTCACATTTTGCTTGTCTGCAGGGAAGAACATAGAAATTAATTGTTTTGTTCTTACTTATGGAAGATGTGACCGGTGTGCCTGGGGCAGCCCTCACTGGAAATGCCACGGTCACAGTAGGCTGCACAACGGAGAGCAGATACTCCCAAGACTGGTGGGTAACATTCAAATTAAACTCCCCAACCAGTCACAAACAGTGCTTCTGACCTTCCACACTGGTTATCAAGAAGCAAAAAAGAAATCACACAACCCCCTTTATTGCATGCCAGTTCTCTGGCTCCCCATCAGCACATAGGTCCAGTACAGTGAGAAGCTATTTGGAACCCTGCTCACTATACACAAAATGTTTTTCTGACCCCAAAGGGTCAGCTACGTTAACAGGTAAAAAGAACAGGAGTATTTGTGGCACCTTAGAGACTAACAAATTTATTAGAGCATAAGCTTTCGTGGGCTACAGCCCATGTAAGTATAGGTTTGGAGCTTACCCAAAATACCACACCGCCAGCCAATCCTTTAATGTCTAAAACTAACAGTTCATTATAAAGAAACAAGAAAAAACAAGAAGAGAGATGTTAAATGGTCAGACAACCACATACATACAAAGCCTGCAAAGTCCATCAGATTCCTAGCATTACTAGTGAATTTGCTGGCTTCAGAGTCTCACATCCACAGCTTGGTATGGGTCATTCAGTCCTTTGTTCAGAGCTTAGTTTGTAGAAAGGTTACGCCAGAGGTGAGAAGCAGGACTGAAGACCAAATGGAGAAGATGTAGCTGCCTTTTATATTATTTTGCCACGCGGCTTGTGCTTCCTTTGTTTCAAACACAAGCTTCCCAGCACATGGCTTGGAAGCCTTAGAGTTCTGTCCATAGGCATGCCCCTGCATATCTTGCTGAGTCATAAGGTGTATCCTTTGCCTTCTCTTAATGGGTCAGTTGTATAGCTGATGGTCCTTAATGGGCCGTCAACCAGGCTAGACAGTGCTGATGCCAAACTGTCTGGGGATGTCACCTAGAAGCATAGCACAAGTTTTGAAATACATACGTATCTATAACCCATAATACAAAGGTGACACAAACATATAAACAAGATCATATTTGGCAAATTATAATATTTTTGCAGATACTTTACATGGCATATCTGGCATAACTCATTGCAATTTTAAAATATTGGTATTCATAATATCCTAAAGTGTCCCCCAGATTCCATACAGTGTCACAGAAGGTACTCAGATACTGTGGTGATGGGCACCACCATGAGAACCTTATAGACAGAAGTCCACCAGTGGCAAAGGAAGTGCATGAACGTAGTTGGCTGAATACAAGCATTATATAAGATTTTAATTTCAAATTTTATACTGTTTAAAAAAAAAAAACCCACCACATTGTCAGGAATGGTTTTGGGGAAAATGTGTACACCATATACTTTCGCTCTGCAGAAGATTGTGTAGTTGGATAGTAAGGGGCAGCAATTCTTATTATTTATATTACTGGTAATAGTGAAAAGCTTGTGATCACTATTTCTCTATTAATTTCAATACATTTTGCTTAAATCAATTTTTGTCTGACTTTCATTTTAACGTTCCTGGACTCTTCAGACCACTTCTCCCTCCTTTTCCCTATACGGAGTCAATATACCCTTTCAGCCAAGGGCGGCTCTATGTATTTTGCCACCCCAAGCACGGCAGTTAGGCCTCCTTCAGCGGCATGCCTGCGAGAGGTCCGCTGGTAACGCGGATTCAACGGCATGCCTGTGGAAGATCCGCCTGTCCCGCGCCTTTGGCGTACCCGCTGCCGAATTGCCGCCAAAACTGCGGGACCGGCGAAACTCCTGCAGGCATGCCGCCGAAGGCAGCCTGACTGCCACCCTCACGGCGACAGGCAGGCCGCCCCCTGTGGCTTGCCGCCTGGAGCCGCCCCTGCTTTCAGCAGCTGTTGGTAGCCTCTGCCTGTTTTCAATCTCATTATTACAAAAACGAAACTGGAAGCTTCTTCAACACTGCCTCCAATAAAGAATGAGGACAGTGTGGCCAGTGGGACACCAAGTACTGTTAAAAAGACAGACAGACACACAGGGCAGTTTTAAATGGTTTCTTTCCCCCCTCACCGCCCCAAGAGGGGTTCTGCCTCTCCATGCCCCAGACCAGCTGCTGCAATGTGTCTGGCTGCTGTGCATTTTCACCCTTTAGAAGGCTGCACATATTTTTCATTTGTTTTTTCTGTCCCTCATTTTGTTGCTGTCTCACCCTATTTGTGTGTCACTTTCCTTTTACTCCCTGCTCAATGTTGCAATTTATCCTTTCACTGGATTTTTTCCGCTCTGCTCCTTTTCTTTTCTTTCTTATTTGACCTAATCATCTTTGAAGTCAAGTCAAACATACAAATCCATGATGTTCAAGTGGGTTTAGAATAGGCAGAACATGAAGTATGTGTAAGAAAATCTGCCATCTTATAAGCAAGGTAGTTAAAGGCCTTGGCTACACTCGGGACTTCCCAGCGCTGCTGCGGCAGTGCTGTGAAGCGCGAGTGTAATCGAGTCACACAGACAAGATCTGGTGTAACCCATTGCACACTATCACAAACAACAACAGGCAGGGTTCCCTTGTACTCTTCAGCAAGTCGCAGACAGATTATGTCTGCCTCCTGCATGAGTTCACTAGAACGCCTGCACTTACTGCCCCTCAAGGCCAAGTGTAGGACTTATCTACATGGAAAGTAGTTTAACAGAAATTGTGATTTTAAACTCGTGGATGCTCCTAATTGGTTTAACTCAGGTTAATTTTGAATTAGGTTAAATCAATTCCTATTGATTTAAGCTAAACAGCAGTTAACCACTCTAAAACAGAGAAATGAGTGTCCACACAGGAGTTTGCCAGTTTATTTAAGTCACTCTAACTATACCTTGCAAGTTTGTGCAGAGACAAGGCCAGACTGGGTGAAGTTATGTATGGTAATGGCTTCCGTACAAGGAGTTCACAGCTAAGAATACAAATCTTTGAAAATTCCTAGAGAAACTAGGTAGTACCCAAGGAGTTCCTAGATTGTAAATGTTACACATGTGTGCACAGGCAAAAAATTCTGGAACTGTTGCATACTGCCGAGACATATACTGTGCTATCCAGATAAAATAACAGGCCTATGATGTTTTTGTTTGTTTAATATTTGTAATTTGACACAAGACCCCTCTCTCTTGCACCAGTTTAAGGCCATGATTCAGCTAAGTACTTCTACGCTCACTTAACTTTAAGTACGAGTAACCCTCCCAATAGGAATTCAGCAGAGCACTTAAGCAAATGCTTAACTTTATTCATGTACTTAAGAATCATTGACTCCAATGGGACTTAAGCATATTGCTTAACTTTAAACACATACTTAAGCACTTTGCTGAATAGAGATAGGATCACTCACTTGAGAATTCATGGCGGGGTGGGGGGTGTTAGTTTGGTTCCTGCAGGGATCTTCTGAAAATTAAGTAAGTGCTTTGTTGAATCAGGGCTTAACTCAGGAGTAACTCTACTGAAGTCAATGGAGTTATAAAAGTGTTCAGATAGGTGGAAGAGTGAGAGAATCAGGTCTGTTATTTCTGTGTAACTGTTCTCATTAAAAAGGGTATTTAAATCTGTAAGTGTTAGCAAAAGTTTTGAGAGAAAGTTGGGTGAGGTAATATCTTTTATTGTACCAACTTCTGTTGGTGAGAGAGACAAGTTTTCAAGTTACACAGAACTCTTCTTCATGTTTAGAAAAGGTAATCAGAGTGTCACAGCTGAATATAAGATTGGACAGATTGTTAAATCTAAGCTGCAAGAGAACCAGTTAAGATGAAGTGGTCAATTGACAATGTTGCAGTCATAGAGCAAAGGAAGGTTAGTGGGTTACAGATTGTTATAATGAGTCATAAATCCAGTGTCTTGATGAAGTGATGAGTTTTAATGTCTAGCAGAGTTATGAATTTAAGCTTCCAGACTCATCATTTGAAGGTGTGCAGGTTTCCTTTGAGGATGGTCAGATGTGGCGTTCTCTTTGTGAAAGAATGTTCATCCATAGGTGATAGGGTGTTTCTGTCTCTATTTTTTTGCGTGAGTTCCTTCAAGAATGTAGTGATTGTCTAGTTTCACACACATAATTGTTGTGGAGGTATTTGATGCTTTGGATGAGGTATACTACATGTTGTGGTCGGCATGCATAGGACCCATGGATCTTGAAAGGCTGTATTGTGGGGGGTATTGATCAGCATAGCCATGGAGATATGGCTGCAAGTTTTGCATCTGTTGTTAGGACAGAGTCTGGTGCTGCTTTGAGTTGGTGTGTCCTGCTCTGTGGAGAGCTTGCTTCTAATGATGTGGTTGCCAAGATTGGTTGGGTTGACTGGAGGCTAGAAGGGTTGGAGAAAGCGATCTTTCAGGAGGTGGTTCTCATCAAGTAAGGGTTGTAATTGTTTGATGCTGTATGGGTTCCAGTGTGGGGTGACAACTAGAGGTGTGCAATCAGTGGATATTATTTTCCAGTTTTGGTACTTTTAAAAAGCAATTTCAACATTGTTTGTTCAGTACACAAGTGAAACTGGTACAAAAGACCATCTTTAGGCAATATCCTTTCAAGAGACTGCACCAAAATAGCCCCAGTTATATTGGTTCTGTCTCCTTTTTCACACCAGTTTAAAACTGGTGTAAATGATGGCTTCAGTGGTTCTGCTCGTGATTTTCACTGGTGTAAGTGAGAGAAGGATCAGTCCCTTTAGGTACAATAGTGCTCAATCTTTAGATGGAACTATTTTGTTGATCTCCTGAGTGAGACAGATTTCACTGTTTATTCCATATCTTCCTCTCTTTTATATAAACAAACTAAACTCCCTTGAAGTTCACTTATCAATAGAGAATTGTGTTGAAGCCACAACAATCTTTTGTACCATGCAGTTGTTTGCTTTCTTCCAGGAATCTTTGAATGCTGCCTGTTGTTTATTAATAATGTCTTACTACAAGCTTGCTGAGACAGTTCCGGGACCCTTCCCCACAGCATTGCTGTGGTTATTTCACAAGCACTTAAATCCCAGAATAACATTTTTTAGCAAAAATGAGAATATGCTGTTAAAAACCACAATCTCTGCACTGCTGGGGGGAGCAATCCAGAGCAAGCAGAAAACGCTGGCAAGCCTGAAATAATAAACAAAATAATAAAATTCTTACTAAGTACATTTTAGGCATATAAATTATTTTAAAGTCCAAATTGCCAAACTGGTAGAGGGTGAGGAGAGACGGACCAGAAACATGCAAGGATATCAGAGGAGGTCAACAAATACAAGAGAGGGGACCTGAGATTCAATCATAATGAATTATTTGAGGTTATTATTCAAACGCATTTGAAGTAGAGTTAGTCAAAATTTTGCAAATTAAAAGTTTTTAAATTGAAAAGTGGCCTTTTTCCCTAAAACTATTTGTTTTTACAAAAAATTATCAATATTGTCAAAAAATTGTCTTTTTTGCAAAAAAATAATTCATTGCTTTCTGGATATATTTTTTAAAAAAATGTTATTGAAATCATTATCAAAAATTTATAGATGTGGTTATTGGAAGATTTCATTTACTAAAACACCTATTTTGGGCAAACAAAATATTTTATCATCACTTTGATAACTTAAAAAAAAATATTCGAAAACAAACAAAACCAAAAAAATGGATCCCTTTCTAATATTACATCCTCAACCCTCCCCCCAACTTTGACATTAACATTTTTCATTTAAATAGGTTTTTATTTGTGTGTTAGTTGGTATTAATAACCCATAGTGTCTATAGAACACTTCTCAGACATTAGCTCAGTAACTCTCATGCAACTTTCCTGTAAAGTAGGTACGTACTATCCCATTTGATGGCTAGGGAAACTGAGGCAGTGAGATTAAATGATATATCCTGGACCAGAGAGGGAGTCGGTGTTAGAGATGGGATTAGTATTCAAGAATATTAGGCTGTTAGGCCTGGCTTGTGTTCAGACAGTTTCCCTTTCAAATGAAGAGGACAGGAGAGAGAGATTGAAGGTAGAGATCTTGGAACATGTTTTGATTAAATTAAGCTGACTTTAAGAAAATTTTGCCTACATAAAGGACTGCAAGATGAGGTTCTAATAGTAAAATAATCCACACTAAATATTGGCAAATAGTCTTGTTTCACCATTTGCCCTTTTTTAAATTCCAGAAACATTACCACATAATTCAGAGGTGCCATGAATCAGTAGTAAAAATACTGCTTGCCCTGGACTGTTGGAAATCTTTGTTTGCATACTTAAGATAGAAGGTCATTAATGTGAAAGCCACACCCTCTCTTCCAGGCCATGTTGACTAATTCTAAGATGCTAGAGGAAAGAAGAGAGTTCAAGCCTCCATACTTTCAGCTTTATACTCCTTTGAGAAAACCAGTGATTATTACTATATGGATGGAGTCTTCTGAAGATTCTGTTCTGTATATATCTAACGTGTGGTCCCTGAGGCAGTGTAGTCCATAGGACTAGGGTCTAATCTTCATTCTGTCATTAATTCAGCAGGTGACTTTAACCAAATCAGTTAAGCCCTCTGTGCTTCAGTTTCCCCATCTTTAAAGTGGGCATAATGATACCCCCATTGTGAAGTGCTTTGACATAATCAGTATTATTGTTGTTAATTGAATTCCAGGAATGTCATTAGATAAAATGCTGATGGGAAATGAGCAATATTGTGTATGTGATAAATATCACTTTGTCTGTTGCACGTTTGTTTTATTAGCAGATTTAGTTATTGATAGTCACATAATTTGTGAAAAGAATGAGTCTTCCTTTTCCCCCCTTTCAGTCCTCCCATAGAAAGAACAGTGATTTGTCCTGCATCACTTTTTCCTTCATAATTCATAGTAATGGATTACAACTGAATTCTATTATGTATTCCACAGGGAAATTACGGGATTGTTTCTACATCAGTAACGGAACAGCGAATCACATTTAATGAAAGAAAAGCATGATGCTAACGTTAATTTAAATATGTGATGTATTCTTGCAAAGAACTGAATGGATTCTAAGGGGCAGATTCTGATCTTATATGCAGTTGAATAAATCTAGAGTAACTGAATTGGCCCTCTATATTCCTGAAACATAAGTTTCCAAATTCTCTGCACTCATAACTTCATTTATTTACTTCAATCAGAAGTGAACTAGACCCCGGAATTGCAATACCAGATCACATGAAGGAGCCGGAGACTGATCTGAATTACAAGGCCAGACCGTTGGCTGGTGTAAATAGATTAAACTCCATTGTAGCCAATTGTTTTTGGAGAGAGTTTCCATTTTGGAAGATGCAGAGCTCAGCACATGAAAGGAGACAGCATAATAATTTTTGAACAAATTACTGTCTAGTCATCTGGCAGTATGCCTAGTAGTGCAAAGTTAAGACCTATAAGAGAGTGTTCATTGTTGTCTAGTACAACCAGGGCCCCCACAGTCTTTTCAGTCTGCTGGATTTAAACTCTATGGCAAGCCCTGCTGATCTCTGTGGCATACATGCACTGAATGCTGAGGCAAACTGGACATTTCATGACACATTGAATTGCAGAGAGAACATTCAATACAGCAGATTATACTAAACTGAATGTCACAGTATCATTTCTCTTACCCATTGTAATATTTTAATCAAGAATGAACCTTGATTTGATGTTTTTTCCATTAACTTCATGGTATGGTAGAATATCCAGATTGCAACATCTGACACTGTGTCATGAGAGTGGGCCTCTCAAGTAGGCTGCCCCAGGCTATTAAGACCTGATATCTGCCATGGACAAGTAATGAGCTATGTAGCAATCAGTGGAGGTGCTGATACTAGATCCCCTTGGTGTAAGAGGGCAGGGATAGAGAGCATGGTGTAAAGTATGGGGGATTCTGGACTGCCTTTCCACCCTAAGGGCTCAAGCCTGCTTCCTTTCAAGTGAATGGAAAAACTCCCATTGACATGACTGGTTCAGGATTAAGCCCCAGCTCTGGCATAGGCCAGATTTGCTGATTTTCAGGGTACGCCACAGGGCCCATTTGTTTTGCCTGATCTTTGAGGAGCGCTAGAGGAGACAGAAGTACTGGCCAATGTGAAGGATTATCATCATTTGTATTTAAAGCTGCTGCTTGGTAGAAGGGGCATTATTATTTCATTTTGTCATTTTAAATAATTGACAGTGTGCTCAGGGCCCGCTCCAGCTTTTTTGCCGCTCCAAGCGGTGAAGCGGGGAAAAAAATAAATAAATAAAGCCGCGACCGGCGGCACTTCAGCTGCAGCTCTACTGCGCTGCTTCATTCTTCAGTGGCAATTCGGCGGCGGGTCCTTCACTCCGAGAGGGACTGAAGGACCCGCCACCGAAGACCCACCGGACGTGCCGCCCCTTTCCATTGGCTGCCCCAAGCATCTGCTTTCTTTGCTGGTGCCTGGAGCCGGCCCTTAGTGTGCTTAGAGCTGTGGGGGCCCCTTTTTGTTCTAAATTGAAAGAAAACACCGTAAAATAGCCATCAAGTTTAGGGGGTCCACTCAGTGTCACTCCCTTCCATCCTTTCCTACTTCATTGCTATAGTTTTGATCAGTGACAGACACCAGCTTTTCAATGATGTCTGTGTATTGACCATACAACTCTAAACTGGAGGTAGCAGCTTCCAACTTTTTTCTTTTCTTGGGAGTCTGGCTACACAGAGCAAAAATACTTGGCATTTGCCACCACATTTCACTGGGATTCAGATTCAATGCCCTGTGAAATTAATATAAAAATACCACTGCAAAAATCTTACACTTTCTGAAAAGGATTCTGCAAGGACAGAGTATTGGATAACAAGTTACAGTAAACTTATGCTGGTAATGTTTAGTTTACTCCTTGCTCCTGGATGAACTTTACAGCTGCTGTGTATTTTGGAGCATTAATAAAACATATGGTATAAAAAGAGAGACTTGTGGAATGTCATTTGATTTATTGTACTTCGCTGTATACATTTTATGTCTCTAATAGAAAGCTGCCTGTTACTGGGGGAAAAAAGTCTGTGCTCTAAGATTTTCTCTGATATTTAATGCCATGGCATTCTTGACTACGCTTCTTTCCACTAACAGCTCTTTACATTTTAATCCAACATTGTAGGAATGAGTGGAACAAATGGCTGGGTTAGTTTTAATTTATGAGAACTGTTACGAGTATCAAAGCAATACATGAGCCTTACAGAAAACTTGATTTCAAATAGAATACATTTCAGGCTTTCAGATTTGTGATCTTTTCCTTAAATGGCCTCTAAGAACACAACTTCAAATATGGATGCTCTAGCTTGGGCTTCAATTGTCAAATAAACATCCCTGTTGTTTATGAAGAAGTATAAGCCTATTACTTTAAAAAAATGACAAGATGAGAAAGACAACGCCGTAAAATGATTGTGGAGGGTGGTATAGTTGTCAGAAGTATCCTATATGGTAAACAGTGGGTGGAGGGGAAGCGGTTTAATTGTTATACCTGCTCCCTGAAGATTTGAATTTGCCAAGGCTGATATCACACCCTGGACAAATCTGTAGGGCTTGGTTTTACAGTTTTTAGTCAAGTAAAATGCTCACTGAAGTCAAGTATTAAGCATTGCAGCATCAGACCCCAAGAAACAAAAATAAATATTTTCCCTTACTGTCTAGGTGTGTGTGTGTTTCACATTTAAGATGCCTCATTTGGTACCCTTTTTGTTTTTCACAAATTTCCAGGGGAGAGTCCATTCAAACACACTTTAAGCTGTTTAATTCAGGGGGAAGTGTCATGCATAACTTACAGATGATACATATTTCCCTTATTGGTTTCCTGCAGTTCCTTTAATGAATAATTCATCATACAGAGCACTCAGTCCACAGTATGTTGACCATAGAAGTAAAAGAAACAGCATATGAGAATATTTTTGACAAATTTAGTCCCTACTTCAGCAAAGTATTTAAACATATGCTAATGTGCATCCCTATTCAGCAAAGCACTTCAGCATGTGCCGAACAAGAAGTATTTTCTGAGTAGGGATGGACTGCTGAATTTAAGCCTGCATGTTTAATTCTTTGCCCTTCTTTGAAAAAACAGCAGTGTTATGGAGCTCAAGTGTCGTGTCTGGCCAGTATTGAACAGGTGCTTATCATCACTTTCCTATTCTCTGGCTTTTAAGCCAAATTCTTAGAATAACACCAGTCTATTATACATCACAGCATGTCACCCCTGGAAGCTGTCCAACATCAACTTACCATTAAGCATAACAAAGGCAGGAAGAAGGGAAAACGGGTGCCAAAATTCTAAAGCTTGCCAAAACATGCACTTGTGGGTGTGTTGCTGAGAGAAAAGGGAGTGTTGCAGACACCATGGATAAGTTGACCTCTACCCAGTTTATGGAAGGTTACTTAGAACAGATATTAGAACCAGGAACCTTTTAAAAAATGTAAATAATTACATTAAATTTTATTCAGTTGTTTTGGTAGTAGTGTTTCTAGTCTGCTTTTGTGTTATGACTGTATTATTTTCTCTTTGCCTGTCCAGTAAGTAGATAGAATCTGTTTTATTGCTTTTGCTGATTAGAAAAAGCAAAGCAGACTTTCATTAAAGTTATGAGTTATTCACTAGAGTTGATTGAAAGTGTTTTGATGAAAAGTGGGGTTTCATCTAATAAGAAAGTTTTCATTAAAAATCATTTGGCAAAGTGTTTCTTTCTTAAACAAAAAACTTTCAACATTTCAGTGCATTGGAAATATTTCATTTTGAAGTTGTGGGCAAGTGTCTACCTTCTGTCCTTCCTTCCCACTTCTGCTCTACCTTCTTTCACTAGAAAAGTGGGGAAAGCATTTTTTTTAAATAGAAATGACTCTGTTACTTACTTTTTAACATTTCTATTTTTAAATTAGAGAAACACAAATTAATGCTTTGCCTTCCCTCCTCCCCCATGGGAAAAAAATAAGAGAGAGAGAGAGAGAGAGAGAGAGAGAAGCTTGTTTTTTTCCCCACTTAGTTCTCTGGTCATTTTTTCTTCTCCAATGGGGGAAAATAGTGGAAAGTTTTTAAAAATAAGAATGTGGGATTTTTCTCATCAATACAAAAGTAAATTTTTCAAACTCAAACATTTTTTAAAAAAAACTTCTAAAGTTTTCCATCAAAAATGTTTACAAATTTTCAAATAATATATCTTTGTTTTAATGTTTTCCACAGGAAAACCAACATGAAAACTGTTTTGACCACACCTAGTATTCACACATTCCATAAAGAAAAACAAAAAGCATGCATAGCTACCATAAAACTTTGAAAAGAAAAAGAGATCAGTCCAATGATATTACATTTGGGTCACACCAAAGTCTCTGGCTGGATTCTGGGTTCCTAGTGTCATCTCCTGGCTGAGGCCTTGACTTGACTACAAATTTAGTTCGGATTTAGCTAACAAGCCGACAAAACCTGACCTACAAGACAAACCCCGAGCGTATGTCCCATTGTCTTTTTCCAGTGACTTTTCTTGACATTGTTAGTATCTTGTTGCTTATTATCAAATGGCAGAGACACTACTTTAGTTCAAGTGATAGATACATGTTCCTAATCTAAATCCTACTTGGTGATCATGGTGTTCATATGCATGCAACTATGGATCATTACATTAGCAGCCTCAGATGAATAAAAATTGTCAGGCAGAGACTCTGTGACGCTACATCTCATATTCGTCATAGAAATATTGTTATGAATATGGCATAACAGATATATTTTATACAAGATGGGTCATATAAGGCATCATTGGAAAGGTTATGATTTGCTGGATGTGATTATCTAATTTGTATAAATGTATCATTTCTGTATCTGAAGTTAGGAATATTGACTATGTAACAATTACAACTGTGTGTGTATTTGGTGGAATGCCCACCAGACATGGGCAATCAGCTTGAATGAGCCCTTTAAGAAGGACAATAGAACTTTGAATATACTAAACTGCCATTTTCCTGAGGAGTTTCCTGGGATGTTGCTTTGACACTGCAGGGTCATCTGATGATGTCACCTGATATGGAGTACCACCTTGGACACTGCTGGTATTTTTCCACTGGAAACAAAGGTTTCCCACCTTATGCAACTTCTATTTAAGGCTGGGGAGTAAATCAATCAGGGCTCTTCTCCATTGCCTCCCTGCCCAAGAAGGAAAAATGCTGAAAGCACCTGAAGAGACAAAGGAACTAAGCTGGGGAAAGGCAAGGGCTGAGTCCAGGCTGAGACTAGACTGAAAAGAGAAATAACTGGAACTCTAAGCTGCAGAAACTCTGCAACCTGCCTAAAACAACATTTAGGGTGAGAAATTACATTTTGTAACCTGTTTCTTTAGTGAATTAAGCTTAAGTTGCATGTTTTGTTTTATTTGCTCAGTAATCTGCTTTGTTTTGTTTGCTATCCCTTATAATTACTTAAAATTTACCTTTTGTAGTTAATAAACTTTATTTCTTGTTTATTTCAAAACCCAATTTGTGCAATTCATATCTGGGGGAACAAAAAGCTGTGCATATCTCCCTCCACATTCAGGGAGGGGGTGATTTTTATGAGCTTACACTGTACAGATCTTTCTATAAAGCGCAAGACAATATAATTTTGGGTGTACACCCCAAAGGAGGTGTGGAAACGAGTGCTGGGTAAAGTCCCGAGCTGAATTGTCCCACACAGAGCTGATTTCAGTCTGTGTCTGCAGCTGGGTGTAGCTTCACCTGTGTGTGGTAGAGAAGGCTCGAGGGCCTGGCTCAGCAAGGACAGGGGGAGGAAGCCCAGGATGGTGGAACGGTCGGCTCAGTGGAACCCCAGCACATCAGGTGGCACCCCGGATGGGGGGTCCAACCCATCACCAACTCACTATGTGTTTGTACAGTACCTAGCACAATAAGGCTGGGGCCATTAGGCACTACCCCATATACACTAATAACAATGACAATGATAAAGTTTGAAATAAAACTATATAATTATAGAAACCTAGGACTGGAAGGCACCTCAAGAGATCCTCTAGTCCAACCCCCTGCACTGAGACAGGAGCATGTATACCAAGACCATCCCTGACAGGTGTTTGTCCAATCTGTTCTTAAAAACATCCAGTGAGGTGGACTCCATAATCTCCCTTGCAAGTCTATTCCAGGGGTTAACTGTCCTTATTGTTAGAAAGATTTTCCTAATATCTAACCTAAATCTCCTTTACTGCAGTTTAAGCTCTGTCTGCACTAGCACTTTTGTTGGTCAAACTTTTGTTGGTCAGGGGTGTGAAAAAGAACACACCCCAGCCAACATAAGTTTAACCAACAAAAGCGCTGGTATGGACAGCGCTATGTCAGTGGGAGACGCTCTCCCACCAACATAGCTACCACTGCTCTTGGTGGTTTAATTATGCCACTAGCACAGCTCTCTCCCATCCACATAGAGCAGCTACACGGAAGACCTTACAGCGGTGCAGCTGCAGCGGTATAGCTATGCCACTGTAAGGTATGTAGTGTAGACATAGCCTAAGCCCTTTACTTCTTGCCCTACCTTCATTAGACATGGAGAACAATTAATCATGGTCTTCATAAACAGCCCTTAACATATTTTAAAACTGTTATCAGGTCTTCTTTTCTCAAGACAATATGCCCAGGTTTTTTTCAACTTTTCTACATAGGTCAGGTTTTCTAAACCTTTTATCATTTTTGTTGCTCTCCTCTGGACCCTCTCCAATTTGCCCACATCTTTCCTAAAGTGTGGTGCGCAAATTGGCTACAGTACTCCAGCTGAGGGCTCACCAGTGCTGAGTGGGATAGTTACCTTCCATGTCTTACACATGATGCTCCCAGAATATTAGCCTTTTTTTGCAAATGCATCACATTGTTGACTCATTAATTTGTGATCCACTCTAACCCCACAGATCCTTTTCAACAGTACTACTGCCTCACCAGTTATTCCCCATTTTGTTGTTGTGCATGTGATTTTTCCTTCCTAAGTGTAGTGCTTTGCACTTGTCTTTACTGAAGTTCATCACTAGACAACTACTATTTGACTATGATCTTTCAACCAGTTTTGCACACATCTTATGAACATTTTATCTATACCACATTTCTCCAGTTTCCTTCGAGAATGTCATATGGGGCTGTGCCTAAAGACTTACTAAAATCAAGATATCATGTCTACAGTTTCCTCTCCCCCATCCACTAGGCCAGTAACTCTATCAAAGAAGGTAATTAGGTTGATTTGGCATGATTTGCCCTTGTAACCTTATTATCCTTTAGGTACTTACAAATTGATTGTTTAATATTTGTTCCAGTATCTTTCCAAGTATCAAAGTTAGGCTGACTGGTCTATAATTCCCCATGTCCTCTTTGTTCCCCCTTTTTAAAGGCCGATACTGTGTTTTCCCTTCTTGAGGCCTCTGGGACCTCCCTCATCCTCCAAGAGTTCTCAAAGATAACTGCTAATGGTTCCAAGATTGCTTCAGCTAGTTCTTTAAGTACCCTAGGGTGAATTTCATGCAGCCCTGCTCACTTGAATGCAGCTAATTTATCAAAATATTCTTTAACCTGCTCTTTCCTTATTTTAGCTTGTGTTCCTTCCTCCCTTACTATTAATAATCGTGTTAAATATCTGGTCATAGTTTACCTTTTTAATGACAACTGAAGCAAAATAGATATTAGACACCTCAGCCTTGGATGTCATCTGTTATGAGCTCTCCTTCCCCACTACACAGAGGACCTGCACTTTCTTTCATCTTTCTTGTGCTCTCAATGTATTCATAGAATCTCTTTGCATTTTGTGTTTTTTGCTAGGTGTAACTTATTTTGTACCTTAGCCTTTCCAATTTTGTCCTTACATGCTAGAGTTATTCTTTTGTACTCATTCTTAGCCATTTGTTCATGTTTCCACTTTTTAATGACCTGGAAATCAAAAAGAAATCCTACTAAGAGGTCCTGATGAAGCCAAATTGGCCTTTTATGATTCTTCCTCTCTTTCCATCACATCAGGATAGTTTGCCGTTGAACCTTTAATATTGTCTCTGAGAAACTGCCACCCTCCTGAATTCAGAAATCAGCAATTGAAAATTATCTGAATTGTTAGAAAAGTAAAAGCCAAGGCTGTATTGATTGAATTTGACTCCTGTATTGATTACTGTTTGCCTGTGTGTGCTATATAAGGCATACAAGGTTAATGCTACACAGCTCCCTTCTGTGGAAAATACTTTGTGGTCCTTGGTAGTTCCTCAGCAAAGCTCACCACACTCCACATACTGATACTTATAACAGGCAGAAAGCATGACTACTTGTTTGACCCACTATTTTACTGTGAGTTAACAGGATACAGTACAATAATAATAGACAATTTTGCTATTACTGTCAGTATGGTAAATGTATTGTAGTTCTAGGCAATATAGGTAGAACTCACTATGTCCTAATGATATTGCTAATTCAATTCATACAACACTAGCTAATATAAACTCATAGCTTCAAGTACTGGAATTAGAAAGAAAATTGCATAAACATTCTTTTCAAGTAGAGTACTCATCTTTCATGCATAGAACAATAGAGCATGCATGAATACTTGTAACTGTCCAGTTCAAACCTGGCACAAATACAGGATACAATGTGTGACAAAAGCCGCAAATGAAGGACACACAATAATTCATGCAGGAAACTAAAATGTCATAAAATTGTATAGATTGCTGAGTGCATCAATGCCTCTATACCTTTAAAACTACAGCCTTACATCCTACAGGGTCCACAGCTCTACAATGGCAAGGCTATATTGTTAGATTAGGGCTGAACTTTTCAGCCCAAGCCCTTTTAATTGTTACAAAATATAAAACATGACCTTAATGCTAGTGTTGAATAATCCACACAGCTAAAGGGAGCTCAGAAGAATGTTTTGAATAGGGTTACCTGCTATGATTGTGAATTACTCTATAAATGGAAACATTTAGCATGTTATTAAAAAGGTGGTTTTGTGTCTCAAATGTGGATGTGTTGCTTTTAGTTCCAATGGATTATTTAATAGCAGCTGCTCCAGAGACTCTTTCTAGAACTATAATTGTTTGATTTGAAGATCAAATGAGGCAGCTAACCTGACCTCCACAGTAGCATATGAGCTCTGATGTCAGCTCATCAGGGAACAAACTTATTGAACAAAGGAGAAAGGAGAGCTGCAAAGACAGCAGAGAAAATCACATTGTACTGAGTTTGAGGCTGGGAATAGTATATGCAAATTCACATAAGTGAAAGGTTGCTCTTTATTTCATTCACACTGGTTGTGTATGCGATCCATCTTCTGCTTAAAGTTGGGAGAAGTTTCTCTTTGAAGGTTAAAGCTAGACTGAATATATACAGCAGGGAAATTTTCTGCATTGTTTACATGAGAAGATAATTACCATGATCCACCTCTAAAGTCTATGATTCTTTGGTCTTAAGCTCCCATTTAGTCAAGCACTTACTCATGTGCTGTGGGTTCTGTTTCACAGCACATTGCTTTAGAACAGCAATTTTCCCAGAAAACTTGAAAATTTTTGACTATTGGTACCTATGTAGGAATTTTGATTTGGAAAATGTGGTGGATTAGAAAGGCTGGAATTAAATTGGCTTGTTTATGGGACTCTTCTGATATTTAAAAATGTTGGATTTCAATGTTTAGTCCAGAGTGAGCAGGTGTAGATAAACAGGGAGCTGGTGCTAGCCCACCCACTGAGTGACCAATATATTTGATAATAGTACCTAGCAGAAAAGTAGTCTCCAATGTGAGTTGTAAAAATTAACTTATTTTTACAAACCCCTGTGGTATTATTTTTGTTTTTATATTGTCCGCCCTTGCCCCATTTACATGGTGGAAACTGAGGCAGATAGATTAAATAAGTTGCCTAAAGTCACAGAGTGTTGATATCAGAACTAGAATTAAAACTCCGGGGAACTAGTAGACTCTCAGATTCATCAGGCAATTCTGTTTTCCAGGCTTCTGTCCATCATATTTTTTATACTTAAGTTTGTTCATAATTTAAGCAGTGTTTCACAGTAAACTTTTTAAATTTGTATTTTATTTAAAGTCTGGTACAAAGATTTGAGTGTCAGAAAGAATTTACACAGACGTTGAAGATGTAAGGTGCAATAGAAGGGCTATAGTTAATGATGAAATATTGCTTCTATATTATCTTTATGTAATATGTGTTCAATATCCCTCTCTCCATGTAAACGGACACAAAGATGTGAATGGGTTGCCACCTCCCAGTGCCCCTTGGTGGTCTCAGTTAGCTCCTCAAACACCACATAGGCTTTTTTCGAGACTCCAGATACAACTCCAAGTCCCCAAGTGAAGTCCACGCAGAGCAAGTTTCTCATCCTACTCACAGACCATCCTACCTGGGCCCTTTCCTCCTTTGGCAGGCCCTATGGGTTCTGGAATCTTCTCAGTCCCAGCTGGTTGCTTACTCCAATCAGTCTCTGATCTTTGTGTTCATTTCCCCCCAGGTGCTCTTTGTAGGGAAATCACCTGATCATTACCCAGCTGTGGCTCTTTCATAATCAGGGTTGGCTACAGTGGAGTTACACCAGAAATGAATCTGGCCTGGGCCCCTAATGTCTAACAAGTACTGTCATCTTTCTGTCTAATGGATTTAAAGAGGTTTCCATTATTTACGGGTCATGATGTTGTAATGTGATTTGGGTCCTTCATTTATCAGCATGAGTTGCCTGATGCAACAGCAGAAAAGTTATTTAATTTACAAAAGTTAACTGGTAGTGACTGATGATGGTAGCTCATTTCAGTAGTATTTGGTTTCTCTAAGATTAATTGAGGGCCACACAGTAAAAATAGCTAATGGATATGCTTGTGTAATGGGCTCTCTCTTTCCTCCCCTGAAGATTGCAAAAGGAGACATTAGCCCAGAAAACCTCTCAAGGCTAGTGCAGCACCTTCTGCTTAGTTGAGACTTGAGAGGATTTGGACTTCTAAAGTGGGTGAATTCCTTGTTAGTTATGAAATAAATGATTGGTCACAGACTTGGGGTAAACATTCCCAGTGTATCTTTTTTTATATATAATTCACCCAGGTACAGAGTGCCTGCCAAAGCCCCAGTCCAATGGAACTCCTGAAGGGTGTGTGTCTCTGGTGTATGCAAACAGAGTGGCCATGCAGGGAGACCTCATCATTGGCCCTCATTTGATTAGATTGCTGTGAAATGGCCTTTAGAGGATGACCTATGGGAGACACTGCCAGATCTGCACATAGATAGATCTCAAACTTCCAATTAAGAGGTCTGGGGGCCAGCAGCTGCATGGAACAGCACAGGATTTCATTCAAGCTCTTCCTTTTTTTTCCCCTCCAGGTTTCAAGTAACCTTCTCCCATTTGATTGTTCAGAGTCAGGAGGGTTAGATCATTTAGCCTTCTCTGGCCTAGGAATGAGTTGTTCACTACATGGTATTATAGAGTGAATCATTAAATAGGAATTTCTCTGTTAGATCCTCTCCAATAATTTAACTCACTCTTTATTTATTCAAAGGTCATTTACAGAACAGGGATAAACATTTGTATAAAGAAAAATTCTATGTGATAGAGGACTTGAGAGAGGATGCTGACTGAATATCCTAAAAGACATTTGCTGAGGGGAAAAATCTGTCCCTTTAGCTGAGAGTTCTAGGAGCAAATGCTTTGTTTGGTAAATATATTTGGTTTCTAAAATGAAAAAATGGTGTTAATCAATTTTCTAAAAGCAACATTGGTGAAATGGTGCCAAGTGCTTTTCATAACCAACCAATTCTGACCCACAGATGGTATCACTGTAACTGACTCCATTGCTAATATCACAAGTGCCTTGCTGTGCCCAGCGGGAGTCCCATGTTTGATTACTAGTTCCTTGCTTCCAGATTGGCAGGAACTCAGACTGTTGTGCAGGCTTCAAACCTGACTTACAACAACACTGCTGTTCCAGCCCCGTGTTTCTCACTTGCAGAAACTGCCAGTTGTGCCAGATTCACACAGTGAATGAAATAACAAGCACCAGGCTACTGCTGGTCTTTAAACAGTAAAATAATTCTAATTATAGCCTGCATGAAAAATATCAGACAACTCATTGGTAGAAACGTGCCAGCTTAGCTCACAAAAACATTTCAGACATTGCTGCAGTTTGCACTTAAAGATATACTTTTTAATCTTGTGTCCTGTCACGTTGCATAAGGTTCCAGGACAAGATACGAAATCAAGCTATTCAGCTGCAGGTGCAAACTAATTGTGTGGAGTAGCTCGCTGCTGTTGCCAGTTGATGAGCAGCCAGATAGTTCAATACATGTCTAATAAATAGTCAGGGAACATCTATTCCAAATGCTACAGTACAAACAACTCTGTTAATTGAGTGAAGTTTCAAATACTTCATTGTATCAAAAAAAAAAAAAAAAAAGGGAGCTTTCAAGGAACACTGGCTGGTATCCAGTACTCTATCTAGGATAAGCTTCATTGTTACATTTTAAATATATTACGGTTATAATTAGCGTGAACCTCTCTTGAAGTGGTACTTAGGAATAAGATTTTTACTCATATACTGTTACCAAAAGCACAGGATATATGCCACTGTTTCAGAAACATATTAATAATTAAATGGCAATTACAACAGTAAAATAATTAAATAGGCTCTGCTGTGTCATCAAATGCAGCTGTCAATTAAAATTATGCAAACTCAGTATTCTGCTTGGAGCATTTCCACCAAATAGACTCACAAAGAAAAGGGAATGCATCTCTTGATAAGAATCAGGTCAAAAAGGCTGAGAGTATCCTAGGAGGAAAAAAAAGTGGAAATTTCAGTTAAAGAGAAAAAGTCATGGAAGAGCTCCCTCTGGAAGGTTTATTTCATATAAAACAGCAGTAGAAAACACAGCTTGGTTCAAACGGAACCCTGAGTTCTTTCATCACAACAAGTAAAAAAAAAAAAAAAAAGTCACAGACACACAGTATTATTACAAATATAAGTTTATTTATTAAAAAACATGCTTGGTCATACTTAAAAATACAGAACTTAACCCCATCTCTGAATACTTACCTCAGCTATCTGGAGGAAGAATATTAAGGAGAATTATGTAGATTATAATTGAGTAATTAAGAGAATAACAGCAACAAAAGATACTTTTTTCCTCCAGAAGAACTGTAACTGTGACTAAATAACTGTTTTCAGATGCCTGGAAGAAAGATAGGCTGGAAAAATCAGCCCCCAGATAGGATACACTGATTATTTATTTATTAATGGACTTCACTTACTCTTATCTTCCCTAGTAGACATTAGTGTAGACTCTTTGGAATCCTTGTATTGATCTCTGTTGGTATTTGTTAGTTTCTACTGGTTTCCTTGGGCTTCTGTTGGAAGACCCATAGCCTTGGGAGCTACTAGTCCAAAATTTAGTTGTCATGTGGAGCAGTAGGAGTCAACTGAACATTTTCACCTGGAATTTACACTAGGACTGACTGCAGACAGCATCTTTGGGGCAGACCCTGTATTTTCCATACATTTGAATGGACAGCCTAGACCATGACTTCTCTTCTGCCTCTGCCTCCCTTGAAGCCTGAAAAATAGGCTCGTGTTTTGAGCTGGGATAGTTATTCAGTATCTGATTATAATAAATAACTATGATCCCTTCATGCAGAAGTAATAAATGGGCCAAACTCTGTTCTTAGTTATACAACTGTAAAGATGGAGCTACTCCAGTGACAAAGAAATTGCTCCAGAATATACCAGGGTAATTAAGAGCAGAAATTTGGCTCAATAAGCTTAAACTATGGGAACAAAAATATACAAAGTATTTAATAATTTGCATTAAGACCAATCACTAAAGCTAACAATCTAATAAGATTAAAATGATTTCATTATTTTTTTCTGCATTAGTTTAATTAGCCTTCAACAGTACAAGTACTGATAACCTACAGTGTTCAAGCAGGAAAAAGTTAAAAGTGAGTTGCCTTTCTCTCCATCTTGACTCTGAGACAGGTTAACAACTTCCTGCTTCTGTCATCATGTCAAATGCTTTACTTTGAAGTTGTTTTTAGCACAAACCCTAAAAGTTTGCCATATGAGAATTAATTAAAACCATGTGCTCATGTCATCACTAGTGCTAAATTATGGGGCAGAATGCTAGAATGATAAATAATCAATTTTTATACAGGAGGCTATGAAAATGAACGTCCTTGATTGGCAGACCAGGGACAATCTCAAACCTGGGTAACCAGGATACAATTTCATTGCCCTTGACTTCAATAGGGCCAGGATTTGGTTTTATAAGTGCCTGAAGAAGAAAGAGAAGATACTCAGTGTGACCCAAAAGCATCCCTGTATTCACATGCTACCCACCATTGTAATAATCTTTGTACACAATATGTGAGGTGTCATTTGAAAGCCAACAACTTGCTGGTCAATAACACATGGTGAAATGTACGTAGCAGCATTATAGGTAAAGTTATGAATGGCCCCTGTATGATGTTATTAGCACATGTTTCAAAACCAGACAGCCCTGCCTAGGCAAAAGTTGTTAAACAGGCCTATCCTAAACAAAGGAATGTGTGTTTACCTCAATGTACATATAAGTAGTAAACAGGGGCATGAAAACAGCAGGGGGAGGAGGTGTCAGGAAACAGAACAATTTGCATTTGAGCAAACACAAGAGGGCAAGGGAGTGGAGAAAGAGCATGGAGACCTTCGCCACAAGATTCCATGTCATCTTCCTCGCTATTTGGATAAGCTTTTCTTTGAGGGGTAATCTTCAGAAGAATCCATTTCAAAGGTTCACTGGATTATAAAAGAAAGGTAAAAGAGAGAAGTTGAGGTTTTCTGCCCCTAAGAAGTCACAGGCACCAGCAGCTTTAGGCTTCTTGGAGAGATCCTGACCAGGGAAAGGGTCAGTCACCATCTTGCTGGAAGACTTGGGTGAAAGAGGACATCTTAAACAAAGCCTTGAACCAAAACTTGCTGGGTTAAATTTTAGCCTTTTAGATGCAAGTTTTCATTTTAATTTACTTATAACCATTTCTAACTTTGTTTTATACTTGAATTAATCTAAAAACCTATCTTCCTTTGTTAATAAACTTGTTTTGTTTTTAATCTAAACCAATCCAGTGCTGTGTTTTAAACTGAACTGTTTGGTAACTCTAGTTAAAGTAACAAAATGTTGAATATTGACTCCTTACAGGAGCAACAAACCTTAAGATCTGAACTGTCCAGGAGAGGCTGGGCATTTCAGAACACATTTTTGGGAAAATCCAGGCTTGGGAATGTGTTGGGGTCACCCTGCAAGTAGTAACCGAGGCGGGTGGAAGCCAGAGTGGGGCTGTAGTGCTGCTGGAGTCAGGGCTGTCTAGCACACAGACACTCAGGGCGTTACCTGCATGCTGGCAGGCATGGGCAGTGCATCAACTGCCCTTGAGGGAGACTAGCTCCACAACCCCTTCTGCCCCTTTTGTTCACCAGAACCCTAAGTCGTGTCCCCCCACTCCCTCACTGCAGCCAGAGAAGCCCCGGCCAAACCATCCCAACCCTGGGCTGCACTGGCTGGCCCGCCCCAGCCACACCAGTTGGCCTGCCCTAGCTATGCCAGCTGGCCTGACCCCCAGTCCGGCAGCTGGCCTGACCCAGCCACACTGGCCAACCTAAACCGACCCCTGGTCCGAGCCGCCTCTGGCTGCCGGCTGAGCCCTAACTCCAGGCTTCTGGCCAAGCTGAGCTGCTGCTGGCTTTGGGGTGGGGGTGGGTGCTCAGGCAGAATATGGGCAAGGCCATAGCCTGGCTTAGCCTCCCCTGGCCTTTGATACCCACCACCCATGCTCAAAGGCTGTTTGTGAGTGGTCCAGCTTGGGAGCTACAACAGCAAAGCATTGTGAGGCGACCCCCCCCCCCCCCCACTGATTCCGACTGCACTCTAGAATGAGACATTCAGTTTTCATGGATTCCAAGGCCACGTTGTGATCATCTAGTCCAACCTCCTGTATAATACAGGCACACATAACACGTTATCGTTATGTTATTCTAGTTATAGAAGCAAATTGTTCTGCGGTACTAAGTCAAATGCCTTAGAGAAATCTAAATATATTACAGGATCTATTTTCCATAAACCCATGTCGATTGTCATGAATTACATAATCTTCCTTTAGTTCTTTATTAATGGAGTCCCGTATCAGCTGCTCCATTTTCTTACCCAGGATAGATGTCAGTTTTAACTATTTGTTTAATGTAAAATATTAATAACTAAATTACTATAATTCATATTTATCATTTCTTTAACTGCTCCTTTGAATATCTAAGTGCAGTTTACAAACATTATGGAAGTTTACAGATAATTTGCATACAGAAAAAGGGACTCCTCTTTATAAAGCTTAAATTATCCACTCGGGGAACTGAAACAATACCATGTGATTTTGGTGACCAATCATGCATCATAAATAATGAATACCCATATTGACAAGCCTAAACCAGAGGCTAACATTTCTCCACACAATTTTTTTGTCAAACAATTGCGAGTGATGAACAAATAGTAGAATCACATCTTATTTGTGGGTAGTTTGTCAACATAAGAATGGGCAACCTGCATAAGGTAAATCTTTCAGAATGAATAATATAATTCAACCAACTCTACTAACGGCCTGATGCTTTCAACATAATATGCAAGTATCTTTGCAGTTGTGAAATATTTGTATCAGTGAATGTATTCCCTATTCAAGACTGTTGCAAGTGATATCATCACCCCTTCTATTATTACACTACAATGGCTGCACCGCACGGCTGGCTGGCTGCCACATACCCCTGAAGAAGAGCTCTGTGTAAGCTTGTCTCTCTCACCAACAGAAGTTGGTCCAATGAAAGATATTACTGTACCTCCCCCACCTTGTTTCTCACACACCTCTCTTCACTGACTACCCTAATTCTTTCTCTGCTGTTTAGCACAACAATAAAGCCTCTTTACAAAGGTTTGCAACCACTTTGGGGCTCTGCATGTGATAAAATGACATCAGAAAGGTGAACAAGAGGCACTCAAAATCCTCTGCTCACTTCTCACTTTTCTTTTCTTTTTTAATCAAAATTATCTAATGTGTGTAAAGGAAATGCAAATAACCCTCTTATCCCTGGTGTACATATGTTGGAAGAGACATGCCCAACTTTTGTAAATGAGTCAGGCCTTAGTGCATTTTAAAGGAAAATGTTATGCGGCCATTCAGCATTCTCAATAGAAAAAGCAAATAGTTTCTTGAAATGCTAAGAGCATTACTTTTGATTCTGCTCTTATTATAACAAGCATTCCCGTGATGATGTGACACATCTATTGATGTTAACATTGTAAGGTATGCTCATTTGCATGTCAAGTACCCAGTTAATTACAGTAAACATTACATCTATGACAGGTTTCAGAGTAGCAGCCGTGTTAGTCTGTATCCGCAAAAAGAACAGGAGTACTTGTGGCACCTTAGAGACTAACAAATTTATTTGAGCATAAGCTTTTGTGGGCTACAGCCCACTTCATCGGATGCATAGAATGGAACACACAGAAAGAAGATATTTATACATACAAGTGGGCTACTCCCACCTTTTCATGTTCTCTGTATGTATCAGAGTAGCAGCCGTGTTAGTCTGTATCCGCAAAAAGAACAGGAGTACTTGTGGCACCTTAGAGACTAACAAATTTAT
>NW_020664420.1:26719424-26742557 GCF_002925995.2 Terrapene triunguis
TCTAATAAATTTGTTAGTCTCTAAGGTGCCACAAGTACTCCTGTTCTGTATGTATAAATATCTTCTTTCTGTGTGTTCCATTCTATGCATCCGATGAAGTGGGCTGTAGCCCACAAAAGCTTATGCTCAAATAAATTTGTTAGTCTCTAAGGTGCCACAAGCACTCCTGTTCTTATTACATCTATGGTAGAACTTGTAAGAATTTACACAACAAAGTAACAAAAAGTAGGGGATTGCAATGTCATACTGCAGCTGATTCATTCAGTTGGGTTGCTTGTTTCCCTTGGACTATGGCAGTCCATCATTTAGATTTCGTACTGCAGTAAAGTTATAGGAGTACAGACTTTTGTGAAACACTTGTTCATCTCTAGTCTATTTTATAAGATAATTTTGGCTAATGTCAATAATGGGAGGATCTCAAATTCTTCTGGACTATGAAGATTCAAGCTATTTAAAAAAAACACTAGCACTAGTCTTGAGCTTTCATCAGTTGCTACCATCCTGTTTCTTCCTTTGTCGTGACTTACAAAAAAGTTTTAATTCCATGGTCAACATCCTTGTTGCTACTTTGTTCTTCTAATGAGAATAATCTTCTTTCATTGTCCTTTAAATACTGTACTTTTGGCACTAGTAATATGCAAATGCTCAGCTGTGGATTATTACACTTCTCTTTTTGTTGGCAGTTTTCCCGAGAAATGGATTCTATATATGGCCTTTGTTGCTACAGCCGTTTCCAATTTTTCTTTTCATGCATAGCAATTTGGGGAAGGCTGCCATACTCCTGTATGTGAAAGTAATCATGCCAGGCTTTTGTTTCAGCAAGAGACCCTGCCTGTGTCTCCTTTTTATTGCTTTGGATGATGAATCCCTGCGTTTGCTTGCCAACTGCTGCTGTGGCATTTTCATCAGTTATATAGATCTGTTGGTGGTGCTGTGCACAAGTAGTAAATTGAGAGGGAGCTAATGCCCCTCAAACATAAGGGGCTCATTCTCCCATCAGTATAAGGGCTTGCCTACACATGGAGTTATCCCTAATTAACTATCCCTGTTTATCTCCATGCATTGACACTCTTACTCCAAACCCTGGGGTTAAACTAAAGCAGGAACAAAGCGCTGTTATTTCAGAATAAGAGTATCCACACATGGAATTAATCAGGGATAACTCCATGTGTAGTCCGGCCCTTATACTGATGTCCCATTCTTAAGGTTGGTGAGCCCAGCACAATCATCTTGGGTACTGGATGTTTCATAGAATCCTAGAATCATAGGACTGGAAGGGACCTCGAGAGGTCTTCTACTCCAGTCCCCTGCAGCTTCATGCTGCAATCTAGCCCTGTCAGTTTGATCCTTACAGAGAGGGCAAAGGGTAATTAAAGACCTTTTAGAATTCTTACCAATTTTGGTAATAGTGATATTTAGCATTGATGTGTTGTTGTTGTTGTTGTTATTTACATCTTCAGATTTTATGAACATTAACTCATTAATCATCAGAACATTTCTATGAAGCAGGTAATAAATAAGTGGCCACAAAGGGCTTCATCATTGTTATAATTATGTCACTCAGTTATGTATAATTATGTCACAAGCATATATTCCATGTCTGGGTGAGACTTCTATGTCTCTGCTTTAATTTCTGTATCCGATTGTCAAGCAGACAGTATTTTGTTTCTTTCCCTCTGTCTTTTAGCTGAGTTTATATAAAATGTCACTGAGGGTTTGGAGATTTTTTTTTTTTTTTTTTTAAGAGCGTGAGATCAAGATCCCATCTCATCTGACTCAAAATTCCTCTGGGAACCTCATGCTTAAAGGTTACTCTTTCTCTATTGTCACATTTTTGGACTGAGCAAAAGGCTCAGGGCCAAGTTCAACTCTTAGTGACAACAATGTAAATCTTGACTAACTTCACCAAAGCCACTGGTATTAGTGTGGATTTATACTGTTGTAAATGAGATCAGAATTTGGCCTGGAAGCTTTGTGGTCAATGCCTGAAGTAGGAAGCTTCTTAACTTCAGGTTTGTTTAAGTAGCTACCCCAGAATTCTTTTCAGAAGAGCACAAAAATCCAGTTCAGACACACTTGCTATTTATCTTTTAAATCACCAAATCTCCATTAAATTCTTGGAATGCATCGGGGCAACTTTTTTCCCCAGAAAGTGGAGGCATTAACCTGGGGGACAGCCATTTTAGACTTGATTCTGACAAACAGAGAGGAATTGGTAATGAATCTGAAGGCAAGAGGCAATTTGGGTGACAGTGATCATGAAATGATAGATTTTCTGATTCTAAGGAAAGGAAAGAGTGAGAGCAACAGAATAAGGATAATGGACTCCAAAAAAGGAGACTTTAACAAACTCAGAGAACTGGTAGGTAAAGTCCCATGGGAAGATAATCTAAGGGAAAAAGGAGTTCAGGAAAGCTGGCACTTCCTCAGGGAGACAATAATAGAGGCACAACTGCAAACTATTCTGATTCAAAGGAAGAATAGTAAGAGGGCAAAATGGCTCCATCAGGGGCTCTTTAATGACCTGAAAATCAAAAAGAATCCTACAAAAAGTGGAAACATGGTCAAATTGATAAGGAAGAGTACAAAAGAACAGCACAAATATGTTGGGACAAAATCAGAAAGGTTAAGGCATAAAATAAGTTACACCTGGCAAGGGACATAAAAGGAAATAAGAATAGGTTCTTTAAATACATTCGGAGCAAGAGAAAGATGAAGGAAAGTGTAGGTCCTCTACTTAGTGGGGAAGTAGAACTAATAACTGATGACATCAAGAAGGCTATTTGGCCTCAGTCTTCTCTAAAAGGGTTATTGATGATCAGATACGCAACACAATATTGACAATCAAGGGGAAGGAATGCTAGCCAAAATAGGGAAAGAACAGGTTAAAAAATATTTAGATAAGTTAGATGCATTCAAGTCAGCAGGGCCTGATGACATTCATCCAAGGGTACCTAAGGATCTAGGTGAAGCAATCTTGGAGCCATTAGCAGTTATCTTTGAGAACTCCTGGAAGATGGGAGAGGTGCCAGAAGACTGGAGAAGGGCAAACATAGTACCTATCTTTAAAAACAGGAACAAGGAAGAATCAAGGAATTATAGACCATTTCAATACCTGGAAAGAGACTGGAGCAAAGTATTAAACAATTAATTTGTAAGCACCTGGAGGATAATAGGGTTATAAGGAATAGTCAGCATGGATTTTTCAAATACAAATCATGCCAAACCTAACTTAATTTCCTTCTTGAATAGGATTACTGACCTAGTGGATATGGGGGAAGCAGTAGACATGATATACTTTGACTTGAATAATGGACAGTATGCTGATAAAAATTGCAGATGACACCAAGCTGGGAGGGGTTGCAAGCACTTTGGAGGACAGGTTTAATATTCAAAACGACCTTGACAAATTGGAGAATTGGTCTGAATTCAACAAGATGAAATTCAATAAAGTGCAAAGTACTTTACTTAAGAAGGACAAATCAAATACAATTATAAAATTATTATAAAATTTATTTGGGCATAAGCTTTTGTGGGCTAAACCCCACTTCATCAGATGCATGGAGTGAAACATACAGTAGGGAGGTATAAATATACAGTATATGAAAAGATGGGAGTTGCCTTACCAAGTGGGGGGTCAGTGCTAATGAGCCAATTCAATTAAGGTGGAAGTGGGCTATTCTCAACAGTTGACAAGAAGGGGTGGAAATCACTTTTGTAGTGCTAATGAAGCCAATGTAAACAAGGTGGCCCACTTCAAACAGTTGACAAGAAGGTGTGAGTCAGCAGGAGGAAATTAGTTTTTCCCATCCACTCCCAGTCTTTATTCAGGCCTAATTTGATGGTGTCCAGTTTGCAAATTAATTCCACAAGCTGCTCAGGCTGTCTTTGTTATTATGTCTCACTTTGTGTAAAAGGAGGTTACCACATTCAATCGATAATCCTGTTGATTTTGGGAGGAAGTGCAAAAAATAATTAGGGTTAACGCTTTCAAAGAAGGCAGAGCCAGGATTTGAAGTGCTTTCTCCTCAAAACTCGCATCTCCCCAGCACACACTTCTCTCACACACCTTAGCCCTCGTGCAGTCTCCATCACTTTCCACATATCACACCACATTGCTTTCTTCCTGAACACCTGTCAGGCCACTGGACCCGCATGAACACGTATGGGCCCATCTGCCCACCACCCACAGAGCTTCTGCTTCCTCATACACCCAATTTCTGTTCTCCAGAGAACCTGAGGGAGTTCCTGCACCTATGCCAGCTTCTCCTCTATGCACTCCTCACCTGGCTTCTGCTCACTCTCCCCTGCTTAACCACTTAACCTCCCTGCTTCATCTGCTCCTGGGCCTGGTGAATGAGCTGCTCAGGCTGTCTTTGTGCAGGGCAGCAGGAGCTGTCTCCATTCTCCTGCAAGGCTGGAGAAGGTGACTAGAGGAGGAAGCAGCATCAACTGTTGCAGTTGTAGACCCTGGTGAGTGGGTACCTGCTGCCTCTGTAATCTCTTCAGTCATGCGACTGATCCTGGGGGTGCCATGAGCAGCTGCACCATTTGCACAGCCCAGGACTTGCTCTGGGTTAGACAGCAGTTAATGTGATCTCAGACTGCCACAACATCCAGGAGTATCAGTATGTGTTTAGGGTGGAGCAGAAGTTAGTGAAGCCGGTGACGGGAAAGGAGATTCAGTCTTAATATTACACGTTTTATATGTGTAACAATTGCCTCAATGACATTTTCTTTTCATGATGGGTGCTGGCAACAACATTTAAACTGCAGTAAAGACAAAAGCATGCAGAGGAATGCAACAAATGGGCTGACGGATGCTATGTGTGACAGAGTCAGCACAAAGTGCACAGTGTATCGCATGTTTCAGGAGGGTGGAACTTTGTGCCATGGGCAACACAATGGAATGAGCTGAATGCATAGATATTGTTTTCATTGTCATGGTTTGTAGATAATGAGGATAACTCTCAATCCTGTTTCTTTTGTGAAACCTTACAAACAGGAAGTATCCTGACTGACACTAGTGGCTCCACGCCTATTGCTGAACCTAAGATGGTATTTTGCATTTCCTATTCTCTCAGCATACAGGATTCCAGTCCAGAATCTGTTCATGTTTTTCACAAACCCCTACACAAAACCCATTAGACCATTTTCTATATTTACAGATATTTTGGATAAATATTGAAACTCACCTGTTTCGGATGGTTTCATTTTCTCCTGTTATGGTTCAATCTCCAGATTCTAAAAAATGAAAATGTCTTCACCCTTTTATCATAATATGTGAGCGCTTGAGGGCCCTTTGTATTATTATGCAAGCCTGAGTTAACATCTGAGCTTCTTTCAGAACTCTCTTTACCATTGCAGTTGTATTCTGACACTCAGGAGTGCAGTGCAAATGGTTATGAATAGGGCCAGTGTTTTCCGGCAATGAAAACAAAGTAATTTCAGATTTTCAAAGCTGTATATTTCAGAATGTTCAGATATGCATTATTGCAATACGATATTTTTGTATTATATACTCAGGGCTAAAGCCAGCTGTGTGTGGGGTGGGGGGACAGATGTTGGGCACTGAGGGCTGGAGCCAGCTGTGCAGGAGAGGTGGGGGACAGGCACTGCTAGGCACTGAGAGCCTACAGCCAGCTGTGTGCTGGGGAGAGGGGGCAGGAGCCAGCTGTGTACATAGGAGGTGAGTGGGGGAGAGGTGCTTGGGATGCTGCCAAGAGCAGGTATGAGCACTGTCCGCTCTGTAGCATGGCAAGGGAGCCCAGCGCCCCAATGCCAAGTGCCCTGCCTGCCCAAGGGAAGAGCCGCGGCAGTTTTGCTGAGCCCAGGCCTCTGTGAGGAGGGGAGAAGTTGGCAGCGAGGATCAACAGCAGCCAGCCCCCAGCTTATGCCGTGGGGATGAGTCAGGTGGCTCCGGGCAGAAATCTGGGAGGGCGGAACCCTGTGTGCCCCACCCACCCTCTGATCAGCGATTCCGGAAATGAAAAAAATGCGACAATTTCCGGAAAACACTGGCCCTAGTTATGAAGGAGGCTAAGAGAAGCCTGGGAAGAAGTGGGACAATTTAGTTCTTTCAGAAAATGGACTCTCTTGGAAATGCACAGCCCCAAACCTGCTCACATGCAATGGGACAGACAGAGGTATGGTCTAATTGTCACTTGTGAAAAGTTTAATTGCAGCTAGCAAAGGTGTCATAGCCTCAGTGCATTATCAGCCAATGCGGTTGTGCTTAGTTGGGGACAAATTATTGGAATTAGCACTTTTCTGTTCATGAAGTTTCAGGTAAATTCTGTTGAGTTAATCTTTTATCTTAAGAAATGTGGGCATCCATGTTTAACATAGAAGGGTCCCAGTCTTCCTTTTCTCCAGATAGTTAATAACTAGGGGTGTATGTTTAGCACAATATATAATAGAGCAATTAAGTCCCAGTTCACTGTGTTGAAAATGTTCTCCCTCAATGCCATAGACCAAACCTTCAGGTGGTGTAAGTCAACAGAGCTTCACTGAAGTGGTTGCACCTATGTATTGATTCCTGGATCTTCCCTTAGATCCCATCTAAATTATGGGTGTTACCTTAGATTCGTTCTGATCCACAAGTATCTCTCCTGTTCCTAAAAAAAGTTAAAGTTTATCCAAATAAAACATCGCTTTTTCACATGCATCTTACACAGAAATTGTTTCTGTCTGGCCTTAAAGTTTTAATCACTTCTGACATGAGCTTTATTTCATAAACCATCTCTTATTTCTCCTCTGAGAAATCTATGTTAGCTTTGGACATCTGTCCTCTGTTCACCATTGGGAACACAGAGAGAAATGTCAATGAATTTTTCAGCAGTCTCTGCATTGCAACTCCTGCCATCTGCGTCCCCATCCCACCTAATTTATTATGGCAGTAAGCAGTTCTGTACCATATCTCAAATTTAGGGTTAAGTCATACCCTGGCTAGCACACGAGTGACACAGCCTGTGCATCTTCTGCCACAGGGATCTTGCTGGTCAGGATAGCGTTCCACAGGGAGCACCTTGCTGTGCCTAACACTTTGCTGCTCCTCTGAGAGGTCAGAATATGAACATCCTACCTCCGCTCACTAGCACTTGCTGTTGATAGCAACATTTGTGGGGAGGAGGCCAGATCCTAATCCTCAAATGGGGAAATAAGCCAGACCCATCTACTAGTACACATTTGTTTGCAAGGGGTGAGACGTACCCTACATCCTCTTCAGAACATAGCCCATTGCTGTTGAATTTATTCTAATTACAGAAGGAATTGTGTGTTCCAGGGCTTGTCCAATTATTTGTAACAGCTCATTGTTACTAGCTCTTCTCATAAACTTTTTTATTTCCTTCATTATCTCTTATTTCTCCCATGGGAGAAATAAGTGTCCCTTGGGTGACAGTATTTAGATGTAATAGTGATAAATTCTCTATAAAACCTAAGACATACAAGGTGAATGTGATAGAAAAAGCGAGTCCCTAACCACTTGCAGTGATTAAAGATTCCATGGCACTTTTCACAAGAATCAGAATGTTAATTCCAGTTTTCTGGCCAAATGCTAAGCTGGTAAATTGTATTCTGCCAACTGTATTTTCATGTGGCTTCATAAGCATGCAGTATTTTTTCCTCCATTTCCAGTCCTCTCGGAAAATGCATTTATAACGGTTGCTTGGCCGCATCCCAGAGATGGTTGAATGGAGGTGGTTTGTGTAAAGTGATCATCCTTCTATAGGTGTAATCTGTGATTGTGTAAAGCACCCTGATGTATGCAAAATTGACTACATGAATCAATTTTAAAAAACCTTAATTTCTACTATATTACCATTAGAGTCAGTATGCTAATAGACTTCTATTGTAAGAGACACAATACACAATGGTCCACCAGGGAGATAAGTGTCTCCCACCTCCTGTCTGGAAAAGTTTGTCGCAAGACGCACTACCTTTGACTACAGCCTTTAACTACAAAGCCTAGAGAACAATTTTCAGCATAGCTCCTCATATTTACTGTGCACACATCTCATAGTGATTATGATGACCAGTCTGACACATGCTTTCAGTTTGGTGACCCCAGGGGATCCCTGTGCCCCTAAGTAACCCTGTGCCATATGCCAGTTGGCATCAAGAAGTCCTTGGATCACAATAACTCCTGTTGAGTTTAATGAGTATATATCTGAGGCAAGGATTTGGTCCATAGCCTAGACAAAAGTCAAAGAGAATCAGCAAAAATACGTAAGGGATATAAAGTAACAAAAGAAATTTACATGTGTGACGGGTTAGATCACAGAACCCCCCTTGGGAGCTGCCAACTGATGTGCCAAGACTACCTCTGCCCCTACTTTTCCTGCCAGTTTGGGACACCAGCACCCTGTCTTGCTGAGCCAGACACGCCCGTCTGCTCCAACACAGACCCAGGGTCTGAATTATTTGCCCCGAAGCTGCAGACTTAACTGAAAGCAGCTTACAGAAGTGTTCTTGTCTTTAACACTCAGATGCTTAACTTCCAATGGGATCTAAACCCAAATAAATTAGTTTTACCCTGTATAAAGCTTATACAGGGTAAACTCATGAATTGTTCGCCGTCTATAACACTGATAGAGAGAGATGCACAGCTGTTTGCCCCCTCCCCCCCAGGTATTAATACATACTCTGGATTAATTAATAAGTAAAAAGTTATTTTATTAAATACAGAAAGTAGGATTTAAGTGGTTCCAAGTAGCAACAGACAGAACAAAGTGAATTACCAAGTAAAATAAAATAAAACATGCAAATCTAAGTCTAATACAGTAATACAATTGAGTACAGATAAAATCTTACCCTGAGAGATGTTTTAATAACTTTCTTTCACAGACTGGATGCCTTCCTAGTCTGGGCACAGTCCTTTCCCCTGGTACAGCTCAGGTGGTAGCTAGGGGATTGCTCATGATGGCTGCTCCCCTTCGTTCTGTTCCACCCATTTATATATTTTTTGCATAAGGCAGGAATTCTTTGTCCCTCTCTGGGTTCCCACCCCTTCCTTCTCAATGGAAAGACACCAGGTTAAAGATGGATTTCAGTTCAGGTGACATGATCACATGTCACTGTAAGACTTCATTACCCACTTGCCAGCACACACGTATACAGGGAGACTTACAGGTAAAACAGAGCCATCTGCAGTCAATTGTCCTGGTTAATGGGAGTCATTAAGATTTTAAACCACCATTAATGGTCTACACTTTGCATAATTACAATAGGCCCTCAGAGTTATATTTCCTATTTTTAGTTTTAGATGCAGGAGTGGTACATTTATACAAATAGGATGATCACACTCAGTAGATTATAAGCTTTGTAATGATACCTTACAAGAGAAGCATGAAGCATAGTCCAGTTACATTAGCATATTTTCATAAAATCATATAGAGTGGAACGTCACAACATGTATGCAGATTCTTCTAGTAAAATAATATAAATGTTTCTGTATGATGATAATATGAAGAGGTGTGAGGTATATAGAATCATAGAATATCAGGGTTGGAAGGGACCACAGGAGGTCATCTAGTCCAACCCCCTGCTCAAAGCAGGACCAATCCCCAACTAAATCATCCCAGCCAGGGCTTCGTCAAGCCTGACCTTAAAAACCTCTAAGGAAGGCGATTCCACCACCTCCCTAGGTAACCCATTCCATAAACGTAACAATTTGACAGATTTGGAGTTCTAGAAAAAATATGTTTCCAGCATTACCTGCATGTTTTTGTTTACTGATACCTTCAAAATTTCTCTTCAGTTACCATTTTTTCATTGCTTTCTGGGGTTTGCCTTTTCCCCTGATGTTTATGTCATAAGAACATTCCTCCTGTTTTCTCTCCAGGCATTATCTGTTTCACTGCTTCAGATTATTTCCTCCCTGTTTACCCATCTGCTTATTTTAGCTGCTTCTTCCTTCCGTTCTGCTGTTTTTTTCTATAGACTTCCTACACGTCTTCCTCTGTCCTTCCTCCACAATTTTGTCTGTTCTCTAACATGAACATTGTTGCTCTGAGCCTAGATCCAATAAGATTTATGAGAAAACTACCCTGAAGTCTAGTACTGCCTAATTCTTCATACCTTATGACATGAGTTTCAATGTCATCCAAGATCACTGGCTAACTCTTGCCTGGAGCTTGTGCCCTATGAAGGGATGTCTCCCATTCTGGTAGCAAACCATACAAGACTTGTAGATATAACTGTGCAAACATTATTCTCTCCACTTTTATACATAACCCACTGCCTATGATCTGCTGTTTTTTTTTTTTCTCTATCCATTCTTCTCCCTCACTTATAATTACTGAGCATCATCAGTGTAAATCAGGAGCAACTCCAATTAAGTAAATTGAGAAAAATAAGTGTAGGTGAAACAGAATCAGAACCCTATGGATGTTTTTCTGAACATTCGCATTCTCCTAATTGATATGCCACTTGACAAGTTAGATCTCCCCAAGGAATAATCCTGCACATTTTAACAGGAAACGATGACTTTTCTATATCTTTGTTGTAAACATGTTATAGAATTTAACAAAGAATTTTATCCTTGCAATATAATTTTGTGGGATCTACAAAAAAGGAGACAATTCTCTTTCAATTCTATAGGTTTTACAATAATTTCTATAGAACCCTATCATTTTCCTTCCTACTAAACTATACAAGATCCTGCCACAGATGAACAGTCAAGAAAGTTGTTTTCCTTTAAAAACAAAAACAAACAAACAAAAAATTTCATTTTAAGAAACAGGGCCTGAGCAAAAACCCATTGCAGTCAATGGAAAGACTCCCATGAGCACAAGTGCAGAAACAACAGACAATTGCAAGCAAATAAAAATCACCCTTAAAAAAGCCAATGCCTATAAAGTACAACCTGGCTATAAGTATCAGTGTCCTAGCTTTAAAATGTGATACTGTTATTACATCCACAGCTTAGTGTCTAACTTCTTCTGCAGCTATTATATGCTGTATACTGTGCTTCTGTATTCACAATAATACCTAAAATGCAGCTGCATCTCAGTCGGTCCAATGACATGATATTGGGCTCAAAGGAGCCTCAGACCACCTTGTATGCCAATGGGATTCTTCGCTTCTTTCAAAAAGAAAATTAAATTAAACAAGCTGTGTTCAAATAGCCATAAGGCTCAGCTATAAACACACCAAAGCAAGAAAAGTCTGAGTGGAAATGCCCTCTTTAATCCACTGTGTTTTGACTGGGTATTGTCAGCTTGTCATTTATCTTACAAATCAAGACACAACAGTAGGAATTAAGGAATTGGATGACTTAGGGGCCTGGTAATAGAGCCTGGCCCATGTTGGCAATGACAGTGAGTGAAAGTTGATGCTTGTGTGGTTTCCTATATGTAATGAGTTTTGTGGTCTCACTCCAATTCCCAAAGGACAGGCATTCACATTACAAAACCCACCCACATCATTGTCTCCTTTAGACTCCACAGAGAGGCTGAGGACTGAACGGCTATAGACAGCAGATACAAAGTGGTCCTTCCACATCAGGGCTGAGCTATTTTGGTTGAGGATTCAGAAACTTCACTGCCACAGTCCATTACTATAGCTGTTCTTTGGCTGCGTGCATGTAAGACTTCAGTCTCCAGGGCTGTCAATTTGGCACTTTTCCTAAGCCCTACAGTCACACAGAGTAGGTAGTGGCTGTGGTTGTTTTAAAGAATAGTTTAAGGATAGAGTTAGAGACTTTAATCTAATTTTCTGTCCTTCATTGGTTTATATGAGACCCCACTGCATTATATTAATTTAAATGGTTTGTCTTAATATAGTTCAGTTTTATCATAAAAGAACTGGTATCTTTTCAGATTCAGCACTACAAAGTAAATCCTTCTCAGGTGCTAGCCAGTGCTTTTCAAAAGTTGTGAGCTGCCTCTCCCCGAGGCTTTGATCAGCACATTCATCTATGCCATCAGGATCAATATTTGCGGGATGTGTTTGATATACTTGCCAAACTTCCTCTTTCCGGAAACTTTGTTCCAGATATCTTAGAAATGATCCAGTACGAATCTGAAACTTTTAAAAAGCTTGATGCCTTGCCAGATAAATCACAGGCACTACACACTATAAGCAAGAGAAACATAGGAAAATGAGGACAATAAGAAACAAAACAATTAATAAGAAATATTGTATCATCTGCTCCACAGCGGAGCAAGGGCCTAGTGGGGTCAGAGAGGGGTTAGGCTATAAGGTCTCAACTCATTCTGTAAGCTTGTGGTGGATGCCCAGTGCAGATACTCCATAGGGAATGGACCTGAATCAGATAGGCTGGATTGGTGAAGAATTTAAAGGAGGTGCTCTTTAAAGGAGCAGAGAAAGGGGTTTGGGGCTCTTATGACTTCTACAGTGGAGACCAACCCCCGCTCCCCCGCTATGTGTTAGCTCCTCCCTAATCCTTATACAAGGGATGGGTGGCAGGTTCCCAGAAGCAGGTTGGATGGGATCAGTATGGGTAAGGGGGAGCGCTGATGGCAGCCCTCAAGTATATGGAAAGGATTATGGAATGACCTGCACTGTATAATTTTATCTACCCCCAGATACTTAAGAAAAAAGTTGCAGCCTAATTAAAACCACACCCAGTTCCCCCTGTACTTCTGCTGGCATAGCTGGACAATGGAAACCACAATAAGAATCAAAACAATTAATGAGGAATATCATAATGGACTTTCCTTACAGCTCGCATCTGAGGTCCCTAGTGCTGCTTTTTAATAGGTAGCATTCCATTTCTAACAAATGACAGTCAGCCAAAACCACAGCTCTATAAAGGAAATGAAAAAAGAAGAAAGAGGCATTTCACTTTTTACGTTTCTGGGAAAAGTTTGCAAATTACATGAACTCTCTGATTCTGAAAAACTATTGAGTGTACAGTTATAGGCATGTGATTCTTCGTAGGTCATGATTAATTCTTTCCACTTCAGGCCTGCAGTTGTTGTACTTTATAATAATTATAAACCTAGGAGTATCCATTTGTCACTTTTGGTTTGTGGAAAAATCAATTAGTAACTGCTCAATATTTTATTTTTAATTTTAATTAATATTCAACAGCTGAATGACCAGAAGTTTGACACACATTTTTTCATGTATAAACTCTTATTTTTATGCAAAAACAATGAGGAGTCCTAGGGCTGGATGGTTGCATATATGCAAATAATGATGAAGACAGGACATTTACACAGCACAATCTGGAACAAGCAGATTGCAGTCAAACAACATATATTCCAACCAAAGGCTGGAAGCTGAAGCCAGATTCTTTTTTTTTCTTTTAAAAAGTATAATTGAAATGGTTATTGAAAAATTTTATTTACAAAAAAACTTGGGTTTGATAAATGAAATTACAGTGAGTGAGCATGGTCTCTCTCCCTGATGGGGGGGAGAGAGCCATGACCGCCTCCTGGTGAGCAGATCTGGGACACCAGCGACCAACCCACCAGAATCAGAGGGGCGGGACAGGAACCAGAAATATAAAAGGCAGGCCCTCCAGCTCAGTTGGAGGAGAGCCAGGGCTGGCTCCAGTGTTTCTGCCGCCCCAAGCGGCGGGGAAAAAAAAAAAAACCGGGGTCGGTGGCACTTCGGCAACAGCTCTACTGCGCCGCTTCATTCTTCGGTGGCAATTCGGCGGCAGGTCCTTCCCTCCGAGAGGGACTGAGGGACCCACCGCCACATTGCCACCGAAGAGCTGGATGAGCCGCCCCTTTCCGTTGGCCGCCCCAAGCACCTGCTTGCTGCCTGGAGCCGGCCCTGAGGAGAGCTGCCAGAAGAGCAGGATGTCCCATCCCACCCCATGCTGCTGGAGCTCAGAACCGATGGAGGCTGTTACAGCACCAGAGACGCGGAGGGACTGCCAGAGCTGCCAGGCACTGGGAACACCGAGGAGCTGTTGGGGCTGCCACTAGCCGTTTACCCCAGTGAGATGAACAACGACCCCGGAACCCAGGTACCTCCTGACTGGGAGTGTAGGCAGGAGCCCAGGGAAGCCGAATAGGGTTTGGCTGTGAAGTCTGCCAGGGTGTTGCAGCCGGATTTCCCTGCTGACTCAGTGGCAGACCACTCTACCACTGTTAGGGCCCTGGGCTGGGATACAGTGGAGTCAGGTGGGCCTGCGTCCCCCTGCCATACCATTCCTGGGGGTGGCAGCCTCCCAAACTTTAGGCCAAGAGGCCTGCATTGGTCTGTCACCTGCCCAAGCTCAGACACCAGGCGGTTTTGCTGTCTTTCCCGCCAGAGAGCTGATCCCCCTAGACTGCTGTTTTGCTCTGCCTGGCTGCAAGCCAGAGCCATTAACTGTTCACAACCCCACCCTGACTGAGGGCCCTGGACATATAGATGTGCTGCTGCTCTGCCTGACTACAGGCCAGAGCCATTAACTGTTGGCTAATTTCCCCCTGAACTGAGTCACTCCAGAAGCATTGTAGCAAGGGGGTGTGGTCTCCCTCCCTGATGGATAGGGAGAGATCCACGACCACCTTACAGAAATATTTTGGTAAACTTTTCAGTAATATTTTTGACAATTTAATTGTCAAACACACACCCACTTTTAGCAAAGAATGGAAAATTTTGACAGCATTGATAATCTTTTGTGACTATTTTCATTTTTGAAAAAATAAAGGATTTTTCAATTTAAAAAAATTAGTTATAAAAATTTCAGCTGTCTCTCATCTCTAATGACTCTACATGGGGAGCCTATCAGATATGAAAGGCTCTTTCATCTAACAGACAAAAGCATAACAAAATCTAATGGCTGGAAGTTGAAGGCTGACCAATTTAAAACTGGAAATAAGGTGCAACTTTTTAACTGCGAGGGTAACTAACTACTGGAACAATTTACCTGGGGATGTGGTGAATTTTATATCAGTTGACCTCTTTAAATCAAGGTTAGCTATGATGTTGCTTGGCTCCAATTATTGGTGCAGAAATCACTGGGTAAAATGCAGAAGTCACTATGTTAATGCAGTAGGTCAGAGTAGATGATCATAATGATCCTTCTAGCCTTAAAATATACGTCCCATTACTCCAGACGAGCTCCAGGAGGCACTGTACCTTAGGCGCATGTGTGTAGACTATAAGAAGAGGAAGAATGTGAACACCTAAAGAAGTTTAGAAGCTAATAGAGGGGGGAAAAGTTGCCCAGGGTCTTGTTCTTAAAATAGATGGTAAAAAAAGTCCTCAGCACACATGAAACCTTACAGTCTACGTCTAGAGCTTCAATACCAGCAGAGAAATGAAATGACATGTCACTTAAATTCTCTGCATCAGTTTCCTCACTATGAAGTGGGAACAATAATTATAATTTCCCAGCTCATAAGGTATTGCATTAATTACTGCAACTGATTTCACATGGGCAGGCCCTCTGCAGGACAGGGCCTTAATGTTTGCAAAGCATTTAGAAGAGGAGCAAGTATCAGGGGGTAGCCGTGTTAGTCTGTAGCTACAAAAACAACAAGGAGTCTGGTGGCACCTTAAAGACTAACAGATTTATTTGGGCATAAGCTTTCGTGGGTAAAAACCTCACTTCTTCGGATGCATCTACTAACAGTTGGATTTCCTACACTAACTGCTTAATACTTTAAGTAGCAATAATTGTTTACCATATGCCTTCTCCACAAGGAAAATTTAACAGACGCTAAGCTCATAAAGATGTAACAATGATCATAGATAGGGAAGACCTGTGGGTTAATGTGTAATATGTCAGCCAGATTTGCTTCCGGAATACTGTCTTCTTTATATGGCCTGGCCTTTTAAGATTACCTACATCTGGTTAGTTGGGTAATTCAATTAGAAGACCCACTTTGACTACAGACCTCATTATATGAGATGGGGCAATAAATCACTGCTTTCTAAGCAACCGTACAAGACAAGTGCCCAACCCTCCTTGCTGACTGATCAGTCCTACAGTGGGCTGCTTGTGTATGGTCTCAGTGATGTGTTGTTCCTTGTATCTGCGGCAGTCTGATGCCAGAAGTGCACAGCACAGCCAAACAGATGAAGAACTGGAAACCACACTGAGCTTAAAAGAAAACTGCCATCATTTTGCTTAACATAGCAATTGGAAAAATACTTGTGGAGAGAAGCATTTCTCGCCACGTGTAGTCTGCAATTGTATTTTAATTACAATTCTTCTATCTCAGACTTACTTCTGGATGCAGTTTTACTGCTAATATTAGAGCTCAGTTTTAAAAGATTATGGTACAAGTTTCCATCACTATTAATACTAGCTTAACAATTCAGAACTTAGTAATGTAAGTGTATAGATTCATAGGTCTTAAGGCCAGAAAGGACTGTTGTGATCATCTAGTCTGACCTCCTGTATAACACAGGCCAGAGAACTTCCCAGAATAATTCCCAGAGCAGATAATTTAGAAAAACATCCAGTCTTGATTTAAAAATTGTCAGCAATGGAGAATCCACCACAACCCTTGGTAAGTTGTTTCAATGGTTAATTACTCTCACCATTAAAATGTACACCTTATTTCCAGTCTGAATTTGTCTAGCTTCCCTTCAACTTCCAGCCATTGGCTTGTGTTATACTTTTCTCTGGTAGCCTGAATCCTTTGGGTCTAGATTTACACACAAAGCAGCACAGGTAGGTATGGTTTGTAAATCACCTGCACCATTGGGGCAGCTGCACTTGAGGGGGTTCCACAAGAGGAGGGCAGCTTTAATTTATGGTGTAGACCAGGGGTCGGCAACCTTCGGCATGTGGCCCATCAGGGTAATCCACTGGTGGGCCGTGAGACATTTTGTTTATGTTGACTGTCCGCAGGAACGGCCCCCCGCAGCTCCCAGTGGCCGCGGTTTGCCGTTCCTGGCCAATGGGAGCTGCGGGAAGTAGCTCGGGCCACAGGGATGTGCTGGCTGCCGCTTCCTGCAGCTCTTATCGGATGTCTCACAACCCGCCAGCAGATTACCCTGATGGGCCGCATGCCAAAGGTTGCCGATCCCTGGTGTAGACTATCTGGGAGATAGTGTTACCTGCTTCTGGGTTTCAGGATAGGGCACAACTTGGCCCAATGTATCTTACAAAGCAGAGCTGACACAGACTCATTTATTGCTATGCCTCTGCTCTTCTGGAATTACCTCTTCTTTGGATGTGTACATCAAAGTGCCCCTTATATATAGCAAAATGACTCCTAATGGCTCAGATTTAATATGGGCCAAAATCCATTTTTGCATAGCATCCATAGCCTCAAACAAATCATATTGGCATGGCTCTAAGGATCCCTTATGATTGCATTTGCTTAGAAAAACATCTCTAGAAGATGAAGTCCTCATGAATTTTAGATACAAATGTGTCTGCAACACATATTTATGTCTAAATGGTACTGCCTGCCTTGACAATTTGTCTAATGCTTAGAAATTGGTATGTCTCTTAATCTTGATAAGGGCTGAGTGCAGATAATGGATTAATCAGCCTATCATAACATAATGAAAATGGTCCCAGGAGAGCACAGATGTACAAAGAGAGAATGATCCGTGGGTTGGAATAGCCCACCAATAATTGAAAATACCTTGTTCTTTGATATGCACCTATTAATGCAAATGATACAGTGTATGATTTACAGTTTGGTCCCACTTATACTTATTTGTATAGGCAAGTTATTATTTGAGGCACAGGGTAATTAAACAACCTTCCCCGGTGTTATGCAGTAGATGATTGGCTTAGTGTGCCTGAATTTAAACCACAGGTATGCTGTTGTAAAGTCTCACACCTTCTTCCCCATCCTGCCTAAATTAGACACAGCCTCCTATATGTGAAATAGATATAATTGGCAGCAGTCGCCACTTAAAATAAACACACATTTCCCAATACTAAAAAATCAGTGCATTTATTTTCTATTTTAAGTAGCGAAAAGACTTGTGATATTTCAGTATCACTGCGTGGTAGCGTAGTAAATGCTGTTGTTTTCCCCCCCACCCTTAAGGGCAATCACTGTGCTTCATGAAATGGTCAGAGACTGAGGAATTGAGTTGAATATACATACAGTACTAAAGTGCATGAGGAAAATAGGAGGAGAAACTGTGGTTTCATTAAACATCACTCAATATAAGCAACTGCATAGGGAAATTGAGTTTTTCCTGTTTTAGCTGTTCATGCTTGATGCAGCGTGAACATTCATGACTTAAAGCCTGGAGAGGGAACATGCTTTTGCACTGCTTTCTTTCTGTTTAGCCGCCTTAGTTATTTTTGTCCACACCCTCTCATAAATCATAACAAGCTGAACAAGGAAGAAAAATAAATTCAGGCACCAGAAATAAAAGAAGAGAGCTCTTTTGTACTCCTTTTGACAGGCAAAATATACGCAGAGCCAAATTCTGAGCCTTGTTCAAGTCTGGAGATGGATGAATAATAATAAAAAAAGAATTATGAATAATTTATTTGCCAAAAAAATTCCCACATTGGTCAGATGAATTATTCACAATGAATAATTCAGCCAGCTCCATTAAAGTCTTTAAATAATTTCCAATTTATTGAATCCCCTGTGCCAGCCCACCCAGCCCACTTCTGAAATCCAGCAATAAAATAAAAGGACCATTTGCACTTGTAGTCATGATGTTTCAATGGTACCTCTAAATCCTTACTCCTGTTTCAGGAGCAGAATAGTGACTTTACTATGGGAGTGGGAGCTGGGAACTCCTGAGTTTTAGTGCTGGCATGGTTCTCTATTGACTCACCAAGTAACCTTATACATGTTATTTAAGCTCTCTGGGACAAATTCACCCCTGATGTAACTCCATTGGATCCCAAGATGTTATATCAGGGCAAATTTGGCCCTCTGTGTCTCAGTTTGCCCTTTTGTAAAATGAGGCTGATATATTTCACTCACGGTGGTGCCTTCAAACATGCCTGCAGTTACTAGTATGAATCTGGACTAGATAGATATTGTGCAAACTTGATTACCATTTGACAGCTACTTAGTAGATTTGGTGAAATGTGTGGGCAATCTCAAGCCATCTCCTACCAAACTGTAGTGCCTGGCACATTTGACGCTAATGGTCACCCTTGCTGCCATACTTAGGAGGGAGGCCAAAGATGAACGTGCATGGAAAATGGACGACCCGCTCACCTCCATGTGTGGCACTTCCAAGCCAAAAAAAAAAGGTGAAGCACATTCTCAAGGCACCATACGGAAGTTTCCAATGTCATTGCTCATGCTGCCCTGTTCTGTGGCTAGAGTGTCAGGCTGCAGGGTTGTCAATCTCTAGTACCTGTCACCAGAACTCAGGTCACTTTAAAAACTGAATGAAAATATTTTTGATGATCTATTTTTTAACATTATCTAAGATTTATTTTAAAGTACAGAATCGTTCTCTTGGAACAATCTCCCTCTTCCTGTGTACCGCTCTTTGGCTATTGCATCAAATCTCTTTTTAAAATATTCCGGCCCTGAGTCTTCATTGCCCTGCACCTTGTGATGGTGTAAAATGTATCATTCTGGTGGGGTAGCATTTTACACCCACTTTTCACTAACTTTATACTGGTGTAGGGGAGTGTATATAGTACAGGGCAACAAAGAATTGGGTTTGGTTTCTCCACAAAGCCTTGCAACAATGACCTCTGCAAGATTGCTGCACTGCCTTCAGCTTATAACACGATTATACCAATCAAAATTGTGGCTGAGCTGTTTTGTTTGTATTTGACCAATACTGCAACTTCCTTCAGGCAGGTACCACCTCTCCTTATACCTCACGTTAACAGACCACCCATCACCTTCCCAATGATACTCTGTTTCCCTTTCCTTTCCGGAATATTGAAGCTGCAGACCATGACTGGCTAATTCCCGTTTTGCATAGCACTGCTGATCTAAACAAATGTCAAGTAGTCCCCTATGTTAAATTTAACAGCAGTAGCTGCTTTGGTGAGATTTTGGTGGTGTGAGCAGGGACTTCTTGATGCCAACTGACAGAGGGCACGGAGGAGATGCATGAGGTTTTACCCCTGGGTCTGGTACATGCATACTAATTCACCAAAGGGTGGCATCTAAGGTGTGTACCGAGAGCCACTGGCTTACTGGTCATCATAGTCACTGCAAAAGATATGTATGGATAATAGTTAAGCAGTTACGTATCTATACTGGAAATTATGTTCTTCAAACCTTGAAGTTAGAAGCAGGTCACCAGCAGGTGACTGGCCTTGTACAGATTCTGTTCTGGCAGGGGGTAGGAGGTACTTACCTCTCTCTGTCTTGTCAGGTGTGTATTGTGCAGTGTATGTATCAAAATGGAGGCATATTTGCATTACTGAGCCTAAGGCTAATAGAGAGATTGTGAATTCACCTGAGAGAAGATCTGCAGGAAAAAACAGAAACAGCCGGTGCGGGTTTGGGAGGAGGAGGTGCATCATCCTGTTTATGAGTAATGACAATGGATCCAGGGCAGGGCCGGCGCTTCCACTAGGCGACCCTAGGCAGTCGCCTAGGGCGGCAGTATTTGGGGGGCGGCATTTTGCCGCCCTCGGCGGAAATTCGGCAGCGGGGGGTCCTTCTGCTCCGGGTCTTCGGCGGAAATTCGGCAGCGGGTCCTTCACTCGCTCTGGGACCCGCCGCCGAAGTGCCCCGAAGACGCGGAGTGGAAGGACCCCTGCCGCCGAATGCTCAGAGAAGGAGCGCTGCTGGCTAGGGCGGCAAAAACCCTGGCGCCGCTCCTGATCCAGGGGCAATAACTGAAGGTACTAAGATACACCCGGGACCCTTCACTGAGAAGACAAGCTGAGAGTGTGGCTTGTTTCATGAGAAATGGATCACAGCTTGCCTGGCTGAAAACGATGATGAGTAATACTATAAGACATGGCAGTAACTAGTTCAGTAAGACTAGCTTCTACAATGCACGTTATGATTTGTATTTTACATGTAACCATTTGTTTTCAATATATCTACTTGCTCTCATTTAATCTCTATTCTTTGTTAAATAAACTTGTTTTCACTATACCAGTATCTAAGTGCTGTATGTTAAATGGAGAGGCAATCCTGAGCTGAAAAGGGTAAGCTGGTGTGTACTGCTTCTTTGGGAGCAGTAGATCGGCGAATTCTGTGAGTGGGCCTGGGGCTGGACACTCCAGGGGACACTCCGAGCGCTTGAGGGTTGGAGTATGCTTATCTCTAGCCTGTAGAGAGACAGCAAGCTAGGTGCAGGCCTTGAGTGCTTGTGTTGCCCATGGCTGATGTGGTTGGAGAGCTGCCTCCAGGCAACACAGGTACTGAATTTTGGTTTTGCTGGTGGGTACCCAACACTGGCTCCACCCCTTCCCCTGGGGCCCCGTCCCCATTCCATCTCTTCCCATCCCTGCTCCCCCAAAACTGCCTGCCCTGAACGCCTCCCGCCCTCTGCTGGCTCCTTTCTGCCCAATCCTGCCTTAAGGGCAGTGAGGGGGGAGGGGGCAGAGAAGAGTGAGTGGTGGGGCAGTCCCACTCAACAGCTGATCAGTGGTGCAGCCGCTGAAGAGCTGATGGGGACACAGGGCCAGCCGCTGAACAGCTGATTGGTGGCCAGCCCCAGGGATGCCAGAACAGCAACCCTGGCCAACCTATTTTTTTTCCATGAGTGCTTGAGCCCCTGAGAATCCACAGAGTCCGCGCCTATGCCAGGCAGGCACAGATAATGTTTCCTCATGCCAAGGGCAAGTGGTAGCAAGGTGCCTCACAACCCTGGGAAGCCTCACAGCTGGTGTCATTTTTTTCTCTTTCTGCAAACATTGAAGCAGCTGAACTATTCTGCAGTGATTGACATTCAGAAATCTTGGTGCTCAATTTAGAGACTATATGGTATTACAAAGCAGAGATTCCAGCTGTTTAGCTACTTTTCAAAGCAAGTCCAGTCCGCAATAGTTTGCAAAGTCTGTTTAACCCATTCAGAACACACATTTTATTTAAAAAAGCTACAAGTTAGCTTTCCAAGCTGGCACCTTTGTCACATCTCTTGCATCTAGTCTGAGATATTACAGAACAATGCAACATACAAAAACAGTGGGGTGTAGCTAGCAGATTAAAAATCCCCTTCGTTCAGGGTCTGAACATGCTCCATTTCCATTGTTTTAAACCTGAGCAAAACTGGCCATTCCCAAGGGAAGGGCATTTAGGACTGTGTCCTAGAGCCAACTGAAGCCCTATTAGGAGATGCTGAGGAACCCTGAGTTCAATGGGCATCGAGGGCCCTCAGTACTTTCCACGATGTGCTTGGCAGATGGCAGGCTCAGGCCCTTATTTGTCAGTGTGCCAACTAGCTCTTCTGCAACGCTCCGGGGGGGAAACAAACATTACAAAATTGTACTTAGAGGATAAATCCAAGCAATGACATTAGATTAGTTGAAGAGTTCCTATTTGCTGGCCCAGAAATAGTTTAAAGCTTACTCAGCACTTTATATCAGATGCTGATTGTCTGTGGTCACAATCTCAGCTTCCTGTTTATGTACTCCTAATATTTTCAGTGAGTCAGCAGCTTGTCTGTAAAAATGTCTAGTTGTACAGGACACACTTTTCTTAGACATTGCACTTTTCATGAATGGCAGGGCATGAGTCATTTTTGCTCATCCTTGTTCTTCAATTCATGGCACTGATCATGTGTTTTTGCTCATGTTTCCTTCAGACTGGTTGCCTTTTCAAGCTTTCCCCCTTACTCAGGAGATCAGCATTGCTTCAGAAATATAGGAAATGAAAACAACACTGATCAGTTGTGAGATGCAAGAGCTTAATTTTTAGGACATTTTGCCTTCAGAAACCTGTAGTTTAGCACCTTGTAAGGGAAGCTAGATGGTACTGTGGCATTACATATTTTGGTAAAATGGTGGCTTGTATAACAAATTAAAAGAAGTTACTTGTAAGTGGGAAGCCCAGGAGACAATATATTTTTCTCTACCTTATGCAGCTCAGCTCAAGAACTTTGTTGGTGTATATTTCAAACATGAATAAATCTTTCCCCCTTTTTGGCCATAAACAGAGTTCCAGCCTGACTTTGTATAAAGAAATATGGCTCAGGTTTAACACACCATCAAAAAGTGGGTGTATTGTTTATTAGGGCATGTTTATTAGGGCAGTAAAATAGCTTGCAGCCACACTGGTGTTCTAATGATGTAGTGCCTAAGTCCCATTTTCAAAAGCAATTTAGGGACTTGGAGTAAGTCATACTTTC
>NW_020664420.1:26742957-26770065 GCF_002925995.2 Terrapene triunguis
TAAAAAGATCCTGAAGCAAGACTAAGGCGGAGGGGTTGGGAAAGGTTGAGGAAATGGTTCACCACAAGAACTCTGTGTTCCAGGATTTTTTTTATTTTTATTTAAAAAAAATACAAACAACAAATTTAACATGTCTTTCCACAAGGTCCATTAACCCAAGGGCTCCACTCAGACATCACTTGAAGGAAGAGTTGGGGGGCGGGGGGGCACAGCAGATTGGATCAGGGATTGGGATTTGGGTATATGGAAAGGCTCAGAGGCAAGAACAGGCAGAAGATAGGAATGGGGCTGTTAATTGTATTACTTGGGTAAAACAAAGAGGGGAATGAAAAGCGATAAGAGCAGAGAGGTAGATTTTGTAGAGATTTGGTGATGGAAAATGAAGGGAAGCCATGACTTTGGGGAATAGTCCTATTGATCCCAACTGAGTTATCTACATGCTTAAGGTTAAGCAGGTGCTTATGTGCTTCTCTGGATCAGAGCCAGAGTACTCAGCATGTAGGAGGATCAAGCCCCTGATGAGGGCTGGGTGTGGTCAGAGTGGCCCTTAACCTCAGATATGCTGAAGCACAGATGTTTGTAGCCTATGCTCTACTTCTACTACTGTTGCCAGACCTCCCTTAGGGAGCTTTTTTTTTTTCAGACAGTAGTTTTTATTTCCATCCATATGTCCCTCTGTTAATGGCAATTTATTTCCTATGGTCTGTCTCCTTCCCACCAAAAAGACATAATACTGTGTAAATTCTACTGCACTTTTCATCCAAAGATCTCAAAAGCCCTTTAAAAACATGAAATAAAGCTTTGTTACAATGGAGGGAAAATATTATCTGTAGATGGGGAAGATGACGCCAGAAAAGTAAAGTTTTCTAGTAACCACTGTTTTTTGATGACTTAAGTTTTTGTGACCCAACTTTGGCCTAATTTCAAGAAGTGCTGAGCCTCAAAACTCCAACTGAAAGCAAGGGAGTTGTAGGTCCAGCGAACCTGTGAAAAGTGGCCCCACCATATCTCAGTTTGGGCCACCTTTCAAAAATCTAGCCTAAATAATTTACCCCAAGTCACACAGTAAATCAGTTGCAGCTGTGATTAGAACCTAGGACTGCTAACTTCCCGAGCCCTGCTCTAATGTAACAGCCTCTTTCTAGATGCCCCGTGCTTGTATGCTCAGGGTCACACTGCTTAGTAGATTGGGGGTCAAGAAGGAATTTCCATCCCCCCATCAGATTGGCAAGGACCTTATGGGGGAGGGAAAGGGGATTGCCTTCCTCAGCAGTGTATATGGATCACCTGTGTATATCTCACCTAATCAATTCTCTGCCATTACAGGGACCTCCAGTACTGGTGGCTTGGCTGCTCCTGTTCTCTGACTGTGGCATGCTGTCTAGTCGCCTGAGAACTGAAATGCATTGGTCTAACTAAAGTCTTTGGGCTCAGTATAGGGGTAACTGGGTGAAATGTAGTGGCTTCTGATATACAGGAGGTCAGGCTAGGTGAGCTAATGGTCCCTTCTGGCCTTAAACTCTATGAAAGGAACAACTTCACAGCATGCATTTATCCCTTATTAGAGTGAGTGTTTGCAGAAAAACGGAAGGTGTTAACTTTTTACACATGAACACTGTTGCTAAAAGAACACGATTTATGGATTTCATTTTGTATTGGCAAGTTACAAAGATATGTATACACTACACCTGCATCCGAAGAAGTGAGGTTTTTACCCACGAAAGCTTATGCCCAAATAAATCTATTAGTCTTTAAGGTGCCACCAGACTCCTTGTTGTTTTTGTAGATACAGACTAACACGGCTACCCCCGATACACTACACCTGTGCCTTTCACCTTCAAAGCCTGCACAGAGTTAAGCTGCTCTGAAAGAGTTGATGGCTTGAATCACAAACTCACGCTAGTGAGCCTAGTAAATGATGCATGCTTCCTTTCTCTTGTGAAAGAGATAATTAACATTACCATCACAACATCATAGTCTGTTGAAGGAAATACTGAACTAGAGCTGATGTTTTCCTGTAAAAGCCACTGACCATCTGCTATGTCAGAATTCTGGGTAGTGACTGGTGTCAGTTTCACAACTGAGAGCCCTCAGTCTTGCAGGAAGTACCAGAATACGCCTTTATTTCTTGAGTAATTGTGGGGAAGAGCTCATCTATCTTTGACATTTGTAAGTAAAGGTCAGATCAGAAGTGTTTTCCAATTCACTAGTAAACTTAAACATTTTATATCTGCTAGAAAATACAAGTATAGAATGTATATTGGTAAAAATATTACATTAAAATACATAGTGCTTACATTAGTGATGTACATAAAATGTTTCTTTCAGGAGAAGTACTCAATATGGAATTGATTTTCTCTCTAATTTCTGGGTTTCTGGAGGGACTGGTGCACCAACTAAAGTATCTGAGAGGTGTAAAAATACCATATTGCTGAATCTGCTTTAAATAACACTCAAATAAACAGATGGAAAAACACTATCAATCTATTCTTGCTAAAATTAAGAGCTCACTGTTAATTTGGGGATTTATGATGCTGAAAAGATTTTTAAATAATGACTATTTATTTTACTAATATTTTTGCTAAGTTAGCATATATTTTTATTCTTAGTGAAGGATCAACCTCCTTAGCTATAACCCATAAGCTTCATTTCATTGTAACATATATCTTCATCATCAACATCACTGCTCCAACCTTTTAAGAAATTATCTGATTAAAAGTAGAAAGGTTGAAGGACAATTGGGGATAGTCTGTATATCTAATTTTTTTTAAAAAAAGAGCAATTAAGACATAAGTAGTCATTACCTTGACTTCATTTGTATTTTGTCCCCTTTTCCTTATGCTTTGCCATTTGGTTGACTTTCCACATTCTCATCTCTTCAGGGCAGGTACCGAGCCTTCATTTATGTTTTTACAGCAATTGACATTATGGACACAATCAGATATAAAATAAAATAAATAATATAATAAAGTAATAAATATAACAACATGATTTTCGGGACTCTTCTCAAGGTATTTTTTTGCCACTCTGCTCCATAATTAACCAACCCTTAAAGACAATAAATGAACCTGCCATCCCTGAACTCTGGTGGTTGTGAGAGGATATTTTAGTCTTCGTGACCCATTCAAGACCGGGCCTCTTTGCCAATTATTTTGATAATTTTTCATGATATGGACACATGTCCACCTGTCAGTTAGACCACCAAACTTACTTCATTTAGGCCCCTACAGTGTAGTCAGATTGTAAATTTTTATTATTAATAGCCTGTGTGGAATTGAACCTGAAACTGAAAGGTAAAAGGATTGTCAATTCCTTGAGCCATCCAGTCTCCCCACTTTATTTCTTTTCTGGATTTTTTCCAACAGCATAACTGTATCAAGGCCCCTTTGTTTTCAGATTTTGCCAATTTTTACCTAAAATTTCCCAAGTTTTACAAAAACAAATTTTTAAATGAATTTTCACCCAAATTTTGGACCACTCACATACATGAAAATACTAATCACGTTAAGAAAATGCAATACATTACATTGGGGAGATGTGCTTATGTTAATCATAAATTAGTCAACGTGTAAATGCAAGCGTGTCTGTTAAAGAAAGGCAGTGTAGTGGAAGATACACAGGGTACATCTACATTCCAAACCAAAACCAAAACCAAAAAACCCTGCTGCACCAAGTCTCTGAGCCCGGGTCGACTGACTCAGGCTCCTGGGGCTTGCACTATGGGGCCAAGAATAGCAGCATAGACCTTCCAGTTTGGGCTGGAGCCTGGGGTCTGAAACATGGTGAGGGAGGAGAGTTTCAGAGCCTGGTCTCCTGCCCAAGAGGGAATGTCTACATTGCTATTTTTGGCCCTGTAACACAAGCTCGAGTCAGTTGAGCCAGGCTCTGAGACTTGCTGCTGTGGGTTGGTTTTTTTTGCAGTGTGAATACATCCACACACACATCCACCCATACTGTTAGTGGTGAAATAAACCACAGAATTAAACTGCTTTTAATTTCGATATGCTTAGTTGTCTCAATTTGTTGCTTTTCATCTGTTCTCCCATCCCCCAACATTAACCCCAAAAAACTGTTACGCTAATTTTTTTGCACCAATTTTTATTTTTATAAAGAACACCGATCAATTTCCAGGAATTTTAAAACAAAATACAATCCAAAAATGAAGGGCCTTGACTATATTACAGTATGAAAATATAATACAAAATGTCTATCATATTTTTCTTTTTAAAGAAGATGTAATCATTTCACCCAATTAAAAAAACCACCAGTATCTGTTCCTTTTTAAAATGTAAACTAATTTCTTCTGTTTAGAAATGGTAAATCCCCCTGAAGGTTCCACGTAGGGGGTTGAGAGAATGTCGGTTCTTTCAAAGCATTGCACTGTGATTGACTAGAATCCACCTGACTTAGGCAACAAGAGCCAACCAGAGATTTATTTGGCTGTTTTAGATTAAAAATTTCAGCTAACAAAGTCAACACTAGTGTCAGACAAGGAGAGCACTTCCAGAGTCTGCTCATTTCCCTGGCATAATTCCTTAGTGAACACTTTTTACCTGTATTAATCCCATGTCAGAACCTTACAAAACTCTGAGGGAGAAACTCTGGGCTGTATTGCATAGGAGCAAAGGAGCCTCTTCTAGGGCAAGATTTACAAATCTGGATTGCCTACATTTAGGCTACTATATCCATATTTAAACATGTTAATAGTGGCCTGATTTTCAAAGCTACTGAGCATACAGCAGCTCTATTGACATTTTTGGAGTATAACTTTAGTGCACCTCACTCTTAATAAGGTAGAATCTGCCTCATTTTTTAGGTCATAGATTCATAGATTTTAAGGCCTGAAGGGACTGTTATGAACATCTGGACCAGGGGTTTTCAAACTTTCTTTCTGGGGACCCAGTTGAAGGAAATTGTTGATGCCCGCAACCCAACGGAGCTGGGGATGAGGGGTTTGGGGTGTGGGAGGGGCTCAGGGCTGGGGCAAAGGGTTGAGGTGCGGGGGTGAGGACTGTGGGGTGGGGCCGGGAATGAGGGGTTCAGGGTGCGGGAGGGGGCTCTGGGATGGGGGGTTTGGCATGCAGGAGGGGCTCCAGGTTTGGGGGGACTCAGCGCTAGGGCAGGGGATTGGGCATGGGCACGGACTTACCTCCAGCAGCTCAGCAGTCCAACTGGGGTGCACCATGGACTGTGCTGTGCCCCGGAAGCGGCCAGCAACAGGTCTGGTTCCTAGGCAGAGGCATGCAAGCAGCTCCGCATGACTCTCGCCTGCAGGCACCGCCCCCCGCCAGTTCGGAGTGCGGAGCCGGTGCTCGGGGCGGGGGCAGTGCACGGAGCTCCGTGGCCCCCCTGCCTAGAAGCCAGACCCCTGCTGGCTGCTTCCGGGGTGCAGCACGGTGTCGGAACAGGTAGGCACTAGCCTGCCTTAGCTGGGCAGCACCGCCGACGGGACTTTTAACGGTGCTGACCAGAGCAAGGCAACCCAACGCCTTACATGCTGCGACCCGACCCACAGATTGAAAAACACTGATCTAGACCAACCTCCTGCATAATAGGCCATAGACCCTGACTGAGTCAAGACCATAACTGCTGCGTATCTTTTAGAAAGACATCTGGTCTTGAGTTAAAGATTTCAAGTGATAGAGAATCTATCATGTTCCAAGGTAAGTTGTTCCAATGGTTAAGTACCTTCACTCCTAAAAATGTGCACCTTATTTTTAGTCTGAATTTGTCTAGCTTCAGCTTCCAACTATTTGAGCTTATTATACCTTTGTCTGCTAGATTAAATCTATTCCCCCTGTAGATACTTGTAGACCATGATCAAGTCACCTCTGACCCTTCTCTTCCATAAACTAAATATAACCAGTTTCTTAACTCTCTCAATATAACACATTTTCCTCAAATGTCTCACCATAAGGCAAGTCTCAGTCCCAATGTCTCACTATAAGGCATGTTCTCAATTATTTCCTTGAATGTTTCACCTCTAATCATCCAGAACCCTTTCCAGTTTTCCAGCATCCTTTTATAAGTGTTCTAGTAATGGTCTCCTTTATGCCATATACAGAGGTACTGCCACTTTCTTAGTCCTACTTGATATTCCTCTGCTTATACATCTGTACACTGTGTACACCTCCTACTACAGCATTACACTGAGAGCTCATGTTCCATTGATTATCTGCTGTTGCTCTGAGTCCTTTTCAGTTTTTTTGCATTCCAGGGTAAATTTCCCCATCTTGTAAGTATGACATTATTTTTTATACCTGGGTGTACCTGTGTCTAGTTGTGACCTTAACTGAAGATTTTCACAGCATTGTCTTTCACCTCCCTTAGTATGAGGCAATGTTTTCTGTCATGAGGCCCTCTTCCAATAGTTAAATCAGCAGTTGTGATAGCATAACCTTACTTTAATACCTCTGCAGCAATTAGTTCTCAGCCATAGGAGTCTTCACTTTTATGGACACTTCCAGACCATAGGCTCAAAATGCCACAAAATGACAGCAAAGGAAAAGAGGACAAAAAAGAGAGATTTCAGAGAAAAGAGAATGATGAGAAAAAGTATGTGTTGAGTAAACAGGAAATGCCTTCAGTCCATCCTCTTAACTATGGCTGGCTCAGATGCATGGTAACGAAGTTTATCTATGGCTTTCACCGAACATAATTTTAAAAATCTCCCTTTCTACAGGTGTATCTACAAAACATACTATGCCACTTCAGATAAATGTAGTTGTTATTTGAGTCCTTCTAAGATATGTTCCATTGAAAACTCCTTTTGAATCAGTTTTAATTTCTCTCTCTCTCTTTTAATATTAACATTCTTTTTCAAATATGTTTGTCTACCTTTTCATGAAGCAGTGTCTAACCAGGCTTTCAGAAAACAAGAAAAGAACCAAAGGTGACTATGGGTACGTTGTCAGAGATGTTCTGTTTATCAAACCACCAATGGTTTTTAGTGAGATATTATATAATAAGGAAAAACAGCACTGTGAGGAGATGAAGAAACCAGGTAAGCATCTCATTAAACTCAAACCATTGAAGAGGTGACAGTATCAGATTAATATTCCTCTTTGTACCATCTTATTCCAATACACATTTTCTCCACTACCAGACAATGGTGCTAATGCAACGTATGTGCAATAAAAGATGTGGTTAATGTATATGAAATGCTTGGCCTGACTATAAAGATTCTTAGCTGTTCCTATTAAATTGCAAACTCATTACATAGTTGTACTTATATGATCTGAGCTGTTATTTACTCTGCACTTAGCCAGACTGAGCCTAATATTCGTCCCATTCATATGCATACAGCACTTGCACGTGCCATCTCAAGATTAATACACTACCTGCTTGTAGAATTCTCTGACTTAAGGATAATAATGTCAAATCTGTAGATGTTTTAAATCAAAATTATCTCAGCCTGATGTTTCTAGTTTTAGGTTCATAAAACCAGCATTTCTGATTATCTTGATAGGAAACTAACTGAAACACTGAAAAGCTCAGTTCTGGATTTTTAAGCAGGAGCCCACAATACTTATAAGGTAGGTTGGACTGGAAAAAAGTGCAAGGGGGGGAGGTCTCGAATTCAGCCTACTCAATTCCAAAATGCTGAGGAATGAAGACTCTATGCACCAGTAAATTTGATTTTGTATTTTATATTGTACACCTCTGATGAAAGCACAGTAGCTTCAACTCTGCAGCCAACTTAGCGGTATTAGAAAAACCCTAAGTGGATCAGGAAAACAACTTGTTCAAGATCTGAGCAGACACAGCAGAGTGCAACTCATTAATGCTTGAAGTCAAAGCAAGCACTGTCACAGAAGCAATGAGATAACACCACTGTCCAGCACCTATAGGATTAGTGAAATATTTGACAATAATATGTAGGCAAAATTGCTTTGATCAATGTAAAGGTGTGAGATTCCAGTGCTGCTTATTGGCAAGAAGAGCATGTAAAGAGCAATGATAAAGAATCCAGGCTATCCTTCTCTAAGGGCAGGTCTACACTTACTTCCTGGTCCGGCCGTAAGCAATCGATCTTCTGGGATCGATCCCGGAAGTGCTCGCCGTCGACGCCGGTACTCCAGCTCGGCGAGAGGAGTACGCGGCATCGACGGGGGAGCCTGCCTGCCGCATCTGGACCCGCGGTAAGTTCGAACTAAGGTACTTCGAATTCAGCTACGTTATTAACGTAGCTGAATTTGTGTACCTTAGTTCGAAGTGGGGGGTTAGTGTGGACCAGGCCTAAGTGTAGGATGCTTGAGGAAGGACATTCAGAAGGCTTTGGTCACTGAGAATCTGAGTTCTTACAACACGTCAGACTGGGAGAAATGGCTACAGGAAAAAACATTTCTCTTTACAGCTCATTTCTCTTACAGCAGTAATGCAACCTCATGCTCTAGATTTTATACTTCATGTTAAATCTTATTGCAAAGATGCATTCTCTCATCTGTACACAAAGCTCTTTGGTCTAGGTGGTAAAAACTGCCACAGGCAAGTTGGATCCAACCAAAGGATATAGCCGCCCTAAAGAGTCATCTGAAGTTCTTCATTATCTGCCCCCTCCCCCCAAAAGAGAGTGAAATGAAACCAGACAATATCCTGTGTTTATAGTTTTTTTAGGGGACCTTCAAAGATAGGTTGTAGACACTGAGTCAGGCGTCCTCTTTGGTCTTAATCATATATTCCTGTGGAAGATATTAGTCGCTTGCATCTCTCTCTTTCTGTAATGGGTTAGAGGTTGAGGTCAGTGACGTACTGTAAAGATTTTTGTGAGATACTTTACCCATCTTTGGCACTTTGAAACATATGCTTTAACTTTATCTGACAATATGACTCTTACACTGTACCCAAAGCATGTTTCAGTCATAGCTGCCTGGCATTTTTAAGGAAAAGGACTTTTCATGTTAGATAACAGAAGGTGGCCCTGCAAACAATACAAGCAAAGGGCTTAATTCTTTTTCACACCCATTTCACACAGGAGATAAAAGATAATTAGGAAACTGATTTACGTATCATATAGTGAGAAGACTGTGAAGCAATATCACAGAAAAACAAATATATCTTGCTTATTATCTTGAACACATTAATTTGAACAGATTTTATTGGAAACCAGACTACATGATGCAGGTTTACCTCAGCATAGTCAATACTGGAGATCTTGCCAGAAAAGTAGATATCCTGTCTCACATGATTTTTATAAGATCATTGGAACAATGATTACAGAATCCTGTTCCAAAAATCTGTGTAGTGGATTGCTAAGTAAATTAAATCTTCCATTTAACACCATGAAATAGGTACTCATGATTTTGTTAATAATAAAACATGTAATAATCAGATAACAGCACTCTAACACAACTCCAGTGCATTCCAAATGGTTGAAACAATATCAAAGCCTTAATGGAGAAAATTTAACTTTACGTCGGTGACAAAATAGTGGAAAATACACTATTGAGGTCATGATGTAATATGTCTTTCATGTACGATGGGATTATGAAAATCAACATTTTATAGAGGACGGGCCAGATCCACAACTGGTATAGATCAGTGTGGTCCACTGACTTCAACAGAGGTATGCCAGTTTAAACCAGCTAAAGATCTAACCCAAATATGTAGTTTATATATACTGATGTCAAGATTTTGTGATGGGCCTTTCCTGTGATTAAAAAAATTTTTACAAAAAAACAGAAGTTAAAGTGATAGCTGTGTATGTATCTTCCCAAGGAGCTGGGATCTGGCCACAGCTGTAAATCTGAGAATTTCCCCACCATTTCTCAGACGGCGTGAACCTGGCAGAATCAGCTCCTACACCAGTCCCTCAGTGTGCGGGATATATGAGAGATGCGGAGAAACAGAGTACAGCTCCCTCCACTAATTCACAGCTTCCAACAGTCCCCATCCCCTCTTGGCTCTGAGCAGATCAAAACACAGGAGAGACTATGCCTCCCCCCCCCCATTGTCTGAAGCTGTGCAATGCTTCCTAATGCACTGAGGACCTGGCCCTTAATCTATAAAAGGGGCCTATCTGTATTAGGAAAAGACTAGCTGATAACTTCATCCAGACTACACAACTTCACCCAAACTACAGCAAGTTTAAAATTATGACCTGGTTTACACTTGCAGTTGTACTGTGTATCTAAAGGGAACAAACTGATGAGTTGCCATACAGTAACAACAATAAATTGTGTGTAATGAACCTTCTGATTAAAGATCCTTATAGAACGTTTGGATATCTTGGGCTTTAGTAATGAGCCAGAGATTTTCTATTGCATCTTTTGCTTTCAGGGCAGTAGGTGGCTGGTTTGAATCCAGGTCAGTAGTGACAAAATTATTACCATCTGGTGGCTTTGGAGTGGTATGTGTAAGATAAATTGGTGTTTAGTCCAGTTCCCATGGGGACAAAATCCCACCAGCACAATGGGTACCAATTGACAAACTCAGCAGAGCCTGAGGAAGGAATAGGCATAGACACTAGTCTAAGCCTTACAGCTGATTTCCCCCAAGCCAGGAGTGAAATGTTGTGGTAGGACAGTATTTGTCACACTGGTGTTTGTTTATGAATCAATAGGACTGCCGACTTCAGGGCCATCAATCCAATGCATAGATAAGTATTAAATTGGCGCCATTTGAACAAATGAGATGTTTGTCTTTACAGGTGACTTATGTGTTTCCAGGGAGTTAGGCCAGACCACAAATAAACTATTAAAAATTGTATGATTTTTATCTCTCTCCCCATCAGAGTATATATAATCAATTGGCATCCAGATCTGATCTTGGGATCTAGGCCCCTGAGCCCTGTAAAAGTCCATCTTCTAGAGACTCTGATAGGGGTGATAGCCCTGCTGCAACTTTAAAAATTATAGAGAATTTCATTTTTCTTATTTTTCATGGATTGTAGTTGTCTACAGGTGTATGATGGGATGGAAGTTATTCACACAACTACTCTCATGATTTCATGTGTACACCTAAACTTTGTAGCACCACCACCTCTTCACTTACTTTTGTGAAGTGCTGCACAACTCACACAGACTAGCACCCTTTTTATCTTATGTACCAATTTCTAGTTGGACATCTTAAATATCCCCATAGACACACAGGTACCAGTTTTTAGATACAGGAATAGAGCATGGCATTTTAGGCCAGATTCTGGTCCCTGCTCTACTTTGGGTTGATCGTAACCTGGTCACCTCTGCACTCTGGCTCTCCTTAGTCTCTGGAACAGCCCTTTGGGGTTGTTGTGGGAAGCAAGGGGTAAATTAAAGCAGTCTTCAGGGATTTGTACTACTCCCCATCCTGCGCCACATTGAGCAGATGCAGCTCAGAATTAGGGCCTCTAGAGCCAAATTATAAATGCCTTTTAATGTTTGCAAATAAACATGTATTTTTAAATATGAAAACCTTTCAAATTCTGTTTAGCAGAGGGAGTTAAAACTCCATACAAAATCACATTAAACCTTTCCTTACTATACTACTGGAGACATTTACAAGATTTATTTTTATTTATTTTTAAAGCAATAAACAAACAATTTTTTTTATTCATTAAAGAATGTTGTTGCAACATCTGGATCACACTAGATGATACTCAGCTGAGTCAGACTGGACAAGTGTTAGTCTGAAAACGAATCAGTAATTCCTACCTATAAGTTAAGATTTCAGTGACTCACTCATCAAGGAGTCCCCTGAAATGGGGTTTGTGACAGTGCCAGCTACTCATGTAAATGGAGAAAACATTCAAAATGAATGTCTTATAGCCAAATGAATCTTCCTTTTCAATCTCCTGCAACAGGCATAGAGTTACATAGAGACACGCACCTTTTAACTACAGCATCTCACCAGCCACTCAGTCAAGAAAAACTCCTTCCTTTCACCTTGATTCTTTTCTGCAACTCCATTTTCTGTGGCACATGGCCAATTCTCAAGGCCCCGTATATGTGGAATACTACTACCTGCTTCTTGGACATACACAGAAGCACTGCTGCTTCACCTCTGCTATCCAAACTCTACCGGCTCGTCATTGATTTCAGGATCCAGTTCAAAATTGCTCTCCTTGTTCTTAAATCCTTCTATGCACTTGAATCCAGCCACGTCCAGCCTATCTCATAGAACTTGCCTCTCTCTTGCCCTCCTCATTCCCTCTGCTTGTCTACAATTGGCCTCTCTCTCTTCTACAGGGCTCACTTGTTGATGTAGAAACCTCTTCTGCATCTTTTGTTATTAGCTGAAATATCTCATCTCAATTTCTCTCTCCCCCGAATTATTTTTAATGATCTCTGTTATTGTGTTACTTCACTCAGTGAAGTATTTTCTGGCACCATACATGAAAGATGCTATGCAAAATAAAGTACATTAAATGCAGTATATGGACTTTATCATCAATCATATGCTATGCATTTAATGAAGATCTAGTTTTTTGTTTCCTGTCCAAACAGTTCTGAGATATTCAATACAGCACGATTTCAATACTTAATCTGCTCAGTCTCTACTTTTCCAGCCAGTCTATGAGATCTAATGCCTCTCTCACTGTGAGGTTAAGAAAATGTTACTCAGCTAAAACCTCAGCCTGCAAACAAACAACTTAATCAGTGGGTAGTGGTTTCAGCAGGTACATAGCAGTACCAAGAAACACAGAAGCAAGTCTAGAAATGGGGAAAATGAGCATGTTGAAGAAAAGGCTTCATTACAGAGTCTTTCTATGAACAGCTTTCAAGCCAGGGATTTCACACATCACAAACACTTTCTGCTGGGATTGAATTTCAGATATGCAGCTCTGGCAGGAATTGAACATTTAATTTTACTTTGAATCAAGTTAAGATAAATTAATAGAGTTTCCATTGCATTTGCCAGGACAATTATTTTCAGCATGTTTAAAAATATTCATTGACTACACTCAAACAATAACAGGATATATTTGAAAAGATGCTGGGTGTGGGGAGGCAGCTTGCATTTTAGGGCACTGCACCAGTCTCATTGTTGGGTTTGGCCGTAGCAAGAGAAGCTATACCGTCTTTAACTTGCTGCAGAAATGAGTGACTAGTTTCATGTTGCTTCTATTAATTTTACCAAGATGGAAGAAGCAAAAGCTTTATAAGTACGGGAGCAAAAAACATGAAGAAACACATTTTTTAGCACAACATCCTTACATTCTTAGATGCTTAATGAAGAACAAGAGTATGTGCATGTGAAAAGGGGAGAACTGAATGGTGTTACTGATACTGATGTCCTGATTTTGGGCCCAATACTGCAAAGTGCTGAGTAGAGCTGGGCAGGAAATAGTTTTCTTTCCCATTCAAATTTTTGAGACTTAATTTTTTTTTCCTGTACTGAATCGGGACAAAAAGTGGAAATCACACATACAGGGAGTCCTTGGACTTACGATGCCCGACTTACGTCGGACGCCATTTAAGATGTTTTTCAATTGACTGCCCGTTTTGCCCCTACAATGCTTGTTTCGCCCTTACGACGCTCAATTTGCATAAAGTTTGCTTGAAATCACTTCCTGGTTGCGTTTTACTGGTATGGAGCTGGAAGGAGTTGCTTCTGACTGGCTTCGAGGCAGCAGTGGAGCTTGTTGCCGGGTAGGGCTGCTGCTTGTTTTTGATTGGCTCCCAGCCCCAGCCAATCAGAAAGCTTGACCAGTGATTGGTTGAGGCTCAGCATCTGAGCCGTTCTCCCTGGCTTTCTGAACCTGTGTTGCCAGCATTCTGAGCAGCATATGTGAATTTATATGTTTATTTGAATGCTGTTTACAAAATAGTGTACAGTAAATACATTGATGTTGCAACATTAGTCATCTATAATTCCTTTAATACAAAAAACTGGGTTATTGTGGTGAAAATAGTGTATCAAGCCTTGGTTCAGGAACCATTCCTCCCTTCATACCATTGATTCCTATGGGAAAAGCGGTTTCAACTTACAACACAATTCTGAGGAATGAATTGTGTCAGAAGTCCGAGGACTCCCTGTATTGAAAAGTGGAAATCATGACCTGAAAATCTGGGGGGGGGGGGGGAATCAGATTGGGTCAATCGAAACCTTTCACTTCAATAATTCTGGAACCTTTCTTGTCCTTCCACGGGGGCGCTGACACCGGGCCCTACCCAGGGACAACACCTGGGGTCTCCGCATAGTACACTCCGGTGTATGCGGGATCCATCATTTCTGCTTGTCTCTCCACCTCAATGTCCAGGCAATAGTCCCAGTCCTTGTCCTAGCCCTTGCACTTTGTATCAGGGGCTGACCATATGTGCCTGCATTTTCCACCATATGTAAGCGGGCGAGAATCACCCCTGCGACACCTCCTGCTGGTTGTCTGTGAGAATTAGCTCGTCCCAGCTCCAGAGCGCCCTCTGCAGGCCGGTGATCCACCTTACCTCACTCTGGCCCCCGTGTCCCTCCCAGGACCCAGTGCCCCTTCACTGGGTTTCTGCCCCCTTGCAGAACCCCTCAGTCCTGGGTCTCCTCCCAGGGGAACCCCCACCCACTATCCCCACTTTGCCTCAGTCTTGGCTACTGCCCAGTCTCCATCTAGCCCCTGTTCACTGGGGCAGACTGCAGTATAAGCCACTCATCATAGGCAAAGGGGTTTGGACCTGCTGCCTCTGCCTACCCATGGGCTGCCCCTTTGCAACCCCAGTACCCAGTTGGCCTTACCCTAGACCTGCAGCCTGGGAGGTTTCCAGGCCGGAGCTCCCCAGCTCCTCTTGCCTTCCCCCAGCCCTGCTCTACCTTAGGTACCCAGGTACGCTCCCTAGCAGCCAGGTCCTTCTCCCTCTAAAGGCAGAGAGAGAGTGTTTGCTCCTGGCTTCCCTGGCCTTTATAGGGCCAGCTGGGTCTGTTTGGGGCATGGCCACAGCTGGGGCTGTTTTCCCCCAATCAGCCCAGCTTTTCCCCTGCCACAGCCCTCTCAAACGGCTGTTTTAAGCCCTTGCAGGCAGGAGCGGGTGACCACCCCGCTACAGGCCCCGATTCTTGTTTGGTCTCTAGACACTGTCATAATATAAATACAAAAATACAGCCCAACAATGCAGCTTCGCAGTTTCAAATGGCTGAATGGTAGCTGGATAGAGGTTTATTGTACTTGCATTTCACAAAATAGCCTTTTAACTGTGGTGCTAGATTTACCTCCTATTGCTTAATGTAACACATAGCTTGTCAGCATGCTGTCAAGTAACTAGTGCAGGGGTCGGCAACGTTCGGCACGTGGCTCGCCAGGGTAAGCACCCTGGAGGGCCGGGCCAGTTTATTTACCTGCTGACGCGGCAGGTTCGGCCGATCGCGGCCCCCACTGGCCGCGGTTCGCCGTCCCGGGCCAATGGGGGTGGCGGGAAGCCGCGGCCAGCACATCCCTCGCCCACGTCGCTTCTCGCTGCCCCCATTGGCCCGGGACGGCGAACCGCAGCCAGTGGGGGCCGCGATCGGTCGAACCTGCCGCATCAGCAGGTAAATAAAACTGGCCCGGCCCGCCAGGGTGCTTACCCTGGCGAGCCGCGTGCCGAACGTTGCCGACCCCTGAACTAGTGTAAGACACCCCTAGCAAACTAAATTAAGTAACTTTTAGATATGTCTTCCAGGCTACTAAACACAAAATGATTTACACTTTCAAGATCAGACATGATAGATCAAAAGATGCGAGACATATTTTCTAAATAACAAAATACATCTAGAAAAAAATGCATTAAGAGTCAAGATCAAAAATTCCAAATATCTTCTTCCCAGTTTATGGAGCAACTGGATGTGGAAAAACTTGTTGAAATAAATCAAATGCAGTACTTTGTGAGCTTGTGCAAACTACTATATATAGCTCGATGTTACATTGTTCTGAACAGCTAGGTGCATGGTGGAATAAATTCCCATTTGTCTTTGTAGCATCAAGTTCCAACCACTGTTAGAAGCAGAATACCAGATATGATGCACCAGTGATCTGATTTTGTGTGGAAAAGCCTATTTATATTCCAGCGAAATATATATCATTAAAAAAAAAAACACTAGGAAACTGGGAAACAAGATTTTATTTGTAGCAGGATAAAGTGATATATTTCTGCTCTATAACTCAACTTTTTATAGCTTTTTAAAAAACAACATGTTGCAATGTATAAAACTGAATTCTTTGTTGTTCTTACAAATCTTTTCATCACAATCTTATGTTACAATTTTGAAATCTATTTGGTAATGAAAGGTGTGATGGGTTCAGTCTCCACTGTGATGGGTTCGGTCACAGAGACCTTTTCCAGTTACATCATATTTACACTCATAAGCATATTTCCATAAAACATATGGAGTGCAACATCACACCCTCCTCCTGAATTTACTGCCATGACACTGTCCATGGTGGAGGCAGTACGTCTAAAATTCCTCTTTTCTGGACAGGGCATCTGCTACCCAGTTCTCTTTTCTTCTCCTCCTGAGCAGCTTTCTGTGCTTCAATCTCTTTGTCTTTTAAGTCCAGTGCTTGCTGATGTGCAGCCCTTTGTCTGGCTGCTTCTGCCTTCATGGCAGCCTTTTCCCAGGCAAATTGCACATCAATTTCCATTTGTCTTTCCTTGAGACTGTCACTCAATGAGCTGGGATACCACTGAGAACAACCCTCCTGCCAGAACAGGTGCCCCTCCACTCTTATCTTGCTGAGTTAGACACTTCAGTCAGCTTCAGCACAGACCCAGAGGTTGGGCCACACCTCTCTGCAGTTCACTGAAACTGAGATCCACTCAGCTCAGGAGCTTCTTAGTTAACACGGACTTTCCCAGCGCCCAGTGTACAGCCTTTTGGGGCAATCTGCAATCTGTGCAGTTCTAGCTTCTTCTGAGCTTCACTCTTACTTATTTTGCTTACTTTTCTGTCCCTATTTCCCTAACCCGAAATAAGCAAACAGAAAATTACAAACCAGTAACCACTTTGTCTGTTCTCCAGCCACCACACTTAAAACTCACTTAAAATCACTAGCAGTGTCTCAAAGCAATCAGCTGTGCACATATCCTATTCGACTACGCCACTGTGATGGGTTCAGTCACAGAGACCTTTTGCATAAAGCATATTCCAGTTACTTTGTATCCATACTCATAAGCATATTTCCATAAAACATATGGAGTGCAACGTCACAAAAGGATCCTTTAAAAAAATCCCACTTTTACATAACAAAAATACACTTATAAGATGAAGTAAAAACAATACATGGGACATTGACTGTAAAATGTTAGTTTCTGAAATCACAACAATAGTCCACCAGTGACCAGTGTTTAATTCTGTAATTCTTATTCAGGATACACTCACATTATCCTTATGGACTCAGTGGAAGTTGTGCCTGTACAAGGACTGCAGGGTTGGGCCCTAAGTCATCAAACACATTTTAATTTGGGAATATTTGACCTATGGACCAGATCATTAGCTGGTCTGAACTGGCGTAGCTCCACTGACTTCAACAGCTGAGGATTTGGCCCTGAGTGTTTATATACCCTTGTGGGGCTTTCCAGTAGAAATGGACCCTCTGGAATCCCTATACCATATGACATATCATAAAGCATCTTAATTACAGCTGTCCATGGCTGGGAGAGGTGAGGGATTAGGAAAGCTTCCTGTGCCTTTCCCTTCCCCAGCACTCCTGTGCTTAAGCATCCATAATTTGGCCCTCAGGGCAGAGTGGTAACCAAGGCCTTGGCAAGGCCCCCTGCACGGGGATGAATTTCACCTAAATGGAATAAATAAATGGGGGAATACCGTTTATGGTTAAACAGTTCCTTATGCTGTGAAGGAAATGGCAATGAGAACATTTATACAACTACAGTCCTGGATGTTAAAGTAAGAATGGTAGTATTTGGATGTCAAATTACAATGACATTTTAGTATGAGCTCTGTAAAGCATTGTGGTGAGTCCACACCAGGTACGTGATCATAAAAGCTAGTTTAGAAGCTGGGAAATGGTCTTTCCAAATAAAAATTTTAAAATAGATCAGGCGATAAATAATGGGACCAGTTAAGATCTCAGCAATCTTCTATTAAGGTCCAGTTCTGCTCTCTGAAGTCAATGCAAGTTTTGCCATTGTCTTCACTGAAGGCAGGATTGGACCTTAAAACTGGATTGTAGATCACTGTTTAGCAAGGACTTTCATACAAATAAAAATATTCCCTTTAAAGAGAAATTATTGCACATTTTATCAATGTAGCTAAATTTGAGTAAGTAATTTATTTCATAGTGTTTAAGGCACAAATGGTCAAAGTTCCTTGATAACAATAAGTTATGAAACTCTTCCATAGTATATTCATTTTCTCAACTTCACGCAGATTTATTTTTCTCAGTAGTTTAACAACAAATTCTATTGTACAGTAGAGGACTAAATTCTGCTGTCTCATAGGTTGGCCTCACTGACTTCAAACACAGCAGAACTTGTGTTACTGAGGACAGAATTCAGCCCTTAGACAGCAGTAGGACATTTGATATGTTTCTACAGACAAAACCCAGAGCTTAAAGATAATGCTGTAGACAGGCTGGCTGATAGTTTTTTGCCATGTGGATTAGAGGTCAGATAAGCATTCTGACATTCAGCAGACCTTTGAGGCTAGAATTTAAAAATAAATGACGAAAAGAACAAACAAAAGTTCCTAGTAACAAGTGTTTTACCAGAATCACGTATCTATTATCACTGCTGTAGTATCCTTGGAGAAGAATCCTAGGCTTCCAGCCCAAGGATCTTGACGAATACTTGTCAAAATAATCACAGCTTTGTTGCTGTAGCACTGGTCTTTGAACAGCATTCAGGTTTAACTGACGTTCCTGAGATTAGCATTTTGGCAATTATTTATGAAAACAGTTGCGTTTTCTTTAAAGTAAGCTGGTTCAGACAAGATACAAATTATTTGTATCAAATTTGATTCTTTAAAAAGTAATAGTGTATAAAAATATACAGTAAATGACACAATGTTTATGCTGCCTTATCCCTTTCAAGGGTAATAACAAATACTGCAAATAACGAGTTAATTTAAAATACACAAGGATAGAAAAGGCACTGAAGTCAGTGGGTATTTTGTCTATATAATAACTAAGAGTCTGATCCAAAGCCCACTGAAGTCAATAGGAGTCAGCGCACTGCCTTCACTGAGGTTTGGATCATGCTCAAAGTAAAGAGAGCAGAATTTGACCCATAATAAATAAGTATAATAAAGAATGATCAAATGTCAACATTATATATATATATATATTTTTAAACGATATTAATTCACATGATCCAAAATGGCCACACTCTACACCCAATACTGATTGTGTTTCAAAGTTGGGTTTGTTTTTCGACAGTGCTGGAGCATTTCAGGATCAAGGTTTAACCAGCTGTTTTGTAGAGAATTTTTTTCAGCCGAAGCAACTGGTGTGGGAAGGAGCTGTTTACATCTGACTGCCACAAATGGGGTGGCTGTTCTGTTTTCAGCCCCTTTTGGAAGAGGCGTCACTGTGACCATGGGTACGGTCAGGCTCCGTTCTGGACTGAGACCTGGAGTGCTGGGAACAGTCTGTGTTTGATTTTTGATGAGAGATTTTGCCTTTTCTGTCTTATGACACATTAAAAAAAAACACACGGAAATAACAGCAACAATGAGTAAAAGAGCCACTGATGCAAGTGGGATAATGATGGACAAAGGGTTGCTGCTTTCACGTGGCTTCACTCTGGGACTTTTGGCATTTGCTTTAACTGTGGTCTCAGTCCTTGCAGATCTGCTCTCGACTGGTTCCCCATTAAGCAATGACTCTTCCTCATTTTGATTTCCCCAGCGATTTCGGTTTTGCCACCTGATCTGTACAGTCTTTCCCAGTGCTTCCGTATGTCCCTCATCCTGTTGGGAAACTGGTGGCTCATCCTTGGAAGTAGTATGAATTTTTAAAGTATTAGTGTGGGTTAAGAAAGGCACTTGACTTGTAAAACTCTGCACAAGTAAAGGATCATATGGCATTATGACATATTGAAAATAGCCTACAGCAGGCTGCACATCATCAGCCCTGAGTATGAATGTGAATGAGTCATTTAACATATCAATACCTGTCATATTAGCATCTACATCAACCAGCACAACACCTCTGTCAATGTCATTTTGTGTGAACAAATTAATTCCTACAAACGTAGCATCATTTATCAACCTTCTTCTTACAATTCTTCCATGAGCTGGGGGCACTATCACTTCAAATTTGGGATTGCTATTTGTCAGATTAGCTAATTCTGTAGCATTCAGGTCCTTGATCCTTAATTTATAAGCCATCCTGTTTGGAATTTTCAGGTCAGATGCAGCTTTCACCAAAGGCCCTGCTATGATATTGAGTACCTGTCCTGTAAGATTACTTTCTGAGGTGAACAACATAAACTCCAATATATCCCGGGATGCACTGAGATTTGTCATAAAATAAGATAGTCTTCCTGAGTGTAAGTCTGCCTGCTCAAACTTAGTAACCTGCTCATTTCCAATCAGTAAATGGCCACATTTGAAGGGCACTGTTATTTCATAACTAATGTCAGTACTTTTTCCATTTGTTGTAGCTGATAGCTGTACATTAGTAATAGTGACAGAGGTCTGACCCTGTGGAAGTACCACATCAGTAAGGTTGACTAGGGTGAGAGAGACTGGTGTGACTTCAAGGTTGAAAAGTTTGTATAATGGGCGATGTTTGCCATCAGTCACACTAAAGTAAAAAACCCCAGAGGATGAACTTCCATCTTGTACAAACCAAACTCTGCCACTATCAACATCAGCTTGAGTGAAATCTTGTATGGATGTACTGAGATTGTTCATCATTGCTAAATAGCCATTGGTGGGATTGCTAATGACAGTGTATTTGATCTCTCCTGGACTGTTGTCTACGTCTTCGACTTTCAGATTTTCTGGTCCTAGCACAGATGTATCTCCTTGCAGAACTTTCAAACACAGTCCTTTAGTCTTCAACTCTGGAACTTGGTCATTCACTGGAACAATGGTGATATTAAACATCTCTTCCAAAACATCGGTATCAGGCTTTTTTGCAGACTTACTCTTCAGGTTTAACCAAACAGCAAAAGTGAAGTGATCAGCAAGTGATTCAGAGTTATCATGCATGTAAACGATTCCAAATTTGTTAAGTATGTACTGTGAGAAGTTAGGTTTTTCTTTGGTAATATTTCTTTCTCCAACCACAATTATGCCATGCTGAGGTAAAAATATAACTTGATACCAGACTTCATATATAGAACGTTGCACCTCAGGTAACTTAACCAATAGATTTGAAGCATCTAAATTTGTTTTGTTGATTAGGACTTTACCTCCTTCCTGAACAATAGCACCTTGCAGAAAGAAAAAGAGTAATTTAAAAACTATTACTTGGTCATTGCAACATTTCAGAAATAAGATGCACACGTGCAGTAGCAATACTAATGGAGCTCAGGGAAGACGGATGTGGAGTCAATGTTTCAAATGGTCTCCTGGTATAGTTATATCCCACATTACCGTCTGTCACAGCTAGAAATTTATTACCACATTTTTTTTAAAAATAGAGTTTTAAAAGTCAGGGGATAAATTCCTATATTGATGGATGGGTGTTGGATTAAAGATGTAGCAATACCTTACAGCTACAGAAGACACTCTATTATTTTCCCTAGAAATTACTACCACATCATTACAACAAAAAAGGAGAATTGCAACCACAACATTAAAGGGGAACAAATAAATATATTGAATTTCTAAAGTGCTTTAATATTTTAAGGTCTCTTTAAAAAAAAAAAGGTTTAGTGAACTTTAGTTTCCCAGGCTAGTCTTCTGGCCAGGCATCAGAAAGAGGCATATAAAAGAAATAATTCACAAAAACCTTTCTATTAATAATAAACTCAAAAACCTTTCTGTTTTTGCAAAACTACATTTTGACCAGTGTCCCTTTAAATGTTTACTAAAACAATTGGAAATCATTTGCAAAATATTACCTACACTGCAATCTATGCTATAAATATTTTGGTCACTTGTTATTGAGGAAAAGTTTGCCCTGCAGTTTTTCTAATTTGCTCATTGGATCCCACATGTGATCATAAACATTAGGAGTCTCAAAGAGCACAGTAACCTTACCTGTATTTGCAAGCAGGAGACTACTCTGATCATGTCTGTTAATTTCATATGAAATGGCAACGTGAAACACCTGGAGATCCAGAGCTGCTGGTGGGGAGGAGACTGTAAATGTAAAGGAATCTTCTGCACTCCAGCCTACAGCCTCATTATGTGTGTGCTCATAGATGATCAAGCCTTCATCCACCTGTCCAAAGTAGAGGGAGTCAGTCACTTGAATATACAGGTACAACTGGAGAATAATCATAGGCACAACAGTCTGAAGCAGAACAAAGTGTCCATGACAATACTTAATGATTGTATATGTAATGTATGTGGGGAAATTACCTTGTAGTTCTACTGCCTTGAATATATAATCTGTGCAATCTTCAAGTCATTAGCGCCAGACTGGCAGAACTTCCCAAGCTCTTAAATTTGCTTCCCTTTAGAAGTAGAAGTGACATAGAAATAAGTGAGCAGGCCCTCCAAAGGGTAAGACAGTAAAAAATATCTAGGAGCTGGGAGCTGGAGGAGCTGGTTCAATGACTGTTAAGTCATGCTCTCTATAGGGCAGCTCCTTCACCAACGATGGTCCATAAGAAGCTGACTGGAGTCCATGGCGGGCAGCTTGTATACTCAGCAGGGAATGGCACACAACAGCCAGTAAGGAATCAACCTCACACTCTATCCTGCTATTGCTGCCTTTGAGGATCAACAAACTTAAGAGTTAATAGAGTTCTGCCAGTCTCATGACAAGGAGTTAAGACTCAGGAGTCAGAGTCCAGTAGGATATCTTCAGAGAAATAAACATATCTACATGGAACACTTTGCCTGCCACTTTTCACATCAACACTTTTTTTGTACAAATACTACAAAGTATACATATATACACAAACACACACACACCACTTCTCCCAACCACTGAAGTGTATCTGTCCCTGGGACTGCATATCTATTCAATAGCACATAGCAAGACCACTAAGCATCAGTCAGGGCAAGAAATGAAGAATACATTTTCAACTGAATTTCTAGTCTACAAAAAGCAATTACTTGCACTGGAATTTGGTCAGAATCTCAGGGTTAGTACCCATAATCTTGTGAAAGTGCCGTGGTATCTCTAGTAAGCACAAGAGGTCAGGACTTTGTTTTCAAGTCTCATCCAACAGATTTATCCTCATGCTGAAGCACTGGTTCACTGACTCAGAGAGAAGAGTGTTACATACCGAATCCTTGGAGAACTCTCATTCAACTAACTTACCTGGCTTAACCTGTGTTAGTTTGTGATTGCCAATGAGATTGCTGTTGAGATGGTATTTTTTCTAAATTTATAACCCATAAATACTTCTTTACACAGCTTGAGGTCATCTCATGGACTTCTCTAGCACGGGTTTCCATGACATATTTTTGAACGGACTAATTCCATCTATCTAAAGCATTTCTAGTGTTTCTAAAGCATTTAGCACTATGGAATCTAAGCTCCAACTATGAATGGGACCAACCCTGCTCCCACTGAAATCAATGGAAAAGTTTCCACTAACATTAATGGGAGAACTGAGCCCTGGGGGCCAAACTTCCAAAACAACGTCCAAAATAACATAATGTGTGTTGCCCCAAAAATATAGTTATTGCTAAACTTTGCCCTTTGTGACTGGTGTTTGCCAGAATCCCCAAAAATGATGCAAAAAGGTCATATGTCCATGTAGATACAGGGGCAGGATCACTCTCGTAAGCATAGCTCCAAGCTGGACAAAGCTGGACAAAGTAAACTTATGATTTTTACTATTTCTTTAAAATCTATCTAGGGTATTTTTACTGCACGCACATAGGAGTCTCTGGGCTAAGGAGAGGATGCCACTGGCATGGATTTTTTTGGTTCATTTATGCAACTGTTTCAAATAGGATTAAAAATTAGAAGATAATTGAATGAGTTGTATTCAGTTTAATTAAATAAACACATTTGGATTTAGTCTGGGGAGGAAGCAAGTAGCTAGTTGAATGAGAAAAAAGATTGTTGAGATATCATGAAAAGATTGCCAAGAAAACAATCCACTGTATTCAAAATTAATCTAACAGGCCTGGAAAATAAGATGCACCAATTAGTTTTTTATGCTGGCTGCAAAACAGCTGGCCTTGGACAAGTTCAATAGAAAGCGGGTGATAATTATGGCTTTTTTGAGGCAGTGAAACACAGACATAAGGAAGGAGATTAGCTCACTTCTTCTTTAGTCAAGATAAATGAGTTTCACTTGCAGTGAGAAGTATATATTTCTGAACACTGACTATAAGACCAAAGAAACTGAAAAACTTAATTGAACCAAAATGCTTTCCAGTTCAAACCTGATTCACAAGAATTTTATTAACAAACAGAACCTGAATTTCTTATTCTTCATGGACTTTACTATTTTTTATCTCAAATTCCTACTGAATATTTGCACAATTCTAAGCTCCAAATATACATTATCAACCATATTTGCTACCTTTTTCATTGCTGTTTAGCTTGCTCCTATATGGCTAAAACACACTGAGCTAAGCCAGGTGAGAATTTTTCCCAACATAAAATTTTCCTTCTCTTTTCCCATTTCCCTCATAAGGTTAGAGGACAAAGGTTAAAACACCTGAGCCTTATCTACAATACAGCTACCACTAATGGAGCTGCACTTGTTGGAGACTATGGGTCCAAAAACTCCCAAGGACAGAGTTGTACCAGAGTTTGTAAGATATAAGGTTATAGAAAGGAGCTGCAGGGCATTTTGAAGTATTATTTTATAAATAACATTTAGAGACTGTATCATATCCACAAGAGAACAGAGTAAAAGTTACATTACAACCTAAGCTATGGCATTTCCTGACGTGAGTACATAACTGTGTAAACCTTATGTTCATAAATTCAGAGATTTTAAGACCAGAAGGGACCATTATGGCTATCTGAGCTGACTTCCTGCATAACACAAACCACAGAATTTCACCCAGTAATTCCTGCATCAAGCCCAATAACTGTGGTTGAACTACAGCATATGTTTTAGAGAAACATCTACTCTTGATCTAAAGATTTCAAGTGATGGAGAATCCACCACATTCCTTGGTAAGTTGTTGGTAATTGCGGTTAAAAATTTTCCCCTTATTTCCAGTTTTATATTGGTCAAGCTTCAACTTCCAGCCACAGGACCTTGTTATGACCTTGTTTGCAGATTAAATAGCTGTCTACTATCAGATATCTCTTTTCTATGTAAGTACTTTTAGATCATGACCAAGTCACTTCTTAACTTTCTGTTCTATAAGCTACATAGATTGAGCTCCTTAAGTCTCGCTGTAAGGAATGTTCTCTGAGAGTAATTTGTTTTGTGGAACACACAATTATATCCAGATGCTTTACACAAAGGCTCAGTAATTCTCTTTTAGTAGCAGCCACCCCTATAACGTTCTTAATGGAAGGTAAATGAAGTTCCCTCTTTTTAACCCTTCAAATTCAAGGTCCTGCATCCTGGTTAAGATTCTTCTATCCAAGCATTTCCTTCAGGGGGATGCTCTTTAAGAGCCTAATCTAATGTTCACCGAAGTCAACAGAAAGACTCCTACTGACTTCAGGGGGACTGGGTCCAGCCTAAGTGATCATGACATTTGGTGTTAAACACCCCAAGGGACTTCTTGGATGACTTCTTCACCCAGGACTTCCAACCGGTGCACTAGTGAGGAGTGAGAAATCAGGAAGGGAAACTGGATCAACCGACTAGCACTGGACATTGGAAAAGTCCACCTTAGTTAAATAAATACCATTATAACCAAAACAAGAGAGTGAAAATTATTCAGACTTCACCAATTTCCAATAGGGAGAACAGGGGCTTCTCATCTAGTGGTCACTGCAAATTGCCAGATATTGAATGACACAGCTAAATTGGGCAATGATTGTGATGGGACACATGGCTGGCACTAAAACAAGTGTAAAAGGCCTGGGCAAAGAATGAATAACTAGGATTCACTTTAGAATAACAGTCTGCCACTGGACTTTCTGTAACGTGAATGCTTACCATGGATTGAGTAAAAGTGGAAATATCCTGTGTGGTGTTGTCAGTGTCTATTCTGATCAGTCTTCCAAGTTTTGGGGCTCTGACAATTGTAAAAGTGATAGTTCTGTTTCCTGTGTTGGCCACATCGTTGGTTACAGCTTTCAGATCATGAGCTGAAATAAGTTTCCTAGACCCTAAATAATAATTAAAAATAATACAAGTTTACAACAGTGTAAATATTTCACCACAGGAAAACTTTCATATGTACCACACAGCCCATAATCTAAGTATATTTTCATTTATATAGCACTTTATAAAATTAGTTGTTTGACTATCTCCCTAATTCTCATATCTCAATACTCAAAGAATAAGGGTGTCCCGCAACAAATGTAGATCTTTGTCATTAGGCAAGTTCACATACAGTAGCTTTTATTTACACTGTAGTGAGGTGGTGTAGCTTCCCTCTGAGCCAGAGGGGGAGGAACCACGCTCTCTGCCCAAGTGGGCGGAGGCAGGCCGGGCTTGGCCCTCCCACAGGAAGTTGAGGGACGAGGCAAGAAGTACAAAAGACGGAGCCCCTAGCTCAGTTGGAACAAAGCCAGGGAAGGAGACAGACGTGTCCTTCTTGCTGCTGCCTGCTGACCCATCTGCAAAGCCAGACAGCACCATGGACCTGGAGAGGACCAAGGCCGGGGAGGAGCTGGTGGGACTGCTGGCGGCTGAGTACCCTGATGAAACAGAGGAGCCTGAGACCACGTAGCCTGATCTGGAACTCTGGTAGGAAGTAGCCCAGGGAAACCCGACTTTAGTTTGTTGGTATTGCAGCTTAACAGCCAGTCAGCATGTTGCGGGAGGATCCCCGCTGATCCAGTGGCAGGACAGTTTACCACTGTTAGGGTCCTGGGCTGGGACGCAGTGGAGTTGAGTGGGCATGCGTCCCCCTTCCCCTGCAACCCCACCTCCAGGGTGGCAGCCTCCCCACCATAAGCCACGAAGCCTGTGTCTGTCTGTCGCCTGCCAGAGCCAGGGTGCTAGACTGTTGGCCAGCGCTCCCCTGCCTAAGGGCTAGCGCTCTAGA
>NW_020664420.1:26770075-26834908 GCF_002925995.2 Terrapene triunguis
GTACTGCACTTCATTCATACCAATGATAGTAGAGCACTGAAGTTAAATCAAATCAAATCAAATCAATTGAAAAAGTAAAAAACCACTACACAATCACCACACTGGTGTGAAATAGAAAATGTATCTTCATAATGATTTATTTAACTAATATTAAAACATATGCATAGATATAGAGGAGGCCAAAAATCCTTTGCATACATAGTACTATAATAACCGATGCCCACTGGATTAGGGGCTACCAAAAGGCACCCTGGAACGTAGCCAAACCAAGACAATGTATACAATAGCTGTGACAACAGAACAAAGCTAGTGACTCCCTAAAAGAGTGAACGTAACACTAAAAAGTACATCATCTTCAAATGCCATGCATGCAGCATTGTCCACTGAACATTACCATGCAACGTTAGACATTTTATTCTACTTTAGAATAAATACTTCTGAAACAACTAATCTATTCATTAAAACTTCCTTATAATGTTTTCCTTTTGACAAAACCTCTTTTCGCAAATTATTTTCAGTAAATTTAAGAATATTAACACTTCAGCTTGCTAGAAAGGAAATGTATTTTTTTTCTTAAAACCTACAGTGCAATAGTCTACCATAAATTACAATAAAGAATGGTCTCATGAATTTCCCACGTCTCCTTCCCCTCCAGGTTTAGCTTGCCCTTGAACAACAAGCATTTATGGGTATACATAGATCATTTTGGACGTTAGTAATATATATCCTTGGAGCCTGAATCATCAACCAGTCTCCAGTAAAACATAATCTTTGCAAATGAGTAATGCAGAATAATATAAGAAGAATGGGAATGTTTTAATCAGATGGTACTTTAAGCGTTCTCCTTATTTACAAGGCAATAGCTGTATCTTGGCTTAAACTATATATACTCTGAAACTGAGTTATTGTTATGCTGAAATGAGATCTTCCTGTTCTGTCCTCTTTCGTCCTTCTCCCTCCTATCACCTCTGTGCCTCTCAAGAGCCACACTGCTTAGGAAACATTAGCCAGGCCCCCATAGATAGGGTGCTTTAAATTATGTGTATTTTAAATGTTCCCCCCTTCTTCATTCCCCCACTCCCTAGCCAATTTAAACAGTAGGGATTTGCGGACCAGAAAATAGCTATAGAGTTGTGGATGATCCAACCCACCACTGACTGGCTCAGGTAATTCTCTTTCTGTATAACTAATATTAAACTTGTTTTCATCTCATAGAGTAACTCAGGCTCACTCAATTATTCAGGACATTGCTTCTCCTAAATATTTATTTTTGAGAGGAAACCCTCCTAATTCCAGATATTTCTGTGCAGACACTTTTCTGTGGCTTGAAATTTCTCCCTCTGCAGCAACCCTCTTCCCAGAGCTAGTAGATATGTACCATACGTCATAAATAAGACTAAGATTTTGTCATGGTTATTTTTAGTAAAAGTCATGGACAGGTCACAGGCAATAAACAAAAATTCATGGAAGCCATGACCTGTCTGTGACTTTTGCTGCTGCGGCTCCATGCTTTCCCCCACCACTGCAGTGACTGGGGGCTGTGGATTCCCCCTCCGCCCACGGTGGCTGGGAGCTGCAGGGTGACCATATTTCCCAAGGAGAAAATGGGACACCCCAGCCGCTTGCCCAAGGCATCCTCCTCTGCCCGCACAAGGCTGTTACCTGTCGCTGGAACCCCGAGGAGGGCTCCCTCAGGAGTTTGTCACCTGTCGCTGGAACTTTGAAGGGGGTCCCCTGTCACTTGTTGCTGGAACCCTGCCAGGGCCCCACTGGCTGTCAGCTCCAGAGTCCTGCAGCCCCTGGGACTGAAGCAGAGAATGTCACGGAGGTCTCTGGAAGTCATGGATTCCGGGACTTCCATGACCTCCGTGACATAAACATAGCTTTAGTCATAAAACATGGGTAGAGTAGCTTATGCCCAACTTCGAAGACCAGACACATGCTCTACAATGTGTCCAGGCTTCACCTGCCCATAGAGCAAAATTCCTGAGGTTGCTTCAACATTGAGGTTTCCTTCAATCCCATAAAATGTAACCAGACTGTGACTATTATATATTTGTGGGTGGGAGAGGCTACTGAAAAAGAAGAAAAAACAGTGCCATTACCGTAGGCACAACCCCTTCAGGATAGTCAAAGTGCCGCAGTTCAGAAAAGCTGAATCAAACAAGTTTAATGTACATCGCTACACAGACAATCTCAATGTTTAGGAGCAAGCTTTTTCATTTTTACAGAACAAGTGGCAAAAAAGAGAGAGAGGAAGAATGAGGAAAAAATGAAGAGTTAAGGTTAACCAAAATGTGAAAAAACTTAGCACAATTTCTCTCTCTCCATATATATATTTACTAACTCAAAGTAAAATATCAGCTCAGCAAAGACCATAGACCAAGCTGAGCACGTGGTGAAGGAAATATATTTTCCATGCTGGAAAGCTGTCAGAAAGTCTAGAGACTCTTCCTACAAAAATGTGTCAGGAATTTTTTTTTTATAATTATCTTTGGCTTACAGTAGAAATTCCTGTAAACCCTGTGCCTGAGGCAACCTTACAAACCAAAAAACACCAGACAGGCGTGGTACAGATTAATAAGGCTTGTAAGTGGATTTATTTTAATCACATTTATACTGACTGAATTACAAGACCATGCTGCAATAACCTATTTTTTTGTTTCTTTAAGTGGCTTGTATTATGAGGCTTTATTTATGAGAATTCTGTTTTAAAAGGTAAAGAAACTTAAATATTTCTCTCATGCTAGCTTAACACATCATATATAGATGAAAAGCTGCAGTGCAAACTTCCCCAACACTGAATCCCTCCCTGTGTTGATGGATAACCTTATCTGAAAGACAAAGGTAGTTCAAGCAACATACTATCTGTATGAAAGGTGTAACACGCAGAAGTGCTGGTAAGAGACAAATCTTTATTTCTTAGGCCCCGGTAACAAGATGTGAGTCAGTTATAAAAGTTAAACCTGGGACCTTTCCAGAAGTCAGTGTCTCGTGTTATGCTACTGTCTCATCCAGGAATCACTTCTGGGCAGAACTGTGCTACAGCAGAGCTTGAAACTTGTTTACTTACCGGTGATGAGTACAAAACATCTCTGATGCGTGTGGCTCCTAATCCATCAACTCCTTCAGGATTTAGGCTTTCATTTAAAAAGTTAAGATGTTGGCTCTTATGGTTGCAAGCATAAACTTTCAAATGTGAACCAAAGCAATTCTGTCTTCCCAAGTCATCAAAAAGACAATTGTAAGGGCACGTCTTCACTACCCGCCGGATCGGCGGGTAACAATCGATCTACTGGGGATCGACTTATCGCGTCTAGTGAAGACGGGATAAAATCAATCCCTGATCGCTCTGCCATCGACTCCGGAAATCCACCGCGGCAAGAGGCGGAAGCGGAGTTGACGGCGGAGCGGCAGCAGTCGACTCGCCGCCGTCCTCACAGCCAGGTAAGTCGACCTAAAATACGCAACTTCAGCTACGCTATTCACATAGCTGAAGTTGCGTATCTTAAGTCAACCCCCCCGCCCCGTAGTGTAGACCTAGCCTAGGTCTCTGCTGCTTTTCATAACTTTCTCAAGGAGCAACTAAGTGAATCAGCCCACTGGTTAGTATCAATGTTGCTATTCAGAATCCTGAGGGCATTAAACTTTACTCAGTTCCTATAACTTATGAGGAGTTGAGACAGGCTCAATATTCTAAAACGTACTTTACGCCACTAGCTTCTATGAACTTAAAGAAGAATTTTGGAATTAATTCAGTTTAGTAATCTCCTGTGTTTAGAAGTAACAACAGTACAAGTCATACTAATGTGCATATATATCAATACCCATATCAATAAATTAAACATTTGACAAATGAATTCAACTGTGGTTTTAAAAATTACAAATTTGGATATGTGAGAAACAAAGTGGGTAAGGTAATATCTTTTACTGAACCAACTTCTGTTGGTGAGAGCAACAAGCTTTCGCTCTACACAGAGCTCTCTTTTGGGTCTCTGGCCTGGTCTACACTGGGGGGGGGGGGGGGGCTCGATCTAAGTTACGCACTTCAGCTACATGAATAACATAGCTGAAGTCAACGTACTTAGATCTATTCACCGCGGTGTCTTCTCTGCGGTGTGTCAACTGCTGCCGCTGCCCCGTCGATTCTGCCTGCACCTCTCGTGGCAGTGGAGTACAGGAGTCGACGGGAGAGTGCTCGGGGGTCGATTTATCGCGTCTAGACTTGTCTAGACTAGACTAGATAAATCGACCCCCGCTGGATCGATCGTTGCCCGCCGATTCGGCAGGTAGTATAGACATACCCTCAGTGTAAACTCAAAAGCTTGTCTCTCTCACCAACAGAAGTTGGTCCAATAAAAGATATTACCTTACCCACCATTTCTTTCTAATATCCTAGGACCAACAAGACTACAACACTGCATACAACAAATATAGATGTGTATCCATCTACAGCTGTTTTATAGCCTGGCAGATATCTATCATATAATTGTACACATTATTTCCTATGCAATTATTTCAAGTAAACTGAATCAAAATAATTTTATAGCCGAAGCCATACCTGGAAACACTCCCAGTCCTTTGTTAATTTCTAGGCTGATAACTAGAGTGCGAGCTGTGATACTAAAAATTTGTCGAGGTGCAAAGTTCAAACCATCTGTAACCTGAAAGTTGAAGCCTCCAGACATTGCTCCTAAAGAAAACAAAAATAATCACTTTCTTGTAAATTCAAATATTATTTTAAAAATCCCTTGTTATTTATACAGAATATGGTGGGAATACACATTGGGACAAATTCTGTTCTCACTTACACCACAGTAAAACCAAAGTAATACCACTGAAGTTACTTCCAATTTGTACTTTTGCACCTGAACATCCAAGAGTTAAATTAAAGCATAATGCAGAAGAGATTATAAACAATAAAAACTACTGAGTTCTGTTTGCATTTTTAAGGCCAGATTCTCCACTGGGTTAATCAGCAGAGTCCATTTGACTTCAATGGAACTACGCCAATTTACACTAAAGGGATATCTGTTGCTTAACCTCTTTATTCTTCCCTTCTTTTTATCTTAGCAGTGGCACTATCATTGAAGTAGCAATCTGGCCCAGATGCAGTTTTTGCAGCAAAACAACTATAATGGCATTACTCTGGAATATGTTTGTAGAGATAAATCGGCTCTGAGTTTAAGCAATTAAAAATATTCTGCAGCAATTAAAAATATTTCACTTCTAGATAACTTCACTAAGAGGACCCGCAGCCTCAGACTAAACTATTACGCAGCCAGTATGTGCTAGAAATAAATAAATTTCTTCTTTAAAATCTCCGAGCCTGGATTTACTCTGGCTTGACTGTCAGCAAAATATGTCCCAATGACTGCACGGGGATTGGAATATTGTAAAATTATACTGCCACACTCTACCATTCCGAGGCTCACAGCACCGCCAGTAAACTCCTGAACAAGTGATGAGTAGGGGGCGCTAAGATTATTTTTTAAGAAGAGGGTCAATGAAAAATTAAAAACGTTAATTGCTGTCACTAGCTATTAACATTTATAAGTATCTGCCTGTTATATTTAATTTAACTCCTTTATGTTGTTATATGAATGTATATCCTGTAAGCAGAAGAGATCACTACACACTTTCATGTAACGATCAGCATTTTTTGACAAGTTATAAATTAACATATCAGAAGAATTAATGTTGGTTTGAGACCACAGTTAATGACGGAATACCGTAGCTGAAGTCGACATATCTTATTCCGACTTACCTCCCATCCTTACGGCGCGGGATCGATGGCCGTGGCTCCCCCGTCAACTCTGCTACCGCCGCTCGCTCCGGTGGAGTTCCGGAGTCGACGGGGAGCGCGTTCGGGGATCGATATGTCGCGTCTTGGACGTACCCTTTTAGTATTGTGTTATTTCTATCATAACTGATTTTAAAGGGGCCACTGAATAGTTTGATCAGAATGAAGAAAAGGTGAAGTGAAAAGAAAGGAGGCCAGAGAGAAGAAGGTTGTAATTGTTGCAGTAAGAGATGATGAGGCCCTGGGAAAGGGTTGGGCTGGGAGAATGGAAAGGAACAACCTGATTTCAGTGATGCTGGAGAGGAAAAATGTGAGGATTTAGTGGCAGATTCTGTGGAGGGAAAGGAAGAAAGAAATGACACAGATTGCAAGCCTGGGTAGGGTGAATGGTGGAATGCTGATCCTGACAGAGAAGAGAGGGCTAAGACGGATATGAAAAGAAGGAGAATTTCAGTTTTTACTATGCTGAATTTGAGCTGGTGACAGGACAACCAGGATGAGATGTGAAAGAGACAGATAATGATGCAACATTGAAGGGAGAGGGAAAAGGTGAGGATGAAGAAGTAGCTTACAACTCACAACATAAGAGTTCATAGAATCATAGAATCATAGGGTTGGAAGGGACCTCAGGAGGTCATATAGTCCAACCCCCTGCTCAAAGCAGGACCAATCCCCAACTAAATCATCTCAGCCAGGGCTTTGTCAAGCCTGACCTTAAAAACCTCTTAGGAAGGAGATTCCACCACCTCCCTAGGTAACCCATTCCAGTGCTCGAAGAGTTATTAATCAAAGCTGTGTGATATCAAAGGGAAAAGGGAAAAGCATAGAGGGCCAAGGGCATAGCCCTGGAGGACATCAAGAGAGCCAGAGGGAGGATAAGCCACTGAAAGAGTGGTCAGAGAAACTAACCAAGAGCCAGAACAACAAAAGTCACTGGTGCCTAGGGATGCATGAACTTCCAGGAGGATGGAATGATCAACGGTATAAAAAAATGGCATAATGAATGGAAGAGAATAAGAAGGGGATCCTTGGCCAGGAAAAGGTCATTGGTCACCTTTCATAAGAGAGGCTCTAGGGAATGGAGGAAGCAGAAGACAGATTGCAGGGGCTGGTTAGTGGAGAGGAAGTCAAAGAAGCAGTGGTAGATGATTGGAAATGAGGAACAGAGAGAAGTTAAGTGACATCTGGCAAGGCAAGCATAGCCAAGAAAGGGGCTCTGAAGACTGGGACAAGAACAGAATATCTGAAGGCAAAGGGAAGGGAGGAAGATGAAAGCAGTGAGAGAGATATTGAGGGGAGGTCAAGTGTAGACAGGCTCCAGGGTCAGACTGTAAGGTTAGAGTTTGAGAATAGGAGGAACACCTGCAAGTCATAGGCCACGGTGAAGGAGAGAAAAATACAGGCGGAAGCGGAACCAAAGTGGGAGAAAGCAGAAAAGGTGAAATATTTGCCAGATAGGGCTCCTTTTTCTCTTTGAGGTAACTGGTGTGATTCTGAGCTGAGAGGAAGACTCAAGAGGAGAGTTGTGCAGCATTACAGATCAGACAAAGAGTAGATTCCACACCACTGATCACTGGAAAGTGAACTGTTACAGACTGAGTTTCACAGCCTAAATGGATGCAAATATCTTTATCTATGTTAATTTCCTATGGCTGCAGATGTGCTTTTGTCATTTCTCAGACCCAAGTGATGAAGGATTCAGTGCCTCAAACCTAGGACATCACCCTTCTATCTCAATTGCAAGGATTTAACAAAAGGTCAAAATCTTCCCAGTGTCACTATTGGTAAAATTACTAACTCATTTTTACTGCATCCTGGATAATCTCTAAGACACAGTTCTTTACTCTGTATTCTTCCTAGTACCCCTCCTTTCTGCTACTGAGGTAGTATGGGAATGGAGGAGGATGAGAAGAGAGGTGGTAATAGCTTTATTAAAGCCCACCCTACTTTTATGGGTGAAGTTAGCTATGGGACACGTTCATTCTTGTAACTTTCTCACCACAGCCACCTGGGGAGCTGTGACCGACCCCTACTCCTTTCTCATTGCACATGCATTCTCTTTGCAGTAACAGGAATGAGCAAGCAGAGAAAATGACCCCGTCTCTGGCTTTATCTAGTATCAGGAACAAGCCGAGTGGTGAAGTGAATGTCCTCCACTGCCTCATGGGAAGCCCGACGTCACCCATGGGAAGCATGGGGTAGAATATCATTGATCTATTCTTCACTAAACTACATTCCTGGAAATCTGCTTTTAAGATGGGGTTTGTGGTTAAGCAGCACACAAATTAGGAACTACATATAGCACCTTTCATCAGAGAGGAACCCACACACTTAACATACTGTGGTAACTAAGGCCCCAAAATTATGAGTTTTTTCTATTTAAGAATTGCCCAGGCATGAAGGACTGCTAGTAAAGTTAGAACAGAGTGTTGAGAGAATAAAAACCCAAGGTCTAACGGCTAAATTTCTTCAACAGTTTGAGGAAACTCAGAGCTGTTGCAGCCTTTCACAGAAGTGTTCTGCTGGTGCAGCTAAAGAAACTTCCCCCTTTTCCCTGTCTATGAATGAATTAAAAATCATATTACATTAACATCAAACTGTGATGCAGGCAGACTAGTTGCCAGCTCATGCCAAGGCCCCTGGGTCTCAACTGACAATAAATGCATAACTGAAACCAGTCTGGCTCACCTGTGTGTTGGTACTGTTAAAACAGGTATTAGAGTTATAAGAATGTGTTTAGACTTTATGAAATGCTTGTCAGTTGCTGCATGTATTAATCTCACTTATAATATCTGTATCTCATGTTATAAGGTAATATTTAAGTGTTTGCTCTGTAACTGTAAATCACCAGACAGGAGAGAAGCATTAATGAGTGCGAAAGAACTAATTTCGAACAGGATGTGTTGTCTCCCGCCCAACAAAGAAGGCCCAGCAACATCAGATGAACTATTGTGGAACATCAGGAGACAAAAGATTTTCTTGATTGCTACCACCCCCCCCCCAACGAAAAAGAGACATTCAAGTGAATTCTTCCCAACAGCTGAATTGGCAATGTGAAGCAGAAGGGAACGGAATAAAAAGCCCTTAAAAAGAGGAACTGTATCTTTTATGCGGCTTGGACTCTGAGGGGAAGGATTACTAAGCAAAAGCAAAAGATCCCCAGTGCTTGGCCTGAGTTATTATAGAAGCTTCTATGACTTTTTGAAACTTAGGATTGGAACTCATTTGTGTGTACATATTTACCTGCTTTAACCTTCTAAATAACCCTCTTACTTCCTTCTCCTAATTAATAAATCTTTAGATAGTTTATTACAGGATTGGCTACAAATGTTGTTTGTGGTTTGTTAAGATGCATTTGACCTGGGCTAAGTGACTGGTCCTTTGGACTGGAAATACACTAAAAATCACAGCAATATTCAGGTTAAGAGATCATCTATCACAAAAGTAAGTTTAACTGGGTGGCAAGGTAGATCCGAGTACCCAAGGGCACTGTCTATGACTTAATGGCAAGGCTGTTACAGTGTTTGAGGAGTTTACACTTGATGATTGCTGGTGAGTATAGAACTCAACCAATTTGGGGTTTGAGCCCTGGTTCTTATCAGTCTTCCCTGAAGTTGCTACTCACATTTGAGCTTTGCAGGACAGTTTGACACAAACATGGATATGATACGATGTGCCAGATATAGTAGCAAAATGGGGAACTTCCTGGGTTCAATCCTTGAGGGGGCCACTTAGGGATCTGGGGCAAAATCAGTACTTGGTCCTGCTAGTGAAGGCAGGGGGCTGGACTTGATGACCTTTCAGGGTCCCTTCCAGTTCTATGAGATAGGTATATCTCCATATATTATTAAATAAAATGTGTACAAAAGGGAAGCCAACTATAAGTAATACAGCTTTGAGCAAAATATTATAAACTTTAGTGACAGAGTTCACTTCATGGGCAATTCTGTTAGAAAAGAAAGAGGTTGCATTCATGTTGGTTTATTTTAGTTTAAGTGATAAAGAGAAGAAGTAAGGCTAGTGTTTGCAATCAAACATGCTTATGCTGTCAAGTTAGTTAAATACATCTCTGCTGAAAGAGGCAGTAAAAAAAAGGAACTGAAACCAAATACTGTGTTTATAAAGATACTTGGCCCAGAGTAGAATAATCAGAAATGTAACTGTTTGAGTAATAATGCACAGACTCAGATTAGCCTAACAGACTACCACTGATGTTAAAAGAAGAACAGAAATGGAAGATTTATAAAGCTATTCTGATTGGCTGGAGAACAACAATTCTTGAATTGACTTTGCATTGTATAATGGACTATTACATTTAAAGAGCATAAAAGAATATGGAGAAACTTTGTATAAACTGCATGAATTTTAAACTGGACATTTCAGCAGCTAGACAAGTGTTGATGGAGAAACTGCAACTTGAGCAAGCATAACTGCAATGCTGGCCAAGGGATGCACCGAAAGGGGCCCATGGAAAGCAACATGCAGAGGTAAGTTGCTGACTGGAGCAAACCAGTCAGTGTTCAAGGTATGGCCCAAGATGACTGCAACAGTTATGGCCTAACTTTTCTTACACAAGCTGGTGCAATAAGGTGTGTTACACAAAGAGACTGCAAAATTCCAGTCCCAGTTACAAGAACTCTAAAGCTAATGTCTTGTCCCTGACTGAGGGGATGATTCTCATTTTGATTGGACAATTCAAATCTTTGGAAGGAGATGGGTCACAATCTGATTGGTCAATGCCACCATTTCCAAGAAGAGAAATCAAATTGGACCACACAGCAGATATAGAATAAAATGGCCTGTCTTCTTCAATACATTGCTTCCCAAAAGCCAAAGACACCTGGAAAGGAGAAGACTGAGGTCCTGGACCAGCCACCTGGGAGTCTTCCTGGTGACAAGAACCTATCTTAGATAGGCATCTTTAACTGTCTTTTACTAATTTCCAGCAAGTTGGGTTGCCCGGTAGCGTATTACGAAAAGACTACAGTCGTGTGCATCCTTTGCTCCACCAGCGTTTGCATGTCAACTCCTGCTGTGAACAATAACTGAGCTGAAAGCTGATGGCTGAGCATAGATCCGGTGATAAGTACCATATAGAATTTCTCTTGAATAATGACTCAAATCAGTCAGTTGACCACTTCCTGAAACTGAGTATCTAATTAATAAGTAAGTGTACATGCTTGTGTATGTGTTTTAAAGATTGTCAGAGTTATATTGTGTCTCTTTGTTTTGGAACAGGTTCCAACCAAAATTTTTGTAAAGTAGCTTTAAAACTGAGCAAGTTACAATTAGTAACTAAGATTGTAGAACTGTACATGTGTCTATCATAGCTAATAGTTTCATACCGTCTTTCAAATTCTAGGTGTATACAGACATAAGATGAGACCAGGTGAGTGAGCTTCTTGTACTGCACTCAGTCTATACAATCTGTCATAAATGCAGGAGTTTATTTTAGGTAGATAGGACCGTTAGTCAGCCCCATTATCCTGGGGCTAATATCATTCATTGGGAAATAGGTTAAAAGGGTTGACTACTATAGATTTATTGGGAAGGAGACCTTGGCGAATTGGCATGTATAATAATTGACCAAACAGTTTTGTGAACTCCTTGCCAGAGGATGTTGTGAAGGCCAAGACCATAACAGGGTTCAAAAAAGAACTAGATAAATTCATGGAGGATAGGTCCATCAATGGCTATTAGCCAGGATGGGCAGGAATGGTGTCCCTAGCCTGTGTTTGCCAGAAGCTGGGAATGAGCAACAGGGGGTGGATCACTTGATGATTACCTGTTCTGTTCATTCCCTCTGGGGCACCTGGCACTGGCCACTGTCGGAAGACAGGACACTGGGCTAGATGGACCTTCGGTCTGACCCAGTAGGGCCATTCTTATGTTCTTATGATTCAGTTTTGGATTGTTTTTCCTCCGTTGTCTTAGCAACACTGGAGTTGATAACCAGTTGGCACAAGTGAGGCCCTATCCTGAAGGAATCAGTCAAAAATCTAAACAGTCTCCTTCACAATAGAGTAACTGTGTGTAAGTATTATTTTGTGTTGTGGTTGTGTAATTTGATTTTGAAAACCTAAATATCAACAAATTTTCTAATTTATGTAGCCAAATCACAGTCCAACATCATTTTTGTCTTCTTATGCAGGTAATCAGTTGCTTAACAAAGGTTTGTTTTATACCCTTTCTTATGAAAAATACAGAAAAATCATTTCACCCACTACAGAAATGCAGCCACCTCTGGGTGAAATGCAGCAACTGACAAAGAGCACACAGCAACCATACACAAGAGTTTAGAAGAGGCATTAAGGAACACTATACTATACTAAAGAATGCTATATCCAGTTGAAACTGCAGAGGAAATTAAGGTAGGTAAATACAGAAGCTGACATCTAGCTGAAACACTAGAGTTAAGAACCCTTCCCTTACAAAAAGTCCCTTGAGATCCTTAACAAGAAGTGGTCAGAAACTCAGTTTTACATCTCATTCAAAAGATGGCATCTTCAGCATCACAGTGTTCCCTAACACAATACGTGGGCATCAGTTCACTACTGACACAGAAGGAAAAGTACCATGTACTATGATACAGCCTTTCCTATCCCTCCACACAGCTAAAACTCTCATCAGGTTTCCATCTCACATCTCAATTACTGCAACATCCTTTTCTGTGGCCTTGACAAATGAAATCTTGTCCCGCTCATATCCATTCAGAATGCTGCTATGAGATCATTTTCCTAGCCTATCACTTTGATCATGTTACCCCTCTCCTTGCATTCCTTCACTGGCTCTTCTCTATCAAACTTGACTTCACTTTCAGGGCTCTTCACAACCTATCTCCAACTGACATATCTCTTATTCAATATTGAGATGTCGACTTCCACCTCCAATCAGCCCATGATGTCAGCCTGCATTGGTCACTTGTTAAATTTTCAAACAGGCATCTTCATGTTTTCACCCGTGCCACCTTTCACATCTGGAAGAAGCTTCCTAAAATCCTCAAAACTAGCTCACTATGCACCTTCAAAACCCTTGCTGTGAGGCCTACAGAAAGCTTGACAGTGGCTTGGCTGCTGCTGTGCTGAGACCAATGCCTATCATGCTGACCAATACTGTGTCACTGTTTCCTTGTATCCCCGACAGTCTGCCGGTATCCAGCTGTTGTCTTATACTTAAATTTGTAAGCTGTTTGGAGACAGGACTGGTTTTTGTTCTGTGCTTGTACAGCATGTAGCACAATGAGGTCCTGATCCATGACTGAGGCTGCTAGGTGCTATGGTAATACAAATCAATCAATCAATCCATCTACTGAATTACCAATACTACTTCCTACAACACCTAGGTGTTTGCTGGAAGTTACCTACTCAGGTAACGACCTGAAACCTTCCATTTTGCTTGTGAGATCATACATCACTTAATTAGTGCTTCTAAAATTACATCATGTTACAAGACTATCTCCATGGGATTACATTTCTGAATATCCCCATAGGATTACATAACAGAATATTCCCACATGGTAGTTTTAGAACTACCTACCATTGTGTACAAACACCAGCTGTCCTTCCATTATATGAGCCTGGGTAAAATTAAGGATGCTTTTGTTTGGAGAAGACTTAAGAGCCAAGTGGCCATTGCTAGGTGGAGTAATAGAGTACACTAGCTCTGATGCTGAGGAGTCTTTATCTTCTGCACAAAGGTCATCAACTGTTATTTCCGTAACTGAGCCCACCCAAACCTTAAAAAACAAAAACAAAAAACAGACGAAGAAAAAATTACATGGATTGGATTGATTCACTGTATCTCATGTTGCTAAAACAGGTAACCCTGTAATCCAATATGGTTTCTGATCATTGACTGTAGCATTTAACATTCTGAAATTATTTAAAACTTCAAGGTATCAAGCAACACCAACAAACAACCTAACTAGTTTTAAGGTGGAGCTTGATACGTTATATAATCCCGTTTATGAACAGGATTACATAATGTGGTTACCTGCGACAGCAGGGAACTGGACTTGACCCAGGAAGATCCCTCCAGACCTGTGTCCATCAACCACCTCCTGCATAAATCAGTATTTCAGAGGAGAATGCAAATGTCTGACAGTGTCTGTACTCTGTCTCTGACAAATGCAGCAGTTTATTTCATGGAGTATTAGTGCCATGTCCTTTACTGTGGGCAAAACACTCAGTGCCCTCAACTTCCACTGCAATAAATGGCACTGGAGATGTCACAAATTTGGGCCATAAGAAAGACAACAGATTAAATACAATACAACTACTAATAAAAAGGCAACACTTTTTTAAACTAAATATTTTCTTTCAACTCCCACCTGCTCACAATATGCACCAAGGGCTCAATCCTGTAAAGGACTGAATAGCTCTTGGAGGTACTGACAGCATGGGAGATGAAGGCACTCAACATTTCTGACAGTTGCTCAGCACTTTGAATCAAGGCTTAAACTGAGACAAAAAACTAGCGTTTGTGAACACAGCATAAAACCCACTACTTTAATTTTAGCAATTCTAGTGCAAACATGACACATGTCTCTCTGTCTTCAGGGCAATGATAAGACCCTGGGTTTACCCAGGTTTGGGGGCAGACAAAAGCACTATAAATACTGATGTCCCAGGATGGGAGCATTGTGTGGGCTTCATTTAATTTTGGGTGGTTATTTTCTGGTTTGAAAGTAAAGAGCATCTGTTGGCTTTACTTTTGATTTGTTTGCATTTTTAATTATGGGTTAACGTGCCTAGAGCTCAGGATAGGACATACACCTCTACCCCAATATAACGTGACCCGATATAATGCGAATTCGGATATAACGCGGTAAAACAGTGCTCCGGGGGGGCGGGGCTGCGCACTCCGGCGGATCAAAGCAAGTTCGATATAACGTGGTTTCACCTAAAACGCGGTAAGATTTTTTGGCTCCTGAGGACAGCGTTATATTGGGGTAGAGGTGTATCTATTATAAGCTGAAATCAAGTCCATAGATATTCAACACATGCACACCAGCTCATCCCATGAAGAGTTGATTTATAATATAAAATCTTTGATAATCAACAGTTCTAGTTAAAGTGCAGAACAGATATCATAATGTACCTCTCTGACTTTTAGTGTATTAATAATATATTGCATTTGATTCCATTGGCTTTTCTTGCCTCTGCCCAATTCCTGCTCTTTAATTCATTATCAATAGCTATTTGATGGTAAGGTTATGTTAGTAGTTTAATGGGGGGAAAAATATCCTTGACAAAAGTTATTTCACTTCTCCTAAAAAATGACCACTATGTAAAGGTTTTATTGCCACTTGTTTGATGATCTGTAGCTACCCCAAACTCATGCCAATAATACTTTTATATCGCATCATCCTGTATATAGAAAAATATAATATATTGCATATAAATGGTAAAACACTAGGGAGAATATTTACAAAGGAGTATGCAAATGTGTACCCATGTGTAACTCCAATGCTAAACCTCTGCATGACTTACAAATTTTCCTCATTCAAACTTAAGAAATAATAGGGCTTTTTAGCTATAAAGATATTGTTTATTCCATGCCTCCCCAGCATGCTTACACACAATGCCTTTTTGTGTGCACACTATGTGTTAAGATTCTCTGTGTGCTGTATAATGTGATACATGAGGAATGAAAGGAGATCCATTAGCTGAAATGGATGGTAAGGAGGCAAACACTTGAAATACTGCAAATACTTTACAAGTACAAGTGACTTATTTCCCACATCTATTTGCATCACATAAGGTGGAGATAAAGGTTTTCTTAAGAACAGAACCAAAAAAGTATGCAGAACTTCCGAGATGTCAGTTTTGCATTAATATTCTGCATTTGCCTAAAACATTCTACTACTACAGTACGCGGGAAGGTTCACGAGCTTTCTTGCTGAGAAATGAAAAATACCCCGTTGATAGAGATACCCTGTTAAGCAGAATTAATTAACAAGAAGGATAATAACTGTTAGATTTTTTTAAAGAAAAGTTCCACATATATGAAAATATAGCCACCTTGTAGCTACACTGAGGTACAGCCAGACCTTACTACTACTAAATCTTACTTAAATGCATAGATAAAGGGGACCAGCAGAGTCAGGATTTTTATTTTCTCCAACCTGAATCCCCCTGATTTTTTCAAAAATGCTACTTAAAAAATGCTTAACTTTAAAAGCTTCTGTTTAAGACACAATGAAGTAAATGGGTTTCAAATATGTTCCTAATGTTTATCATGTACTCAAGAGCTGTCATGAATAGCGACAAACTTAAGCCCATATTTGTGAGCTTTTCTGAATCAGAGCTCTCTTCTGTTAGCTATTCTCTGACAAGGTTTCTCATTTTGATTGTTCAACTGGACTAAAAGTCCTAGCAATTCCCTTGTAATTGTTTAGAATACTTATGGTTTTAAGTTACAGAGTGAAATTAAAGACTAATGTTTCTCATATTAATAAAACTTTTCAAATCTATGATGTTCATGCAAATATTGCAGAATGATACAGAAGTTCAAAAAAAGGAAAATCCAATAGCCTTCATCCCTTTAAAAACAAAACAGCGCCTACACACAAACACTGAGGGGGGGAAAAACCTGCTCTGTTCACCACCTTGATACCAATCATAAACACTGTGGTTTAAAGAAAGAATGTTGAGGAGGCCTCAGAAGTGAGGGAATTGGAGTCAAAGGAATCGCTTTATATTTGAGTGGGTAAGTGTGACAGTTTGTTGTGTTTGGCAAAAAGTCCCATTACAAGACTAAAAATTTAACTTCAGTATCCATCTGGAGACCACCAAGAGTATAATACTTACTTCCATAGGGGCCCTCTGTTGCTAATAAAGGGATCTGATACTTTTAACATTTTTGTTCTGCTTTGTCACTGACTTAGCTGTTCTTTTAAGAGCTTTGTTACACCCCAATCCTGCAAGCTTGCTCATGTGCTTAGCTTTATGCACTGTGAGGAGTCCTACTGAGGTAAACAGTGTGTAAAGTTATAACATGAACAAGTGTTTGCAGGATCAGGACCATATTCTGTAGTAGGCAACATGACCAAATCTATTGCATGAAATGCAAAAGTATCTTCCAAGAAAGGTTATCCTCTAGACAAGGTCTTGCAACAAGGTCAACAAAGTGGTTTTCAGGGAATTTTCATTCAACTTTGTACATTTACTTCTTATCTCTAAAAAGGTATAAATTAAGCCAAGGCTATTGTATTTAAAAATACATGGATTACTACAAGCAGGTTAAAATTCAACAGCTAGCAATACAAGATTCCTGGATGAGCAAGGACAGCCTGGCTGGAACCTGGAATTTAGCAAGTTTCACCCTAGGTAAGCACTGCCTTGGAACTCCCAGCTGATGATAATAGTCAGTCAGTACTGAGAAAAAACTTTATAATCCATTTTTACCCATCTATTTTAGGCATTCAGCTTGGTTTAAAGTGATTGTTTGGAATAAATCAGATTCTCCAGCTTTGTTGTGCATATAACTATCAGAAATGAAGTAGTTCTGTATTTCAGTACCCTGCTGGTGCACAAGAACAGAGTATGTAAGCACAGTAAAGGGTCAAGTGTGACAAGCAAAACCACAATCATGAATACAAGAACCATGGGTTTGGTGTAGGCAGGCTGCCCAGTTGAGTGGATAGCATTTTATCTATGTTCTGGATGACTGACATAATTCAGGATTAGATTGAAAAGTTGTGTCATTTTTTTTATGTTTTAAAATAAAGGTAAGTTTTGGGTCTGCCAATCAACTTCATGTGTTCCTATGAAGCCTGGTCTTAACAATTGTTTTAAAAAAAATCAATGTGCTGTGCTGCTGGGTCTCAGTTCTGTCAAAGGATAATTCTTCAAAGCAATTATACGCAAGGAAAGAGAAATCAGGAAGTAGTCTTGGTGGACATCTTTCCCCTGGGTGTATTACTAGATTACAGTTAATACCCACTGTGTTGACGCCTGAAGAACCCCCACCAGTGGATAATTATCCTCCCCTGCAGGAGTTTATTGTGTAATACTTGACTCCTTCTTTGAGAAAACTGCCAAATTGTCAGGACTCAGCATGGTGTAAAAGCCTAATATCTATGGTGCACTGCAGTGTGGATGGATGCCTGCAGTGGGTAAATGCCATCACTGTGAAGCACAACACTGCTAAAACTGATTATATCCTTTCTCTTTTTTTCTTCTGTGAAAAGGTTTATGGATGATGCTAAAATGTAGTAATCTCTACAGTACTCAATCTGTCTACACAATACTCAAATACCATTCATACTCAGGATTAAATGCAAACATGTTTTAAATGTTGTAATTTGTAAATTGCACTGTGCTATACTAGGGCTGATGCACTATGTCAATATCTAACATTATCCTCCTTCAAATCCCTCCTTTAAAAAACTCTTCTCTGGTGTCATGCCTACAATAAACTTGCAGCTCATTTACTGTTAGACAGCTGATAGGCCGTGACCACCATTTTTCAAGATGATCAATATCATTTTATTATCTGTGCTCCCACCCCTCACCCCTTTACGTTTGTTTTAGTCACCAGTCATCTAGTCTTCGGGGCAGGACTGTCTCCTATGTTTTTACAGTGCCTAGGACAAGAGGGTTCCAGCCTGCAGGCACTGTTGTAATATAGATAATAATCCGCTCACATTTATGTAAATCTGGAATTATACCACTGAAGCGAATGGAGCCACACCAATATGAAATAGGGATGAGAAGAAACCATCCTTTATTGCTTACAAGATAGAATGGTTGGTTAAATGCTATCTATGGTTACCAGGAGAAAAAAATAGACCAAATCTACAATCTTCAATTCCATAAGTTCTTTGGGAACTATACAAAGAAAGCAGGCTTTGGGTGTTTCAGAATATTATCTTTCATTCATATTTAACAACCACAACCCAACAAACCTACAGTAACAGACAGTAGTAGCTCCAGTCTCTCTAGTAATACTGTGAGGAGTGGTTCTATTTTGGACCCTCATTGTATAATACAATATTATTATTTTTATTAGGACTTTTTAAAAAATCTGCGTACATTTTCTGAGAGAAACTTTCATATCTCTTATTAGAAATATCAGATACTTAGTCAATTCCCTAAAGCATAGTAAGTGGGTGAAATTCTGTTCTCTTACACCTATGCTATCTCCACTGACTTCAGCGGGGGCTGCAGAGATACGACAAAGAGAAGAATTAATCTCAATGGACCTGATCCTCAGCAATAGTTCAGAGGTGCGAGGCACAGAATCCGAGGGATGGTGCAAAAATAATCTGAAGCCGCCTTTATGGTCCCTCAATCCTGAAGCCTGCCAAAGGCCAATGCCTCAGGACTGCTCTGATTTATGCTGGCTAGTAACTGCATCCAAGTTGCCATTACTCTTGCCAGGGAATGTTAAAAGACAGCAGTGCTCCACCCATACGCCTTTCACCCCCATGTGTCCCATGTCAAGGCCAAGAGGAGGTAATGGCACAGATCCAGCTATAAGGCCCTAGGCCACTCAGGGATTCCTTTTAGACAAAAGTAATCATCAGTCAGCCTCTTAGGTGAGCTTAAGTTCTGCTTTGCACCACCAGGACAGCACAACACAAACTTAGCAAGAGCCAGGATCTGATTCCATATGTACAAACAATTGTCATAGTATCCAATCTATCTACAGAGCCTATCACCATGGTATCTAAGCACCACAACTGGCTTCTAGTACATAGATATGTGTAAACCTGGAAATATATGCTATCTCTATTCTCTGTTATTATAGTCCTATAAAATAATGTCAGGTTAAAAATGAAGATTTTAACATTATAAAGACGAAAGTATGAAGAACTTACCCTAAGTATTTTGTTTGTACTTATAACAGGAGCTTCATCGTTTACCGACGTAATAGTCACAAATATAGTTTGGGGCAAACTTCGTTTCCACAGTTCTGTGTTATTTGCTATGACAGTAAAATTGTCACTCACCCCCTCACTGTCATCATGAATATAGTAGATTAATTCTTGCTCTATCTGAAAAATAAATGGACTGAAAATTAAAGAAATTAAAACAAAAACTGTTTTGAAATTTTAAACAAAAAGCATTCAACCATTCCAGCTCTGCAATAATTCTCTTTCAGCCTTCATGACCCCATTCTTCTCCTTCTGATGCACACTCTTCTATCTCTAGCATATCAGATTGCATATGGGCATTTGGTTATTCTGAAATAACCTCAGATATAGTGAGGTACATACAGACAAACCAATAAATCCCAAAGAACGCATATAAAAATAGCTAAAGCACAGATAACTGATTTTCAAAAGTGAATCCTCTTAAGTGTTTAATTTTTATATAGAAGAGGCAAAATGACTTAAGACATCACTATCTGCAGCTGAAAGTCAAATTTCTGGGTTTGGGCCATAAAAATTAAAAAATCCATATTCATTAACTTTTTCAAAGCTTAACACATTTCAGTTTATGCATTTTGAAACAAGTTAAATATTGAAACTTTCAAATTAGAGAATTTTCATTCAGATGTAAAATGACCCTCAATTACGTTGGCAATGTAAGATATCTGTCAGGCTTCTACTCATTTTGAATTGTTGGCTTATTACATCCCATGCCATTTAAGATAATTTACTATATTCAGGAGTCTGAAAAGTAGTATAAAATCATACATATTCATGTTTGGGCAGGAGTTATGGAATATGACATATCAAAATAATACATAATGTGGATCTTTACTTTCAAGTAAGCATATTAAGGAATATATATGTTTTTATATGCATCTAACACCCATAACTCTGGTGTAGATTTTTGAAAGGGGAAAATACTTTGCAAACCGTCAGTACTTTATTTGGCAGTATCAAACCATTATTATTTGAAACTAGTGAATCACAAAACATCTTGCCATAACTCCTGCTCATGCCCCATGCCAACGGATGGGGTGGATTCTCCAGCACTTGAAGTCTTTAAATAAAGATTGGATGTCTTTCTTAAAAACATGCTCTAGCACAACCACAAATATGGGCTTGATGTAGGAATTACTTGGTGAAATAATGTGCCCATTGTTATGCAGGAGACCAGACTAGAACATTATAATGGTCTGTTCTGGCCTTAAAAATAGATTATTTTGAGACCCTCAACTGGCTTTCTCACCTTTTTCATAGCCTTTTAAGGCTACACAAAACTTATTTGCACTTGTATCTTATCAGGGAATCTCCACTTTCTCTGCTCCACCAACAACGCCGATATTTGTCCACTTCCCCACTAAGCACATCCAAGGTTTCTTCCTTGCCACTAGTTTGACATTCACTCAGAACTAGACTGAAAAACAATGTCCTCCCCCTCAACCCTGCTACTTCTACCATGACTTCTGAAGGAAAATGCCAACTCCCATTTCATCTTGTCTTAGACAGTAATCTCCTCAGGTAAAGGACTGTCCTTTATTGAGCTTGTATAGTGCCTAGCACAAAGGAACCCTGACTTGCAGGTGTGACTGCAATACAAATAATAATCAGCATTTAAAAAAAATCACAAACAAAAAAAGGACTGACATTTAGATCAAGCTTACCATAGTCACATTACCTGTTTTTTGGTAAATTTGGTTAACTTTACTCCAGGAAAGCGAGAGTTTCCAACATGCCCATTCTTTGGTGGCTCAACTAAAATAAATTCACAATTGAGTCCAGTGAAATGCTGATTAGAAATTTTTAGATAGTCTTCCACCAGAGCTTTAGAACCACCTTCTATTACTGTAAAGTTCTGCACTTCTAATGGAATCAGTTTAGGGATGATGTCTACAGAGATTTCTATTCCACTGACCACTCGAATGCCATTGGTCACATCCAACGAAAAATGGTCTTGTAGCTGGTCAGAAACTGTCTGCACATACTGAACGTTGCCATTATCAATATCTTGCTGAGTAAAGGTCAAAACTGGCTTTTGTTCTGCACCAAGGTAACCTTCTTCTGTTGCAAACTTCCGAATGTATCCATGCACTGGAAGAGCCCTTAATGTGAACACTATCTCTGATGGAGAACTGTTTTCATGTACAACCTTAAATGTACAACACACAAAAAGTCATTAAAGTAAAAACAAGCCAGTTTCTTCTTTAATTCTATTCTGAATTTCTCACTTTTAATCCTGGGACAGTAAATCATGGATTATTTATCCACCCATTTGGCTGGAATTCTCTATTTATAAACATTTATAAACATCTGCAAATGCCTAGCACAAAGCATTTCCAGTATTATGTTAAGTAGATGCATGTTAGGTAATACTGCATGAGAAAGTGTTTCAAAACCCAGAACATCTCCCATAAGATCTCTCAACTGAAAAAACAAAAACATAAAACATCATGAGTTAATTATCTAAGAACTGTGGAATGCTGCTTGGAATGTGATTTCACAATCAGCACAATAATGTGCAACATGAGCCTCCTTGTGGTAGTTACTTTAATGATGAAAATGATCCCAGTAGGTGCAGAGAAAAATATTAACCAGAATAGGCCAAAGCTAATGCTTCTGAACTGATGCTTTTAAAACTCCAAGCCATATCCTCAGCTTGTGTATACTGGTATAGCTCCAATCAGACCCTTTGTATTTAAGCAAATACTTTGGATACAGTTTAAGTTTTCCCCCAATTTTTGTTATTGGTTCACCTACCATGAAATGTGAACTGCAAATACACTGATAAATGTATTTAAAACTGTCTGGTTTTCTTGTTGTGTTGATAAATACAGTGTCTCTGCAGCTTAATATTTTCAAGTATCAGTACTCAGGGAATCAAAGCCTATGGTCTCTGTCTTATTTTAACAGATAGATTTTTTTTTCTTTCTAGTGATGGAGGAATGCTAGTGTCAGAGTGCGGGGCTACCTGAAGTCTATAGCCCTTTCTTCACTGATGCCAGCAGATTCTCAAGTGCGGATACCATAATTGGAGTTACTCTCCAAAATTAATATCTAACAATAATTCAAGTTAGTTATGTTAAAGATGACAGTTTTGTGGAACTGAGACATTAAAAGGGCTGGCTATGCCTGGGAAACAGGAATAAAGAAGAAAATCCATTACAGATGGAAGATTAAAGCTAAATTTTAACTCACCTGCAATTTCCCCTTACTGATTTTAACTGGTTTTCCTTCTTCAACTAAGAGGTTGTTATTGTGTACAATCTTTGGTGGACGTTGATGGCTTTCCAAGTACATACGAACATGCATTCCAGCATCCTGGTGGATATCCTTAGCATAAACTGTAAAGTTAAATGTGTCAACCAGGTTGTTACTATCATCATGCCTATATATCACATGTCCCCTTTTTAGGTCAAGTTGGGTAAAGGAATCTGTTGCTAGATTATTTACATAGATTCTTCCATGTTTTGGAGATAAGAATATCTCATAAGTAATCTCATGATCCCTTCTAATGTCTTGGTTTGTGATGGCACTAAGATTAGTTGTTGTAATAGTACTCTCTTTTCCTTTTTGGACCAATAAGCCTGTATTGTTTGCTAGTCTAACATAGGGATCTGAAGCACTCACTTCTAGAAGGGAAGACGTGTAGTGTTTGCCATCAGTTACAAATAACACAAAGCGCCCATAATCCGCACCACTATGTGTAAATAGGACTCGCTTTTGCTCCAGGTCTTCTTGTTTGAATTGATAGAGTCTATGAGTGTTATCATTCACTAGAGTCAAGTCTCCATTAGGAATGCCACGCCTAGTGTACAGCAATTGCCCATCATCAAAATCAGAATCAGGATCATGGTAGCATAGGTCTGCCAAGGTCAATAAGCGCTGCCCATTCTTAACTACATGAAATACCTTATCAACCACACGTACTGGTTTCTCATCATTCTTCAGCTCAACAGAAATATTAAATCTTATCTCTGCTGATAAAGGTTCTGTTCCAGCAGCAGAGCTCACCCATTCTCCTGATTCTTTGGTGGATGCTATGACAAGAAATTCATCATACATGGTCTCAGTGTCATCATGGACATACATAAGGCGTTCACCCATTATATCTTGGTTACTGAAAGCGGTGAGGTTATCATTACTCTCTGGTGAATCTGAAAAGTTAATGAGTTTTAAATTCCCATGTTGAGGACTCTTTGTAACTTTATATTGAAAGGCCTTATTATCCAGGGTTTGTGCAAACAATCTGCTTTTTGTTATTAGCGCTCCTTCACCTTCAGTTATGGTCAAGCCATTGTTTGTCAAAATAATGCTTGTGAGATCTGCTTTAATGTTGATTTTGAAATCATAGACATTTGACTCCAAATACTTTGTAAAAATTAGGAATCTAAATGAATCCTGAGTGTTCTCATGGGGTCTGTTGATTAATTCATATTCTACTTCATGGTCTATAATGCTTTTTTGGCTAAAAGTTGAATTTTTTTTCAAGGCGTGGTTGTTAAGGAGTATTTTCCCTTTCTTGGGTAAGGACAACAACTTATAATTAAGCTCATTTTCAGGTATTTCTATATCCACCATCACAGCAAAAAGATTATCTGAATTCAGATATTTCTTTTTTGTTTTTTCAATTTCTAGAGGAACATGTTTCAATAAATTATACCTCAACCATTTCACTGTGATTGGAAACATAAGCTCATCGCTGATTTTGTTTCCAATGTGAACCTTAAACTTAAAGTGTTCTGTAACATTTTCCAGCTGCAATGCTTTGAAAATACTATAGTACCTCACACGGCTGCGCTCAATTGAGCGCTGAGAAAAAGTGTTTACTTGCTTCCACTCTCTGCTAGAATGTTGCCTTTGAATTTCACCAAATTGGGGTGATTCTGTGATCTCATATCGTATCTCCATCTCTTGCTGGATGGCATTTGTTTCAACTGCCAAGTGGCTGAGTGTGATCAAAGCTGCATTGCCTTGTAGCACTTTTATTCCTGTGTTATTGACCACTTTATAATCCAAAGGAACAGCCATGACACGCAACACAACTGTGTTGCTCATTTTCTCTCCATCACTTGCTCGCAGCACAATCCTCGAGTTCTTGACCCCAGTGTGGACAAAGAAAATGTTGCCTTCTTTTAAGTCCTCATTAGAAAAAGTAATAATGGCTCTCCCGGGATTCTTGGAATTTTCTAAAAATCCTGCATCTGTATTCAGATTTCCAAGTACTGAAAGACTGAGATTGGCAGAGTCTGTGTCTTGATCTGAAACCTTTATTAGGTCAGCAGTCAAGCGTTTCTTTGAGTTCTCTAACAAAAGAAATAAGTTTCCCTCAGGGAGCATAAGTTCAGGAACATCATTTGTCGGGGTGATGGTAATCCTAAAAACATGCTGCTCATATCCTTGCAGATATGGAGGTATGTCCTTTTTACTACTGGCAGAAATGGAAAAAGTAAAATTATCGTAAGTGTCCTCAGAACCATCATGGACATATAGAACTCTTCCTTGCCACAGGTCTAACATCGTAAATGTGCCCTTCTCCTGCTCTGGTTCAACACCTAACCTCAAGTAACCATGAGAGGGCTGCTCCTTTATTTTAAAAAAGATCTGTGACTGACGAACCCCTAATTTCTTAAACTCTAAATTTACTTTAATATGTTTAGATTCAAGTGGAGCTTGTCCACCCTCTGGGACAATCAAGTTATTTAGAACCAAGAAATGGCCACTATCCTCTTTGCCTTGGGGTTTGGAGATGTCAGGAAAATTGACAGAAGTGGAGGCTGCTGTTACAAGAGGAGTCTTTTCTGTTGTCACTACAGAAGAATTTGTCTTAAAAGAATTCTCTGTTTTGCATCCAGCTGAAACATCTTTTGTAACCAGAACATTCTTTAATGATCTCTTTTCTGAATTGGCTTTCAGGTCTCTTAAGCAACCTTTGAAGGATCCTCCTCTGGCATATTTTCCAGAAACTGAGGTTAGCTCTAACTTTATCACTTCTACCCGTGTGCTGTCATCTACACCACCTACAAAGAGTGGCCCTTTAAGAAGGGGTATCTTGCTGTGGGAAGGCAGTGATGTTTTCACTGTTTCTCCATCTATCATCAGCTGCAAATCTTGTGCAGTAAATTTTAACTCAATGGAGTGCCACTTATTATCACTGACTGACTTAAGAGAAGAAAGCTGCATTCTACTTTTACTCTTTCCGATATGGGCCTTAATTAGTCCATTCTCAATTTCTATTGCAATGAAATCTCCTGCTCGTCCAGAATGATAAAGCAGCAAGCCTCGCTGAGCTGAGGTCTGTATTGCACACTCCAAGCATCCTTCACCCTGGACATTCCACAGCTGGAAAGAAACATAGGATTTGGAACTAAAGAAACTGATAGGCTCATCTTCACTTGCAAAGAATTCATCACTGCATCCCAGTGACACTTCATGAACATTTCTGAACCCAGGATAAGGTCTCAGGGATGTTAGGATCTCATGCTGGTTGAATAACACGTCATCGATACATCCTCGGAAATTGGTTAGTGCTCTATCAAGGTAAGGAACATCAAGGGTACCGCTCCCACCAATGTAGAGTCCATGTTCAATGTTTAATTGATATAGAATCCCAGGCATTTTTGTACTAGTTCTATAATGTTTATCAATTACCAGTGTGACATTATCATTTTCATGATGTAATTCAACCAGGTGCCAGGCTAGATCATTTAGCCGGGAGCTCCGTTGAGAACGCAGCACTCGTTCCCCTGCTCCAAAGTTCATTCTCAACTGTAAGAGACAAAATTTTAATGATGAAAATCAGTGAGTGCATGGATGACAATTAAATTAATTGTGTGTGTCTCAAAGAAACAAGTAATACTTAATGCTTTGACAGCTGCTCAACTTAAGTTTCAATCGTTGCATTTTCAAACTATGAGCACAAATGTATTTATTATTGTTATGGATTTGCTAACACCACAACATTAAATCCAAACCCATTATACATTTTGGGAAGGTTTACCTGACAACACAATTTTAGACTCGGTCAGATGGAAAACCAGGAAGCGACTATTTCCAGTTCTGCTATGACCAAAATTTACAAGAGCCCAAGGTGAGCATAAAGTGCAAGGTCATGCATGAATTCCTGCTATAAGTTGGGAGCTCAACAGTTGAAAGTGAAAGAGGAGGAGAGACACACAAATATATAAATCGATCCCAGGATGACTATGAGCTACTAATGTGATATGTCTGTGGAAAAGACAAATGCAGTCTTAGCACATGTTAGGCGAGATATTTCCAGTAACGATAAGACAAGGCACTGGTAAGATCTCATTTTGAATATTGTGTACAATTGTGTTCACCCAAATTGAAGAAAGATGAATTCAGACTCGAACAGGTGCAGAGAAAGGCTACTAGGATGATCAGAGGAATGACAACCTATCTTATAACAGGAGACTAAAAGAGCCTGGCTTGTTTAGCCTAGCAGAAAGAAGGCTGAGAAGGGATTTAATTGCTTTCTATAAATTATTAGGGAGATAAACATCAGGGATAGAGAAGAGCTATTAAAGCTAAAGAACAATGTTGGCAGGGCATAAGAATAAATGGGTAATAACTGGCCATGAATAAATTTAGGCTGGAACTTGGACGAAGGTTGCTAACCATCTGAAGAGTGAGATTCTGGAAGTAGTGGGGGCAAACAACGCAATCAGTTTTAAGATAGTTCTTGATAAAAGTATGAATGGGACTGTATAACCAGGTTGCCTTTGACAGTTCTGGGGGTCCCTTTATGTCTTATGTTCCTAAAATCTCATGCTTTAGCTAGACACCTGTGGGGCAGGAAGGGAATTTTCACCTCAGTATATTCTGGGACGGGGGGAAGGGATTGTCTCCTTCCTCTCAAGCATCAGAGATGGCCGTAGCTGGAGACAGGACACTAGATAGGCAGGATCAGGGTTCTGAGGTGGCATCTAGCATTCTCTCTCATAAATGCTTGTCTTACTGGTTCCTGTTCACATGGTTAGGGTCTAAGTGACTGCCATAGTCAGGGTTGGGAAGGAATTTCCCTCCTGGTCAGACCTTGCAGGGTTTTTGCCTTCCTCTGCAGCATGGATGTGGTTCACTTGCCAGGATTATCTGGGTACAGTAGAACCTCAGAGTTACGAACACTTCGGGAATAGAGGCTGTTCGTAACTCTATAATGTTTGTATCTCTGAACAAAATGTTACGGTTCTTTCAAAAGTTTACAGCTGAACATTGACTTAATACAGCTTTGAAATTTTACTACGTAGAAGAAAAATGCTGCTTTTAATCATCTTAATTTAAATGAAACAAGCACAGAAACAATTTCCTTACCTTGTCAAATCTTTTTTAACCTTTCCCTCTATTTTTTTAGTAGTTCACATTTAACACAGTACTGTCCAGTATTTGTTTTTTGTTTTTGTTTTTTGTCTCTGCTGCCTGATTGCATATTTTCGGTTCCAAATGAGGTGTGTGATTGACCGGTCAGTTCATAACTGTGGTGTTCATAACTCTGAGGTTTTACTGTATATCTTTACTTTAACAATTCCACTGCAGGGGCCTCAGGCATTGGAACACCTTGGTCCCTCCTCTTCTCTGCTTGCAGCACACAATGGTTTAGTCTCCTGAGAGCTGTAGTGCTTTAGTCTAATTCTGATTGTTGGGCAAGGTGCAGAAGTGGCTGCGTGGAGTTTAGTGGCCTGTGATGTACAGAAGGTCAGACTAGATGACTTGGTGGTCCCTCTATGACTCCAAAGACAAACACTATGCAAACCAGTACCTGTGCTCTCTATTTTTCATAATTACAAATCACACCTGTAAATATCCCGAGTGCAGTTCCACCAAACAATGATCCTCGTTTCCAGCTGCAAGAAAAAGCAACCCATGGGGCTTGCTGGTTCGAAATCGTAACTGCAGTGATGTTCGAGTGGATGATTCTGCAATGTTCAACTCCACGTAGCTATCACCATAAAATGATACTAAAAGAAAAAAAGAGAGACTTACAATATATGTACTTTTGCAAAATGCCTCCTCGTCCTTACCATACACATACACACACTGGGTATCTACTATATCCGAAAATGAATAGTAAGAATTAAATTTCCATTTTTGCATGCTAGAATACACCAATCCAGACAGCTGGTGCAGTGCACAACAGAACCCTACGTAGATACATACTATCCGAGAAATAATGCTACTGAGAACCTTGTGGCCAACAGCTAAACACACTGCTGGCCCTACATCTAATGTTTAGAGAAGCAGTGGAAAGACTTTTATATCATCACTGTACTTAGTTCTACAGCAAAAGCAGACAACACCGAAGAGGGCATAAACCTAGGGTTGTGGTTCTCAATCTATGGTCCAAAAATCTCCAGAAAAGAGAGAAGATTCTAGTAGTAAGGAGTGAGTTCAGGAAGTTATGTGGTCCACTAAAGCAGAGGTTCTCAACCTTTTTCTTTCTGAGGCCTCCCCCAACATGCTATAAAAACTCCACAGCCACCTGTGCCGCAATAATTGGTTTTCTGCATATAAAAGCCAGAGCCGGCATTAGGGGGTAGCAAGCAGGGCAATTGCCTGGGGGCCAATGCCACAGGGGCCCCCACAAAGCGACATTGTTCAGACTTCAGCTTCAGCCCCAGGTGGCAGGGCTCAGGAACCTGGGCTTCAGCCCCATGCAGTGGGGCTTCGGCTTTCTGCCCTGGGCCCCAGCGAGTCTAATGCTGGCCCTGCTTGGAGGCCCCCCTGAAACCTGCTCGAGGCCTGCAGGGGACCCCAGACCACTGGTTGAGAACTACTGCACTAAAGGATCTCTCTCTCTAATGAAATAATCTGCAGAATAAAAGAGTTGAAAAACAATTGATCTAGTCAAATAAGTTTTGGAGTTGAATGGACAAGAACCATTGCTTTCCCATGAACACGCTGTAGACAGGAGGCAAGTAAATGGACAATAGACCTCAGATGCCTTAGACTAGAGTCTCTCATACAACATGTGCCTGAAAAATCAATAGCAATTTTCCTGACCTTTTTGTTGTTGTTGTTCTCTACAGATAAAATATTATTGCTCTAATAACAGAGGAATGTAAGCATCTCCCTTTTTCAAAGGAAATATTGGGTCAAGAGAATTGGACGGATGAAGGAATTGTTCTTAATCACTATAATAGTAGTAGTAGTTGTAGTGTGGTAGTGTGTAGAGGTACCAACCAAAGCCAGGAACCCTTTGTGCTATACACTGTACAAACACATTGTAAAACACGGCCCTTACCCGGAAGAGTTTATTACCTAACAGACAAGAGAGCTGGAGAAAAGAGGTACTATCACCCCCACTATACAGATGGCAATCTGTTGCACAGAGAAATTCAGTGTCTTGCCCAGACTCATGGGAAGTTTATGCCACAAATGGAAAATGAACTTAGATTATTTCGAGTCCCCTCCCATGTCTTAATCACCCCTTCCACTATGGCTACATTAGATTTTAGGAAAAGCAGTATAATATCATGGGCCGCAAGAAGTTCAATTGGAGGAATGCAGAGGCTTTCAATCCCTGTATTAAGATTCTGAGGAGTTATATTTCTATTGATACGTTAGATCCTACAACCCCTAATGAATAGGGGCAATGGTATGGGATCTGACTAGAGTCCTACCAATGAACTCCCTTAGGAAATCTATAGTTGAAGTTTGAACCTTTCACAAATTTTAAGGTCAGAAGGGGACTATTATGATCATGTAGATTGACCTGATGCATAACACAGGCAATAGAATTTCACCCAGTGACTCCTGCACCAAGCCTGATACCCTGTGGCAGAACTACAACATATATTTTAGAGAGACATCCAATCTTGATTAAAGATTCCAAGTCTTGGAGAACCCACCACATCCCTTGGGGTAAGCTTTATTGTGCACAGAGCTATACCTTTATCTAGATCTTCCTGGATGAACTAGAGAACAACTAGGATAGAGGTAGCAGAGGATCAAAAATGCCTCACAATGAAGCACTGGGGGGAAAATCTGAGTGGAAATGACAGAAGAATTGACAAAAAAATCCTTGGGATTATAAATTTTGCCTTTTACAAGCCAACGCTTCGACTCCATAGTTGTGGGTCGGGCAGCTAACTTGGCAAACGGATCTATCAAACTTGGCATTTATCCATGGCTAAATCACTACTCGAGCCAGGACCACCTACAGTGTCCTGGCATTGTCTGTGTTTGAGTTCTTCACCAGTGAAAGAAGCATGTTATTATAGTGTAGCAGTCAGGTTCCTCTAGAGGAACCTCTTCAGTATGGTTTTTGGCTAAAACCACATTAGAGGTGATCTTCTGAATGTCTCTGGGACCATATCTTTTGAAGAGAAATTGTTTTTGCTCTGGTTACATCAAGCTGCCAATCATATCATCACGGAATATGAACGGAGTCGAGACAGTAACATTAGAATGTCTCTTGCTGTTAGAACATGTGAATTTAGCACATCATTTAAGGAACGTGTTTTTTATATTCTCTCTGGGACTGGGCAGTACATTCCATAATACTGAACTGAGCCCCAAGAAAGAGGGGAAAGGTCCTGAGACAAAGTCAGACCATCTTTCTTCAAAATGACTACAACAAACCAGTGTAGTTGTAGCTGTGTCAGTCCCAAGATATTAGAGAAACATGGTGAGTGAAGTAATATATTTTATTGGACCAACTTCTGTTGGTGAGAGAGACAAACTTTTGAGTCACACAGAGCTTTTCTTGAGATCTGAAAAGAGCTCTATGTGTCTCGAAAGCTGTCTCTCACACCAACAGAAGTTGGTCCAATAAAAGATATTACCTCACCCACCTTGTCTCTGTAACAAACAAGAGCAGATCTGGAGAAACAGCTCAGATTTATAGAAGAGGGCTTTTTTCAGTCAATTATTTAGATATAGTAGGGGGTGGGTATTTTGTCCCATTAACTCAGACACCACCTATAACTTCTTCTTCTGTAAAAGCTCAATCCACTTAAGCAATGAGAAGTTTCTATTTTCTTAAATATGTCTTGGGAAGTTTGTATATTAATATGTAAGTATGTGACATTAAAATTCACTTACTCTATAGTTACTGCTACTAGCTGTCTCTATATTTCCATAGATGCAAAAAACTGAATGAGTGAGTTCTCATTTTAAATCTTCTGCATATCATGTAATTAGCTGGTTGCTTTAGTTCTAGGGTAGCCTGGCAACTCTTGCTCTTTTGGGGGACTGTGTATGCAGAACATAATCATACTGGCTTTCACTGTCACCATATAACAAAAATCACATTTAAATTGTTGTCCACTTTCAGCCCTAGTTCACTTCTATTCAAGCATCTCCAGTCCCACTGAAAACTGCTTTTCAAATGATTTTTCCTTGTCCTTTTCTACCTGAAATACAGAGCAATAAATAACTTCTTTCTTCCCTAATTTTAAAAAGCAACACCCAAAACATGTAACTACCAAACACAAGAAGCCTAATTCTGCACCCAAATCCACTTGTGCAGTCACCAGGAGCTGTGCATGCATCTCGGAGAACAAAATTGGGATCAAAGACTTTACTTAAAATTAGCAACACAATTTGTTCTATCAAAATGGTTCACTCTGGGCTAGATTAAGCCCTGCAAAAGGAGTGGCATCTAGCTTCACTGCCGCAGGAGGAACCCTGGGAGGGAATGGTGAACTCACAGTCACAACTCCTCCCTTGCTCCTCCCTTGCTCTTGGGGGAAATAACTTAATGCAGGCCTTTACAGGGCGTAGCTTACGCCATCCATCCCGTCTTCTCTGTTGCAGTGCACTGGGGAGGGAGAAGCCAAGGCTCTGTCCATTCCATACCTTTGTGTGTCCCCAACTCACTCCCAAGGGGGAATGGCAGCCACATGAAGCCTGTTCTCCCTACTATGCCTGGATTTGTAATTCAGGAGAGTCCCTCACATCCATGCAAGGTACAAGAGAATGAGACTTTACTAAATTCCCTCACCCTCCGAATTTAAAATTGGTAGTCTTTTTATATGAAAATATTGAACTACACCATTCCATCTCTTAAAGCAATAAATGTGCATCTCACTCCTCCACACAATGCAAGACTCAGCTCCCACATGGCAGAACAGCTGCAGAACATTTCTGGTCTTCAAAGTGTTTAACAGATATTGGCATCAGTGCTTCTCTTTAAAGATAAAATAATGTTTTGGCTGTAGGCAAGCAAAAACAATGTAGCAAACACTAAAAGTACTTCCAGAAACGCTGAACCCTTCTGATGTGGAAACGAAAATATGCTAACTAAGCTATTGATTTTCTTTTTTGGCACTAAAAAAGAAATGTCAGAATTAGGTCACAGGACAACTGTTGCTCAGATTAATTGCACTAATGTAGCCTGGTAACATTCCACGCAGTTAGAGAACACAACCAGATATAACCTTTGTGTTATTATAGTGTGAAATGTCATGCAATCTACTAAATTATCTAGTTATTAAAGGTCAAAACATAAAAGGCAGAGGATTTGTCAAACAGTTTCTAATCTTTTTTAATTGTTATAGTATTTAAATTTCATGATTGCTACTTCAGGAGGTGACACATTTGCTGTCCCTAGCAGGGAGAGGAAGGAGTCACTTCTTGAAAGTTAGGAACATAGGGATTGCCATATTGGATTAGCCAGCAGTTCTCAAACTGTGGGTCAGGACCCCAAAGTGGGTTGTGACTCTGTTTTAATGGGGTCATCAGGGCTGGAGTTATACTTACTGGGGCCCACACCTGAAACCTGATCCCACCGCCAGGGCCGAAGCCCAAGCCCAAGGGCTTCAGCCCTGGATGGCAGAGCACAGGTTAGAGGCCCCCCACCCGGGGCTGAAGTCCTTGGGCTTTGGCTCCTGCCCACCCTCCGCCCTGTGCGGTGGGGCTCGGGCGGGGCTCGGGCAGGCTCAGGCTCCTGGGGTCCTGTAGTAATTTTTGTTGTCATAACGGGGACTCAGTTCAGTGAAGTTTGAGAACCCCTGGATCAGACCCATGGTCTATATAGCCAGTATGATGCCTCAGAGAAGGGTGCAAAAACTCCACAGTAGTCAGTTATAGGATAATCTGCCCCCATAAAGGTCTGGTCCTAACCCCTCAGAGTTAGAGACTGCCTTAAACCCTGAATTATTATCCCATCCAAAATTCTTTGTTTGTATTAATTGTTATAACTCTGGATATTCTTGTTCTCTATATATGTCCAACGCCTCTTGAATGTTACTAAATTCTTGGCCTCCATGATATCCGGTGGCAGTGAGTTCTACAGTCTAATTATGTACTGACTATTTCCCTTTATCAGTTTTGAAGTTGCTACCTCTCAATGCTAATTATTGTCATTACAGTAGCGCCCAGGACCCCATCGTGCTAGGTGCTGTACCAACGCAGAACAAAAATACAGTCCCTGTCCCAAAAAGCTTACAATCTTGCATATACGCTCAAGAAAGGAAGTTCTGTTTCTCTGTTTCCAAGAGATTTCTGGGGATAATAGTGGGTGATTGCATAAGAGCGTTCTTCTGTCCTGATGGCTAAGTGCCCCAAGCACTAGCTGAGTGATTTATGCAGTGTCTGGCTAAGACTGGCGCTTTGAGGAAGGCTACTCACAAGAGGCTCACCACCAAAGGCTCATTCCAGAAAAAAAATAGCTAATAGGAACAGATTGGGGAATCAATCACAATAAATAATGGAGATTACTATTGACCCCACAGAATGAGAGTGTGTGCCTACCACTTATTACTCATGTTGGCAGTTTGGAGTTGGTTTTAGATTCTCTGCTGCTCATGGATGCTGAGCTAGCAGCTGTGCCCAGGAGCAGTTTTTTCCCCATCCGCACTTGTTGAGAAGGGTGCAACCTCTGCTTTTGGATGCAGATGTCACTGCAATTTATCCCTGCCTTCTCCATGTTGGGATTAGATTGCTGCAATATGCTCTGTGTGGGACTACAATTTGAAACCATCCAGAAATTGAAGTGAAAGAATTCGTCCTGCGTGCCAACAAACTTTTTTTTCTTTCAGCTGTGGAACAGTCAAGTGCTTTTTGTTTTGGCACTGCTGGCATTGGCATTTGTCCTATAATGTCTTTTTACAGGTGGATTGGTGGTAGATAAAGATGTTGTGGGAGCTGTATGGCACAACTGTAGGTGCCCAACTTTTGAAAGTGCTTAGTGAATAATAGAGAAGCCCCATCAGGGCCATATTGTGACCGGACTGTGCAAACACAGTAAAAGACAGCTCCAACCGCAAAGAGCTTACACTCCAACTAAGACAAGATATAACTAGTGGGTGGAAAACCATCAAAAGGAACTGAGGCAGAAGAATAATATAATAATATATGGAGATATACCTATCTCATAGAACTGGAAGGGACCCCGAAAGGTCATTGAGTCCAGCCCCCTGCCTTCACTAGCAGGACCAAGTACTGATTTTGCCCCAGATCCCTAAGTGGCCCCCTTAAGGATTGAATGGCCCCCTCAAGGATTGAAGAATGAAGGAAAAGGTACTAAGAACATGTATTTACATAGGCCAGATGTGTGCATGACTAGATGGTTTTAAGATGTTTATTTTTTATCTTGAGGTTCATAAAAAAATTAATCAAGTATCAGAAGTATCAGAAGTTTCTAACAGCAAACTGCATAGATCCAAACTACACAGCTGTGTGCTCTCAGTCTTCAGAATATAAGACCTTTCAGTAAAAGGTAATGTAAATCTTCCTTAGTCTAGGATTTTAGTAAGGGAAATAAATGTTCATTTTCTAATCATAAAGATGGTTTTCCTTTTCATGCAACTAGCTCTTGAGGGTATTGATTGTTTGTTTTGATACATTAAAAACTTTTAAAAGCCTGGTTCATTTTCACTCATTTCATGACTGTCCAACATTTGTGGTGCCAGCTCGGGAAGAGGAAAAAAGTAGGAGACAAATGGTTCCACTTCTATTTGTTAAGCTCAAGATGCTCTTAACAGCACTACATCAAAAAAGTGTAAGAATTCAATTATAAATTCATAAGCATCCCAGACTCTCACTACATGTCCTATAAGCACTTGTTGAAAGGCAGCCCATAAAGCACAATGAAAAACTCCACTTTCCTACAAACCCCAATAAATAAGTTTATTTCTATAACCTAGAGTAACTCAGTTCACTGCTAATAAACACATTCTCACAGTAAACTCCTAGGACCTCTTTTATATCCTCATCCCTATCAGGGATGGACCCTGGGCCACCAACAGGTGCATCCCATATAATAGGGCAGCAAACAGCCTTTCTGTTCTTAGGGAAATGATCAGATAATTATCTGCAGGTGAAGTGCTTCTCTTTAGAGAAAATGTGTCTTCAGATAGAATGCTCTGTTGGAAAACTCCCAGAACTATTCATCAGAACTCAACCAAAGTGATTCTTTTAGATTAATTTATAACAAAATATTATGACTTACCGATTAATTTACAAATGTTGTTGTTTTTTTCTTCCTTTACCTTGTGGATGCAGGTTTGTTCTCTGAAATAGTAATTCAGACTGTAACAGGAGTGTCTCTAAATCTAACCCAAGCAACTCCAGAGTACATACAGAATGCTTGAGGTAATCTGAAAAGATAAATATTAGCCCTAAGTCTACTACACAAGTGTCAGTCTGGTGGTAGTGACTAACTTGTACTAAAACCTCTAAAATAAAATTCTCCAATTCTGCATAAGAGGCTATGGCAGTATCCTTATTAATATAGAAAACCTATTTGTTAGAAGCTGTCATCTATGGAAATAAACTTGGGTTTTTATGCAATATTCATGTGCAGCTGTTAACTTTTTTTGCTGATGCTTTTGTAAAGGTTTGTGTATGCTGAACAGTGCTAGATATTAAGATTACCAGTCACAGAAACAAGAATTTGAGTAACCCAAATACACTTAAGTATATGTACAATGGAGGGAAAAACAATTCTGGAAAGTAAAGAGATTGCCCTTTAAACATTCAAAGGGGTCATAGTAAACTGTGAGAACATGGGGGGAGGGAATCCTTGATTAGGTTGTTTTACAATGCTGATTAATACTAATTTGAGATATGCTTCCACTTTTATATGGAAAGTAACAAATGGGTCAGATCTCTTTTGGAGAATGTGATGCAATCTTTTTAATATGAGATACTGTGGAATTCAGCTTTATTGCTCATTCTACTACTGGTAAACCCCAGATTTTATGAAGGTCTCTAAAACCCTTCTAATATAGTTTTGAACAAACTAATGTTGATGTTGTAAGACTTTAGAAGTGAGGGAATAAATTTCAGATAACTTGAGTTTTGAATCAGCGTTTGGAAAAAAGGTAACTTTTTATTTGCCTCTTGCTTAAAATGGAGATAATGATATTGACCTCCTTGGTAAAGCGCTTTGAGACCTATTGTGAGATCTGAGGCCTTTTTCTGCAGCCACATTAGGACAGCAGCAGCCATGAGCTAAAAAGCAGAAAGTCAGTCTCACATTCCATCTAAATTACATTATAACAACGAAATATCAGCCTGTTAAGAAGGCACTCCTGTTCTAATAGTACCCACCATCACCAGATTTTAAAAAAACTGATATTAAGATGTTTAAAGAAAACTTTCTTTGATAGCATTCTGTCTGGCAAGGAATCACTTAACTACAGTTGGGATTGTGAAAACTATACTATTTTATTGTTTTGACTTTATGGTCCCTACTTCTCTATTGTTTATCTGTATAGTCTCTGTCTGGTTCTTTGATTGTTTCTGTCTGTTGCATAACTAATTATGCAAGATTTAAATCAACTGAGGTGGCAGGGTATGACTGGTTAAAGAATTGTTTTGCAATATATTAGGACTGGTCAAAGAATTATTTGTAATACTTTAATAAAATGATTGGTCAAGATGTAGCTAAGTGTAACGCCGACAGACCCCGGTCATTGTCGGACGGGATCGAACCGGTGACCTCTGGAGCTTGGTGCATGAGCCTCTACAGCATGAGCTAAAAGCCAACTGGCAGTTAGCTAAGGCTGTAGAACAGACTCATTTTATATCTCTCACTCTAAGCGGTCTCAGTGCCACATAAGCAGGACTCACGTTTCACTATATAAACTGGGGTCCAAAAAGGAGACCAGGTGGGAAAGAAAGGAAAAGGAAAAAAAGAAGAAGAAGAAAGAAAGACCTGGAAGAAGAACTCACCTCCAAGACACAGCTCAAGATCAGAGAACCCAGATGAGACTGACCTTGCATGGCCAACAGGGAAAGTCTTCCTGTGTAATTGGGATTGGTGAGCATAGCATTGTATGCTTAGCATGTGTATTCTGCTTGGTGATTGTTAATAAATAGAGGTTGAGGATATTACTGTGTAAGGCTCTTTAACCAGGACAAGGCCCTGCAAATCCATAGAAGATTATGCCCTGAGCCCTAGGAATTGGGTAAGGGTAGGTGCCTTTTGCCCCAAGCCCTAGAACCTGGGTAAGATGGGGGTGGCCTAAATTAACTGGGTTATGCCTTGAGCCCACAAAAGAGTAGAAGTGGGTTGCCCTAGAGCAGTGGTGGGACGCATGCGGCCCGCGAGAGTTTTACATTGACCGTCCGCAGGCACAGCCGCCCGCAGCTCCCAGTGGCGAACCGCAGCCATGCCTGCGGACGGTCTATGTAAACAAACTGTCTTGCGGCCCACCAGCAGATTACCCTGGCGGGACGTAGGTTGCCCACCACTTCCCTAGAGTGTGCGGGTAACATTATGATTAGGAAATGCTATACAAGAGTTGGGTAATAGTACTGTATTATACTGATCAGTAACCCCTGTGAGGATCAGATTAGAAATAACCTATTTTTCTAAAGTTTGTGAAGTAGGAAAGATTTTTGGATTGCAATTTGTTTGCAGATTAGTAAAAATTACAGTCTGGAAATTATAACTAGATTGCCATGACGTGGCTTTAAAGTGCTGAGTAGAACTTCACCATCCTTATAAAACTGAGACTTTGCCTCTATGCATGTGTCAGATTGCTAAAACAAAGCAATTAATTTTCCATTAGAAGATGGGAATACCTAGATATTTGATGACAACAGTTACTGTATGGTTAAACTTAATACCATATCTTTTTTATAGAGGAAAATCCTGACGTTCCTTTGATCCTGATGCAGTAGTGTGAGACATGAAAGTGTTTTACACTATGAAACAGATACTGGAATTAAAGCAAGTCTTCGCTATGACTTCAATATTGTGGTTATCTACATATACATTAATCAGGTAATTGCTGTTATAAAGTCAACATACTAAATTATCACAGTGGTATCTGAAACATAACTGTTTCCTCCAAGTTTAGGGAAATACATGTACACATTGACAAATGTAAAAAGCGACAGAGTCCTGTGGCACCTTATAGACGTATTGGAGCATAAGCTTTCGTGGGTGAATACCCACTTCATCAGATGCATGTAGTGGAAATTTCCAGAGGCAGGTATAAATATGCAGGCAAGAATCAGTCTAGAGATAACGAGGTTAGTTCAATCAGGGAAGATGAGGTCCTCTTCTAGCAGTTGAGGTGTGAACACCAAGGGAGGAGAAACTGCTTTTGTAGTTAGCTAGCCATTCACAGTCTTTGTTTAATCCTGAGCTGATGGTGTCAAATTTGCAAATGAACTGAAGTTCAGCAGTTTCTCTTTGAAGTCTGGTCCTGAAGTTTTTTTGCTGCAGGATGGCTACCTTTAAATCTGCTATTGTGTGTCCAGGGAGGTTGAAGTGTTCTCCTACAGGTTTTTGTATATTGCCATTCCTAATATCTGACTTGTGTCCATTTATCCTTTTACGTAGGGATTGTCCAGTTTGGCCGATGTACATAGCAGAGGGGCATTGCTGGCGTATATTACATTGATGGACGTGCAGGTGAATGAACCAGCCACAACATCACCGGTTCATTCACCTGCACGTCCACCAATGTAATATAGGCCATCATGTGCCAGTCATTAGCCTGTGCTATTCTTTTATACTTATATATACACATGCACACCCAATACCACACATTTATATAACTGAACTGTTTATTTTCTAACCTGACTTCACCTTTTTTACATGGGAAATGTTTTGGTAGCTCTCACATTTAGTTTCTGTAAGACAAACATAATCAGCAGTGATACCAATTGAAATAAAGGCCCAGATGGCTTCCACTCCCTGCCTCCCATAAGATTCATGGACAGTCCTCCCATGTCCTGAGCAGAAATAGGAGTGAGGGAGCTAGTGGGCTAATAACATTGTCCCCCACTTCCTGGAATCCTATGGAAGGCTCCGCAGGGAAGAGGGGTGAAAGCTGCACGGGCCATGAAATCATCATCCCTTCATAGAGATTCCTCAGAAAAAGGTAGCACAACCTAGGACGGCATTATCTTGTCCTGAGCCCTCCTCTGTGCAGGGGTATCCCACATGAAGAGGTGCCTGGGGCAGCTGCACCCAGGGAAGGCTCTGACAGCATGGCTACAATAGAGCCATACTGCCAGGGAGCAGCACATGCCCCTGCAGGCTTTGGTGCTCATGAGAATTATTTATGGATAATTTCACGAGGGCTTTTCATAGATTTCTCCTCCTTCGCCCCCTTCTTCAGGTTCTTTTCTAGGAGAGTGCTCTCTAGGCCAAACATTTTAACATACTGCAAGGAAAAGATTCTGTTTTTGCTTGTCATAGTCCCTGAATAAGCTACAAGAGCTATATTCCCTGAAAATAACAAATGCCTCAAGGGGAAAAGTCATTAACAATATTTTATGTACCATTACATTAAACAAAATAAGCTTCCATTCAAATCCAGATCTACATCCAGACAAAACAACTTCTTGTTCTTCTTTATTAAAAAAGAGAAAACAGCAAAAACCCAAGATTTCCCCCATATTTTAAATGATTTTAATGTGGTATGATCAGGTCTGACACTGAATTCAAAGCTAGATCTATGTACGGTGAGCAGGATTTGGGCCCAAGTGTGCTCCTGTAGAGATCCCCATGCTTCCTTTTATTTAATAAACAAATCAAACAAACAAAAACTTGGTTTCTGGGACTCATTAATAGGATCCAGGGTCTCCATCTACTGCATAGGTAATGAACCTAATTTTGTTCTCACACTGGTGTAAATCAACAGCCAATGGAGTTGCTGAGAGAAGACTCAGATATGATATGATATTTACAATGAGAAGTAAGACTACTCCAAATTCATGTTAAAAAAATTACAGGGAAAGTAAATTTTGGGGAATGTTTGTGGCCTATGTTATACAGGAGGTCAGACTAGATTATCACAATGGTCCCTTCTGGCCTTGGTATCTATGAAATGATTGACTTACATGATATAAAACTTTAATAGCGGAGTTCACATTAATGCAACAAAAATACAGAGGACACCTATTGAATTTCTTTTGCATAGACACATATCTGGTTGCTATAGTAGACGTACTAAAAGTAATATAGTATGATAATTAACAGTGATATTTCCAGTTTTCATAAACAGTGACCAAGCCTTCCTTCCAGTCGTATACCTTTTTTCTGGGAGGAATTTTGGATTTTTGGTTTAGGCACTAGATGAGGACTCAAAATTGAGACTACTTTCCCAGCTATCATAGAAATCTCTCTGACTCCAAGTCATAGAATCAAAGGACTGGAAGGGATCTCAAGAGCTCATCTTGTCCAGTCCCTTGCACTCATGGCAGAACTAAATATTATCTAGATCATCCCTGACAGGTGTTCGTCTATCCTGCTCTTAAAAATCTCTAATGATGGAGATTCCACTGTCCTCAATCTTTAAACCAAGGATAATGCTTCTCTACATCACAAAGGTGTTGTGAGGATAAATTCATTAACATTTGTGAGATGCTCCAAAACTACAGTTTAAAAAAAAACAAAAACAAAAAACTAACAGAATGTTAGGAACCATTAGGAAAGTGATAGATATATACAACAGAAAATAATGTCATTACATAATTCCATGGTATGTCAACACCTTAAATACTGTGTGCAGTTCTGGTTGCCTCATTTCAAAAAAAGATATATTAGAAGTGGAAAAGGTGCAGAGAAGGGGAACAAAAATAATAAGCGGTATGGAACAGCTTCCATATGAGGAGAGATTAAAAAGACTGGGACTGTTCAGTTTAAAAAAAGAGACATCGATATGATAGAGGTCTATAAAATCATGAATGGTATGGGGAAAATGAATAAGGAAATATTAGCTACCCCTTTATATAAGGCAAGAAGTAGGGGTCACCTGATGAAATTAATAGGCAGCAGGTTTAAAACAAACAAAAAGAAGTACTTCTCCACACAATGCACGATCAACCTGTGGAACTCATTGCCAGGGGATGTTGGGAACGCCAAAAGTATAACTGTTCAAAAAAAATTAGATAAGTTCCTGGAGGATAGGTCCATAAGTGGTTATTAGCCAAGATGGCCAGGGATGCAATTCCAGGCTCCAATTGTCCCTAGACAGCCAGAAGCTGTGATAGAACGACAGGATGTATCACTTGAAATTGCCCTGTTCTGCTTATTCATTCAGAAGCATCTGGCATTGGCCACTGTCAGAGACAGGATACTGGGCTAGATGGACCATTGGTCTGACCTCGTATGGCTGTTCTTATGTTCTTACAATGATGGGAGCCGTAAGTACCTAGATATTTCTTTACTCATCTTCAGCAGCTGCTTTTCCTAAATGCAATTTTATATAAAAAAAATTTTTTTAAAAGAGTACAAGAAGTTTCAAAAAGCACTGGCAAGGTTGAAAAGCTAATATGGTGGGATGTTGAGTTAACAGGTCTCTGTTTTAGAAGGTCAGGTCCTTTGTGGCACTTTACAATTCCAAATTCCTCCTTGCACTGCTTTCTCCATCAACGCTACTGTGCTTTGACTATGTGCACACAAGTCAAGAGTAAGGGTCTAAACTACGGCTCTTTGAAGCTCTTTGAAGCGTGGGCTTTTCACAACAGAGTGTTAGTAAATTATTCTTGACTGCTAGTACAAAGAGCAGAAGGAGAGCAATACAATGCTAAATTAGGAGCAGAGCCCCAAAATGAGGGAGCACATGAGTCTAGGGGAGAAGATAAGCTTTTGGAGGCAGGAACTAGGGGAGAAGGGGGAGGAGAAAAAGAGATGGGAGAAACAATATTACGTGCCAAACTGATGCTAAATGACACTGCCAGCACAAAAGGTGGGAAGGAGTTTTGCTACATTAGCCTTTGACATTTTAAAGCACATCTAACCTTTAATCCAAAGTAAATCTTCTGTTTATCCAATCTTTCCCCACTATAACACTTAGGGCTGGTCTATACTTAGCCGCTAGTTCGGCGGCTGGAAATCGAACTTCCTGGTTCGATTTATCGTGTCTGGTCTGGACGCGATAAATCGAACCAGGAAGTGCTCGCCGTCGACTGCGGTACTCCATGTCAACGAGAGGAGTACCGCGGAGTCGACAGGGAGCCTGCCTGCCGCGTGTGGACCGCATCTGAACCGCGGTAAGTTCGAAGTAAGGTATGTCGAATTCAGCTACGTTATTCACGTAGCTGAATTTGCGTACCTTACTTCGACTTGGGGGGTAAGTGTAGACCAAGCCTTAGTTATTTTGTGTACAATGAAAAGCAAATACTAAATGAGTTTGCAAGCAAATAACCCTCACCAGCAGAGTGTGCAGCATACATGAAATATGCTTTATCTGTAAATCCTTTGCCTACTACAAATCAAGTAGAAAGGTGGCCTTGTGATTAAGGTACTTGACTACCATTTAGTAGGGCCCAGTTCAAATCCTGGATCTACTACATATTCTTTGTGAGAATGTGGGCAAGTCATTTAACCACTCTGAATCTCAGTTAAGCTTTTGGAGGCAGGAACTGTCTCTCAAGCCTTAGATGACACTAGAAAAGCTTTTCTAGTATAGCTATACTGGCAAACTGTCCAAGTGTAGACACAGCTTATACCAGAACAAGAGTGCTTTAGTCGGTATAGCTTATACCAGCTCCTCAAGTGAATAAGCTATACCGGCAAAAGCATTTTTTTGCTTGTATAACTGTGTCTATACTATGGCTTTTGCCAATATAGAAATGTTATAAAATAAACAAATAAATCACACCCCTAAGTGACATTGCTGGCAAAAGTTTCTAGCACTGACCTGGCCTTGTCTCTTATTGTGTTGTTTGTAAACTGCCTAGCACAATGGAGCTGTAGGGAGAAGACCTCAATATTGATGTAAAAATAGTTACTACAATATTTATTAAAATTTTTGCTTGTTATAATCATAAGCAACTCTTTATCAGACTCCGAAAGACAAGAGTCGCCTCTCTAAGGACTGGAAAAAGGAAAGACAATGCCATCTTTAATAACCATTATGTTTAGAGACTCTCTAAGAGTCATTTAAATTAAGCAGGCTATTTAACAGCAAAAGCATTTTATATGGGAAATAGAAGTGCTGGACTCATTTGAAACAGAATTTCAACTCCTATTCAATCCTGAAGGGATTTGGGGACAGTGACTATGCATTTTAATCATACAGAAGGCTATTTATTCAAACTATTGAGCTGAAATTAAAATTAATTGACCTTGTATCATCTTGGTGAATGGAGAGTTTCACGTGTAATTCTTGCACACTGAGATGAGAACAAATGATCCATTAAAGATTAAATACTCTTAACATCAACATGCCTTAGGGCAACACACTTGCCCTAAAGGTAGAGGGTGAAGAAAGGAAATCTGGTATTTTATCACTAGTAACTGCTGATACCAAAAAGGTCAAAACTCCTTAATGATGTTTACAATGATGTGGGAACGTATGGATCTACATTAAAGAAGTGAGATCTTCTGCCGTGTATATTTCATAAATATAAGTCAATAGACAAAAATCTAGCTAATTAAAAATGCAACTTACTGGACTGTATATTTGTTTTCCAGGAAGTAAAACAATTAAAACACTCATCTATTATGACAGTTCAGAAGAAAGATCCGTACATGTATATCTTTACTCATGTAAAGTGGTCCATGGAAGTCACTGAAACTACTTGTGAGTGTAATTCCACATGTGCATGTTTAGATTGGGTCCAAAATCATATTAAAACCTATATACATACACTACACTTCATTAATATAAAATGTTATTCAAAAGAAAAAATGGTGACAAACCTGAGTCCCAATCCTGCAATCTCAAAATATGTTGAATTCCGGTCAATGTCAGAGGTTTGCAGGACCTAACTCATAAAGACAGTCCCATTGCAAAAATATCTTCTCAAGATAAGTCCATTTTGTGTGCTTCATTTTTAGTCATTAATATGATGATGAAAATACAATATAAATCAATTTCTGCTGGGATCTTACTAATATAAGATCTAATCCTTTGCAGCTAATACATATTTTTTTAAAAAAACTATCAAAGAATTTCCTAACACAGAAGTCTGAAAACTTCTTAACTTTTAAATATAGTTTCAATGCTCTTTATAGACTTCTTACATCTATACTGTGTGTCTTAGTATAAAATATGTGTTTCACATCAGTGCTTTCTCTAAAGAACACACTTTCACAAAGAGGCTTCAAGACTCAAGGGATTTTCAAGTGTGCTCAGTATGGGCCCAACTCCACCACTATTGCAGTAAATGGCAAAACTCCCATAAACTTCCATAGGAGTTGGGCCAAAGTGAGCACTTCTGAAAATCACACCATAGAACTATACCTAAAAGTAACAACCACTCCCCAACTGTAACTGGGATTTCTTGTCACGAAAACCTGTGAGAACACCATCTGGGACTGCATGCCACAGGTCAAGATACCATGTTGCAATACGAGCCCCATATATTTAATGCAGAATGCATGAAAATAGTTCTTGAGGGAACACTACCAAATATCTGAAGTACTGCACATTATTTTAAAAGAAAATTGTATTGTCTTTACAAAGACCCACTAACTCTTAACTCTTAATCCCAGATGATTAAGACATCTATATTACACTTATGGGGCTTCTGAAATGATGAGCACCCTCAACTTCCAAGGAGAATTCCACTGCAATTCACTCACGGGCTATGGGGTTCCAGAAAGTTGTGGCTCTGCTACAATGCACACCTCTACAGCTACTTAATGTATCACTCTCTAAATGGCTATTTCAAACTGCCAAATTACATCCACTGTTAGAATATAGGTAGTAAGAAAAACTACAGCCGTTGATGCTGTTATTTATTATAAGGAGACGTAAAAGATTTGAGATTTTAGTTACACTGACCAGACAGCAAATGTGAAAAATCGGGACGGGGTAGGGGGTAATAGGAGCCTATATAAGAAAAAGACCCAAAAATCGGGACTGTCCCTATAAAATCGGGACATCTGGTCACCCTACTTACTTTTAATGGTTGCATAAGGGCCTGGACAATAAAGTTCTTTGTCTAGAAGAGTTGCAGGTGCTCAGGCATGAGAGGTCTCAAATTTAACGGCTACTTCTGAACATTTCGATCACTATTTTACAAGTGAACTAAAAAGGGAGGCGGGAGTCTTGCTTGTGTCTTTTATTTATCTTCTGTAATTTAGGATGACCCCTTACAGTTTTTAAAAGGAGAGGGAAGCCTTTTTTCTAATTTTTTTTTATTACAGAGATGGGACATATCAAGTTTTCCAGGAGGGTCCTCCTGAGGACTGCAGACCTCAGTGGAATAGAGACATCACAATAGACTAAAACCTGAGCTGGAGGTTTCTTTGCCCGCGGTTGAAAGGGAAGAGATGTTGACTCTTTCACAAAAAGCTTTTATCCTGTTTGTCAGGAGCTTAAGTTAAACCAGTCTTAACAAAAGGTAGTAAAAAAAATGGACTGAACACCAACTCCCCTTCTACTGAGGGACAGGGCAGCTGCAGCTCATATTTTCAGCTTTGCTCCTGCAAGCCCTTAGGTATGTGCCTAATTCCTCACTCTTGGCACTACTCTCATGAATAAAGTTATGTGAATATGTAAAGGGTCTCTCTTGTGGTATCACTGTCCCACTAGCTCTCCAGATAGTCCTCCAACCAACAAAACAAAAACAAAACCAGAAATCAATGCCTAATATTTCAGGTGACCAAAAATAAATAAATAAATAAACGAGAAGGAAAAAAAATCTTTACACAAAAAAGCTTTTAAGGTTTTTGTTATGCACCATAAAGAAATAGAACAAACAATGTCGTCTGGTATACAACTTTAATGTGCTGATAAATCTTCAATCCACTGTAAGCAAATAATAAACAAAGAAAAGGTCTAAAAGTTCAGCACTTATTTTAAGGCCTGACATTTCTGAAATCCCAATTCAGACCCCTGATCCTGCATTTCTCCTTCCAAAGAACAGAGGATTGGGCCACTAATTACGAACAAGACCACAAAACCCTTCCTGGTGGGCTAGCTCTGGCTTAAAACGGATACGAAGTGAGGGAAGTGCCTGTCAAATGAGTCTGACTTCGATTGCGGGTCTGCACACAAACACCCAGGCCCGTCGGCAGTACAGCGCGCCCAGGGAATTGAGCCCCAGCAATCACTGTAGCTGGTAGCAGCAGAAAGCGCTCGCTCCGGCAGGGAGTTGTGGCCTGAAGTGCCTGGTGCTCGGGGCCTTTTCCCTTCTGCTACAGTGCAGCGACCGCCGGAGCCCAAACCCGCCACGCATGTGTCGGCTCCAGCTGTCGGGCTGCGAGTGGCACCAGCCCCGCGCGGCGGCCGGAGCCAGAGGGTCCCGCACGCCCGGCGGAGTAGAGCGCTGGCCAGGCCGGGCAGGTGTTCGCAGCCGCGGCGGCCGCGCAGGGGGTGGCAGGCCCCGCCGAGCCCACTGCGGAGCAGCCGGGGGGCCTCGCGCGCCCGGAGCGGGGCAGCGTTTCTCCGGCGCCTGGCAGAAGCCCAGCCCAACCTGACGAGGAGTTTCCGGGAGGCCCGGCCCGGGGTCTCTCCAGCCCTACCTGCGAGAGCCCGTAGGCTAAGGGCGAGCAGCAGGAGCAGGGCGCGGGGGAGGCCGCCGCCGGGACTGCTCCACCCCGGGGCCATGCCGCCTGCGCTCCCAGCTTCACCGGCTCCCCGGGCCGCCCGCTCCAGGTCCGGCGAAGGAGGCAGCAGCGGCCCCGGGCGCACGGCCGGCCGCAGCGCAGCCCCGGCGGAGCAGCAGCTGTCGCGCTGGCTCCGGTCGAGTTACACTTGGGGGGGCGCAGGCTGCTCCCGGGGCGGGGCTCCGGGGTGCCTGGCCCTGGGGAGAAGAGGCTACAAGGCAGCTCCCAGCCCCCATTCCCTACTACCTGCGCCCCTTGCTGGCCCCCCTAGCCGCTGCACCAGCCCCTCTGCCCCCATTCTCACCTCCTCGGCCCTGTCTGACTCATTCCCCCTTGCCTTCCCAGCTTCTCCCCATTATCACCCAACCCCATTTAAAAACAGTTGTTTGGATCATTTTAGATGGGATTTTTAAAAGTGCTTAAGTCTCTTGGACAATTAAGCCCAGATCCACTGGATCTAACTGGCTTCAACACTGAGCTTGATAAATTTATAGAGAGGATGGTATGACCAGAGACTGCTTACAATGGCATGTAACTGATCTGCGACTGCTAGCAGCAAATAGATCCAATGCCTGGAGATGGGACACTAGATGGGAAGGGCTCTGAGTTACTACAAAGAAGTCTTTCCCAGGTGTCTGGCTGGTGGGTCTTGCCCACATGCTCAGGGTCTAACTGAGTGCCATATTTGGGGCTGGGAAGGAATTTTCCCCCAGATCAGATTGGCAGAGACCCTGGGGATTGTGGCCTTCCTATGGGGCATGGGTAATTTGCAGTTTAAATGTGTGAATGGTAGATTCTCTGTAACTTGTTAAACCATGATTTGAGGACTTCAGTAACTCAACCAGAAATTAGGAGTGTATTATAGTGTGACTCAGGGTGCCTGGAGTAGCCCTCACTGAAAATGCCAAGGTCATGCAATGCAAAAGGGAGAGCAAATTCTCCCAAAGACTGGTGGTTAACACTGAAGTTAAACTCACCAACCAATCACAAACTGTGCTTCTGATCTCCCACACTGGTTATCAAGAAGAAAAAAAAGAAATCACACAGCCCCCTTTATTACATTCCAGCTCTCCGGCTCCCAATCAGCACTTAGGTCCTATACAGTGAGAAGTTATTCTAAAAAACTGCTCAGTATACACAAAATGTTCTTCTGACCCCAAAGGGTCAGCCACGTTACCAGGTCAATATTAGTTTGAATCTTGCCCAAAATATCATGCTGCCAGCAAATCCTTTAGTATCTAAGGCCTGGTCCACACTAACCCCCCACCTCGAACTAAGATACGCAACTTCAGCTATGTGAATAACGTAGCTGAAGTCGAAGTACCTTAGTTCGAACTTACCGCAGGTCCAGACGCGGCAGGCAGACTCCCTTGTCGACTCCGCGTACTCCTCTCGCGGAGCAGGAGTACCGGCCTCGACGGCAAGCACTTCCGGGATCGATTTATCGCGTCTAGACAAGATGCGATAAATCGATCCCAGAAGATCGATTGCTTACCGCCGGACCCGGAGGTAAGTATAGACATACCCTAAAACTAAAGGTTTATTTTAAAAGAAAGAAAGAACAAGAAGAGAGTTGTTAAATCGTAAAGCACTTCAATACAGAGACTTTAAAGTCCATATATCATGTTCTTAGCAGTATTGGGGAGTTTGCTGGTTTGAAAGTCCCTCTGGAACACATCCACAGCTTGGATGGGTCATTCAGTCCTTTGTTTAGAGCTTCAGTTTGTAGAAAAGTTACTCCATAGGTAAGAAGCAGGAGCGAAGACAAAATGGAGATGATGCAGCTGCCTTTTATATTCTTTTCTTTCCATCTGGTTGGTACTTCCTTTGTCCCAAACACAAACTTCACAGTACATGGATGGAAAACCCTTAGAGTTCTGTCCATAAGCATGCCCCTATATGTCTTGCTGACTCATTAAGGTGTTGTCCCTCGCTTTTCAATGGGCTCATTCTACAGCTGATGACCCTTTATGGGCCATCAAACAGGCTAGGGCGGCAGTGCTGATGTCAATCTGTCTGGGGTTTCACCCAGAATCACAGCACAAGTTTGGAAATACAGATATACCCCACAATACAAAGGTGATACAAACAAGATTATCATACTTGGCAAATTATAACATTTGTATAGATACCTTACATGGCCTATCTGGTCAGATTCCTTGCAATTTTGTAATATTGGTATCAACAGTATCATAAAGTTTCTCCCATATTCCGTACAGCATCACATATAGGAATGGATGGGTGAGGTTCTGTGGCCTGTAATGTGCAGGAGGTTAGACTAGATTATCATGATGGTCCCTTCTCATCTTAAAGTTGATGAGATGCCTAAGTTTCTGCTTCTGGACATGTGCTTTCCTGCCTATCTCCAACCTAAGGCCCTGAGGGAGCCATGAACAGAGGAAAGATACGTGCTCCTCACATAACTCACCTGTGGGACCTGATTGAGTATCAGATCAGACCCCATTCAAAATCATGATTGTGACCATGACCATATAACTTTAAACCCAGTGGTTAGAGCACTCATGTTGGAGACCATCTGCCTGGGGGTGAAAAAGTATTAGAACAGGGGTCTCCCACACTTCTCAGGTAAGTGCGCTAACCACTAATGTACGTGACATTCTGATGTGGGGCTTCCTTAATCTCTCCAGTTGAAGCTTTTCCACTGTGTACATATAATTAAAGACTCATGGGAGCAGGGGGACTGGACCCTGGGTCACTTACCTCTCAGATGGGTGCCCTAACTACCAGGCTACAGAATCATTCTCACTATTGCAGTCACTCGTTCTGGCCCAATGACTGTTTCAACAGTTAGCCAAAGTGGTGAGAGCACTTGCTTGAGATACTGGGGGAATGCTTGTTCAAATCTCTTCTCCTCCTCAGGCAAAGAGGAGTTTGAACCTGGAGTTCCTACATCCTAGGTGAGTGCTCTAACCACTGGGATGTTATGAGGTGGGTAGCACCACCACCATTTTGTGCTGAGTAAGGCAGGTGCCTAACTCATTCTCACAAGAAACAACTTAGGTGCCTAAGTGACCTGACTCCAGGAGAGGGGTTCCCAGCTGTGGATCAGAAGCAGAGATAGGTACAAAAAAGTACTGAGCAATTTCCTCTCCTGCGTGTTGCTCTACCAAAATCCTAGGCCTGCTCAGAATTCCTGACTAATGCTCCTGTACCTATGGTACTATCTGCAGGAAAAACTCAACAACACCTTCAGAAATTATTGTGATTAACTGGTCATTTTATGTATGAATCCATAGCTGCGTCTTTCAGGCAGATTACATAATTATTCGTATCCCAGCAGCTCCCATAATGTGCTAGGCACATTCAGGAAAACAGCAGTTGAAATCCTGGTCCTATTGAAGTCAACGATAAAACTTCCAATGACTTCAGTGGGGCCAGGATCTCACCCATGGTCTCTGCCCTAGAAGAGATGGTAATCTAAGGGTATGTCTACACTTACCATGGATCGATGCTGCGGCGATTGATCCACTGGGGGTCGATTTAGCGGGTCTAGTGAAGACCCGCTAAATTGACCACAAATTGTTTTCCCATTGACTCTGGTACTCCACAGGAACTGGAAGCAAAAGGTAAGTCAACAGGAGAACCCCGCGCAGTGTAGACACCGCAATATGTCGACCTAAGCTACATCAACTCCAGCTACATTATTCACGTAGCTGGAGTTGCGTAACTTAGGTCAATTTAACTCCATAGTGTAAACCTTCCCTAAGAAAGAGCTCACGATCTAAATCTCTGATTTTGCAGGCTGCTCTGTGTGGGCAGGCCCTTAGACCCATACAGAGCACAATTGAAGTCAATGGGACTTCTCACAAATAATGTTAAAAGAACTTGCATGGGACTACTCAATGTGCACATGTCTATCTAAGTTCTGGTCCTAAGAAACTTCCATGGATTAAATGGAGTATCCCATTAAGTTAAAATGTCCACAATAACCAGCACAAACCGCTCCCCTTCTTGTCACTCCCTCCCTGACCAAATATACATAAGCCAGTAAACCAGTGATCATCTGAGTTTACATGGGTCTTAGAAGGTCAGGAAACTTGGGATCGTGTTAACCACTCTGAAACCCCCCCACCCCCACCCTAGGAGAGCACTTCTCTTGCTTTAATATGACCAATTTTAATCCTGTTTTGAATGTGGAATGGTTCAGCCCAAGTAACTAGGAAACATATTTCCAGGCAGGAGGGGGGATTTTAAAAAGAAAGTTATAAGTAAAAAATCACATCTCAGCATTTTGCCAGGGTCTGCTAAGGTTTTCAGTAAACACTTCTGCCTTTGTGATGTTACTCCACATTGCAGATAGTCTTAGATTCGGGAGATCACTATTTAGGTATACCAAATCTTGCCAAAGTCCTTTAGCAAGGACTACGGAAATGGAGTGATGTTTCTAACATTAAAAAAAAAGGTAGAAAAATATTTTTGAAAAAAGAAAACAGTAGCAACAAGTTGTCTATATCAGTAGTTTTCAATCAGGGGTATGTGTACCCTTCGGGTGTACTCAGAGGTCTTCCAGGGGATACATCAACTCATCTAGATATTTGCCTAGTTTTACAACAGGCTACATAAAAAGCACTAGTGAAGTCAGTACAAACTAAAATTTCATAGACAATGATTTGTTTATACTGCTCTGTATACTATACATTGAGATGTAAGTACAATATTTATATTCCATAGATTTATTTTATAATTATATGGTAAAAATGAGAAAGTAAGCAATTTTTCAGTAATAGTGTGCTGTGAAACTTTGTATTTTTTATGTTTGATTTTATAAGTTTTTAAGTGAGATGAAATTTGGGGGTACACAAGACAAATCAGACTCTTGAAAGGCGTACAATAGTCTGGAAAGGTTGAGAGCCACTGGTCTATATCATAAAGAAACAGTAAAGGGAAAAAACTGTTTTTCTTTTACTTTGCAATTATACTGTGGCCAATACTATTTATTAGTTTATAGCTGCAATTCTACACATGTATGAAAACTCAAAAACAGTCTAAAATATGTCAATGATTTCTATATCAAATCTGTCTAATGTACTTATATGGCCCCATCTAAGCAATACACAATGTTTAATATATTTATCTTCACAATACCCCTGTGAGGTAGGGAAGTAATTATACCCATTTTACAGATGGAGAACTGAGACAGAGAATAAGTGTAACATTTTCAAAAATGCCTAAGTGATTTAGAAACCTAAATTCCATTTTCAAAAGCAAACTTTTCAAACACACCTAAGTGATTTGCCCAAGATCACAGAGGATGTCTGGGATGGAACAGGAATCGAACACAGCTATATAGGCTAGTACTTTAGCCATAGGAACATCCTTTCTTTCAGCCCGTGCTTTACAAATGTTTTCTGACTCCAGCCCTGCCATGTCAGCCTGGGATCTGATAGTCAAGTTTGGTATTTTTCTAGTTGGGTATCTTCACCGGTAAAAAATGGTTCTGCAGGTTATACCATGCCATCAATTAAGCTGTACCACTTCATTGCCTTCATATCATGCTCTCAGTGATACCTGTGCCAATTCTAGGCCAATTAATAAGTAATTTGTGGTCATTACCACACTGGGCTGAATTCACACAGGCTATCCAGGCTGGATTCACCTTGAGCAACCTAGTGTCACTTCAAAAACCCCTTAGGCTCTGATACTGTAACTGCAACCATGTGAGCTGACTCCTGTGGCCCATGTGGACTACCACTGAATTCAGAGAGGCTCTGAAGGAGTGCAGGGGTCCACTTAGCTGAATGTTGTTAAAAGGCTCTGGGTTGAAACAGGGAATTACAGATCAAGAAGCCTTATTTCTGCCATGGAGCAAATTATGAGAAAATAAAGAGAAGTGTAGGAAATGGTCAAGTTTCATCATGGCAAAAGTTTAACAGCAGGGTGCCTCAAGGTTCTGTATTGGGTCCAGTGTGCCTAATGTATCTATTAATGGTCTGGAAAAGAGGATGAGCAATGAGGTGGCAACATTTGCAGATGGAACCACATTATTTAAGTTACTCAGTGCCAGAGAAGGCTGTGAGGTGCTTCAGCAGGCCCTGACCAAGCTAGGTGAAAGGGCTACATGATGGCAGACATTGGTCAATGCTGAGAAATGCAAAGCAATGTACTTTAGAGAGGAACATTTTAATTATTCTCACACTACCCCGGGTTCTGAATCAACTATATCAGTTGAGGAAAGGGATCTGGGTGTCATTGTGGACAGCTCAATGAGGAACTCTGCTCAATGTGCTGTTGTAGTCAAAAAAGCAAACAAGATTGCAAAACAGTGTCGTTATAAAGATGACAGAGATCAATTGTTTTCCATGTCCACCTCAGGGCGGACAAGAATTAATTGGCTTAGTTTGCAGCAAGGGAGGTTTAGGTTAGATATTTGGGGGGGAGGGAGGGGAGGTACTTGTTACATACAATAATGAGCAACAGCTGCATTTTGTTTATACATAGGTCATATGCATTGAAATCCCCTTCAAATCCCTGTCGGGTCTTGCGCTACTTCCACATTACTAAGGAGAGTTAAGCACTGGAATAGGTTACCTAGGGACATTGTGGAATCTCCACCATTAGAGGTTTCCAAGAACAGGTTAGATAAACACCTGCCTCAGTGTTCAGGGATGGACTAGAGGACCTCTTGAGTTCCATTTCAGCCCTACATTTCTATGATTCTATAAGATTTTAGGATGCATAAGGAATAGGTTAGAGAATAATACAGAAAATATTATAATGCCATTATATAAACCAATGGTGCAGCCTCATCTGGAATACTGTGTGCAGTACTAGTCACTCCATCTCAAAAAGGATATTGCAGAATTAAAGAGGGTTCAGAGAAGAGTGATGAGAATGATTGGGGGCATGAAAAAAAAGAGAGATTGAAAAGATCAGGACTGTTTATCTTAGAAAGGAAACAAATAAGAAGAGGCATGATAACAATATATAAAATAATAAGTGGTACAGAGAAAGTATATCAGGTAATTCAGTTTTCCCTGTCTCATAACTCAAGAACAAGGGGACATTCAGTGCAATTAAAAGGTGGCAAATTCAAAGTTGATACAGGGAAACACTTTTTCACACAATGCAAAATGTGGAATTTATAGTTTCAGGTTGTTGTTGGATCCAATAATTTAGCAAGACTCAAAAAAGGTTTGGACATTGGACTATAAGGTGAGTGCACAACTGGTTGAAAGACACTACTCAAAAAGTAGTGGTTATTTATGGTGTGCTGTCAAACTGGAAGGATTATCCAGTGGGGACCCACAGGGGTTAGTCCTGTGTTCTGGCACTATTCAATATTTTCATTGTCTTTGATAACAGAGCAGACAATATGCTTATACAATTTGTGGATGACACCAACCTGGGCAGGGTTGCAAGTACTTTGAACAACAGGATTAGAATTCAAAATAACCTTGACAAATTGGAAAATTGGTCTGAAATCAACAAGATGAAATTCAATAAACACAAGACAAAGTATTTCACTTAGGAAGGAAAGATCAAATGCACAACTATAAAATGGGGAATACCTGGCTAGGTGGTGTACTGCTGGAAAGGTTCTGAGAGTTATAGTGGATCACAAATTGAATATGAGTCAACAGTGTGATGTAGTTGAAAAAAAAGGCTAATTTCATTGGTGGGTGTATTAATAGGAGTGTCATATGTTATTGTCCCACTCTACTTGGCACTGGGGAGGCCTCAGTTGGAGTACTGTGTCCAGCTCTGGTCACCACACTTTAGGAAAGGTGTGGACAAATTGGAGAGAGAGTCTAGAGAAGAGCAAGAAAAATTATAAAAGGTTTAGAAAACCTGAGCTATGAGGAATGGTTAAAATAACATGGGCATCTTTAGTCTTGAGAAAAGAAGACTGAGGAGGGACCTAATATATTAAGGGCTGTTATAGAGAGAACTGTGATCGGTTGTTCTCCATGTCTACTAGAGGTAGGCCAATAAGTAATGGGCTTAATCTGCAACAAGGGAGATTTACATTAGATATTAGAAAAACTTTCTGACTATAAAGGCACTTAAGCTCTGGAATAGACTTTCATGGAAGGTTGTGGAATCCCTGTCATTGGAGGTTTTAAAGAACTGCTTGAACAAACACCGGTCAGGGATGGTTTTAGGTTTATTTGGTCCTTATCCAAAGTTAGTGCCGTTAATACTAATACTACTAATAAAAAAGTTAAGGAAGGGATATAAAACCTCATATTTTGGGGTTTGAACTAATCTCTAACTTTTAGGGGTTGGGATAGGAGGAGACCTAATGTGAGGGGCAAATTATCCCACACCTGACTTCTGTGAGGTTTTACACCTTACTCTGAAGTATATGGTGACTGGTATGTGACTGATAACCAAGATATCTGATTACATGGGTATATCTTATCTGCAATCAGGAAGTGTGACATACCCAAGCTAGCTTTCATCTAGTAGATCAAAACAAGCTCAAGTAACAATAGGAGGAAGCTGAGGCAGCATGGGCAGTGGCAACTGGAGCACATTCCTAGGGTCCTGGGTGTGCTGGACTAGCCATGCAGCCACCTATACTGCTGCTGCTTCACTGCTATTGTTACTCAAGCTGGCTTTGATTTAGCTAGATCAGGTATGTGTACATTTGCTTCAATCATACCCCTTCTTGCAGTGTAGACATAACCTATGTGTCTGATATTTGGAGCAGTTTTGAGGGCAGTGTGTACTAAACCGGGATTTATCAAGTATTGCTATGGATCAGCTTAGTAATGGTCATGTGTTCTTGCATTTTACAAAAGTAAGTTTATTTTATTTCATCCAAAAATATTTCTTAAGGAAGTCTAACCAAAGAGTCACCAAGAAGAACCAAAAAGACAACATTGTAGATAAATACTAAAATAAAATATGGCAATAATATACAGTATTAAATTCTGGCTGAAGTTCAAACAATTCCTTTCCATTTTAATAATTACATTTGATTTCATTTTTTAAATCAATGTTTAGATTCACTCTGTGTCCTATAAAAGAAAACTACCAGTAAAACATATTAGACAAATCAATACAATAATTTTTTTTGGCATGACTGTATAGGGACTGCAGCAGTATTTATAGATACATATAAAGTCGTAATTTATTAAACTCTCTTTAATCCAAAAAGGCCCTTTTGTCTCTTAGCCTTATTTAGTAGGCTATTGTGCAGGACACAGCATAGCCCTCTGATTTTTTTAAAGTTGTGGGTGTTCTCTGAGACTTTTGTAAACTCTAGCTTGACCTGTATTCAGTTAAGGAGAACATAGCAAAAAAGGGCATCTTAAACTTAGTGCCTGTGTTTTCTCTAGGGTGGGAAACATCAGTCTGACACTAAAATAAAGGCTTAAATTTGTCTTAATTGGTGGGAAAGAGGTGTATAAAAACGAGGGGAAATAACAGTAACCAATGGAATAGTCATAAACAGCTGAAAATAAGAAAAATTGGATCCACATGCTTTATCACATTATTATTGCTATTACTAGTAAACTATATGCTAGATACTCTACATACACATAACGAAAAGATAATGAAGTTTACATCCTATATACATGATGACAGGTGGATAAAACAGACAGGATGCACAAGGTAACAGTGAGATGATTATGGTTGGCACAGACTCCAAGCCAGATCCAGAGGAAGTTCCATACTTGTGATTGCTCATCCCTTGTGTCCATTGTTTCAAAGCACTAAACAAGATTCAAATGTTAAACAGAATCCATTGGAACAAGTTGGCCACAGGGCCCAACATAGTCTTTTCGAAGGTGCAAACATATGCTACTGTTACCTGCAAAATCTAAGGCACCCGCCTACACCCTGCTGAGGGCTCAAGACGTGATCTGGTCAATTTAGGGCACCCCCACCCTTTCCCTTCCGAGGGCTCAGGGTGTAAGACACCTATCCTTACCCACACGACTCAGGAAGAAACCTAGTCAATTTAAGTACCTGCCCTTTCCCTCGGGGCTCAGGGCTCTACGGGTCTGCGGAAACTTTTCCCAGTGAAAGAGCCTTAAACAGTTGTGCTCTAAACATCTATTTATTAGCAACACACACAGAATACATATACCAAGCAAATCCCTTATGCTCACCACTCCCAATATACAGACAAATTTCACCCGACGGCCAGTCAGGATCTTCTCATCTGGGGATTCCCGGCGATGCCTCTGCACATCACGGTTAGGCAGAGTGGTCAAGAACATTGTTTTTCATTTACATTATATAGGTAAAACTAGCTCCCTCCTTCAAATTTATTAAACCTATCACATTATACCACTCCTAAATAACAAAAATTTAACCAATTACTCATTGGCACCTATGTGTCCTCCTTCCTGCCCAAGTTTTTACATTTTATTTTTCATGCCTAAATTGTAATTTAGTTGTGACCTTCTTTGTTTATGCAGCTGGTCAGCATTAGAACGCTGGTCAGAGCTTATCTTACCATTTATTCAGTCTCTTTTTGTATCCTCCCTAATTTCCCAGCGTCTTTACAACCTTGGTGGATATAACTCTCGTTAGGGACGTTCCTGAGCTGGGGGTGCTTTATGAGCAGCAGAACATTCTTTTTTTTTTTTTTTTTAATTTTAGTGGTGAACTCCCTGAGTTTCACCCAAGGCATGTTTAATATCGGGGTGCGGGGTTCATCAGGTCTCAGGCCTACACTGCAAAGTTGCATACGACAGTTGTGCTAAGAGTAGATTTGAAGTCTTACAACATTAACTGATATTATCATCTGGCAAAGTGTATTTTAACATGTCCCAAGCAGCTTTGTTGCTTGTTATTTTTCTTACAGGTAGAACTGGAGCTTGGGTACTGAAATCAGACACTGACTAAGTAGAGGAAGTAGCCTCAATAAGGATCCAAAACTGTAGAAATAAAGTTGCAATACCGTAAATCTGTTTTCTAGGTCATCTGTCTGGTTCCTTTTCTCCCTATGAGATTTCAAATCATCATTCAGACTGGATTTTCTTCAGCAACTTTTTAGCAGATTTTGTCCTTTTTATATGTTTTTAATAGCAGTGTATTGACTTGGGCAGAGAGTATCCGATGGGAAACCACTGGGAGTGGTGTTCACCCTGATATTACTTAACATCTTAATTAAAGATCTGGAAGGCGCGGACCAGGTAAACAGCATGTTAATTATATTTGCTGGTGACACTAAAGTGGGAGGTTTTGTGAAAGACAGCATGGACAGAGAAATGACACAAAGGGATCTCAAATGTGGACAGGAAATACCACAATGAAATTTAACCTGGAATAATGCAGGTTAATGCATCTGAGGCTAGTGCGTGGTGGAAAGGCACAGGAAGTGGCAAAGCAGATCTGCACAGTTCAGGAGAATCATAGGGAAAACTGTGCCTTGGGGAAGTGCATCCCTCCATCACAAAGTGGGAGTTGTACAAGTTCATCCTCCACATCCCTACTTCTTCTCATTTTCAAAAATGGCTTAGGCACTTCAGACCCTAAATCCTATTAATTTTCAGTGTGACTTAGGCTCCTAAGTAACTTTTGAAAATGGACTCCTAAGACTCCTAGGGTCAGATTTACGAAAGGTATTTAGGTGCCTAGAGATACAGATAGGCAGTTTGTGGGATTTTCAAAGTCCCTAAGGTAGGTGCCTAACTCCTATTTACTTTAGGTACATAAATATCTCTGAATATCTGTACTTGGGGCCATATCTACACATACAGCACTGCAGTGGCACAGCTGTACAGATGCAGCTGCGCTGCTGCAGCTCATCTGGTGAAGGCACTCTATGCCAACTGGAGAGATCTCTCCCATTGGCATAAAAAAACCCACCTCTGTGAGCGCTTATGCAGGTGTCACTTATGTCACTCAGGGAGTGATTTATTCATACCCCTGAGCTACATAAGTTATGCCGACATAGGCTGTAGTGTAGACATAGCCTTAGACACTTAAAAATATGTTACTTTAGGCTCCTAAGTTCTTGAGGGCCAGTATTGTAAAGGTATTTAGGCACCTAAAGAGGCAGATAGGCATGTAGTAGAATTTTCATAAGCACCTAGGTATCTAACTCCTATTGAAATCATGATGCACCAAGGAGGGGGGAGACAGCAGTGCATTGTGGGAATGTAGTCCAACCAGGGAGCCCAGCCCATAAAGGAGAATGGGAGCACGTCCGGGAATAACACAACCTAGCAGGTCGCTTACATCTTTAATTTCTGCTGTTGTATCCTAGAACAAATATTAATCATTTGTGGAATTAAATACTTTATGGAATATAATATGATTGCTAGTGTGGCTTTCTCCTGAAATGTCTGTTACTCCGGCTGTCTCCTCTTGTCTGCGTGATATAGGGTTAATGAGTGGGGGTCACTTTAAAACCTCAAAAGGTTCCAAGAATTCTGAACATCCAGTAATCTAGAAACTGAGAGTGCCTATTTTATCAGATTCAACACAGAGATTCAATAGTATTTTTAAGTCTTTCTTAATCCATGTATGGACAAGCCTTAGAACTCAAAATAAGCTTATCCATTAAAGAATCCTCATTGTCCTTTCTCTCCTGTTGGCACTCCAGAATCACATAAATATTTTTGGGAGTGCATCCAATTTTCCGGGCATCTCTGCCTGTGTTTCTGTGGCAATAAGGTTTGTGGCCACCATTTTGTGATTTTTGAGAAGCTGAGGACTGCACTGTGTAGTTAAAGTCACCCAGTGATCCAAATTCAGTAACTGAGCTGCCATGCTCTTCAGCCTGGTCTCTGCAGCTCTGAAGGTTTATAATTAGGGCTGTCAAGCGATTAAAAAAATTAACCACAATTAATCGGGCAGTTAAACAATAATAGAATACCATTTATTTAAATATTTTGGATGTTTTCTATATTTTCAAATATATTGATTTCAGTTACAACACAGAATACAAAGTGTACAGTGCTCACTTTATATTTATTTTTGATTACAAATAGTTGCACTGTAAAAAAGAAACAAAAGAAACAGTATTTTTCAATTCACCTCATATAAGTACTGTAGTGCAATCTCTTTATCATGAAAGTTGAACTTACAAATGTAGAATTATGTACAAAAAATAACTGCATTCAAAAATAAAACAATATAAAACTTTAGAGCATGCAAGTCCATTCAGTCCTACTTGTTCAGCCAATTGCTCAGACAAACTAGTTTGTTTACATATATGGGAGATAATGCTTCCTGCTTCATGTTTACGTCACCTGAAAGTGAAAACAGGCATTCACATGGCACTGTTGTAGCCGGTGTCACAAAATGTTTATGTAAATGTGGTAAAGATTTATATGTCCCTTCATGCTTCGCCCACCATTCCAGAGGACATGCTTCCATGCTGATGATGGATTCTGCTCGATAATGATCCAAAGCGGTAAGGACTGATGCACGTTCATTTTCATCATCTGAATCAGATGCCATCAACAGAAGGTTGATTTTCTTTTTTGTGGTTCGGGTTCTGTAGTTTCCACATCAGACTTCTGAAAGCATGCTCCACACTGAACAACATGTGCTTGGTCATGATCCGAGACTGCCATTACACTAAATATATGTCAGAACGTGGGTAAAACAGAGCCAGTGACATACAATTCTCCCCCAAGGAGTTCAGTCACAAATTTAATTAATGCATTATTTTTTTAACAAACATCATCCACATGGAAGCATGTCCTCTGGAATGGTGGCTGAAGCATGAAGGGGCATACAAATGTTTAGCGTATCTGGCACATAAATACCTTGTAATGCTGACTACAACAATGCCATGCAAATGCCTGTTCTCACTTTCAGGTGACATTGTATATAAGAAGTGGGCAGCATTATCTCTTGTAAATGTAAACAAACTTGTTTCTCTTAGTGATTGGCTGAACAAGAAGTAGGACTGAGTAGACTTGTAGGCTCTAAAGTTTTACATTGTTTCGTTTTTGAGTGCAGTTATGTAACAAAAAAAATCTACATTTGTAAGTTGCACTTTCATGATAAAGAGATTGCGCTACAGTACTTGCATAAAGTGAATTGAAAAATATTATTTCTTTTGTTTGTTATTTTTACAGTGCAAATACACCTCTACCCTGATATAACGCTGTCCTCGGGAGCCAAAAAATCTTACCACCTTATAGGTTAAACCGCGTTATATCAAACTTGCTTTGATCTGCCGGAGCGCGCAGCCCCGCCCCCCCCGGAGTGCTGCTTTACCGCATTATATCCGAATTCGTGTTATATCGGGTCGCGTTATATCGGGGTAGAGATGTATTTGTAATAAAAAATAATAATATAAAGTGATCACTGTACACTTTGTAGTCTGCGTTGTAATTGAAATCAGTATATTTGAAAATGTAGAAAAACATCCAAAAATATTTAATAAATTTCAATTGGTATTTTATTATTTAACAGTGCAATTAAAACTGTGATTAATCGCGATTCAATTTTTTGAATCACGATCAATTTTTTTGAGTTAATCGCTTGAGTTAACTGCAATTAATTGACAGGTCTATTTATAATTGGTCTCTTTTCATATTTAGTGCCCAAGTATCCCTCATGGTTTGAACTGGTGGCAGGACTTGTTTCTTCAAAGATTCCTGTTGTGTGGTCTGTGAGGCAGAAATCCAGAGTATAAAAAATTCTGGTTTTTGTTCTTGCTCGCCCTTTTAGGCATATTTCCATATGATGGGCTCAGAGACCATCTTTTGCTCAGCAGTCTGCTCTCAACACACTACCTCTGTGAGCACTAATAAATTACCCATCTAATTAATGACAAAAATGAGTTACAAGTGATGTCAGATGCTACATTGCCCTGAGTCCCTCTGACAGGTTAGTGGGTTTACAACACCATATTACTATTAATTCAAAGTTTTTCTGTCTGATAATCAGACTGAGAGTGCAGGGGGAACAGTGAAAATGACTGTTCTCTAAGTGCTATTAAATGTATAAAATAAACAAACACAGAGAGAAATACTTTAGAGCCAAGATACTATGTTTCATTACTGCAATTACAAAATAGACTAATATGTTTAAAAACAGAGTCTTTTAGTGCACTGATAATCTTAAAAGAAATATAGCAATGCAGATAGAAAGAGACTGATACAAATATGAAGAAAAGATATGAAATAGACTGTTTCTGAGTCCTGTTAAGTCTATGCATTCTGGAATAGATATCTGGAAATTATGAACATATGATTTCTTCTTGCAGTATTCAGAATGCTGCAGATTCCAAAGGTAGCATTGACTTGCTTAATGAAATAAGGAATGACCTAATGATCAAGCTCATATCACATTTATCATAATCTTGCCATGCTGCCATGTTTATTCAGCAGACACTCAAAATTACGAGGAACATAATTGCTAGTCTTTATTTTAAAGGGGAAAAAAACATGCAAATATCACATAAATGACAATCCAAATTAGATATATGCTTTAACCCTACCTCTTAGTGTCCAAGGGTGTGCAAAGACAAGTGATAAAAAGGGAATTCAAAAAAGGAATATAGTATATCCATATTTCCAACACAGGTTCAAATACAGACTTCAAACTGTCTGTGTCACTTTGTCTCCTGTGCTACTGCAGGGAAGCTGTTTAGATGATGGTAAAGGCTGTTTTTCATTGACTTTGGAACAAAATCCCTTCAGGAAATTAGGACAGAAGGAAATGCAAAAATAAATCTTGACTGTTTCATTTATTTTTATTAGTATTATTATTGGATTAATTCACTGAAGAGGCTAGAGCAGATGGAAGCATTCCTGTAAGGTGGTGAAGACTCTAAGAGGTACTGAGTCCCAGATCCTCAAACTCCCACTGAAATTAATGGGAGTTAGGCTCCTAGATACTTTTGAAGATCTGCGCCTGAGTGCCTTCAACTCTCATTGGTACTCAGTAACTTGCAGGATGAGGCCAATAAGAGAGGCATGGGAAGCAGAAGAGAAGATGTCAGGGGCCAGAATAGCAGAGGAATAGCAGAGGCCTGGTCCACACTAACACCCCACTTCGAACTAAGATACGCAACTTCAGCTACGTTATTCACGTAGCTGAAGTCGAACTATCTTAGTTCGAACTTACCGCGGGTCCAGACACGGCAGGCAGGCTCCCCCGTCGACTCCGCGTACTCCTCTCGCGGAGCAGGAGTACCGGCGTCGACGGTGAGCACTTCCGGGATCGATCCGGGATCGATATATCGCGTCTAGACAAGACGCGATAAATCGATCCCACAAGATCGATTGCTTACCGCCGGACCCGGAGGTAAGTATAGATGTACCCAGAGATAGCTAGAAGAGCATCAAAGCAGGAAGGGTCTGATTTTAATAGGAATTAGGCACCTAAATACCTTTACAAAGCTGGCCCAAAGTCCTTAGAGTCCTGAGGGGGTGGGGGAGAATACTGAGCTGTGAGGTAAGTAAAATTAAGAATTATAATTTTGATTTCACCTTGACCAACACAGCAGCTAGGGGGAGCTATGGGGATCATGATAGATGTAGGCCCATGTAATACTCTGTGTTTTCTGATCAAGGATTTAATTCACTCCAATACATCACTAGCTACCAACAATCTTATCACTGCAATTTGTCACACATTTTGTGCAGTTGTACATAAAACTGACATTTCATTGCCTGAGCCTACTACCATAGATGAGTAGTTTAGGCAAAAACTGTCTTAAACATAGTGAAAACTCCTGTGGTTCCTACTCCTGCTTATTTGGCAAATCAAAGCTTAATTAACGCTGTCACTGCTACTGTCTCTCTGTGACTGTTTTTTGCTACCTCAAGAGCTACTATAGCACTACCCAGCAAAACGCCACCTATTTAAGAATTGCTGGGTGTTACATAAGGTGATCAGTGATGATACTTTAAAAAATTAAATTCTCTCTTCAATGCACTAAACAAACTTATGCAAAGATATAAAGGTTTTAAGAATTTACAGCAGCTCTCATGTGAATAAAGTCACTGATTGATACAGTGCTGGTATCCATTCAGTTACATATCTCCCATTCACTAGCAGCCCATGTTCGAGAATCTGATATTGGTATAGAGTGTGGGGAAAGTGATAATGCTGGATCAAGCATTGATCCCATGGGAGAGGAATTAGTGGACTCTTTTCCATAACTGTAGGAGATCTGCTTGTGGGTAGCTACCAAATATAACATCAGACACTTAAAGACTATTTAGAGTTGAATAGTATCAGGGAGTAGCCATGTTAGTCTGTATCTACAAAAACAACAAGGAGTCTGGTGTCACCTTAAAGACTAACAGATTTATTTGGGCATAAGCTTTC
>NW_020664420.1:26835308-26909585 GCF_002925995.2 Terrapene triunguis
GAAAGCTTATGCCCAAATAAATCTGTTAGTCTTTAAGGTGACACCAGACTCCTTGTTGTTTTTGTAGAGTTGAATGTGTGCTATGACTGATCCATGTGCAACATCGTATACTATGTGCCAATTTTGCCAAAGGCTCAAACCATGAACTGTGGAGTGTTTCCTGTTGATCCAGTGAGATGCTCTCTATCTGTTTCCAAGCAGTGAGACTTCCTGGCAATTGCTTCTTGGACCAGGATTGTAGCTTATAGATCACCCCAAAGTCCAAAAACCTCTCTGCACCTTGTTCATCTGCTTCATGTCAGATTTTATTTGGTTCAGAATAAATGGTGATTAAATCTGCAGGCAACACCAACACTGGAAATGTAGCAAACATACAGGGGGACAGACCCAACTACTACCAACTGACCAGGAAAGATTAAAGTAGTGATGGCTGCAAGCAATCAGGAAACATTCTATGCTAATAAATGCAAAGTCCTACACTGGCAAGAGGAAATTAACAGCTCCACTACAAAATAGGGGATGTAAGAGCAACTGCACCTATTACATTTAAATGAGTTTTTCATCTTTACTACTTACTACTGCATGGAATTAATTTCTTACTGCTCTTTTTAAATCTTCCTCCCTTCATGTGGCTCCTTTTTTTCTTGTCCTTTGACAGCTTCGATACCATGTTACCTGTTTCTGCTATCAGATGGCAAGTGGTCCTATTTATGTTTTAGAGACAAGGTAGATGAGGTAATATCTTTTATTGGACCAACTTCTGTTGGTGAGAGAGACAAGCTTTTGAGCTATACAGAGCTCTTCTTCAGGTCTGGGAAAGGTACTCATATTTTGTGAATGAAGTGACAGGTAAAGTAACTCACCTATGACTGAGTCAATAATTCTGGAAACCTCTGGTACCAGCAACAGGCAATTCTTCACATACAATCTATATTCTCACCAAAACAAATGTAAAAACTGTATTGGCCCAAACCAATCCTTAAAAAAAAAATTGGGCCCCAAGACCACTAGATGGAGCCATTAGGTTGCTGAATAGAAACAATCATGTAACATTTTCTTAAGTAAACAATTTCTTATCAAATAAAATCATGCTTATGTCCAGCTTCTGAGAAAATTGAAGGAAACAGTAAAGTAGTATTGTTCAGTTCAAGTGGGATCAACCAATATTTTATTCACAAGTTCTAAAGTCCCAGTTTAACAAAGATTCCATGAACAAGCCAAAGAAAATGAAAAAGGATACTGTGTTAATGGAAGCCTTGTCTATTTTTATAGTAAAGACAGTTGTTTAAAGCCAGCATTCAGGAATGAAGTAGAGAAAATCTTTTGTTGAGTTAAACTGGAATACTGCTAAGGGCCCGATCCTGCAAATTCTGTGCATCTCCTGCAAAGATTTAGCATCCTCAACTCCCATTAAAACAAATTAAAAGCTAATGCATTCCATCAAAAATTTTCAGACTTGGACAACTAAATTCATGTTGAAGTCAGAGGTGGCTGTGGGTGCTCAGCAGCTCTAATAATTAGGCTACTTATTGACATGGGATTTTAGAAGTATCTAAGTGACTTAGGAGCACAAGTTCCATGGAAAGTCCATGGAATTTATGCTCCTAAATCAGGCACTTCTGAAAATCCCACCCTAGGTACCTAAATATAGATTTAGGTGCCTGACATTAGGCACCCAAGTTTGACAATTGACCTAAATATCTTGGGATTCTACTGTGCCTTTTAAACACAGCCTTGCATAGGGGTGACCGTGAGGGCACTGCCAAGCCACATTGTACCTTAGGATATACAATTTCTCCAAGAGCTTTGTGGAGCACAGGGCCTGTTTTTAATTAACAAAGGATGCACTCGACTCTGCTGCCTGGTGTAGAGCAAGGAGTAGGTGCATTGCCATGTCTCCCTCTCACTTTCCCTGCACGTTTTTAAGTGGCTAGTAGTATTAACCGTACTAACTTCACAGTGTCTTTGTGATCAGCTGAGCAATTGGTCCTATAGGGGCATAAGAAGGGGGAAAGGCGTCCTGCCCCCACTTCTTTGCCCACAGATGTAGGGGCCTGACACAATCTGGCTTTTCACATTTTTGACAACCTCTTCAACATACTTTGTGTTTAAAGCATGATAGAAGCAGAACACCCATGGACTCCCTAGCACCACAGGGACAGGTTCCACCCAGCATGCATTATCCTGTTGAAGTAGATAATTGAGTGCCATGCAGTCTACTGTGTGACGCCTTTCAAATGAAACTACACCGGTTCCCTAGAGAATATTGAGTCAAGTTCAAGGTCTCAGCCTTATTTCAAGGTGCTCAATGGCCTGAGCTCAGCACATGTAAAAGATCATCTACAGCACTGGAACGAAGACTGTGGTTGACAACTCCAGTCCTCTAGTACAATGGATCAATCTACCATTAGGGTAAATCTCAGGAGACCGCGCTTTCTCAGAGGCTGGTCCAAGACTGTGGAATGAACGCACACAGGAAATAAAGACCATAACAAACCTCTCCTCCTTTCACTTCATGTGCAAGTGCAACAATGTGCAACTGCGAGTGGGAGGAGGAAGAACGGAAAGGGAAAGTATTAGGTTAATCTATTAGTGGCCCATTTAGGAACAATACTTTTGGTGCCGAAGCAGATAGCCCAGAGCACTTTTATTCTAACATTTTAGAGTTAGGTGCCTATATTAAAATGGCTGAGTTTCAATGGTGTTAAGCCACCATAGCTCCCATGAAGTCAGTACCTTTGAAAATCAGTCCTCTTGCTGCAGTGACTAAATATGATTTGGCAGCCTGGTTTTAGACAGCTAGATTTGAAAATGTGGGCTAAAAATCTATAGTTCACATGTTCAAATCATTACTTTCAAGAAGCTTTTCATTGTGCTGTTAAGGAGAATTTTACTGTAATTTATTTCAAAAGAGTAAATATTATACCATGCTTTCTCTGAGCTAATATTCCCAAATCATGTGGTAACCATGATCATCATTTTTTCTACATCTGTTGCTGCTTTCTACTTTGTGGGCTCTTAAATGTAAACTATAGTGGATATTTTTGTTTCATTTATGTCTTAAGGGGGCGGAAAAAATCAAAGCCAATAGCCGCTGTTTCCTGCCTCTAATTCAAATTATTCTATAACATTATAACAGACATATTTTATTTGATCCTATTTCATGTACTTGCTGTCAAAATAAATCACATTTTTCACAGAAATGCACAGAAATGCAGTTCAGCTGCCTAAGAAATCATATTATGTGGATTCTGCAAGTTTTCATAAAATTGATTTCTATGTATAATTTCATGTCCAATTTTTATCAGGAATAACAAAGCTGCTGGTCCCTGAACAGGTGAAAAAGGATGTTTCAGTCCTAGTTAATTAATCTTTTCATTAGAGAAAAATGCACAGTGTGTAGATAATTACAGTCTAATGTATCTTAAAACTCAAACTTTAGTTTCATCCAGGTGTGGCTCTAACATGGGTTCCTGGGTTCAATTGCACCCACAGAAATCATGAAACCAAGGGTGTCAAACGTGAGTGGCCCTGCAACTCCACGCACCATGTCACAACATCCAGAGCACGGAGCCAGGCCAAGCCCCACAAGACAGGAGCCGCCACCACCGCAGTCTGAGTGTGGGGTGGGCTTGCTCTCCACTGGGATGGAATTAGGATTGCAGTGCTGGGGCGGAGGCTGCTGCTGCAGGTGGTCAGTTCCCCCCCTTGACTACAGCTCAAAATCATGTCCAAGGGGAGTTTAGTGTAGTGCACACATTGAACTGGGAGGTTACATCCACCCCTGGATTTGTCTCATAACGTTTTATGGCTAATAGGAATTCTTTGACAAGAGTATAACTGCCTTAGGGTCAGATTGCAACCTTTGCTACAGGCCTATTGCAATATATATAACAATATCCCAGACATACCTTACTGAGTGGGGTTTAATACCTTTGGGGTCCACTGAATTAAAAAATGCAGCTGGTGATGTGTTATTGTGAGATTGTATCTAAGGTCTCTAGGAGGGGAAGATATGCAAATATAATTCCTCTGGTTATCAACCCTTTGAAGCCACCACCTGCAGAGATGCATATATACCAGTTCAAATGGGTTCTCCAGACAAAGAAAGAATTTTTGAATAAATAGCCTGGTTTTAAAGAGACTCAGGGCCTTCCTCGTGATCCTGCAAACAGACAGGACCTCTGGACAGGACTTGGCCTATTGACATGTGTGATAGTTTAGAACTGGGACTGTTATGAACTTGTGAGGACAAAAGAGACCCCTTTGGGGGTGTTGAAGGACTCACCTGCCAGAACCCATACTGGAGAGAGATGATGGAAGCTCTGGTCAGCTTATTAGCATGTGTATAGATTCTTCTATTGTTGTAATAGGTTTTCTGTGTATTTTTAAGAATAAAATAGGCCCGCATAGGAAATGCTGTGTGGTAACTTAGTTGCTGGTAATTACTCTGCTATTAGTCTGAAGAGAAAGCAAGCAGGCCTGTTTAGGCAGACTGTCTTTTGTTGGGAACAACACAGCAAAGGCAGGGAGCTGTGCAACCTGGAAATACCCTGGTCAGGAGGGAATGAGACATGTGTCTCTTCCCACGATAGCTGACAGCCTGAGAGTGGGTGCCTTTGGTATACAGTATAGGAGAATATAGGTGCAGTTGCCTGAACTGACACCCACACTGGGAGCTACAGGGGTGTATATAGCCCCCATGCTCCCCTCCACCTGCTTCCCAAAGTGGGAAGAACAACCCCTGCAAGATGCAGGGGGTAGCCGTGTTAGTCTGTCTCTACAAAAACAACAAGGAGTCTGGTGGCACCTTAAAGACTAACAGATTTATTTGTGCATTAGCTTTCGTGGGTAAAAACCTCACTTCTTCAGCCTCCTTGTTGTTTTTGTCCCTGCAAGATGGCTATTTCCCATCCCACGCTTGTGAGCAGAGCCTTTTCTTCACCCCACTTCAATGCGCTGACGAGCCCAGCAGAGTCAGCATGGCACAGATTATTTCTCCTCCACACACACCTAGAGCAAAAGGGAACCAGAGTCCAGATTGTGCCTCTGTGGTCAAAATTTGGTTATTGGGCAGCTCCTGGGGCAATGCAACTATGCATTGACCCTTGCTCAGGGCTTGTGACAAAGCCACAATTTAGTCATAGTAATTCACACGGAAATCAATTTTAGTGTCGTAGAACATTATTAAAGCACACTTTTAAAACTATAGGCCAATGTTTTCAAAAATGGATGGCTAAATTAGGTTTCTAAATCCATATTCTGGCATCTATATCAAAGGAAAGTTTATGACAGCTGTTGGGTACAGCACACTTTTGAAAATCAGGCCACTTATTATTTAGGCATGTGAACATGAGCCTACCTTTAGGCTCCAATTTTGGAAAATCTTGACACCAACCTCTCCGCATTTCTTAGCAAGAGTATAATAGCAAAGTGTATTCTGATACTAGTAAGTCTTCCTTATTTTTACAGCTTTTACTACCAAGTACATGAACTCGTACGGTATGGAGTATTATTAAAGTGAAACGACACTTACGAAAATAAATGAGCAAACTACATTTTGTGATGCAGCAGACTTGGATTGTTACTGTTGGCTTGTTTGGTTCTAGTTTGTTTATTCAGGCATCACTTCTCTACGGTACTTAAGCAGGTACCTAACATAAGCTCATATTAGTCCCATTGATTTCAAAAGCACTCTCACATGCTTCAAGTTCAGCATGTGCTTAAGTCCCCTCAGCACCACATCCCAGTTCCACGTCACCTTTTGCAGGAGAGCACTTCTACAGTGCCTGAGTCCCTAAGGATTCCCCCTATTTTTAGAGATAATTTGGTAGGGCAAGGATGCCTGACCCTGGCTTCTTCCTCATCTGCCAAGGCAGAGAGAACCTGGCAGGCAGCCAAAGGCCAACACAGAATTAAGAAGCTATTGGCTTGTTACTAGACACAGACTTTAAACTAAAACTATAGGCAGAGGATTTGAACTGCATCTCTGCTCAGGCCAAAAGGAGCAGGGTCCCTGAAAGGGACAGTTGTGAGGAACAGGCTTTTACACCCTTTGTTCTAGAGTGGTGGAGCAGAAGAGAATTGCACATTGCCCAGTTGGTAACTATTGTCAACTGGGTTCCGTCACAGGGCACGTGGTCTTACAGTGGGGATCTGTCAGGGCTGGCTCCAGGCACCAGCGGAGGAAGCACGTGCCTGGGGCGACACATGCTAAGGGGTGGCATTCCGTCCATTCTTGGGGTGGCACAGTCCAAGCGGCTTTTTTTTTTTTTTTTTTTGCTTCGGCAGTTGGGGCGGCAAAAATGGTAGAGCCAGCCCTGGGATCTGTAGGGACAATGTCATGAAGGAGAAGTTTGATGATTGCTGTTTGTAGCTCATCTTTTTTAGCTTAGAGCAGGGATCGGAACCTTTGGCACGCGGCCCATCCGGGAAATCCACTGATGGGCTGGGATGGTTTGTTTACCTGCAGCGTCCGCAAGTTCGGCCGATCACAGCTCCCACTGGCCGCGGTTCACCGTTCCAGGCCAATGGAGGCTGCAGGAAGCAGTGTGGGCCGAGGGATGTGCTGGCTGCCACTTCACGCAGCCCCCAATGGCCTGGAACAGCAAACCGTGGCCAGTGGGAGCTGCGATTGGCCAAACCTGCGGATGCTGCAGGTAAACAAACCGTCCCGGCCCGTCAGCAGATTTCCCTGACGGGCCGCGTGCCAAAGGTTGCCAATCCCTGGCTTAGAGTCTTACATTCAAACTAATTAATGTACTTTTGTTCACATTGAAACATAGGTGCTAGAACTAGGGGTGTTGGGGGTGCTACCATACCCCCTGGCTTGAAGTGGTTTCCATCATATACAGGGTTAACAGTTTGGTTTAATGGCTCTCAGCACCCGCACTATACAAATTGTTCCAGCACCCCTGCATTGAACTGCATTTCTCATCTGCTGACCAGCCATCAGACAATCCAAATCCTTTTGAGTCTGGTTACAGGTCCTTTTCCTGTAATTAAATGCCCTTTTGGACTATAAGAATTGCCTTTATTATTATTGCTTCTGTTCTGGTTGAACCTATGCTGCTTTTTCACATCCTGCTTCTAACATTATTCCAGAAGTGAACGAAGCTTCTGAAACCGTTCTTCTGCAAGTCATGTGGCTCCTGCCATTAGCATTAAATCGGCAGCTGCTTTCTGCTGGGCAATTGAGGTTTCTTATCAAGTTGCAGCTGCAATAATTTCTCACCATTGCTGTATAGAAACCGTCTCCTATTGTAAATTCAGCCTTGCTATCACTAGCAACTGTTATTGAGCACTTTGATGACTGCTTTGCACTCTTATCCTGTGCTGATCTTGGGCAGATGTTCCTAGACGTGTCTGTGGCACTTTCTGAGCGTCTTCGTGGGTCGTTATATGCCTTCCTGACATTAACTGCTTTGGATTTATTAAAATGGTTAGATTAACACCAATAAGCAGTCACCCTCTATTTTTTCCCTTCTTAGCCCTTTGCAGAACAGATTCTGTCATCCTTTCTCACGTTAACTTCAGAGGAAGTATTTGTATGTGTGTTACTCAGGGGCCCAAATTCTCAAGTGTAGGTGAGCTCTGCTCACCACAGCAGGACCTGGTGATGGAGGGGTGAGAAAAAGTGACTGTCCCCCAGTCCTGAGGCTCTCTCTAGCTAGTGCTGGCATGTTGGGGGCTCCTGAAGGCAGTTTACATTTTTGGTGATTGCTGCAGTAGAGTTCGCTGTGGCCACACTCCCCCATGCCCTGCATGTCTCCTGTGGCAGGGGGGACAGCAGAGTAGGAAGTGTGTTGGCCTTACATCACTCAGGGATCCACCAGACTGGGGAAAGGCACAACTGTTCTTGTTAGGGCTGTGCTCTGTATTGCAGTTAAGATTTTGATGTCTTCATTTATCCTGTGCTAATTTAAACACAGTTTCACCTTTTCCCATAGACACCCTATGCTATACTTTTAATGATGACTCTCTGCTGGTTCCCCAGCTGTGCCAAGGATATGCTGGGCACCTCACTGAATAGATCATTAGACAAGGCCTCTACCCAAAGCATTAATCATCTAGAATGTAGACATGATGACATTACCAAGGAGGGGAGCACAATCAAGAGAGGAGGTTGGATGGTCTGGATTACAGAACAGAGTCCATAGAGAGACGTTAAAATATTTTTAATTAACTTTTTCTATAAACGGATCTTGAGGAGGCATTTGAATGAGGCTGGGATGGTGACTTGGAAAATAGGTTCTGAAGGATCATTGCAGGCACATAGAGTGGCAGGAAAAATGCACTGAGACATTTTGTGTGAGGAGGAGTCAAAGGGATTATTAAAACTGGGGTCATTAGTCAAATAGAGGGGTTGAGGGAATGTAAGAGGACACTCCATTGGAGCTGAGTGACATATGGTCTTGAATGCAAAGCCAAGAGTAGAATCCTGGCCCCACTGAAGTCAACGGGAGTCTTACCATTGGCTTGGGTGGGGACAGGTTTTAATACAAGAAGTCTGAATTTAATACACTGAAAAATGGGAAGGCCGTGGAGGTCTTCGGGGTAACATGGACATAGCAGTGGGCAGGAAATGATTTTTAGCAGCCATACTGTTGCTAGATGGCAGGGGCTAGTGAGAATCAATTTTCCTGACTTTACTTTCTTATTCTCTATTGGACATGGCTAATTTGCCATCTCCTGAGGTTCAAAATTTTCCTGCCAGCATATTTATTTATGGAAGAGCAACGTAATTTTTAATCTTTTGATTCCTTTAATTTTCTTGAGAGGCCTGGCATCAATTTTAAGAGTTTCCTCTTGACATTTCAGGCACGAACTTGACTCATACAATCTGGCAGAGCTTTCACTGTCCTACCACCCGGTGTGAACACTTCATTCTGGGCTGTTGCATTTTGACACTGTGAGTACATTTTTGTAGCAGCATGGTTGTTTCATCCCAAACCACACTCCAGACTTATTGAGTTTCAGACAGTTCCGTTTCTGTTGCCCCCATGAAGTGGGATGGTGATCCAGAGAGCTGAGCATTGCAGTGGGAGTGAGGAAATTTGGGTTCTATTCCAAGCTCTACTGCTGACCTGTTATGTGACCTGGGGCAAGGCTTTGCCTCAGTTTTCCCATCTATGAAATGGGTGTAATGATACAGTAGCACCTCAGAGTTATAAACATCTCGGGAATGGAGGTTGTTCATAACGCTGAACAAAACATTATGGTTGTTCTTTCAAAAGTTTACAGCTGAACATTGACTTAATACAGCTTTGACACTTTATGCCGAAGAAAAATGCTTCTTTCCCTTTATTTTTTTAGTAGTTTATGTGTAACACAGTACTGTACTGTATTTGCTTTTTTTCCCCTTTTCCCCTCTCTGCTGCTGCCTGATTGCATACTTCCAGTTCCAAATGAGGTTTGTGGCTGACTGGTCAGTTCATAACGCTGGTGTTCATAACTCTGAGGTTCTACAGTACTTACTTTCCATTTGTAGACTATTTTGAGTTCTATGGCTGAAAAAAATATTATATAAGAGCTAAGTAGAACTATATTTGTTAATTAGCTTGATAAAATTCTTATAATTGCTAGAAAAAGTCAGCTTATGAAAAAATATGGATGTTTGAGGATATGTTTACAGTGCAGTCAAAAGGGTGATTACAGCTCATGCAGGTTTTAATATAGCTAGCCTGGATAAAAATAGCAGTGCAGCTAGTGGCATATGCTTCAGTGTGTGCCGTCCAAGTCCCTCCCCAGAACCCTGGGTTCATACTCCCATTCCTTGCCCACAGTGGGGTATGTCACCACCTCTTCACTGCTATGTATAGCCACACTAGCTAGATTAATGCTAGGGGAGGATGCCTACGCCAGCTGCAATCACACCTCTAGTTGCAGTATAGATATAGCCTATGTGTGGACTTGCATCAGAAGTTGATCAATGCGTGCATATATCTTTTGTTGGCTTCTTTTTCAGCAGGGTTTTGTGTAGTATTTGTATGTTGACATTACAGGTGAAAGATCACTGGATCTCCGCAATTTAGTTAATTGTAAATTACACCCAATTCTACTGTCTGGCCCTGTGCTATATAACATAGTTCATAGGTCTTGTGGGATTAGATGGTCACCCAGTGTCTCTCCTGACCATTGACATAGCCTCATCAGCCTACTCACATTCACTAGAGGATTGCTATTGACAAGAGGAATAGGAGTCCAGATAATGACTGGTCGCAGAAGATAGTTGCTCTACAGCAACTGTCTCTCATGCTTACGATACAATATGTATCTAAATACTATTGGAGACATCTTTCCCTTCCTTCTTTGTGTGGTGGTCTCAAAATCACTGTAATGCTTCTGTTCTTCAGCTGGCCACATTCTGCCTTTCTCTCCCTCCACCATGCGCTATTGGAAGAACACATCCTGGATATAGGCAGATTTTAGTCTTGCTGATACCAGGGATAGTGTCTAACACTTTTCCACCGTTGCCCACAGGTTCAGCTCTACCAATGCTCGCACCATTGATACTCCACAGGTGGACAGCTGTCCAGCTATCAATAGCATTCAGAACACCATGTTCTGTACGCTGCCCAGAGCAATTCTCATACTGTGTTAAAAATAATGGTTGCAGTTAGAGACCCTCTCCACTGTGAATCCTAGCATAACACCAGTGTAACTGATCTAGTATTAATAGCAAGTGGAGACAGGGCCAATCATGCTGTGTTCCAAGACTGCTTGCTGAACTGTATCCAGGCTGCTCTGTATCCTTTGAAGATGGGCCCACTCTGTGAAGCAGTTTCAAAGTGGAAAGCTCTTCACTGCAGCATCACTGGAGCCAAACTCAAGAAGATTAATTGAGGCAGAGAGAACCTGGATGCTAAGCAATGGTTAGGTCTGACTTTTACAAGGGCCAAGAAGGAAAAGAGGGGATTATGGGAAGAGAAGACATACAGAGCAAGGAGAAAAAGAAGGTGGGGAGGCAAGGAAAACAAACTAGGGGAGACAAGTCCAAGGGAAACACAAAGACTGAATAGAGAGAAGAGAAAAAGTTTGTTCATTGCATTTACATGTAGTGTCATGCTTGCATTTCAGATAGGCATTGATTTACACAAAAAGAACAGGAGTACTTGTGGCACCTTAGAGACTAACAAATTTATTAGAGCATAAGCTTTTGTGGGCTACAGCCCACTTCTTCGGATGCATATAGAGTGGAACATATATTGAGGAGATATATATACACACATATATGTTCCACTCTATATGCATCCAAAGAAGTGGGCTGTAGCCCACGAAAGCTTATGCTCTAATAAATTTGTTAGTCTCTAAGGTGCCACAAGTACTCCTGTTCTTTTTGCGGATACAGACTAACACGGCTGCTACTCTGAAACCTGTCATTGATTTACACATGACTTTGATATGTATCAGAAAAGGGTAACTAGCCAATAGACCCCCTAATGGGTCCCCTAATCATTTATTTTAGCACCTTGTCACAGAGCAGGGTTCCCTCATCCTGAATTCCTTGTTGCAAACAGCCCTGACACACTTGTGGCAATTTCAACACCCAGAGCTTTATTTACCACGTGCTTTCTATATGTTCGTTCCCAATAGCATAAGGTTTTTCCCCAAGTCTTTACCTACGACCAAGGTATAGGAGGCTCTGAGACCTTGGGTATCTCTGGCCCTTCTTTCCAGCCTTTCCCCACCCGGCTGACTCTTCCTGCCTCTCTTTTAACTGTTTCCAGTTAACAAGCTGAGTCACCCAGCTAATTAGTTAATCCCATAGTACTGAAACTATTACCTTGTCAGTTTACCCCATGTGGGGACAGTTCCAAAGTGCACAGAGTGGAGAGTCAGCCATAGGCTTTTCACACTGTCACACACCTACAAGCATTTTCACTATGGCCTGGGTGAGCTAGAGGGATTATATTTATTTTACATGCAGAACTTTAAAATGCCAGTCACAACCCTGATTAAAATAATTTTTTTGAGTAAAAAAAGAAAAGAAAATTATTTAACCTGATTGAAAACCCAGTGAACTTTCTATTGGCAAGTTATAGTAATACAATTATTACCTACACCTCCTCCTAGATAGCCGACGGTTATGTAGCTGTCCCTTGGGACCTAATGACTGCACCCATTAAAAAATAATTCTTTTTTCTTTTTTTGTATTGCAATAAGATTCGGTAGGAAAGAGTTTTTCCTGAGACTAGTTTATTGAAGAACTGTAGATTTCTTTTAACATATTCTAACCACATTTCTACTGCAAACACTAACTTTTACGCGGCGGGATATCTGGCTATTTTTGGCCTTGTCACTTTCTTTAGCTCTAATAAATAGAGCTAACTGAATAGAAGGAAAAATAGGTTTGCATTTTCAATGAGCATTGCTAAATTCTATATTCACAGGACGTAGAACTGAATGGCAATTGAATCCTGTATATACCTTCACCTGACAATATTCTTGGGTTCTTTTCTCTTTGCTGTTGATTTGTTTGCAGCCTGAGGAATCTATTGTAGGTGGATATTATCCAAACATCTTAAAACTAGAAATAGTTTCTGCAGTTCTGTTTTCTTCATGATTGGTGGTAGAAGCTAGTGCCAGTTCTGAGTCTGCTCCTTAGAAATGACCTCATGCCTAACTGCTTGTGTATGTTTTCCCTGAAGGAGAAGAAAAGATAGATTGCTCTTGGAGAGCCTGATTCTCCTCTCAGTCACACTCATATAAAGCCACTGAAGTCAATGGAGGTATGCCGCTGGAAAAGGATGGCACAGAGGGAAGACCTGATCCCATTGTGTTTGAAGTTCTAGGCTGCATAGTGTGTTTTGCAGGCATATGTAATTCTTTCCAACTCGTTCCTGACTGTGCTTGTGAACTGCAAAACAGATGCTCATGATGTGTGACATTTGATAGACCAAGCAAGATATTTTTGCAATTCTTAAAGAGGACAGTGTTTATAAAAAGCATTTGTGGGGATGAGGTTTTATGGAAAAATTAGTCATTTGATAGCTGACATTTGAATAGTGTTATGTTGCAGATAGCGATTTTTCCATTAAAATGTGTCAGTTTAAAAAAAAATAGACTGCAGCTTTCAGCCACATAGTCCAATGATAATAACTAAAACTAGAAAGGGACTACCTGGTGGGTCCTAGTAACCCAAGGCCATTTGACTTCACAGATACACACCATTATGGACATCTCTCTAATATTTTAAGAACCCCCTTATAATGGATGGGGTCTGATGTTTGGGGAGATAAATTATGGCTTTTAGGGCCCAATCCTTCACTCGTTGTAGTCAATGTGAGTTTTGCCAATGTGAGCAGGATCAGGCCTTTCTTTGGACCCATTCATAACTGTTGAATTGCAGCATGATTTCAGGGACAGACATATTTGGGCTACTCCTTCGCTTTATATATAATCCCCTTCTCAATGCTGTAACAGTGCTCAAAGGGAAATGAAACAAAAGGGAAAGTGACTTACCCTGTAATTTTACTCCTTTGAAGGTATTATCTCACAGGATACCCACTCCTGAGGGTCTCAAGTTTCCAGTGTAAGACAGAACTTCCCTACTGCTTAAATTTTTCTCAGGAGTGTTGAACACCCAGCAGCTCCCACTAACTTCGATGGAGGCTTTTGGTTACATTCTACTTTTGAAAATCAGAGCAGTTCATCAGGAGTTTTCACTGGGTGGACCTGACCTATAGCACCCCCACTGGCCAATTGTGGCATTGTAGGTGCTCCCTTTCTCAGTTCCCCTAATGTTATCAATAAGTTAAGTGAGGCTTTACATACAGAACAATGCCCCTTCAGAGAAATCTACTTTATTAACCAAAGGCCCAATGAAAATACAAGAAGGCCTTTGCTTGGGTGGTGGTTATGTCTACACTATCCAGCTTACAGCGGCACAGCTGTACCAATGCAGCTGCGCCGCTGTAAGATCGCTTGTGCAGCCGCTCTATACCAACAGGCGAGAGCTCTCCCTGTCGACATAATAAAACCACCTTCATGAACAGCAGTAGCTCTGTCCACCACCACTTAGGCTGGCAAAACTTATGTCATTTGAGGGTATTTTCTTCCACACCCGAGTGACATAAGTTTTGCCGACTATAAGTGATAGTGTAGACATGGCCTAATAGATGGGAGACAGAGCCAGCTTTAGTTTATCAATTCCCATCCGGGTCCACCACTCCCCTCCAGTAGGGTACTTTCACCCCAAGTCCCTTCCCTGGAGTCAGGCATCTTGCCACAACCTGGAAAGAATCCTTCCCCAGAGCCAGGGTCTGCCGAGATCTATCAGCTGCAGCTTTCTCTGGGGCAGCATGTAGTTCCTGATAGGCTGGGCTTCCAGCCATTATTTGGGAGTTCCTAGACCCTAGGAACATTTCTAGGCATCTTGCTCTGGGGAGCTCTCCTTGCACCTGAGTGCCACTCCTATGATTCTATGATTCTCCTCCGCAGCTTCCTATCTCTAGAAACCACCTCAGCTGACCCCTAGTAACACTTTATCAGGCTCATTAGCTGCTAACCAGCCACTTAGGGATTTAATTACTTCCAGGTGGGCCTCAGTTGGCTCATTCTGCCTTACAGGAGCCTGTCACAGGTAGTCTGATCCTTGACTCCCCTGAAAGGGCCAGCTCCCATGACAGGAGCCTAAGTATGAAGTTAAGAGTCAGCTTTAGGCACCTATTTTTGAAATCTTGGTGTGACATTATCTGATTAAAATATGACCATGTAGATCATTGTTGCTACCACTGTTATATAATTGCAACATATCTTGTACAAAGGTTGTCAAGTAAGGTGTCTATGGAAAGGTTATGATTTGCTGAATATAATTATGCTATTTGTAGGCATGTATCATTTTTGTATTTGAAGTTATAAGCATTGGCTCTATACCTGTATTTCAAATATGTTAGCTCCTATGGTAATGCCCACAAGGTATTTAGCCTGCACATCTAGAAGGGACCATTCAAGTTAAGTGGCCCATCAAAAGAACACTTAGCTCACAATGGAAAATGCCCATCTACACTGAATGGATTTTCCTGTTCTATCTGAAGTATAGGTAATGGCCTCTGCTATGACTAAGCAAAATCACGCATGGACATGTGACTTGCCCATGTGACTCCAAACGCCCTCTTTTTCCCTGTGATTTTCCACTAGCTGTACTGAGGGCTTTGTTTGAAACAATGGATTTCCCTCCACATGGCAGAAGCTATAAAAGGCCATGGAAACATCTCCATTTTGCCTCGTTCCTGCTCAAACTTCTGGACTATGAATTTATACTAATGGAAGCATTCTAACCAAGGGGCTGAGGACCTTCCAATGATTTGGAAGCAACCAGAGTCTTAACAAGCCATCAGTTTATTCCATCACTGCTACAAGCCTGAACCAAGAACTTTGCAATTACTGTATGTATTTGATTCCTTTAACCAATTTTAACTCTCTTTCTTTCTTATAAATACATCTTTAGATTTTTAGATACTAAAGGATTGGCAAAAGCATGATTATTGGGTAAAATCTGAGTTATATATTGACCTGGGTATGTGGCTGGTCCTTTGGGATCAGAAGAACCCTTTTGTTTGATGAAATTGGTTTTAAATAACCACTCATCTTTAAGTCTAGTGTCTGGGTGTTTAATCCAGGACTGGAATGCCTAACGAGACTGCTTTTCTAACTTCTTATTAGCCAGTGTGGTGAAACAGAAGTTTCCTTTTGTTGCTGGTCTGGTATATATTATGGGAGAATAACCACCAATTTTGGGGTGTGTCTGCCCTATTTCTCAGCAGTTTGTCCTGAATTGGGAATTCTCAGTTGTGACCCACAAAGGCATGGTAACACTTGGCCAGTGTGTTTTTCATCCCATATGCACCTCATATGTTAGTACACCCAAATTGTGTGTGTACATTGGATGGCCAAATTAAGCAGATACAGTAGTTGGACTACTAAATTCTTCCTTCCTACATTAATCCCTTCAATACAGTGATTATCATTCTACATTCGTGAAACTACACAGTCACCATTGGCAAATGTTGGCCTTGTAATGGCAACCACTATAACAATGACTGGCTAAAAGAACCTTTGCACTGTGGAGAATAATGTTTGAGAAAACTTTCTTGAGACTTGAGAGTAATTTTCCATTAGTTAAAACACTATAAACACAAAGCCTAATGTCTAAACTTGTGACTCCAGCTAAGGACTTGGCCTGGTATTTTAATGTTACCACAGCGTAATTGGAGAAAGACATCAGTGAATTATATGCTTTCTAGATGACACAACATGCTGTAATACTATGTTTTTTTTCTTGTAGTTCCAAATCACTACCCACAGTGGACACTTTTCATAGAGAAAAGATATAATCCCTGTCCAGAGAAGTTTAACACTTTTCATTAATGTTAATATTATAAGTGATCGCTCGCTGAACACTAAGCAATTCAATTATGTGTCTAACCTTTACAAATTTGCATTTTGTTGCGATGAGGAAATATGAATTTTGCAACTTGATAAGCTGCGTCATATTCATTTGCATATAACACTTTCAACCAGGGGCGGCTCTAGCTTTTTTGCCGCCCCAAGCACGGCAGACAGGCTGCCTTCAGCGGCGTACCTGCGGGACGTCCGCCGGTCCCGCAGCTTCGGCATACCCGCCGCCAAATTGCCACCGAATCCGTGGTACCGGCAGACCTCCCGCAGGCAAGCCGCCAAAGGTTGCCTGACTGCCGCCCTCTCAGGGATCGGCAGGGCGCCCCCCACGGCTTGCTGCCCCAGGCACGCGCTTGGAGCGCTGGTGCCTGGAGCCGCCGCTGCTTTCAACAAGTTAAAGATAGCAGAGAATGTTATCTAATTGTCATGGCAAGGGACTGGGAATCTTAGGGATTTATACTGCTGTTCATGTCTGCAGTATCTGAGCCCATATTGGAGCATATGTGATTTATTCCCGTTTCTTCTAATGGCTTGTTGGCATCTCTCTTTGTCTTGGTTTCTCCATATGCAAAATGGCAATTGTATACAATTCTGGTCTAACTCACAGAGTTGTTCTCAGACTTAGTTAAAATTCACAAGGGATCATAAGAACATAACATAAGAACGGCCGTACCGGGTCAGACCAAAAGTCCATCCAGCCCAGTATCCTGTCTACTGACAGTGACCAATGCCAGGTGTCCCAGAGGGAGTGAACCTAACAGGTAATGATCAAGTGATCTCTCTCCTGCCATCCATCTCCACCCTCTGACAAACAGAGGCTAGGGACACCATTCCTTACCCATCCTGGCTAATAGCCATTAATGGGCTTAACCTCCATGAATTTATCTAGTTCTCTTTAAACCCTGTTATAGTCCTAGCTTAGGATTTTGAAGACATTCTTACGAAAGGTGCTATCAAAGTGTTGTTGTTTTTATAGCTTAGAATGAACTCTGCAGCTGAGAGTAGTATTTGGCCCAGTATAATTTAAATTATTTATTTGTGCTTTTTTTTCTGGAAGCACTGAAATCAGTTTAAGAACTGGTCAGTCCTAGGGTATTTGTAAATTAGATGTGTGTGCTGTATCTGCTCCAGGATGTCGTTCACAGTTTACAAACCATTTACCTACATCTTGATAAACCCTATGTGTTCCATTTAACTGGAATTGGATTTTGTTCTTGGCAAAATCCCCAAAGATTAAAAAAACAACTCCTATTGTGTATTGTTCCCACCAGTAGTTTTGGGAAACCTGTATGTTCTCATTTCTGGCAACCTTCTCTTTGAGGAATGCGATGCAGAGCACAGATAAAAGCACTAGCATCTGTTAAGATGCTTGGCATTGCACTGACTACAGTTTGAAGATGGATTGACTCATGCGGTGGTAAGCAGACACAATCCAAAGTTAACCCCAAACAACATGAATGTTCGCTCTAATTGGATGGAGGTGTGCTTTAGAAAAAGCACAAACTGCAGCCTGTAATTCAGGGAGAGGCATGAAAAGTTTCTGAAGTGCAGTTGCTTGCTGTGTATTTCCTATGTTTGACAATCGTATAGCAGAACTAGGTAAATGCAAACAATGTTCTATAAATATTCATTCATATGAGCTTTAATGAAGGTTTGTAGGTCATCCAAAAGCTCGTACTTAATAGAATCAAGGTGTTAATTCATTGGTTCACTATTGAGTGAGAGAGAAAAGTGCCACCTACTAAATTATTGGCTCTATTTCCAGACACACCTAGCAATTTCTTAAAAGTTCTCTCATTCAAGCACTAACCTGACCTTGCTTAGTTTTAAGATCTGACAGGCCAAAGTCTGGAATTATTTTCTGTATATAAGGACTGAAAACACATTTAAAACTTTAAGCCTTCTATTAATAAATGATAGTCTTCACAAAGAATGCATTGTTCTGGGTGGCTTTTACCTAATTATCTTTTTCTTTTCTCTTTTTGGTAGTTCAATAAAATGTGGGTGTCACACTGAATAGAAACAATATATATTCTGTGGCTACAAAAGTGACATCATCCCTTTTCTGTTTCTTATTAAATATATTTAATACAATATTAAGAGTTTTCACTACACTTCGCTGAAATATACAATATATGTACGTCTTTGTGCATGTAGCACCAATTAATTTTTGCTTCTGATTTGATGGCTGGATTCAACAATATAATCTTCTGGAAAAGATCCAGCTGTTGCTACTACTTGCTCCCCACTATCTTATTTTTAGTTGTGGAAAATGAAATGCCCCAAGAAACACTCCCAGATGTTTTCTACAAATACAGGTGACGGTTTCCCTAAACATTAGTGAGCACAAATAGCTATGGTGATTCTTCTCGGACAATTCTGTCTCCTACCCTTTTGTAAAATGATCAAATACAAACCATTAGCATTCAAAACAGAGTGAATTATCTTCTCACTGATGTCTCTCTTTGGTCTGCGTGTAGATATCGAGTTGATACTCTGATAGATTAAAATCTGTTTTCAGCAACTGACTCAGACATAACATCATCACTTCCTGATTAGATTGATATGTGTTTCTATTATTTGCTTATTTTGCGCCTTAAGAAACAATTCTTTTTTGTTGTTAAACTGTAAACAGCATTGCAAGGCCTCATATTAAATCATAATTATTTACCATGTTGTTCATGCACCTTTGTCCCTAGGGAATGTGGTGACGTGAATATACAGGAAGATCGGGGTATTTCTCACCAACAGTTTCCTGTTATTGATATGCTTTTGTTTAGTTGTGATCTTTTTTTTACCCTTTCAGGTTCTCAGGGGAAAAATAAACAGGCACATGACATTAATCACAGTCCTAGACTATCATATTGGGAGTCTTACAAATACTTTAAATGTGGAGTGCTAGCCTAGGACTGGATGTTTCGCAAACTACCATGACAGGTTATTGTTTATTATTATTTACACTCTCACCCCCCCAAAATGATTCAAATAATTTTAAAAATTCTTTTGTGATTGGGTTCCTTTCTGGAAGCAAGAAGAGTTCAAAAGTTTATCAAGACAACCTTGAACTTTTTTCATATGCATTGACTGTTGTACAACTACTCTCAGCTTCCTTTAAAGACAAATCATTCCACAGTGCATGGATCAAATAGATAGATAATAATAAACCTGTTATGTAGAAGCAGACATATGCATTTGAGTTGTATGAGGCTTTTTCGTGGTATTAAATTCAGGACAGAAAATCTGTCTGTAATTATGGCACAGAAATTTTTAAACTATGTTTGGCTAGCCATCTTTTGTCTCTGCCACTACAGATTCAAGATTCAGTCCTAGATAGCTGCCTTTTGATAACACCTCTCCTTTGCAAACAGCAGCTGCTCTGAGGCACCTGACACCTATAAATGTCAAACCTTTGTTTGAGGATGTGGCATTGTTGTTATGAGTCACTGTAGAAATAATGTGGGAAAATGACTTCCAACCCTTGCTCAGATACCACAGTGGTAAGAACCTAGACTGCTGGATTTCCTGGATAAAATGTCCCTCACAAACACCATATAAATTAATGGAGTTGCACTAGTGTAAAAAAGAGTAATACAGTAGTGTTTCAGACCCTTAACACTACAATCTCCATGGTCAATGGTTTTGGTTCCTATACTGTAGATAGTATTTTACCTAAGGGCTGGTCTACACTACAAAGTTAAGTTGGCTTAACTACATCTCTCAGGGCCGTGAAAAATTTCACGTCCCATGCAATGTAATTAAGCTGACCTGTCCCTTCCGTAGACACCGCAAGGCTGACTGAGAATTCTTCCATTGACCTAGCTACCACCTCTCAAAGAGGTAGATTTACTAGAGTGACAGAAGAACCTCTTCTGTCTTTGTAGGAGGTGTCTACACTTTAGCTCTACAGTGGCACAGCTGCAGCTCTGTGGCTGTAGTGTTTCTAGTATAGACCTACCCTAAGTAATCTTATCTAAGTAAAACACTTAGTTAATTTCTCCAAATGCTAAACATGAAAGCTACATATCCACATCCTGTTAATTTTTAGAGATTGGTGTATATTCAGTCCTTATTGCTATGCTCTGGAAATGTAGCCCTTTTAATAATGTGTGAACATAGAGTTGCTAGGCATATCAGGTATGAAAAAGGCACATCTGGCATCATGTAAGGAAAATTCAGTGCAAAGTTGCTTGATGTATATGGTTTTAATTATGTTCTTTCATCTGTTAGAGGGAGTTCATTGCTTGGTAAGTGGTAATTTTTTTTTAATTTAATAAAATATGAACTTCATAACAAGTTGTATTAAAATGTTCATGTAAATGTACTTTTATATTCATACACATAAAGAGCCTGATGCTGTTCCCAGTGAATACTTGTTGATCATAATTTGTAAGCTTAGCTAAGGGAGGTCTGGCTAATTGCTGGATGGGAGTTCTCTGAGGAAAAAAGACTAAAAAGTTGTGACTTTTTATCTTGGGGCCTTCCAGGAGTAGAAAAAAGGGCTGGGCCCCATTGGTAAACTGGGAATCTCCCTTTCCCAACAGGATTGTTGTGATTTTTTACAGCCTAAATAAACAAAAAATAAAAACAAACAAAAATGGCCTTGTTTTCCTGAGAAACCCCCTGTGGGGATGGGGGGGGGTGCGGGAGGGCATGGATATTTTATTAAATGAAACACACAAAAAATTAACTGATTGTCTTAGTCACAGGGTGACCTGACCCTTTAAGAGAGAAGAGGCCAATGCACCTGTGGCTGGTCAGCTGACCCCCCAATTAGGCTTATAAGAAAATACCTGGACCCTAGAGGGAGGTGGGGCAAGTGAGAGTTGCCTGACAGGAAATCAGTCAGGAAAAGGGGCAGGGGAGAGCTGCCTGAGGCCAGGAGATTGTAGGAGGTCCCTGAGGAAAAGCTGAAGGCAGTTGACAGCTCACCTCTTCAAGCCAGACAGCCAGGGCTGAAGACCAGAGAGCAGCAGCAGGAGTTACCTGCGACTTCTAATCCACAGGGCCAAAGCCAAGGGCCAGAGAGGGTTAAAGGCAGCAAAGCAATGGGTTGGCTTACCCGCTGATGTCTCCATGCTGGAGAGCTGGATCCAGGGGAGTGAAGGATGCTCCCCTCCCAAGAGAGAGGCTGTGGGGGGGGGGGTCCTGTTGGGAAGAGTGGGGTTGCACTCCAGCTGGAAGGGCTGGGATGGCTGTCCTGGCAGAGAGACAGGTGAGGACCATTAAAAAGACCAGGTGAGGTGGAAGATGCTGGAGTGTGGTATATGGGGTGTTGAGGCACTAAGTGTCATGTGATTTTTAAGAACTACATGCACTAGGATAATAAATGGTGTAAATTTTTGGACTTTTGGTATGAACTGCTTGCACGATGTTTTTGTAATCATCTGGCCCCAAGGAGGGGTATTATTGAGGCCAGAAAGTTTGAACAGTGTTTCCAGGGGCTCTTAAGGAGGGAAAATGAGGCAGGCACATCTGTTCTGCTGCCGTCTGCTGCCGGGTATTAAATGAGAATATTGATATAATAGGCATCACAGAAACTTGGTGGAACGATGATAGTCAATGGGACATGGTAATATTGAATACAAAATATATAGGAATGACTGAGTAGGGGGAGTGACACTATATGTGAAAGAAAACAGAGTCAAATATCATAAAAATCTTAAATGAATCAAACGGTACCATAGAATCTCTGTGGATAGAAATTCCATACTTGAATAATAAGAGCCTAGCAGTAGGAATATATTACTGACCACCTCACAAGGTGATGGTGACTGTGAAATGCTCAGGGAGATTAGAGAGGCCACAAAATATAGAAAACTCAATAATAATGGGGGATTTCAACTATCTCCATATTGACCGTGTACATGTCACCTCAGGACAGGATGCAGAGATAACACTTCTAGGCACCTGGAACCTAGAAGGGGAGAGGCAATTCTTGATTTACTCCTAGGTGGAGCACAGGATCTTGTCCAGGAGGTAAATATAGTTGAGCCACTCAGTAAAAGAGACCATAATGTAGTTAAATTTAACATTCTTTTAGGGAGGAAAATACCAAAGAAATCCACCACAGTAACATTTAACTTCAAAAAGACAAACTACACAAAAATGAGGAAGCTAGTTAAGTGGAAATTAAAAGGAACAGTCACAGGAGTTAAATGCCTACAAGCTGCAAGGAAGCTATTTAAAAACACTATAATAGAGGCTCTAACTAAATGTATACCCCCAATTAAAAAAAGCAATTGTAAAAAAAACAAATGCCACCATGACTAAAGCGCAGAATAAAAGCAGCAGTCAGAGTCAAAAAGGCATTCTTTAAAAATTGGAAATCAAATCTTACTGAGGAAAATAGAAGGGAGCATGAACTCTGGCATATCAAGTGTAAAAGTATAATGAGGCAGGCCAAAAAATAATTTGAAGAGCAACTAGCAAAAGACACAAAAATTAACAGCAAACATTTTTATAAGTACATCAGAAGCAGGAAGACAGCCAAACAATCAGTGGCACCACTATTCAATCAAAGTGCTAAAGGAGCACTCAAGGAAGACAAGGTAATTGCTGAGAAGCTAAATGAATTGTTTGCACTGGTCTTCACTGCAGAGTATGTGAGGGAGAATGCCACACCTGAGCCATTCCTTTTAGGTGACAAATCTGAGGAACTGTCCCAGATTGAGGTGTCAGTAGAGGAGGTTTTGTAACAAATTGGTAAATTAAACAGCAATAATTAAACAGCAACAGGACTTCTGAGTTCTGAACTAACTCAAGTATGAAATTGCAGAACTACTAACTGTGGAATGTAACCTATTGTTTAAAGGAGCCTCCGTACCACAGATAATGTAACGCCGATTATTTTTAAAAAGCTCCAGTGATGATCCTGGCAATTACAAGCCTAACTTCAGTACCAGACAAATTGTTTGCAACTATAATAAAAAACAGAATTATCAGACACATAGATGAATATGATATGTTGGGGAAGGGGAAATCATGCCTCACCAATCTATTAGAATTCTCTCAGGGTGTCAACAAGCATGTGGACAAGGGTGATCCAGTTGATATATTGTACTTGGACTTTCAGAAAGTTTTTGACAAGGTCCTTCACCAAAGGCTCTTAAGCAAAGTAAGCAGTCATGAGATAAGAGTGAAGGTCTTCTCATGGATCAATAACTGGTTAAAAGATAGGAAACAAAAGGTAGAAGTAAATGGTGAGTTTTCACGAGCTTCTTCTTAGCGTTTGTGCAACATGCCTCAGGTTGTATGTGACCAGGATTCATCACCGAATTTGGTCTGCTGGTCAGATCATTAGCTTCCCCGGCCCGGGCTAGGTACTAACTGGGAGTGTGATGTGAATGCTGATCCATGCCCACCAGTTGTCACAATGGAGATAACTAAATAGTATGGTTCCCCAAGGATCTGTACTGGTACCTGTGCTGTTCAACATGTTCATAAATTATCTGGATAAAGGAGTGAACAGTGAGGTGGCAACGGTTGCAGATGATACTAAATTACTCAAGAATGTTAAGTTCAAAGCTAATTGCAAAGAGTTACAAAGGGGGCTCATAAAACTGGGTGACTGGACAACAAGATGGCAGATAAAATTCATTATTGATACATGCAAAGTAATGCACATTGGAAAACATAATCCCAACTATACATACAAAATGATGGGGTCTAAATTAGCTGTTACCAGTCAAGAAAGATCTTGCATCCATCATGGATAATTCTCTGAAAACATATTTCAGTATGCAGTAGCAGTCAAAAAAAACTAATAGAATGTTAGGAACCATTAGGAAAGGGGTAGATAAGACAAAATATCATACTGCCACTATATAAATCCATGGTATGCCCACACCTTGAATACTGTGTGCAGTTCTGGTCGACGATCACCAGAAAGATACATTAGAATTGGAAAAAGTACAGAAAATGACAACAAAAATGATCATGGGTATGCAACAGCTTCCATATGAGGAGCGATTAAAAAGATTGGGACTGTTCATCTTAGAAAAGAAACGACTAATGGGGGATATGATAGAGGCCTAAAAAATCATGAATGGTGTGGAGAAAATGAATAGGGAAGTGTTATTGGGTCCTTCACATAACACAAGAACCAGGGGTCACCCAATGAAATTAATAGACAGTACATTTAAAACAAATGTAAGGAATTACTTCTTCACCCATCACACAGTCAATCTGTGGAATTTGTTGCCAGGGGATGTTGTGAAGCCAAAATTATAACTGAGTTCAAAAAAGAATTAGATAATGGAGGATAGGTCCATTAATGGTTATTAGCCAAGATGGTCAGGGATGCAACCCCATGCTCTGAGTGTCCCTAAACCTCTGACTGCCAGAAGCTGGGACTGGACTATAGGGGGTGGATCACTCAATAATTGCCCTGTTCTGTTCTTTCCCTCTAAAGCATCTGGCACTGGCGGCTGTTGGAAGACAGGATACTGGGCTAGATGGACCATTGGTCTGACCTGGTATCGACATTCTTAGGTTATGTTGTTGTCAGTCATCTGGATTTAGGAATGGAAAGGTTCCATGGTTTGAGTCATTTTACAATTTTTTTGTTCTTATGTTGTTCCTGTGTTCTTTGTTCATTAGATTAACAGCTGCAATTTATCATGCCCCTTTGACCATTTCACCTGCCCTCTGCCCACTGAATCATCTCTCAGGGGCTTATGCTAACATTCCAAACCTCTGTTAGCTTCAAAGAGATGGCATTTTTAAAATCAAGCTTCCAGAGTAATGCTGTAGTATTTAGCTACAGCAGGCTCAGGTAAGGACAGAGTGCTGGCTTTAATTTGATTTTCTGGCTTCTTTTCGATCTGACAGTTTATTTATTGCTGGGGTTTGGGCATTGTCATACTGATAAAACAGTATTTTACATTCAACTCGAGTGTTCTGATATACACACAATGTAGTTTAATGCATCTTTCCACAAAGATTTTCACCAGGTTGTAGAACAATGTTATAAGGTCCATTCCCAAAAAATGTGATCTATTATACATTAGCATTCATACCACAAGCAAGGAGTCAGATCCAGATGCACTTTGGCCTGTTTTAAGATTTTCAAATACAACCCAGATTTGCCATGAACAAAGAACAAACAAGTAGAACCAGGACCGGCGCTTCCACTAGGCGACCCTAGGCTGTCGCCTAGGGCGGCAGGATTTGGGGGGGCGGCATTTTGCCGTCCTTGGCAGAAATTCGGCGGCAGGGGGTCCTTCCGCTCAAGGACTTCAGCGGAAATTCGGCGGCAGGTCCTTCATTCGCTCCGGGACCCGCCGCCGAAGTGCCCCGAAGACCCGGAGCGGAAGGACCCCCGCCGCCGAAGACCCCAGGCCCCCTGAATGCTCAGAGGAGGAGTGCTGCCACCTAGGGCGGCAAAAACCCTGGCACCACTCCTGAGAAGAACATCTTATTGAAGGGCCTATTAAACATACCATACTGCAGGGAACTACACCTGCACGCACATATATATGCCATGCCCCTATCTCCAAACAACTGCTCTCTTTACACTCCAGACAAATAGAAAAAAAGTAACTTAATATGAAAACTGAAGTGATTTAAAAATAAGTGGAGGCTTCAGTACTTGCATGCCAAGTTTAAGCTGAAAGCAATGGGTAAGCACCCAAATTATAGCTGCGCAGAGCTTGCTGGTTTTGGTTCACAGGGTTATTGGCAAACATTATGGACACTTTTGGTTCACTTGGTTTCCCAGGACTTTTCACTTCAGACCTGTTTGGACCCAAACACTACAGAAGTGAACGTCAATATAAAATTGGCCCATTTTGTTTAGGTTCTATGCACTGCATGTGGATTCTTAAGGGTCAACTTGCCATTTGACCAGCCTTCAAGCTTTTGGGGCTTTGTAAAAGGAAAATAAATAACTGAAATCAACCAAACTTAGATTCTGATTCTGGAACACACTGAGCACCTTCCCCTCCAAATGAAGTCCCTGGGAATCATAGGTACTCAGCACTTCACAGGATCATGTCTGGAGACAGCTAACTGTTTTACTTGGAGTTTCAGGGCCCAACAAATGTTTCCATGGCAAGTATCTGTTTTATTTCCATATTTGAACCTAATGAGCTGAATTTCACATAGTTTTAGCTTTAGTTGTAAAAGGTTCATGCAGGTCTATTATAATGGAAATGCAGGAGGATCTTCAGTCATAGCGGTGTCACCCATGGGCTGTTCTATTTAGCTAATGAGAAGTCATAGCAAACAGGAGATTGGGATTTAACTGACAGTGGTCATGTGAAAACACATTCTTTGCTTGTTCTCAGTTGTTTTTTAAAGGCTATTTGTTTGAAGAGATTAATTACTTGCAGATTTGGGGCTCTAACCTGCGAGGTGCTGAGCACTCTGATCTGACCCAGTAAAGCGCTGTACTCGTGTGCTTAACTTTAAGCCTATGAGAAATCTTATTGACTTCAAGGACTAGTCATGCGCTTAAAGTTAAGTACATGCTTAGGCGCTTCACTAGATCAGGCTAGGGTGCTCAGCTACGGTAGGTGTCTCCAAGCCACTGTTCTCCACCCGCTCCCAACTGTGTGGAACATAGGATTGACTCAGCTCATTCTTACCAAATATTCAAGGGACAGATGTTTGAACTCTAATAATGACTTTTGTTATCTTGTTGTTTTAAGTACTGGTTGTTATAGTTTGCTATGAAGACAAACTTGTCTATGTCTGTCGTATGCATCTATGTTAAGAATGATGATGTGTCCCCCGCCAGGGTGTATTTGAAACCCTCCTGCTGGGACTAACAATTTTCATTTATTGGCTTTTATTGGATGAAACCTCAGGAGTCCAGCATGAAAGCAAAGTCAAATAACCCAACAGGGATTGTATGAGAAAGCAACAAACAATGTAGCCTGGCTCCCCACTTTGAACAGCCATAAGGCTATTTTGTGTTAAACACAGCATCCAAGCACCATGGGCCCATTGAAAGTTTGGACTTGGTAGTACGTCCTTCTGAAGATGGCATGCTGGATTCACTCCCCTACATGGAATCCAAAGAGTAACTCATGAAACATTTCTCCCATATGTTTTAGATTAGTTTTAGGTTAACTAGCAACTTTCCACATTAAAATCAAGTTCTGTCAATAAAATCAAGTACTTAGTTAACTTCTAACTACATGCATTAAATATTTTAAAACTTAAACCCATGTAGTGGCATCCGTATAGTTCTCCACTTTCCCCAGAATGTTACACTTGTAACATTCATGAGTGATTTGTGGTTACAATTGGTAACTATTTACTTTTGACAAAATAATAATCAACAGATAAAGGGTTTTCTGTTTCTCTTTTTATTTGTTTGCTTTGTGAGGAGAGGAAAACTTTAACACATCATACTCTGAGCCAAAATTATTGTAAAATGACATTGGCACCAATGTCTGCAAAATGCTGCAGAAAAACAAAACTCAGAAGAGAGAATAAATATTTGTAGGAGCAACACTAGTGAGTTTTTGCAATGTAAATGATGTTCTATTTATGAGAGACCTAAAAGTAAGAATGAGCTGAGTCAATCCTATGTTCCACACAGTTGGGAGCGGGTGGAGAACAGTGGCTTGGAGACACCTTTCAGCTCCCCTACAAAGCTGTGCCAGCTAAGGATCAGACAGACTGCGTGCACTCTTATCTCCAACAGATTTCTCCCTATCGTCCAACATGCCTCTTAAATGGGGCAGCAAGGCGAGGGAGAGCAGGTGGCATAAAGCCAGGTCTATACCATTCTAAACCCCTTGCATCTGTAGGGATATGTGGCTACCTCTTTAAGGCAGGTGTTTGGTTGCCTGATGCTGTGTCATCAGCAATCTGAGGATGTAGCCTAGGGTTCCTGCACTGTTGCTGTTCCTCCTCCTATAGCTGAGCCTAGAGCGGTGGCCTGGGTATGTATAGTACGGCCGCCAAGGTAAGAATATATTTTCCTAGCAGGAGGAGGGATTTTGCATTTGGCTTTTTTCATCTATTTACATGGCTCCTTGTATTACAGTCACCACTGAGAGCCCAGTCCTGCAAGTTGCCGAGCACCTCCTGGTAGATGTTCAGTTGCACTTAGGAAGTGCTCAGCACCTTGCAGTTTCAGACCTGAGAGTTCCACCAGGCAAGTATCCAATTGCCTTTATTGATGCTTTGGGATTGGTGCACCCCAAAATGTGCTAAACACCTCACAAAACACACTGGAGTAAAACTGGTAAATGGAATGAAAAATCATGTCTGTAATGCTTGCCCTGCAGAGTGTACCTTCTAACTGGGACATGACACAAACTGAGCATCATAACTAGAGGGGGGGCACAGAAAAGAAGGAGGAAAGAGGAAGAACATGGGTAACAGTGATACTCAGGCATATACACATATTCAGGATTCCTTTATTCCCCCCCCCCCTTTTTGTTTTTGTTTTTGTTTAACCAGAGTTATATTAGAGGGGGGGAAAGTAATTTCCCCACACTCAGCCCATGCCATTCACAGCAGATAGCATAGATCTTCATAATATGATTGCCCTCTTCTTTCTTGCCTGCTTTGATCAGCAGTGAAATAGTCAATGCAGTGGTGGATTACCGCATGGGCCGACGGGGCCCGTGCCCAGGGGTCCCAGCCAATTTGGGGCCCCCAGAAAAATCTCCCCCTGCTGCAGCCCCAGGGCTGGAGAAGCTCTTGCTTCCTGCTGAAGGGGGGACACAGAGTTTCTCCAGTCTCGGGGCCGCAACGGGGGGCAGAGGCGGAAAGTAGCAAGCAGGGCCATGGGGGAAGGGGCGGAATGGGGCAAGGCCATGTACGGAATGCGGGTAGGGCCACAGAGGGAAGGGGCAGAATGGAGGCAGGGCTATGGGGGAAGGGGCAGAACCAGGGTAGGGCTGCAGGTGGAAGAGGTGGGGCAGGGCCACAATTCTGGCACCAGCTCCCCCTCCCCCACACATACTTGCTCCAGCCTAGGGCCCCAGGAGACCTTAATCCGCCGCTGAGTTAATGTTGACATTTAAATTATGGTAACTAGATTTAGGAGTTAACACCCCACTTTGATCAACATGGGGAAGTTTACACTTCACCGATTCCTTGTTTCCAGCTGTCTGCAGTCTCAGGCAGACATTGTTGTATTGATTTGTGTCTAATTCACGTTTGGAAGATTATTTTCACATCTGTAAAGGCTGGAGTCCTTTTGTTTAAATTAAAACGTCTGTTCTGGCATTTCACATCAGACAAAAGATGTCAGATTTAAGAAATAATTGTGAGTTTCCAAGTCCCCACAAGCCTGCCTAATTTGGCCCTGTGTTTAAATGTATACACACACACACACACACCTTTCACAAGATGGGATACCAGAAGTGAGTTTTCAGGAGAGTTTTGGAAGCAATGAGAGAGCAAGCTTAAGGCATAGGCTTAGGGAGAACTATACCTGCTACTGCCTGAGTGTGGAGTCAGGAGTGGAAGAAGGGAACAAAGGGACACCCAGGCAGGCGCACTTTGTGGAATGAAGGTGTCAGGTAAGTGCAAAGGTCAGAGAGAGGGCTGAGCAAAGGTAGGTCCAGAAAGGCAGAGTTTCACCTTGATAAACAAGACAGGGGCAGGAATGAAATGTTTGCTGGGATTAGCTGGTCTAGCTTCCCCCCCCCTAAATCTTGTGGGGACGTGAATGTGAATTCTATGGCTCAGACTCCTCTCCATAATTTGTAAATGTAGGAACAGGCCCATTTTGACTTGAGGAGAATAACCCTAAAAATATTCCACAGCCTAACACCTATATTTCTAATGCCAAATCTTGTGAGACAGAAGGAAGGTTCTTTTTAGAAAATTATGTATTGTCTTAATAAACTCAACAGTAAGTAAAGGTTGTGAACATGAGCGGGTTTACTGTTAGCTTTACACTGGTTGATTTTGTTTTTAAAAAGGGTTTTTTAAATGTACTTTATTATTAATAGACTGTTATTCAAATAGAATCTTAAACTGAGTAACTCATTTCAATCATGAGGACAGATCTGTGTGACCAGGGCCACCCAGAGGGGGGGGCAAGTGCGGCAATTTGCCCCAGGCCCCGGGTCCCACAGGGGCCCCCACGAGAGTTTTTCGGGGCCCCTGGAGCGGGGCCTTCACTCGCTCCGGGGGCCCCGGAAAACTCTCACGGGGCCCGGGCCCCCGGAGCTTCTTCTACTCCGGGTCTTCAGCGGCAATTCGGCGGCAGGGGGTCCTTCCACTCTGGGACCCACCGCCGAAGTGCCCCGAAGACCCACGGCGGGGGGTCCTTCTGCTCCGAGACCCTCCGCCAAAGTGCCCTGAAGACCTGCAGCGGGGGGTCCTTCCGCCCCGGGACCCGCCGCCAAAGTGCCGGGTCTTCGGCGGCAATTCGGTGGCGGGGACCCCCTGCCACCGAAGACCCCAAGCCCCCTGAATCCTCTGGTCAGCCCTGTGTGTGACTGATGAAAACATTTCAAAGCCCTACAGTATGTAAGTCAGAAAGAAAAATATTTACCTTTCATGAAGGCATGATGGTGGAGAAAGATGAGGAGACCTTTTCAGCTACTCCTTGGAAACCTGGCACCAAAACCTTCCTGAAGGCCTAGTTTTGCAGTCCTTGGACAAACATCCCACTGGCTTCCATGGAAATGTAATTGGCCAAGCATTGTACAGGCCCAGTTTGCCTTGAGAAGAATAATACTGAATATATCAATATATAGGCCTAAATTTTCAAGACTGAATGACTAATTTTGGGTGCCATTTTGAGGTGCCCACCCTGAGGTACCTTAAAGGAGTCTGATTTTTAGAATGCTGAACCCTTGTCCTTGGAAAATTAGGCCCCTTTAAGGCCTCTCAAGTTGGATACCCAAAGTCACTTTTGAAAATGTGGACTGTGATATTTAACGAAGGTAAACAACTGAAACATACCAGTGGAATAGCTGTAGGAAAGAGTGAGCATGACAATTAAAACCAGGTCGCGAATGAATGACTGCACCAGGATCATGTCTGAGTTCACATTACTGGCTCGAGACATCTAGTCTATGCTTCTATCAATGAGGAATTGTTCCCTGAATCCTATTCTGCAATGCTTTGTTCAGTCATATTAAATTACCAAGAGGACGGTGCCTCCACCTCCTCCCTGTGGCAAAATATGCGTGTCTGAGTTTTTTTCATTAACAAATAATTCATTATAATTAAGGTAGGCAGTGTTGCCTAGTAGATAGAGTATTGGACCATGATTTAGGAGTCCTGATTTGATTCCCTACTTTACCACTGGCCTGCTCGGTGACTTTGAACTAGTCATGTCACCTCCCTGTGCCTCAGTTTCCCCCCCACCCCCATTTAAATTGGGGATAATGTAATATGCCTTGAGATCTATGGATGAAAGCAGTATATAAGAGCTAGTTGTTGTAATCTTTTACCACTGGTGGAGGGGCTACAGTCATTTCACCACTGGTTAAATGCAGGGCAATTTCAAACACTACTTTAGAATCTCTAGTTTCCTTTTCTTTTTGCATTATTTCATGTTTTGAATAATACAAGGAAATGGACCCTTAACAGGAAATGTAAAACTGTAATATTAGTTAAAAAATTAAATGTAATTAAGAAAATTAAACCTTGCTGGGAGTGTGACTGAGAGAGAGGGGATGTAAAATGTAACAAGGTAAAGAACAATATATGGATCCAGCTTACATAAACTCAGTCAAATAAGATATGCCTTTGGCTTCTTAAGTAATTTCAACCACATCTTGAAAAAACTGTTTTGATGAGAGGAGAGATGAGAAGATCTTTTTATAAAAAGAATTAGAAAAAATGCAGGGAGGAAGAACCAAATTAGTGGTAGAGAGACTGTATTTATCTTTAAATAAGAGAAAGGCAAGCAGAGGAAACTAAATAAGGCCTCTGGGCTTTATAACTATAACATGCCATCCATAAAGATACATTGTAAACTAATTTGATTCTTTTTGTGGGGAGCTCTTTCCCTCTGTTTACTTGAGTTATACCAGGCACAATTATATCAATGTGCACTCATCTGAATCTTGCAACACACAGTCACTCACTGTTTTTCTTTGCCTTTAAAAAAAATCTCCCAAGGAAATTAAATATAAAGAACTAGGGCCCTGAACCAGCAAGGATCCCAGTCCAGAATGTGCCCATTGAAATCAATGAGATAATTCTACTTAAAATAAGCCACATGTTTAAGTGCCTGGTTGAATTGAGGCCTCCAGTGCAGATGTCCTGCAAGACAGCCATAAGTCTATCTTCCAAAGATTGGCTTTTAAACCCTGGCATAAGGAATATCCCAGGGATAGGGCTGAAGGGGCATGTGGGTGCAGGGGTGCAGCATACACCACTGCAGAGAATTCAGGTAGTACTGTAGCACTGGGAGGCTGTCATAGCTTAGCAGACGGGACTGCCAAGGCTGTCTAAGTTAAATAGGGGTTGCTCTGGAGCAACCCAAGATCGGAAGGGTGCAATATTTAAATTTGTTTCCTGTAACACACATAAGATGCACATACTATGCATATACCAGCAAAATACGGAATATAGAATGCTACACGTGAGCTACAGCTGTAGTATATTAATATACTTAGTTATACATACACTAAATTTGAAATTTAGTCATGTGCATATTTGCATGCTTAACTGCCCATCTGTTTACAGATACCTTAGCATTCGTATTATATGTGTAACAATAGTACGCAACGGCCCCGTCATGATCAGGGCTCACAGTGCTTGACACTCTACAAACACACAGGAAGACGTGGCCTTTATCTCAGAGTATTGACTGTTTAATTAGAAACAAGACAAAATGATAAACAGTTGAAGGGAAGTGGAGAAGGAGGATGAGAGTGAAGACAATATGATCATGTGATTATATAGGTAAGCCATACCTACAACACAATGGAAACAAATAATCTGAAAGTTTCTTTTAATAAATATTTGATGTTCTGATCTACATCCGCACTTCTGGTATTTTTGCCTAAATTTTGCATGCACAACTTTGATAAAGCCCATTGGTGGTTTTGTTTTTGTTTTTATTTTATATTGGTTATTTTATAAATAGAGAGAGAACCTTGGTTTTGAGGGGGGAAATAGGAGCTATTGAGAAGAGAAGACCAGAAGGCTGCTGTGAATGCTACAGTGGTGTCATTTGGTGAATTATACAAGCACTGGGTTCTTTGTGAACTGAATTAAAACATGTCAGAGGAGGCCCATGTTACCCGCCAGTGGAATCATTACCTTGTGTTGCCAGGCTTTTCTGGTTGTAAATTCTCTATTGGTGCAGTGGTGTACAGGGACCCTAACAGACTGAAGAATTCCTCCCATGATTTTTGTGTTTGTTCTCTAATGAATGACGGAAATTTTATCAGTAGTTGGCAAACACATCCAGCAAATTCCTGTAGTCACCTTTAAATACCCATTCTAACCTACATATAAATGTGTTTGCATGAAGAATAATTATTCCTAAAACATTTGTTTACATGCATGTTCATGGAGAAGCAAAAAAAAAATGGCACAAATCTGGCGGAACCGAACATCCATTCAGAATTAGAGGAAATGTTCATGAATATTGTTTGATTTATTGTTGATATATAACACTACAGTAGGCACCCATCCCACACTCCAGGCTTTGTTACATATAATTAACATTCACAATATAGGGGCACATCCTCCACTATAGTCAAGTGCCACACCACTTAAATACCAAATCATAACAGCCATAATAATAACACCTTGTGAGGGATTTGCCTCTGCAGCACCCATGTGGACCATGAAGACCCAGCTAGAGGTCTCCATTGGTAGGATGCTGCCTTATGCAAAGTCCAATATATGGCATTTTAGCCTTCCAGTCAAGGCATACTTCAGTCCTATCCCTTCTGGAGTGTTAAGCTCCAAAAGAAATCAGGAAAAACTACAATTCAAAACAGGGTCATCCAATGGATCTTCAGCATGATCCCACCCTTCTGTTCAGATCTGGTCTTCAAATAACGAAGTATTTCATCTGGTCTCGCATGTCTTTGTCAGCCATTCTACCAGTAGGCTCATCAGACCAGTAAGCTACCTCAGTCTCTGGGGTGCAACCAGGCCTGTCTCACCTCAGCTCTCCTTCCTGGTCAGGCCTGAGGTAGGCTAGGTCTCCTCCTTTAAACTCCAACTACCTGCCTGACATCTGCTGCAAGTGTATGGGGGCAGGGCCAATTGGGCCCACAGACTCTCATTAACACTCTCCTTGCCAGTGTGGGGCTTGTCTTCCCATCATAATCTCTTCCTCTGTCAAGCCCACCAAACACATGGGGAGCGGGGAAAGTTGGGGAAAGTAAGTCAAGAAATTCTGAAAGCACTTTTAGAGAGCAAGGCTTGTCCAGTGGTTAGGGTACTAGCTTAGGACTCGGGATTCAGGTTCAAGTCCTTGCTTTTCCACAGACTTCCTGTGTGACATTGGGCAAGTTACGTGGCCTCTCTGTCCCTCAATTCTCCATCTGTAAAATATACTTTCCAAGGGTGTTATGAGGATAAAGATTGTGAGGTGTTCACAGAATGGTGATAGGGCCATATATATATGTGCCTTAGATAGATCTCCCTATAATTTCTTTAAGATGAAAAGTGCTACATAAGGAAAAAACATTATTTTTTGAGTACAAGGATTACAGGTAGCTAATTTTCTTTTTGCCTAGTTTGCTAGGATAGCCTGTTGAACTCTAAATGCTTCTGTCTCCTTCTTCATTAAGGATGCTATTTATAGATCTTTGGCTGTGTTCCACCTGAAGGTCATATTGTTTACGCAGAATGCGGATATATTGTGCTCTTTCTAAATACAGTCTTTTTCCCAGCACAACAAGGGTGCGTAATTCCAAAGAAAGAGGATGGCTGAAAAACATTCATAATAAAAATATCCAGATACATATCATAAAATAGATCTTACATCTAAGAAGTGTCTGAATAAAGGGCATTTACCTTTTGTGAGTCTGACTAACCCAGCCTTATTTCTGAATTCCTGCACCAACTACTTCTAAACATAATTTAAATTCCTGAACAACTTCACACTCATCCAGCCCTCATGCTTCCATTGACATTATTGTTATTATTGTCAGTTGTTGTAGAGGGCCTGTTGCTGATCCAATCAAAATCATGGGATATTTGCTTTGTTGGGAGCAGGATTGAGGCTATCCTCTTAATTAACTAAAAACACAAATGGAATAGAAAATGGGGAAATGTGAAGATGGTAAAACTTTGGTTTGCATGGATCTTTTTGACCTTCTCTATTTTTTCCCACCAAAGTGTTGCCAGTAAACTAAATGTGGCCTCTAAATTTTATAATGTGGCCATTTCCCTTTTTATTATTGAAACTACTTACAGATCCTGGCACGGGTGCTCTTCACTGAACTGAGCAATTGTATTGAAACAGTTCTTTGCTGTAACTTCACATTAAGGCTGAGCGCTGCTGAGAGAACTTACCTGGCAAGTTCCCAGTGCTTGCCCCCCCCCACACACACACACACACCTGGGCAAAATCTGGGCACCCCTCTCATTCCACGTAACTGCAAAACTGGGATTACTTCTTGGGAGAAAAATGCACAAGTTGTCATGAATGAGAATGACTACGTCACTTGACTATGGCAGGAGCAAAGAGAATCTGCAAGCCTCTGAACCATGACTGATAATTTGACGGCCCAAAATTGTGTGTTTCAATGTAGTCCATTGCTCCTGCAGCCCTCAGCCCACCTATCACCCCCTATAATTATTAGAGATACAATCAAACCAATGCCACAGACCTGAACACCCCCAAACCCTGGAGACGATCTGGACATGAATATAATTTGTGTTGTTCGCAACCTTCTCTAGTAATTAATTATTTAATTATTATTAATTACTTCTTATATTTTATTATATATATTATTTATTATAATTAATTATTTAAATGCTTAACACATCTGTGCAGTGTTTTGATTAATTGTTACTTTATATATGGTAGGGTTGTGTTGTGTTGTTTTGTTCAAGTTGCATGTATGGCAGTGTTTGAAATGCCATCACATGTTGGCCCCTGCACATGGGTACCATTTGTAACACATTACGTGTCATATGAACATAACATAAATGGCATCTAGAGGCTGAGCCCACTCCGGCTCCCGTTGTCACCCTATCGCCCTCTGGAGCACCGGGGAGAGGAGAGTGCCAGGAATGGTGGGAGACGGCATTATGCCTGTACAAAGCATAATGGCCCAAATCCTCAATGCATTTAGGTGCATAATTCCTACCAAAATCAATGGGAGTTAGGAACCTAAATACCTTTGAAGATCTGGGCTAAAGCCTCCAACGTCACATGTGGGAGCAGACTGAGGAGCAGGTTGTGTCTGTATAAAGGTACAGGCTGCCCAAGCTCTCCCCTTTTTAGTACACGGTAGTCACCATGACAAAGCCCCTGCCACTCCTGTGCATGCTCCCTCTGAGCTGATAAATGGTGCTGACAGCAGTAGCCAGCCTTTGGCACATGTCTTCCTAAGAGTGGCAGGCAACCAAAGCTGAGCAGGTTCACTGAGGGGAGCTGATAGGAGAAATAAGCTCCTTAAACACTCTCTCTTTTCTGGCATACCCATATAAGTTTTTTATATACTTACGCTGGATAGTATCAGTATTGTTAACCCCAAGCATTCAGAAGTCAGGAGTCAGGCCCCTAAACTCATGAGATTGGCTTAAAAATTATGAGATTGTTAAAATAATAAAATCTGCATCCTTTTTATTTGCGTTCTGGCTTTGAAGCCTTTGAGTCCATTGTTTGGAAGCTTTTCTCTACAATCAAGATGGTTAGAAACTTACTGAAAAAAGAAAAGTTGAAATTCCTAAAGCAGTCACCATAGTCCAGGAGCTGGAACTTTAAGACAAACACCAAATAACATGAGTCTTGTGACAAAAGCGCGAGAGTTGGCATCACTAACTATTCTATAAACCTGGTATATAAATATTCACAATATAGTGAATACCCACTAAATACATATAATTTACGCCTGTTCATATTTTGGGTTCAGCTCCCCAAAGGTATTTATGCTCCTTCCATTGAAATCAATAGAAATTGGGAGTCTAAATAACTTTGAGGATCTGGGCCCAAATTATGAATAGGTGTAAGTTATATGTATTTAATGGGTATTCACCATATTAGCCTTCAAAACTCGTATCTTGAAGTTTCTGTTTTGATATCGTTTTATTAATATCCTTGTTAAACGCTACTTCTAACATTTTGCTGAAGCCAGCAATTGTGCAGCTGCTGGAATGCAAACCAGAATTCCTCTGGTTTCTCCAACTGGAAAAAATACTGACAGTGCTGAATTTCAGATATGTCTTCTCTTTGGATTCAGGGCATTTTATGCCCATGGAGCCTTATAACATTAAAAAGTTGAAAACCATGAAGCTAAATTTCCAAATACTATTAGAGAGACAAGGTGGATGAGGTCATTTCTTTTATTGGACCGACTTCTGTTGGTGAGCGAGACAATCTTTCAAGCTACAAAGAGCTCTTCTTCAAGTCTGGGAAAGGTACTCCAAGCGCCACAGCTAAATACAAGGTGAACAGATTATTTAGCATAGGTAGTTAGCACATATTCTGAGGGACCATTCAAGATGGAGTGGCTCATTAGCACCTCTGTAGTCATAGAACAAAAAAAAAGTGGAGGAGTTTAGTGGGTTACAGATTATAACAATACTGCATATAAATGGTATTAGTGAACCAAGAACTCAAAGGGTATGTCTACACTACGGGATTAATCCGAATTTAGATAATTCGAATTTGGGAAACAGGTTGTATAAATTCGATTGTGCGCGGCCACACTAAGCACATTAATTCGGTTTTTAACCACATTAATTCGGTGATGTGCGGCCACACTACCCCATTAATTTTAACCACATTAATTCGGTGGTGGCGGCCACACTAACCCTAATTCGAATTAACAAAATCGATTTTGGCGCTACTCCGCTCGTCGAGGTGGAGTACAGAAATCGATTTAAAGCGCCCTTTAATTCGAACTAAATGGCTCTGTTGTGTGGACGGGTGAAGGGTTAATTCGAATTAACGCTGCTAAATCCGAATTAATCCCGTAGTGTAGACCAGGCCAAAGAGTGCCAAGATAAACACGAGTTCCTGAAACTGGCAAACATTGTTTGGGTTTCCTTTGAGAAAAAAAAAACCCAAATGCTTGAAATATGTTATATAAGAAAAAGTTATACAGGAGTTAAAGGGAAACTCCATAGGAAATGAATTGAAGCCCAAAATAAAAAGCAGGAATAGAAAACTAAAAATAACAAACAGGAAAATGTGACTCAGCTGCAAGGGCTCTCTTGAATTCTCCTTTGGTATTGTACCTGTTTTTATTTTTTCAGGAACATGCTAATATTGTGTTTGGATTTCAATAGCATTCCAGTTCATTATTTGTTCTTCAAAAATAGATGCTTCTCTTATGGGAAGGTGGAATATTTTCAAGTAATATTAATCTGAGTTCATTCATCCCAATTTATTACATAAAAAATCCATTTCCCATGGCTTTGTAGAAGGCAAAGTTTTTTATGAATGGCATATTTCAAAACTAAAAGGAAAGGAAAGCTCTCTTGAATAATGCAGTTAGTGCTGAGCATCAATGAAATTAGGAATCTAAACATAATTAAATGTTGCCATCTATTTAGGTTTCATTTTTATGTAAAAACTTTGAAAGGCAAAGAGCAAGCCAGAAAATAAATCTGAGCTGTGGATATCTTGGGATTCCAATTTATTTATCAGGATCAGTGAGAATGTGATACTAATAAAGTTAAAGAAATCTCTCTCTTTAGCTGTATACTGGGATACTTATTTACAATAGACCCTTCTGTGTGCTCTGAAAATCCTGCAGTTACAGAATTACAGTTACAGGATTATGAAATTATTTATATTCTGGACATATAAAGCAAAATTCCTGATGATGCTAGTGGCCATGAGCACACAGGACAGGCCTTGGTCATAGAGTATGGCAGGGTAGAAGTATTCCACCACAATTCTGGCTCCCTGGAAACCAGCTCTTAGGTGGTTCTATGGGTCTTTTGCAGGCATTAATTAAGAGGAGATATGGAGGGATGTTCTAGTATTTAGACATGAGTGCTGACTGTTTTAGCACCTGGCCAGAGCCCCAGACACACACCCATTCTACACCTGGCAAAAATAAACTATGCAGGTGGATTGTGAACAGGTCTGTGGTTGTCCAGAATACAGGAGCAGTTTTGCAGTACTGATGCTGCCTATTTCAAGAGGAAAACAAAGATAGACAGAATTTAGCCCACAATGCATATGTATAATCTTTAAGATAATACTTTTAACTATAGTGATGTTTCAGTACTTTCTCCTTTTATTGCCAAAAGCCCTTTTTGCACTAAGCTTCACTCAGATGCGTAGATAGACATAAATCCAATGCAAACCACATTGGGAAGTGTCAAACTTGAGGCTATCATGGGCTCTGTCAAGAGACCAGTTCCAACCTGTAAAATTCCTATTTTCTTCAGACACAACAACAAAAACAGGAAATATTTACCAACTTCACAGGTGTCAGGAAATGCTTTCAAAACACTGTGGCGACCTAAATAGCTCCATTTAAATAGCTATCAAGCAGGCACACAGATGCTAATAACTGTATTCTTGTTAAAAATATATACTTTGGCATGTTTTCCTTAATGTGTGCTCCTCAACAGCCTATAACGGTGTATTTACACAGTAATTCTGATGGCGGAGATTAGACAGTAATATGTCTCACACAACTTGTGTTAATATATTTCTAGACTTCCAAGGTAATTTTAAAAAAGGTATCAATAACTCTGTACTGTTAAAGCTGATACAATTGTTTATCAGGAAAGCTTATCTACTATTGGAAATGTATCTACTGTACACTATGTGGACAGAGTACTGTATTCCAATAAATTTCAGGCTTTTCTGTTCTTCTAGCTATGTATTTTAGAAATAACTACATATAAGACAAGTTTGAAATGTAGTAGGATATACTATCATATACTATATCTGGATATAGTATAGAATATTATACAATCTATAATATCAGGTATTATAGATATATTTGTAATGCAAAAATGTTTACAATAAATTGTATACTTTTAAAACATCAAAATCCATTTGAAGAGGATCCCAAGCCATCAACAATTTTAAGATCTAATCTGGCTAAATTCTACTCAGGCGAGTAGCCCCTATATGATCGTGTATGGATACACTGCTTGTATGGGTGTCTGATATAACAGGATGTCTTAATACATTAAAACAATGGGACTACTCACATAAGTAAGTTTTAACGTAATCAGGCCCTTTTGCTTTATAGTGCATATAGAGATATAAATAGATAGTTTCAATTATTTATATATGATACATTCTACATATATAGGGCAATGTAGAGGGTAAAGCTTTTTAAATATTAGAATATGGCATTAAGAATCCCTGCTTGCTGATGGATCAGCTACTGTGATAATAATGGCACAACACCACATATGAATCCGAATTTCTAATAACAGTCTCTCCCACATTAGTATTGATGTACAAATACTGACATCACTGAAGAATTAAAATTCTATACCAGTGGGTCTCAAACTTTTTTTACGTGGACCACTTGAAAATTGCTGGGGGTCTTGGCGGACCACTTAATGATCTTTCCAAATGTTGTTTGTACCGTTAGCTAACTATTGTAAAGCGCATTGGATACTATATAAAAAAAACCCTTAATAATAATTAAAGTTTTTTTTGTTCTACAAATAAAAACACACAACTCATATTTTAATATCAGTAGTCTTACATTTCTAATGCAATGGATGTGCCCTCTCTCCCCCACCACGGCAGCCCCCAAGCTGGGGCTGGGAAGAAGGGGGGTCTCTCCCCCACCACAGCAGCCACAGAGCTGAGGCTGGGAAGGAGGGCCATCTCTCTCCCGGAAGCCGCAGCCCTGGAGCTGGAGAAAGTCGCCTCTTTTTCTGGCTGTCGCAGCCCTGCACAATACAAATTCCCCCCACCCCCTCCTCTCACCCCACTTCCCCCTCCCACCTACCCGCTATTCCCTCCAAGGCAACCACCTCACTTACATGTGTGTGGCCCTTCATTCTCTCACGTGTGGCCACCCATGCATGCACCTTAGAGGGAACTATCTGCGAACCACCTGAATGGAGCTTGCGGACCACTGGTGGTCCACGGACCACAGTTTGAGAACCTCTGTTCTATACATTAAATGCCAAGAAAAATTAATCTTATAAAATATCATGCCAACCTTTATATTTTAGGAGTGAAAAGTGTTCATGATTGAATTTCTGAATCAAGTGAGGAAGGAAGTGATGCTGAAAAGAAGACCACTTAAAACACAGAGAAGCAAAAGAAATAGATAACATGGGGCTTACTAGGAATTAAACTAATACCAAAAAACCATCCCAATCAGAATGGCTACATTTAAAGGATAGAACAGGAGGCAACGGGAAAAGGAAAAGGCGGGTGGTGGAAGGATACAGCAGATGTAAAGGCAGCAGAAGGCAAGGCACAGAAAACTGGGGAGATGGAAATGAACTAGCAGAGAACCTGAAAATCAGGAAGAAAAAGCAGTTAATTAATTTAAATGATTAATGTAAAGTAAGTTTTATTTTCAATTAATTTGATATGCCTTTCATTAGCACTGAGATACTGTGGTGATGGCCACTATACAAAACCCCAAATTAGAAGGATCACTTTTAACTGTTATTTTCCCCACTAATAAAAGTTATAGTTTTAAGTTATATTTAAAAACCCAAATAGTTTTTCTTTCTCCCTTTATAATATCAGCATCAGGCCATTTCATAATCATAGTGTATATGGGAAATGGAAGGCAGGTTGCATTGCTGGCAGCATTAGCAGCCTCAGAGGAGACAGCTCTAATACACAGGGCTCTGGCCCCACCCCTTTTGCACACATGGATGACTGCAGTGGTGGGGAGCCCTGTACACACATTTTCTGCAGATGTAAGAAGGGGCGTTTCCTGAAGTGTTCCCTAGAGTCCAGATGGTATTATGCTTTTCAGTGGCCCAGTGTCTCAAACCATTCTGCCGAGCAGTGTACTTTTTCCAACTACCCAGCACACTGCTACATCACAAGGACCATAAATGTGCCCTTGGTTTCAGTTCATTGGTAATGTGCTTGTTTAGTATCAATCGACACTATATATTTTCTTACTTAGCGTAATTTGAAAATCACTGATTTCCTGCTACTATTAGTGCTTACGGTCAAATTTGAAGCAATGACCTGTAATAGTGATCTCACTCTTTCTTTGTTTGGTTTGGGCTTGGGTTTTATTCTGTAATTCATGTGCTCCAGGATTTTTACTGCTGGTATTTCCATAATCCCTTCTAGGAATAATGACCCAAACAGGTAGCAGTCAGAAGGATTTGAAGTTCTCTTTTCTACAAGACAGTAATTCCAAAATTATTCAATCCATTCAATTAAACATTGGTCCTTTACGTAGCATCCATCTTAATCCCAACAAAGGGAATACTGCCTGCCAAAGAGAAGGAAACTCTTAAGAACCTGTTGTTCCTTCTTCATGTAGCCTACATATAATTCAGGTTTGTCTTATTATATCACTTTTGTATTTTTTTACTATGACATAGGAATGAAAGGAACCTGGTATTTTTCTCTCAGTAGCACACCAGTGTGTTGTTTTAAGAGCATAATGGCTATTTACTGCTGTTTTTTAAAATGTGTTAGTAAATCTCAAGCTCAAGTAGAAGTAGAAGCCAACATAACAATATGCCACCTGATAATAGCTCCAGTTTGGCAGTGAGAATTTTCTGAGGCAACAGAATTTGGGTCAGGCACATAATTCAAGGGAAAATCCAAATTGGGTGTGATCTAGCCTGCTGAATGGAAGATACACTGATGTGCCAATGGCTGTCTCTGCACTTACCTTTTGGCTTTAAATTGCCCACTGTTACTACCACTGATGCAGCTCCATTGGCGGTAGTGTGGTAGGAGTGCTAATGTCTAACTCTCCAGGTTTAGGCAACAAAATGGTAGAAGTGGTAGCTGTTGCACGTGTCTGCACTAGGGTTTGCACTGTTGCGCCCACCAGTATAGAACTTTGTTCACATCACAATGTCACATTAGAACCAATTTTAGCTATTGAGGATTGGTTTATGGGGTTACCTGTAACTAGAGCTCTGGGGAAATTTCAAGCAATTTCATAAATTTGACAAAAAATGAGGGGAAAACATTTTGTAAAATATTTACAAACTCCTCCCCCTGCCCATTTTCTCACTGGAATTGAACCCTCAGAGTTTATATAATCTGTGTGGATCTGAAAGAAGAATTTTGGCCATAATATGCAATTTATTTGCTGCACCCGCAGTAGTTGTGACATCATCATCAATTTTACAGTCTGATTCATGGACAGACACAAAAGACTGGTTTATAGGGGATTTATTGAACAATAATAAACATATACTTTTTTAAAACCAACCAGCTTATTAGATTTACATTCAAGAATCCATAATGTCATTCATGACACTGTAGGAAATAAAAAAAAAAAAGCATGTAAGTATTTAAAACATTTAAATAACTTTCTCTGGCCCAATAAAGAATATGGCTCTGACCCTGTTCCCATTGAAGTCAATGTAGAAATTGTCACTGACATCAGTAGCCGCAGGATCAGCCCTTATGCTTGTAAATGTTTCAAACCAATACAGCATTTTACAGAGGTACTGTTTGTGGTACTGTAGTTGTGATTGTGACAGCACTTCCATTAAAATCCCTACTTCAATCATAACAATTCAGCCCAGTCTAAAAGGTGTTATATGCCAGCCATGGTATTCTATTTCTTTTTCTGATTGTTGTAGCTAGAGTCTATTTAACCACTTTTAATTTGTAGACATTCCCTGTTGTTACATATTTTTTGTTCTTTTACGGCCTAATGCAAAATCCATTGTAGTCAATGGAAAGACTCGGGTTTACTTTAATAGGCTGTGATCAGTCCCTAATAGCCCTGAAACGATTTTGGGTTTCTTTTATTGGATTCTTTTACATACGTTTTCAGATCCTGCACCAAATTGCCATCACTATGGCCTGCACCTTCTCCCACTGAAGTTAATAACAAAACTATCATTAATTTCAATGGAAACCAGACTGGGTTTCCAATGAGACCGATTTATTTTATGAGCCAGATCCTCAGATATGTAAATCAAAGTAGCTCCTTTGACTTAAACAGAGCTAGATTAATTTACACTATCTAAGAATCTGTCTCTTTTTCTTTTTTTAAGTAAAACCACAAAGTATTGATTTTTACAAATGGGTTTCTGCCACACAGGCAGTAATGGCTATTATATAAGTAGGACTTAAGGTGTGCCTATATAAACATTATGATGTTTTATGCCATATTGATACATAACCAAATATGGACTGACTGAGTAATTGGCCACTTATACAACCTCTTAAGGGGATAATGGGGATGAAGGATTAGGCACTAAGAAGGGGATGAAGAATTAGGCACTAAGGTACCCTAGTGTCTCCAGAATCTCTGACATGGATTATTTATAATGCACATTTATGCTGATACTCCAGTACTCCTTCAGGGCTATTGCAGGCTATTGAACACAAAAACCACCCTTGGGAATATATTTTAACATTGTATGTGTTTTTACATAATGCCAGGTAAGTAATGCACATTGTATACGTTCAAATGATGAGTTTAAAGTAGCGGTTTTCAAACTTCATTGCACCAGGACCCCCTTCTGACAACAAAATTACTATGTGACCGGAGGGGGGGCCAGGGGGTTGGAGCCCGAGCCCCACCACCCTGGGTGGAGGATTAAGGGGCCAGAGCCCCAGTCCCGATGCCCCCAGTGGGGGTGGAGCTCAGGTTTGGGCTTCAGCCCCGGGTCCCAGCAAGTCTAATGCATTAAAATGGGGTTGCAACCCACTTTGGGGTCCCAACCAACAGTTTGAGAACCTCTGGCTTAAAGTAATGTTTACATCTTGTTAATTGTCACAAAACTAACAAAAGCCAGAATATTCAAAGTTAAGGTTGATTTATTGAATTCACACCATTGTGCCCTTTACATTAGTATTATTCTTGCTGGTGTGACTCAAGGACATCAGTTTTTAACTTTGTATTTCCAAGCTTTTGTCAACTTGCATCACCCTAACGTTGGCTCCACGTCAGCAGCTTTTACTCACACAAAACGTCCATTGAATTCAACAGGAATTTCCTTGCACGGGGAATGCAGGAACTGTTCAAATGCCAGTGGGGGGAGGTGTTGGTTTTCAATATTACTATACATTCAGCAATCCATAATACATTTTAGTGTTCAAATACTTATCAAAACAAGTATCAAAAATCATATAAACTGTACAGTCTATTTTGTAAGTAAACATTTTTTCTGACGATGCACACAATCACAATTGGTCTTCAGAGGTTACATTTTCATATGCTATAGATGTACTTTGTTTTTAAAGTGTGTTGTTGCATATTCAATAATGTGTGAGAAATGCGGTCATTTGAAAGTCCTACCAATGTAAGTAAATATCAGCGAGGATTTAACCATTTCATTACTGGAGAGCTAATTACTTTCTCTTTGACAAATTCCTCCTTTACAGAGTTACCATCCCCCGATGCCATGTCATTCTCTGAAAGTTAAAAACAAAAATGAATATCACATAAATTGGGTTAAATACAATGTTTTTTATACATCTACATCTCTAGGCTGGAAAACACTTTTTTGAAAAATCTCTGTTGATAATCCATGTTATTAGTCTACCTGTTTGCCTCCAGCGTCATCTAGTTACATTATTTCCCCAAAATGATAGCCTGTAAGAAGTGTGATCTAATAAGCACAGGACTGAGAAGCAGGAGATCTAGGTTCAATTCTCAGCTCTGGCCCAGACTTCTTGTGTGAGCTTGGGCAAGTTGCTTAACCTCTCCGTGTCTTGATAACAACAACCGGGGCTAGATCATCAGCTGATGAAAATAGGTGACTTTATACTGGTCACATTAGCTGTAGATTTGGCCCACAGTATGTACCTGGCTCATGAAGACTCATTAATATTAAGCAAAGTCCTTTGGGATCCTCATATGAACTACTAAGAAATATGTTACTGTCATTAATTGGTCTGTCTCAAGTGCTGAGTGAATATTAGAGGTTTCAAGGTCTGGGTGAAACCCTGGACACATTAAAGCCAATGATAAAACTCCCATTTACTTCAAACTTTGGGTCTGCAAAACATTTGGTGAGAAAACAGGTGAGAGAACAGAATAGGTGAGAAAACAGAAATGGAAAGCTTATGAGAACAGGGTATCTCAAAGATACATCTCTCCTTCCTCCCACCAAATACACCCGGATCCCCAGTAAATCTTTAAAACTCTGGAAACATCTGATGTAAGTAGGTTTAGCTAGATGTATAATCTTTAAATAGAATAAATGCCTGTAACTATAAAAAAAATCATTTTCAATTTTCAATCTCAGTTAATTTATTATTTCAAAGTAGTTTTCCCAACTAAGCTAATTTGATGCAAAAAGCAGTTTGCTGTAGAATTAAAGAACATGTAAAGTTCACTAAAGCGTGGTCTTCACTGGGAAAAAAGGTGATTTTATTACCATGTGTCAGCTAACACGTGTGGACAAGGCTATTATAATTTTCACACGTTAGCTGGGAAGGTAAACTTGACCTACATCTTCCCCCCACAATTTACCTTAACCTGCTTATACATGCCAAAACTACAAACTGCCTTTTCCAAACTAGGATTTAAACACATTTTATTTACACCCTTTTTCCTAATGTGGATGCACCTATATGTAATTCTTTGTCTATAACAAGCTTAGTAAAACATTACTGTGAGCTCTCAGTGGGGAAAAATAAAACCTGCATTATTACTTATTTGCATAGCACCATCTGTGTACACATACACAATATACAATGTGCTGGTTGAGCAACTAAAATGAAGTGCCCCATCAAGTCTTACCTGTATGTGAAATTAATTTTCGTCTGTTTGGTGGCTTTGAAGCAGAAAGTTGGAAAAATGGGAACTTCAAACACTTTCCAGTTACTCTGTCGCATATACCAGACTGGCAGTTACAAGTTTTTCTGCATTCCATTCCATAGGTACCATAAGGACACTCTGAAAGAAGACAAATTCAAAAGCCTTATCTACCAAAGTAATCCCAAAAGGTGCAGTTCCTATTCTATGCTGGTTCTTTTACTGCACTCATCACTGCAGTATCTGAATGCCTTCTGTAGTGGTTTGCTATTAGTTTTCTTAATATCTTGTCTGCGTATGTTCTTAAAAGTAAAAGAACTTTCATTGGGATTTAAGCATGCTGAAATGCCAACTTTTGTTTCAAATAGTTTCCACTTATTATTGATTATAATTATTCTTTAATTTCCATTATACATCTTTCATCCCCAATAGTATGTGCAATAATCACAAATGTATTTAAAAATTTATCCTGATTAACATTTCCCTGAAGCACTTGTAGCATTATACTGCAAATTAAAGACAATGTAAATGTTGAGCATAAGTATGCAATTATACCGGACGTATAGTTAAAAATATATGCAGTATCTGATGTTTTCTTTAATCCAATTAGCACAAATAATCTCCCTTAACAACAGGAATACTTCAGAGTTTCTTAAACTTACAGTCCAGGCTCAATATTAATTTATGTAAATTTATAATTAATTTGTATTAAGGACAACAGAACCTTCCTATCAGCCTCCACTGAAACTGCCAAATCCTGCCTTAAGGAGCTATCCAGCATGGTAAAACCTCTTCACCAATCCTGAGTGCCTACAACCCACAAGAAAACCCAGCACCAAGTGCTGTGAAGAATGATCATCCTACTTTGTTGAAAAGCTCACGCTCATTTGGGAAGGCTTCTTAAACAGCATGGATCTGCTCCCTCTATGCCAGCCAACAAAGAGCCCCTTGCATGTCCAGAGTGCAGAACATTCACTTCTAAAGAAGTACTGGGCACTATAAAGGAATCTCAGTGCAAGACTTGTGAATCTGACCCATGCCCTTCCTGCCTTCTGAAAGACAGCCACGAGCAACTGGTGCCAACACCTCATTCAGAGACGGAATCTTCCTTTCCTCCTTTCAACATGCAATAGTTTGAAATTCAGCTACTTTCATTAGTCTGGAATTGATCCCCAAGAAATATCAAAGTTAGTATTCGTTGTGGGGAGGAGCTGAGATGACTCAGTTTGGACAGCTGCTCCTGGATTCTGATTTGAAATTATACAAGGAAATATGTAGTAATGTAAAGATCCTAAATTGTCAAGATTTAAAGTCAAACATTTTATTTCGAAATCCAGATACAAGATGGCTCTATCTAGACCTTCAACAACATTTGAGGAGCTCACCCAGGAGCAAGCTGGAACAAAAGGTTTAATTTGTAAGATATGTAAAATTTTGATTGGAAAAGATGTTAAGAAAATAACCTAGATGAAAAGATGGGTGAGGGATTTAGGTGGGACAGGGGAGATTCATCTGCAATATGAGTAACTCAGAAAATTTTTATAAATTACTGCATAGATGGCATTTGACTCCAATTAATATCCAGCATATTTTTGCTTCTAGGGAAATGCTCTGTTGGAGGGGTTGTGGGGAAAGGGCAAGATACTTGCACATGTGGTGGTTATGTCCAGAAAGAAGGTTTTGGGAGGAAATTATTGAAGAGATTCATCTTATGACAAAATGTCAGCTTCCTAGAGATCCCCTGACCTGCTTGCTTTATGCTCTGGAAAAGGATCAACATTTTAAACAGAACAACAAATTAATTTATTTTTGATAGTTAGCAGCAACACTTTGTATTGCACTTTTTTGAAAATATGTGACTTCTCTTATGGAATTGTCATATAGTAAAATAGGGACTGTCCTTGTGATGGACCAAATGTGAAAGTGACAAAAAGAGGACAGGTATTTAGAAATTTGCTCACCCTTTTTTAGCATATTCAGAGGAGGGCTCCCCCAGACAAGAAGTCAGGATCTTTAGACACATTCTTCTAACATTAATTTGATCCTGAATAAGTATTAAATAATGTATGATGCAGTATGATTTATTGTAAGTTTGCCTTATTAAAAAGTTTTTTTAAAAAAAGAAAAAGAAACTCACCTTGGATACATTGTTTCTAACCAACTACTACCCTACATTAAGCCTCCCATTTATGAGCAAGCTTACAGACAAGCTAACCAAAGGCCAACGACTAGCTCATCTAATCACTGAGTCAAGTACAAGTCTCAAGTCTTATCTTCAAGGGGCTCAATGGCCTGGGCCCAGCATATCTAAAAGATTGCTTAATGCTCCAGGACAATCTCAGGCACAATGGAACTTTCTATGGTAAGGGAAAGGCTCATCTGTATAAGAGACAGAGCTTTCCCAGGGGTCAGTCTGAGACTGTGGAACAAACTCCCACAGCACATAAAGACCATCACAAACCTTGCCACCTTCTGCTCCAAGTGCAAGACACACTTCTTCAACCTGCCTTCTCTAGCATAAACAGTGTGACAGATGTGGCAGTTTCCTGCAATATTCCTGAAAGACCTCATGGTATTGAGTTTACATATTACTGTGGGTCAGGATTGTATGTAACTTCTTGATGGGGGAGATGTGACAAATATTACAACCCCATGAAGTATCTTAAAGGTCCATGGTTTTAAATAAATGGCTTGTATAACTGTGTTCTGCTGCATTGCGGGAGGGCTACCACAGTTCCTCCAGGAACTAAAAACAGTGGGTGATGATTAAAGCAAATCAGCCATGTTGTAATCCCCACACACAGAGGAACCATCTCTGGGGAGGCTTGCATATACTAGTTCAAACTAGATTCTCCAGAGGCCAACAGAGAAATAAAGGACTTTTGGAGAAATGACTGAGTTTAAATGGACTCAGGGCCTTCTTTCTGATTGAGCAAATGAACAGGACCTTCGGTCCAAAGGGGGGCTCCAATCCTTTGACGGAGGAGTTGGAAGGAATGCAGCCAACTGAAGCCCCATAAGACTGATGGGTGACCTCTGGTAAGCTTTTGGCAGGATATAGGACCTTCGATTGTTTTTAATATGTTTTCTCTATAGTGCTTTCACCTTAAAAATAAATGTGCTTGCTTATAAAGAGCTGTGTAGTAACGTATAAGTGCTAGCAATTACAGCTGTTCATAACCTTCAAAGAGAAAGCAAAGTTCAGATGTTGGCCTTTTTAGGCAGTCTGGCTTGCTGGAAATATTACAGCGTAGGTAGGAAACTATGCAGCCTGGGACAAACCCTGATCAGGAGAGAGAGAGAGAGAGAGACATGGGTCTCTACCCAAGAGAGGTGACAGCTGAGGAGCCAGGAGCCTAGTGTGGGTGTCCTTGGTGGATCACTGAGGGGGAATACAGGTGCAGGTGCCTTGAACTGTGACACACACATAGCAGTGCACAATTAGAAAAACAATAAAACCCCACCAAAAGCAAACACTGCTCACACAATTCTCATCTAAGGGAGAAGATGAAGGAAAGAATAAACACGTGACAGATGTTAGGCATATTGCTTAATGCACTACTGGAAGGTGCTCAGATACTGCAGTGATGAGGGAGGTATAGGAGTTTATATAGAATAGAAATAGAATATAATAATAAACACACACAAGTCCATATGGGAATAATCTATGAGTTTATCAATTTTTTGTCCAGGTTTTAAAGGACTGAGAAATTGGAGTAATTTTTTCTGTTAACTGTTAGAATTTTATGCACAATAAAGCCTGATCCTGCTGCCACTGAAGTCAACTGCAAAACTCTCATTGACTTCAATGGGAGCAGGCCTTCACTATGACAAAAATAACAAAAATATTAAAATGATAGTTCCCAATAAAAGGGCAAAGCCTCAGATCTCTGGACTGTTTATTCTAATTTGGTATTAAAATAGTAATAATAATGAAACCATGTACTGACATAACACTTTTCATCTAAGGATCTCCAAGAACTTTACAAAGACTGATTAACACTTTGAAATCTTGAACAAGTGACTTAACCTCAGATTACCAGTTTGTAAAGTGAGTCAATGACACAGTTTAGGACAGAACCCAGGAATCCTGATACCCATGATATATTTTAAATATTTAAATCCCCCCATCTGCTAGGAGTATGCTCTGCTACCAAACCTACAAATAGTCATAGATACAATAACTGCTCAGCACTATACTTTCCATATTAAAATTCACAGATGGCTAAAAGGAGACTGTACTATGTCAGAGGATGAGATGAAGGAGAAAAAAGTGCATTAGGAATGAGACTGATAAAACATCGCACAAAGGAATTTATGTGAAAAGAGCTCCTGAGTATTGTTATAAAACTAAGGATGAAATCATGACTCTTTTGAAGTCAATTGGAGCATTTTCATTGGTTTCAGTGGGGCCAAGATTTCACCCTGAGTTTCCTACATATTCTTGCAGCAGCATAACCTCATCCTGCTCCAGAGATTCAGAACTCCTGTTACTCAGCATTTCTTTTAACGCATTCTTAAATGTACAATTACAAAGAACTTTTCATGAGCAAGCAAAAGTGTATACTTGTTTTCAGTATTTTTTGTATAAATTATAGATGGTATTTTGCACTACAATACAATCAATAAACTACAAATCAAATAGTATCAACCAACTCAGTAACATACATTTTTACAGTTGACTGCACCTAAACTAGGATCTTTAGACCATAAAATTATAGTCCATGAAAATAAAACTGGGTCAGGAATCATTTAAAGATGAAGGGCTTCCTCCTCAAGCGTGCATGTGAGTAACTTTGCCTGTGTGTTACATGTATGTATTATATGTGAATCCATTTACATGTGTTTTTGCAGGATCTGGCCCTAACCCATTTCTTTCTCAGCACATTCACAGACATCTAACAACCACCTAGATTTCTTAAGTTTTGTGGATGTTATTTCAGAAGAGAGTCTGTATCTACAAATTTAACTGGCAAAGGAATTCATGGTAGACACTGACTCACTGCATTTGTGCCCTATTCAGTTATTTATTTATTTTATTTGGAATTTGTACATCATAATTTTCTGTAGTTTAATACTTTTTCTCCTTTAAGAAAATCTCCTATTTAATGTGACTGGAGTATGTATTTGATGAAGGGATGCCATCCTGCTCTGTGCTTAAGGAAATCAATGTGCAGGTTCCACGGGAAAAATGTTATTGCATATTGATCATTCAGATGATTTTAATATCCCAGGGCCATTTCATTCCTGGTATAACTTTACTGAAACCAGTGAAATTACATCAATGATGAATTTGGCCCCTGAGGTCATGCTATCAGACTGTGTAAACTCAGGGCCCTCATACCTGTAGTATCTGAGTACCTCATACACACTAATGAATTAATCCTCACAACACTCCGGTGAGGTAAAGTAGTACTATTATTCCCATTTCATTGGTGGAGACTTTAAGCCCCAATCCCGCAAGTTACAATGCATGGGGGAACCTTTGTGTCTGTGCAAAGCCCAGTGGGGCTCCATGCAGGTGCAGAGATCCACTAGCATCGACCTACTTGCGGGACTAGGGCTTTTATAATTTGTCCAGGTTTGCACAGCCAATCAATGGCAGTGCCAAGACTAGTACCCAGGTCTTCCAAGTTTCAACCCAACAAAATATTTCTTCACAAATCTCCCAATCCAATTTGAAGAGATATTTTCATTTTAAATACCCTTAAACAGCGGAAATAGAAGCTCTTTTAATATGAGAGGCTATTTTTCCACTCTCCTCTTTGCAAAGGATAATATTATTGTTTGAAATGAAAAAATCCCACTTTTAAATTTTAACTTTCTGCAAGCAGAATGCCAGCAGTAAATTTAGATAGTAGATGCATGCAAGTGAATATTGTTTACCTTTGCAGATACCAAATTCATCACCAAAGTCATCCTCCTCAGTGTAAAACTGGCACTTCAGCCCAGGCCCACATTTGACACCATCCATACCTGAGACAGTGCGGTAGCAAGTCTCCCCCAAGGCTGCTGCACAGACTCTGCAGCAGCCACAGTCATCAAGCACTGTTCGCTTACAGCGCAAAGTACTTTTACACACATTACTGTCACAAGGTTCGGGGCAATCTACTGCATATTTTGCACTCCAAGCAGTTCCGATGTGCACTGGTACCAGGAGGATGGTGAAAAACAGGAAGCTCTTCATGTCTCACAGTGATAAATGCTCAGTTCCAAAGAGCAGGTTTAACGTTCAGCCTTGTGGTTTTATGCTGAAGGAAGCAGCAATAAGGAATCCAAAGTAGTAGCTGCACATCAGCCTACAAGTTTATGAGCTTTATACGGTGTGTTGCCCACATACTTCACCGTCGTCAATTTCCTCAGTCCGACAGTGCTGTCCTCCTGCCAGCCTCTCTTGTTTTAGTTTGTGAAATCCAGGATGAAGGTTGGATTAGCACTCTGCTGCCATCCAGGAATTGAAAAGCCTGAGCTGATGTAATCTGTTATGTTTAGTTGGTTGTTTTGCATGAGGACTAAAAACGCTCTCACATCCGTCTCAAATGCTCAAGGACGTCTGCCAAAAACAAAAAACAAAAAAATTCAGTAGGTTACATACCTTCTTTCAGGACAGGAATTGTTCTGACGCTGAACATATCACTTACAGAACCACTTTGTCCTACAAATAGTGTTCATGAGGCCAGGTGAAAAATCATGTCCAACTGTATCAGTGCTGAAGGAAGCTCATTTTAAAAAATAAGTCCTTGCTTTCTCCTCAATAAGTAAATGAATGGCTACTTTAAAGAAGTGAGGTTCTTACCCACGAAAGCTTATGCTCCCAATACTTCTGTTAGTCTTAAAGGTGCCACAGGACCCTCTGTTACTTTTTACTTTAAAGAAGAAAATGTGATTATGCCATTTAGCTAACATAAGAGCAAAAAAATGCGAGTGATACTTTTGTTGCTTTGCACTGAACAGGATACTCATAAAAACAAAAGATCAGTTTCATCAGCATTTAGTTAGATATATTTTTCATTCAAAGAGATCAATGCTAAACCTACTAAATGAGTCAGACAGAAGTCAGGACATTATAGGTCCCACTCGAGAAACTTCAGAAAATGATCAATTTCCTAAAATTACCTAAAGATCACAGGGAAAAGCTCAGCCTCTCACCATCACTGTCTACACAGGCCCAAAGTGATTCTCCTTCCACCTACTCCAGTTTCACACTGATCTCACTTCAACAACTTAGGCAGTGTTACTCCTGAGTCCCGCCAGGGTAGCTGATAGGAGAATTAGGCCCAAAGTCCTTACTCCTCCCCAGTTTGAGGTTTATTCCAACTGTCAGAGCCATGACAAGAAATGGCAAACAGGCCAGCAACTCAGTAAAAGAGATGAGTCAGCAGAGGGATAGAAACATTTTGATGCAAAGGAAAAATCTCCAGAAGAGTTAAAAATCAATATAATCACTAAACAAATCTCTAAGGCCCAAATCCTGCTGCCATTAAAGTTAATAGGAACAGGATCAAGCCCTAAATCTGTACGTGGCCACCTATCCTTCTACGTTGTTAACCTTGCCTTCTCTAACATAAACATATAGCAACATGTGGGTGTGGGTATAAATATAACAAAAATTCCAAACCAAAACACTCCAGTACACATACTTCTCCCCCCCTGGAGAGATGGTGAGAGAACAAACACAGGACAGCTGTTAGTCACATTGCTTAAGGCCAGGGCTGGCCTTACCATGAGGCGAACTGAGGCGGCCGCCTCAGGTGCCAGACTGTGGAGGGGCGCCACTGGGACCCAGAGTGTAGAAAATTGTGTCTGCTGCTGGTGTATATGTATTCTCTCTGCTCTAGATGCACAGAGATGGTGGAGTGCTGTGCTGGAGGAAGGAGGGCACAAGAGACATAACAGGCAGGCAGGAGAAAAGGTGAGAGGGAATAACAGAAAGCAGCAGAAGCTGCAGGGAGAGAGAGGAGAAGGAACTTCTTATGTACCTCTCTAGCACCCCCAGGAGCCTGGACTCATTAACATCAGCTTCTCAGGGAGCTTCCTGTTTCCTCCCGCTTCCCTGAACCCACTTGAGGAGAACAGGCAGTCAACTGAAGTAGTAGGAGCCAGTTAGGCCCTTAAGACACTGATATCTTCCCTCACTCAGGCCCTGCTACCAGCCTGCTTATTTGTCCCCTTCAATTGAGTGTTGAGAGCCACTATAGCTGGCACAGAACAGCAGTCATGAGTGAAAGAAAAAAACACCCCTCTGGGGCAGCATTCAGAAAAAAAAAAAGAAAGCAAAGGAAGCTTTTCTATCTAAGCAGGAAGCAGCTCTCCTGAGATACATAGACACAAATGTTCATGGTGAGCCTTCCGGCCCCAGTGAGGATGTGAGTGGTGAGGAGATGCCTGATCTTTGAGTTAGTCAGAGTGCAGATGACCTGGCAGCTACTGCAGCATCCATATCTCCATCTCAAATGGATGTAGCCATGCACATTCCTGAAGAAAAGTGTAGATCAGAGAAGAGTGTGGTGGAGGCACAAGAAACAGCTGCTGCTGAGTTTAGTTCCTTAACTCTAGATGATCCAGGACTGTGGACCCACTTGAGCAGTAGCCTGAGGGACTTCCTTGTCCTGCATGGGTCACAGAAAGAGAAAAACTTAATGTTTCCCAAAGACAATGAAAATAGAAGTTTCCATCCAACACATTACTGGCATGAAACCCCCAATGGTGACAAAGTGGAGAGGCCATGGCTTATGTACTCAAAAACCCAGAATGCTGCATACTGTTTTTGTTGCAAACTCTTCCAGTCTAATGTTCCAGCCACATTGGGTTCTACAGGAACAAAGGACTGGAAGAATCTGGCTAGAAATTTGGCATGCCATGAGAAGACAGCAAATCACCAGAGAGCATTCCATAGGTGGAAGAAGCTTGGGATTAGACTAAGGTTAAAGGCCACCATAGATGATCAGCATCAAGAGAAGATTACATCAGAGTCTCTTTACTGGCAAAAAGTTCTGAAAAGGCTCATTGCCATTATGAGAATGCTTGCTACCCAAAACCTAGCACTGCATGGCACTTCAGATCAGCTGTATGTGCCAAACAATGGAAACTTCCTTAAAATTGTGGAGCTGATGGCTGAGTTTGATGCTGTACTCTAGGAGCATCTAAGAAGAGTCACCACCCAAGAAATGTACACACACCACTACCTTGGAAAAACAATTCAAAATGAGATCATACAGTTACTGGCAACAAAAGTCAAACAGAAGATTGTGGCAGATCTGAAGTCAGCAAGATATTACTCTGTTATTCTGGACTGCACACCTGACATCAGCCATATGGAACAAATGACTTTAATGGTGCGTTTTGTAACAACAGCAGAACCTAGTGAAAATGTCTCTGCAATGGTGACTGTCAGAGAGCATTTTCTAGAATTTATTGACATTGATGATACTACAGGAGCTGGTATGACAAATGTGCTTCTTAAAAAGCTGGAAGATACGGGAATTGCTATAGCTGACATGAGAGGTCAGGGCTACGATAATGGTGCCAACATAAGAGGAAAGAACAGAGGAGTGCAGACATGGATCCGAGAGTTAAACCCTCGAGCTTTTTTTGTCCCATGCAGTTCTCATTCATTGAACTTGGTGGTCAGTGATGCAGCATCAGCTTCTAGTGAGGCTGCTGAATTTTTTAATGTAATTCAAAGCATCTATGTATTTTTCTCTGCATCAACTCATCGATGGAAAATTTTGAAGCAACATCTGGGAACATCCTCTCTGACACTGAAACCACTGAGTGCCACACGATGGGAAAGTCAAGTGGAGGCGATAAAGCCTATCAAACACCAAATTGGGAAGATAGATGATGCCATAGTTGCCATTATGGAGGATAATGCTATGGCAGGAACTGTTCGTGGGAGAACAGTGGCAGCGGGAAATGGAATCAGCAGAAACATACATAACTTCAGATTTCTGTGTGGCTTAGTGTTGTGGCATGACATACTGTTTGAAATAAATGTTGTAAGCAAGAGACTCCAAGGTGTTGACCTTGATATATCTGGAGCAATGGAACAATTGGACAAAGCAAAGTCATACCTACAGTCTTACTGGTCAGATGAGGGATTTCAAAACATTCTGAAGAGTGCACAGAAGTTGGCAGAGGAACTACACACTGAAGCTATTTTCCCACCCATTCAAGAATACAAGAGTCACCGAAGAAGAAGACATTTTGATTGCAAGGCACAGGATAATCCCATAAGAGACCCCAAACAACAATTCAAAGTTGAATTCTTTAACCAGGTGCTAGATTGTGCAATACAGTCAGTTGAAGAACGTTTCATGCAACTCAAGGAACACAGCAGTATATTTGGGATGTTGTATGATATTTCAAAACTCCTCACTATAGCTGAAGAAGACCTACACCAGCAGGGCCATCCTTACCCATACGCAAAGTACACAGCTGCGTAAGGCACCAGGAAATTGGGGGCAGCCAATTTCCTGGTGCCCTGCGCAGCTGTGTGCTGCTCCAGCCCCCGCTCTGGCTCTTTCCCAGGGCCCCCGCCCTGCTCCGGCCCCCCCCCCTCCCCACCCCATCCCCCCCTCTTCCCGTCCCCACCCTGCCCTCGCCCCGCCCCCACTTCCCTGAGGACTGCAGCATGGCCGGGCCTGCACTCACCAGCAGCGGAAAGTGCAGACCCGGCCCCAGCCATGCTGCCGGTGAGTGCTGGGGGGTGGTTCCCCCCACCCCCCCAAGCCAGTCCCACCCCAGCCCCCCTGCTCCCCACTGCAGAGGCCTGGGGCCCCACACACACACACCCCGCAGGGGAGGGACTGCGTAGGGCACCAGAATAGCTAGGGACGGCCCTGCATACCAGCAATGCAGGGCACTAGAGACAGTGTTCACACATGACGACATGCGCGATATTGAAGCGAGTGATTTAGGTGATGAACTGAAAGCCCTTTCAAGATACATTTCAGCAGGATCAACTCCAAAGGCTGTTCTGGAATATATGTGCACGAGTGAGATGACCACCCTCTTTCCAAATGCTTTTTTTGCTCTGCACATACTTCTAACACTTCCTGTAACAGTTGCCAGTGGAGAATGCAGCTTCTCCAAGCTGAAGTTAATAAAAACACATCAGTCGCTCCACAATGACACAGGAGAGGCTGGTCGGCCTTGCAACCATCTCAATAGAGCATGAGCTGGCCCAGACTATGGACCTTCAGGAAGCAGTTCAAATCTTTGCAACCAAGAAGGCACGGAAAGCACCACTTTGATTATTCAAACAGATAAAAATGCCAGTGTTTACTATGCAGACAAGAAAAGTTAACTTTCAAATGCCTGAACAGCAAATGTAAGTGTTACTTAACATTTTTGAACAAGGCATTTTAAGTTGTTAGTTCTCCTTTATTGGGGTAGGTAGCAGAGCAGTACCATGAGAGGAGTAGAACAGGAAGAAGGCAGAATTGAGATCTTTCAAAGTTTTGGCCCAAGCGAGGGGGCATGGGGGCGTCATTTGAGCTCCCCACCTCAGGTGCCAAAATGTTGTGGGCCGGCCCTGCTTAATGCACTCAGATACTACAGTGATGAGTGCAATACGGAACAGAATAGCATAGAATAGAATGTTTCAATGCCCAAATTTCTGGATGTTTTGTAACTTTGCAATGTTTAAGAAAAAAACTTTAAATGCTGAATGTTGCAACTTAGTAGGCAGATGAGACTGAGAAACTGAAGGGTAATAGGTCTTGTTACAGTGCAGGACAGCTCTTGGAGTGGATGAATCTCAGTCCTGAGCAGGGATGTGCAAACTGATTCAGATAAAATAAGAACATTCCCCCTCACAGAAACTTTAACCCAAAACTCACCTCACTCTTTTGAGTCTCAGAAAGATTTGGTTAACTTCTCTTTCCATTATTTTTCACTTTTGTGCATCTTTGCTCTTCCAGCTTCCAAACAGGACTACACATGAACATGTCAAGATGGTACAATTTCTGGCTCAACCAGAAGCAGGGAGTACTAGGAATCATTTAGGAAAGCTTGTTCTTGTAAGATTTTCTGTACATTTTTAAAAAAACCCCAAAGGTTAAGCTATGTTAAGAAAATACACCTGGTTTTGGGGTATGTATCCAAATCTCCATTCAGCCTTTTAAGGAGCAATCTTACATTGGCAAGAACAGGGGATAGAGGACATAATATATTTTTTCCTATCTCTAATTCTAATGATGCTCTGAGTCTTTCAACATTCTGCTCCTGGTCTTTTCATATCTGAATTTTGCTGTTCATTTTTAACACAGTAAGAACTAGACAGACAGCAATACATTTTAATGATATAATGGGAATATATGTATCACATGCCCAAGAAGTGGTTACACTTGCAGTGGGGAGTTTCAGACAGCACACAAGGTTTGAACTTGTGACATGTCTGTCTTATAAGTTTCACAATAACACAAAACAGAAGCTCCATTTACAAGTGCCAGTTGATGTTTCTTTAAATGCACTAGCTCAGGTCTGTCTCACCAGTAGATTCAGGACTGCAAACATCTAATTTAAGAGCAAATCCATAAGCATCAGGGCCAAAATCTTTGCTAGAGTAAATTGGTGCAGCTCCACTGATTGCAATGGAGCTACACCAATTGATAACGGTAGAGAATTTGGCCTTCAGAATCCAACACAACCACCCCAGGAAAGGAAAGGAAGAATTCAAGTAGGGAAGTGAGTAGTGAAATTAGCAACCAGAGAGGTGAGGGGGGGAAAGTGCAAGATTAGGGTGAACAAACAAACTGGAAATAGGCACACTGTCCCTGATTTGAGAAAAGGAGAGATCATGACATATTGCAAATGCTTGTTTTGCCAAAGGAAAGCAGAAGGATTTCTTGAAGGCTCCCCTGCCTTCTAGGAACTCAGCAAAATTTTCTAGAGAGACCTTAGAGTACTTCCCAAACAAACCTCTCCCCCCATTCCAAATGTGACACCCACAACTCTCCAGTGAACATGTTATCATTCCAGGAATGAAGCACAAGTTTAACCACACACAGTCATGAGCCCTGTGATTACTTTGAAGAGAATTAATTTTCTGTGTGCCTAATGCTCCCTTTTTAATCTATAAAATCTTGTCACACCAATTAATATAGCACCTTTCATCAGAGCATGTCGCTGTGATTTACAAACACCAATGTATTAAACTACATAATATCCCTCTGAGGTGAATACTGTAGGTATTGCTAGCGCCATTGTACAGATGGGTAATTGAGACACAGAGACATTGTGTAAATAGTCCAAGTCACTGGTAGAGCCAGAACTAGTCCCCCAAAATCCTGAGTATTGTTTCCTAACTCTATCCACAAGGCCACAATATCTTTAAAGATATACATCTCTGGGAGAAAATAATAGTAGAAGAGTGTGCAGAATGGTATAAGTATGTGTGCATGTGCATACGCTGCTACCACTCCTTGACAGCATGCTGTTAAAGTCCTTCTTGTAAGTAGATTTAGGCAGTACTCGTGTTGTGATGTTGCATTCTATATTAATTTATGAAATATGCTGATGGGTGTGAATATAATGTAACTAAAATATGCTTCATGCAAAAGGTCTCTTGTAAGGTATCATTACAAAGCTTATAATCTACTGAGTGTGGTCATCCTATTTGTATAAATGTACCACTCTTGTATCTGAAACTAGAAATATGAAATATAACTCTGAGGCCCTATTGTAATTATACAAAGTGTGGGCCATTAATGGTGGTTTGGAATCTTGATGGCTCCCATCAACCAGGACAATTGACTGTGGATGGCTCTGTTTGCAGGCAGGCCTTCCTGTGAGTCAGGCTGGGAGGAATGAAGGCTTGGGGTCTTACAGTGACATGTGATCATGTCACCTGAACTGGAATCCATCTTTAACCTGGTGCTTTTCCATTGAGAAGGAGGGGTGGGAACCCAGAGGGACAAAGGATTACCGCCTTATGCAAAAGATATATAAGTGGGTGGAACAGAACAAAGGGGGCAGCCATCATGAGAAATCCCCGAGCTACCACCTGAGCTGGAACAAGGGCTGTACCAGGGGAAAGGATTGTGCCCAGAGTAGGAAGGCGTCCAGTCTGTGAAAGAAACTTATTGAAACATCTCTGAGGGTGAGATTTTATGTGTATTCAGTTTTCTACTGTATTAGACTCAGACTTGCGTGTTTTATTTTATTTTACTTGGTAATTCACTTTGTTCTGTCTGCTGTTACTTGGAACCACTTAAATCTTACTTTCTGTATTTAATAAAACCACTTTTTACTTATTAATTAACCCAGAGTATGTATTAATACCCGGGGGGGCAAACAGCTATGCATATCTCTCTATCAGTGTTATAGAGGGTGAACATTTTATGAGTTTACCCTGTATACGTTTTATACAGGGTAAATCGGATTTATTTGGGGTTTAGATCCCATTGGGAGTTGGGCATCTGAGTGTTAAAGACAGGAACACTTCTCTCAAGTTGTTTTCATCTAAGTCTGCAACTTTGGGGTACGTGGTTCGGACTCTAGGTCTGTGTTGGAGCAGACTGGTGTGTCTGGCTCAACAAGACAGGGAGCTGGAGTCCCAAGCTGGCAGGGAAAGCAGGGGCATAAGTAGTGTTGGCACATCAGTTGGCAGTTCCCAAGGGGGTTTATGTGATCCAACCCGTCACACGTGTAAAACACTGAACAGTATCTAAAGGGATGAAAGATTTCTAGCACTTTTGGGCTTCCTCAAGGAAAATGTCTCAGAGAGATGATAAATCAAAAATTACACACAGATGTGGAAGGAAAAAGAAATTGTAAAAGAGAGCCACACACTCTCATAGCAACAAGCCAATATTTTTTGGAATAGAATGGAACCAGTACTCTGTACTTGTAGTCAGGAGCCAAAATAAATTATAACAATGTATCAAGAATTACATATATGGAGGAAAACAATATGAGCAAATACAGAGCTAGTGTGTAAGAAACAATGGAGAAAACAATGAGAAAGACAGGAAAAATACACTGGCTATGAGCTACCAAACTGTCCACTGATTAAGTAGTGAAATAAATGCAGTGATGGTTGCTTCGTTGTTTTTATCTGATGAATCCATTAGGTGTTTCATTCCTACTGAGCTGCACCCAGTTGTTAGAGAATAAATCTTGCAAACCCTGGGCCAAATTGTTAGAGGCTAAATCTTGCGAACCCTGGGCCAAATTCTCTGTTGTAAATTGGCACAATGGAAGTCAAAGAAGTTGCGCCAGTTTACAGCAGCAGAGAATCAAGCCTGACATAAGTGGAAGCACTCATATCATTTAAATGAGGAAGAGTTTTCAAGATCAGACCTCCAATGCATTAAAATAGCCTTCATTGTTAGTACTTTACAGTGCACGTTGCCATGCATACCACCTTGCAGACCTCACGGCAATGCCAACATATACAACTGGTACCCTCTTCTGAAAAAAAGAGGTTACAAGACCTAGCATTCAATCTTCTGTACTGAACAGAGTATCCTGCATTTGTATGTGTGTGTGCACATGCAACTTTAGGACTTGTGCATACAGGTGAATAGATAATACCTTTGCAAATGTCCATTTTCTCAAATAAATGCAGTGTTTTCAGGGGTGGGGCAGGTACCTGGTCATTTTTGTGGGTGCTTCAGTTATACCTACCACTTTGAAAGATTGGTAACAATTGTTATTGGGCATTGGGAACCAGAGGAAATAGACACCTCACCATACAAAATAATTTAATCAATGCATCACAGTACTAAGTATTCATTAGCCCAAAGCTGAAGACCCTTACTCTGCCTTTTATTCTGTCCTTTCTTAGGTATTATACTATTATACTATTAACTTCATTAAGGACCAAGTAAAAACTGAGTCAAAGCCTAAGCATTTTGCCCATTGTGTTTACTCAGTACTTTGGATATGTAACGTATTGTACAAGTATTAAGTATTATCATCAGTTTAGATATATGAAAATCATTATTGTTAATTTCTGATGGGTAGCCCCTAAACTAAACATATTTTTCTGTGCATTCCAGAACTAGCCAATCCTTCCTCGGGCTTCCTTTACAAAAAGCCATAAGCACAATGCTATGAAACAAGCAAGATTCAAAGGGAAGCTACAAAAGGAAGCCAAGCTGCAAAGTCCAAAATAAGAAGTCAGAAATAGGAAGCAAACGATAAGAATCAGGAAAGTGTGATAGTTACAAGGACTCCCTTTTGTATTATTTCTTTTCTTGTATCTTTTCAATGAATTACTCAATGCCCTTTGTTCCATATAGCGCTGTGGTTCAATTTTTATTTGATAAAAATAGATGGTTTTGGATATTTCCTACTCATTGGAAGCAGAGTAAATAATTGCAGATGTATTTACTTCCTCTTTAGGCAGACTAAATAGCTTGATGCTAAGGAAATAGCCCTATAGTTTCTATATAAATCACTGTTGGTGATGGTTTATTTGCAATTAGTGACAGGGACTAGCAATTATAGTCATTTTAAGAAATGATAGTGTTCTAAGTCAGAACAATGTTAAAATTATACCTACGCATAATTCTACATAGCTTCATAGATTTGAAGGCACCGTTGTGATTATCTAGTCTGACCTGTATAATGCAGGCCACAGGACTTCCATGAAGTTAATTCCTACTTTAAATCCAATAGCTGTGGTGGAACTAGAACACATATATTAGAAAAACATCTGGTATTGATTTAAAAATCCCCAATGATGGAGAATCCCCCCCTCCCCTCCCACACACACTTTGTAAGTTATTTCAATAGTTAATTACATTTACTATTAAAAATTTGCACCTTATTACTCTCTTGCTGAGGCATTTATGCCACCAGCTGATCAAAGCCAGTTTTACCACACATGATGAACAGGTAGTTGGAAAATATTAGGTAAAACAGGGACCGGATTCTCAGTTATGCTAAGACCTCTTTTCACGACTTTATGTCCATTTATACTGCCAGAACAATGTAACAGGGCCTCAGCATAACTGAAAATTAGGTCTAAAATGCTTAGTGACTGAGAGTTGTGAAAGACATATATTTTCCTTTTTGCTTCTAACAACTGTTTGAAAGCCCCATATCTTTTCTCTCTGCTTCAAGGGTATTTATTATTCTAGATACAACACTTACCTTGATAGATAGGTCACAGTCCAAATTAGCGCTATGCCTCCACTCTACACTCCCTTTTCAAGAGCTCTTTTGGTATTCGGTCCTCTCACGTGACTTTTCACTCTTGGTAATCCATCACTCCCTAATCAAGCCTGCACTTCCTGTCCACCAAAGTCTTTCACCAAGAAAAAATTCTTTGCTTTCAGAGTCACAGCTGCCCAGGTACCAAACAAAGTGGAATATTTAAAGATCCAACCCCAAACTTTTAGCCTCCTAATCAATAGAAGACAAAGAAAACATATTTTAGCCTAGAGGCATAATGAAGATTTGCATATCCTTTTTAGGTGCTCAGATATGAATGTTCAACCCACTCAATATCTAGTTCTAATGGCTGTTGTAATCTGAATAGAATTTTACATCTCTCTCTCTCTCTCTCTCTCTCTCTCTCTCTCTCTCAGTTTAATACAGTTATTATCTAATGTAGGAAATGAAAATGTAAATGGGCCTGATTTTCTGTTGTCCTGCATCTTGGGTTGTCATTTCCTCCAGAGCAAAGTTGGACGAAAACATACCAAACCAGAACGTTAGCATTTTACACTCATTTTGCTTGGTATAAATGACAGCACAACATGTAATGCAATGGAGAACAAAGCCTAATATGTGTAAATTGCACTCTTCTACTGACCAGCAAAAGCTATGGGACCATGATCTGAATTCTATTCTCACTCATGTGTCATCAACAGAATTATAAACCAAGTTCTGAATGAATAATCGTTATCGTTGACAATAAGTGAGACACAATTTGATTTTCAGGTCCCTGGTTGATATTTGTTGGGCTGGAAGTTGGAAAAAAACATATTTTGCTGCAAGTCTTTGAGACACAATGACTTTGAAACCAGCAATGCCATTGTTACAGCCACTTCTCAGAATAGAACCATACCTTCAATAGGAAAGTGACTTGTACTCTTCTGCACTAAAGCATTGGTTTGAAAATCCCACTAGAACAAAAGATTGATTAAAATATTACATCATAAGAATATATTTCTAGTTGTGTTTATACACTTTAGATATGACTGTGTAGTTATTTTCTGTAGTTTATGACAAAGCTGTTAAGAGCTCAGGTCTTGCTTTACTCAATAGAATGCTAACATTAGTATTTGTGGTCATAGGTTTGAAATTTTGCTACTTGTTTGGTTTAGGTATCATTATGATTAAAGTAATTCCAAACATATTTTGAGATACATTGTCAAAATCATAACCCTTGTGGTTAGAGAAAAGAAACAATTTGTCATAACTTATCTACATAAGAAAAATTATCAAGTTTCCAGCTGTCATTTGCATTTTTTAAATTGGTGTTTATGCTACATTGGGATGTCAGTACTATCTATGTATCTATCTATCTATCTATGGGTCTTTGTGGCACCCATCACTGTAGTATATAATTGCTTCCCAAGCAATTAGATCAGTATAGTGAAGACATTGCCATAATAATGATGCTATGTCTGGCTAAGTGTATGGGTGTGGACATGCTCTGGATGAATTCTTTGGTTGCTAGGAAGAACAGGGATTGCATGCTAGTGTATCCTTGACATTGTCTACATGGAAGGTGAAGGACTCTTAAGAACAATGCACTTGAAGTATTCTAATAGCATATTGGGCAGCAAGTCTATCAGTTCCTCCAAGGAGTCAGCAAGGTCTCTATCTAGACCCATTCTATGTTCTTTGTCCTCCACCTCACAGATCACATGGACATCCAGATATTTTTGTTTCTGCATACATTATGGGTGAAATCCTGCCCATTGAAGTCAATGGCAGTTTTGCCACTGACTTCAATGGGTAGAATTTCACCCTATATCTTCAGTATGTTATGATGCATGAGCGTGTTATGATGCACAATATATAAGAGACAATTATCACATGCTTTATACAAATACCTATCTATCCTTGAAGGTTTTTCTGCTGAAATTATCAGAGGTAAAGAAATCAAAGCGAATTAAAATCCTTTTATGGTTCCCATTCAAAGTAATGAAAAGCATGTTTGTGAAGGAGTTCTGATTAAAAATCAGTGGGTGCTAATGATGCTCATTGCTTCTCGTAAGTTCTGTGTTTAATAAAACACCCAAAACACCTGAAAACATGAGTTTATAAACAATCTAAAAAGTTTGTCTTAATCACTTCTAAATCAATTTCTAGTTCAAATTTCAATATCTTTTATATCGTTAATATATTCTGGGGGAAATTACAAGGATATTATTTTACCAGATATAAGATAAAGGAATGTTACTAACCTCGAGCATCATCTTGCAATCTGTATTCAAGCAAAATTCTCATTGGTTTTAATGGGAGTTTTCTCTCAGTAAGGCTTTTAGGATTGGGTTTAAGGCTAACAAAGAACTTTGGTAATTCTTGGATTTACTATGCATAATGTTTGTATAATTATTTTTTACCTAATGGGTACATGAGTTTTTTACGCAGTTAATTAAATGTGGCCAAATCCTGAGTCCTTACTTAGCCTAAACTCTTATTGAATTCATAGGAGTTTTGACTAGAAAGTAAGAAAAAACAGTAAAGACTTCAGGATTTGGTCCATAATAATTAACATAGTACCAGGCTAATTATACAGAAAGATGCAGAACAAGTACAGTGAAACATACTTATGAACTTTGATAAAATTCCATTTATACTATTTCTACTGTATTTGAGAGTATGTAATAAAATGTGAGGTATTTATTCTTTTGCCTATTTAATTCATTGATCAAATGCCTAGTGCTAATTTTCAATCATTCTACCAAATGCCAGGAAGCTTCTGACAGTTAAGTCAAAATGCCTGAGCAAAATATGCATTTGACCAAATGACTAAAAGTTGCAGTCATTTGCTCAGGTAGCTAGTTTGACAGAGTGACTGTGACATACCATACATATCAACATCCACTGATTTGTTTTTTTCTTTCTTTGTGCAGGTAAACAAAGGCAGACCTAGGCACTCACTCTCTCTCCAAGAATGAAAGCTTTAGACAAGTATTTAAGATCAAAGAGTTTATACAATACCCAGATTTTATGAAGAACTTTGATTTGAATTATAACATGCTAGTAAAAGTATGCATATACACTCTCAGATTATTTAAATAAATAATGTGTAGTTACTATTTTGAATACTATCCATTTGAATGCCATACATAATGATCACTGTTGCTCCACTTTAAACAGTACTATGCTTTGAAACTTGTCAGCCTAGAACTTCACACTACTAAGCCCCTGAAGGCTATGGAAGTTGGCTCAATATCAGGTTTATGAATAACCTCAACCTGCCACAGCAAAACACACCGCAGCTCTCAGCTTTGTCCTCACGGAGCTGAAAGGGGGAGGAAAGCTCACACAGCAATGGAAAACCTTTGATCCTGCCATTACCGAGGTAGTTGTTTGTAGTAGAAAGCAGTGTTCAAAGCTGCAGCACTTGGTATACTCGGTGAGCTAGATTCACAGAGGACAATTTGGGCTGGATAGGGGCTTAGTATCTTTAATAATGTTATTATATGGGGTTGTTTAATGGCTTGTTCTGTTTTTAAATGTTCAGCTTCATAGAGCATTAAACAAATATCTGCATTTGCTACAAACAAACTCTACAGCAGATGTTGGAGCTGCAACCAAGTGCCATGGTACAGGATGGGGAACAACTAACCCAAAACATTTAGTAGCACCAGATACCGTTCATAAAGTCAAAGCCACTGTCATAGATCATCATGTCTGCAACGGGAAACGTTATTATAACCTTGATCCTCCAGTAACAAAGACTATGCTGTGTGCAAGAGATGCAAGAGGGTGAAAAGATGCATACCAGGTGAAGTAATTTAAATATCATGTATAAATTGGACAGATTTTTCAGAGAAAATACTATATTCAGAGAAAAGCCATATTCTTTTGCCTAATACAATTACTATTGTTGTTTATTTGCATTGGAGTACAGATCAGCTGCCAGAACCAGCATTAGAGCTCCATTGTTCTAAAAGCTGGATAAGCACAGTCAAATTTATTTAACAAGGCAAATACTACGCTTGGCATTCAGGTACCGAGTGGATACATACCCTAGAAATAGCTACAATAGAAAATGAACCATACAACAGTACCATGTATGGCATCATAAATTCACTCCATCTTCATGACTGCTGAAGGCATAGGATCATTACCACTATAAATATAATTCCTGCCTTGAAATTATTCTTTTTTTTTCTTGTAATGCATTTGTACATAGCAGAACATCAGTGAAAGGTTTGGGATTGTCAGCACCAGAGGCTGATGCCTTTTATTATCTACAGAACAGGTGGACTGTGGTAGTACAGGCTCCCCCACATTGATCCGTCAATACGTCTTAACCCTCAGCTAGCCGTGACAGGATAATTGTTCAGTCCCCAGGGCCATTCACTTTTTGGCCTCTGCTAAGACCACCACTGTGAATTGAATTGAGAGCATCAAACTCATTTCACATCGGCCACTCGCAGCAGTTACATGGTAACAACTTTTAGCCACTACAGACATTGGCTGGATTCCTAGTAACCATGTTGGGGTGAAAGGCTCAGTCTCCCAAGCTAATCCCCTAAACCATCTAGTTCACCACTCTTTAGTTTCCATTCTTACCAAAAATCTGCTTTTGTTCTTTTCCCAGGGACACTCAGGTGGTCCTTTTATTTGTAATGGTGTCCTGTGGTATTGTTTGTGTGGCTATGGATGCAGAGATCCCCAGAAACCTGAAATTTACACACTGCTAAATGTAGGGTGACCATATTTCCCAAAGAGAAAATGGGACATCACATGGGGCTAACCCGAGCCCCGCCCCCTCCCAGTGCAGGGTTGGCCTGAGCCGCTCGCCCTTCCCCTCACATGTTCCTCCGCACCCCGCTTTTTTAACAAAAGTTGGCTTCTGTCCTCTTTGCTCTTGCTAATGCATCAAGTTGGCAAGAGCAAATGCGATAAATGCCCACTATTGCCAAAAAAGTCAGGACGGACGGGAGAGGATTTAACAAAGGGACTGTCCCAGACAAAACAGGACGTCTGATCACCCTAGCTATATGAGAAGTGCCTGGCATGGATTAAAAATACCATTCACCTTTATACCTTTATCATTTCATGTAATTTACTCATTCGAATAGAATTGACCAGTTATTTGGTCATTACTAGAATTCACGGAAGACAGTAACTCTCAAGCCTTGTCAAAGATACTCTTAACTTATTTTTCTCTGTTTTTTTAAATTATTATTCCTAACTCTTTAAGTGTTTGTGATGCCGTATTTTAGACACTTTTTCTACATCACAAGTATCAGCAAGGCTTTGAAGTTAGAACTTCATTGAGGCAAATAGGATGCTGACTGGTAGAACTGATACCTTGTTGAAGTGAACAGAATGAGGAGGAAAGAATTTGAACTTTTTCTGCTGTGACTGTTTTGAGCTGTTTACCTGTCTTATGTATGTACAGGGTGAACATCACCTGGCTACCAAAGCACCTTGGTATTATTGAAATGAGAGGCCAACTCTGTCCACATATCTATTCAGGGGACACCATCATAGGACCTAATCACATCAGCCACACTATCAGAGGCTCATCCACCTGCACATCTACCAATGTGATATATGCCATCATGTGTCAGCAATGCCCCTCTGCCATGTACATTGGCCAAACCGGACAGTCTCTACACAAAAGAATAAATGGACACAAATCAGACATCAAGAATTATAACATTCAAAAACCAGTCAGAGAACATTTCAATCTCCCTGGTCACTCAATTACAGACCTAAAAGTCGCAATTATTCATCAACAAAAAACTTCAGAAACAGACTCCAACGAGAAACTGCAGAACTGGAATTAATTTGCAAAATGGACACCATTAAATTAGGCTTGGATAAAGACTGGGAGTGGATGAGTCATTACACAAACTAAAAACTATTTCCCCCTGCTAATTTCCCCCCTACTGTTACTCACACCTTCTTGTCAACTGTTTGAAATGGGCCATCCTGATTATCACTACAAAAGTTTTTTTCTCCTGCTGATAATAGCCCACCTTCATCAATTAGTCTCATTAGAGTTGGTATGACAACACCCATTTTTTCATGTTCTCTGTAAATATATATATATATATATCTCTTCCTACTGTATTTTCCACTGCATGCATCTGATGAAGTGGGCTTTAGCCCACGAAAGCTTATGCTCAAATAAATTTGTTAGTCTCTAAGGTGCCACAAGTACTCCTCGTTCTTTTTGCTGATACAAACTAACATGGATACCACTCTGGAGTTTTGAGATTGTCACTTGGTGTATCGTGTCCTGTAAAATTGATGACTGCACTTTAATGCACAGAAGCTGATTTAAAAGCTCTGTAACTATGTATACAAAAATATCTTGGATCATGAAGGAGCTATTAGTAACCAATTACAATTTATTACAGAAAGAAAAAGAGGTTGCTAGCAAATATTACTGAGTCCAAGGTCATCTGCAACATACGGTGGTGGTGTGTTGTAAACATACTGAAATGGAGGCATCTGAATTGCCTGCTAAATCTATATAAGATGGAGATAAATTATAGAAACTGGTAAACCATGAGTAAAAGATATAATGGCCATAATAAAATTACTTGATTTAATTTGTCTGTGTATGGTATGTTGTTTTGTAATCGATTCAAAAATCGAAAGAGCCCTTTGAGTTTCTTTAATTCCTCTGTTAGGTATCAAGGAAAATTATCTTGTGTTTGCATTTTAAACTCTGTTCTGAAAACACTTCTTACTAATGTCAGATCAAGTTACCAAAAAGGAAGATCCCTTTGAGAGCTCTTTTACACAGCCTGGTGGCTCTGTAGTTGAAAGATTAAACAAAGAATTTGACTAAAAGTTGCAGATGGGATCCATAATCAAAACATACCATTACACTTTCTGGAGACAGTGGAATGTGGAAACTTGTATTGCAATACACACAGAAGTGAACAAGCATAATAAGTTTAAGGAAACTGAGTAGCTGACTAGTGTTTGTATCCTTTCACAATGTATAAGTTACCCATGCCCTCTACTGGATGGAATGTCAGAGTGGCCCACAGATATATAATATCAGTCTACTCCACAAATGGGAATGTATGGCAAGTTACCACTGATTAGACAATCTTCTTGGCATGTATTTCCTAAGCACCTACCACTTTAACTGAAGACCATGATAGAGCCTGAAATAGTTATGGTGACTGACAAAGGAGTAAACCAACTAGATGCTATCCCCAGCTGTAAAGTCTGGATCAGACCTTCGTGAAGTTCAGGGGTGTTTTAGTGTGGGGCTCACCATAGGCACCGACTCTGTGGGTGCGCCAGGGCTGGAGCACCCATAGGAAAAAATAGTGGGTACTCCACACCCACCAGCAGCCCCCCCAATCAGCTCCCCCAGCCAGTGCCTCCAGCCCACTGCGATCAGCTGTTCAGCGGTGTGCAGGAGGCACTGGGGGGGAGGGAGAGGAGCAGGGGCAGAAAGAGGTGGGAGAAGGCAGGAAGCACTCGGGGGGAAGGGGTGGAGTGGCGGCGGAGCCTGGAGTGGAGCAGTGGTCGAACACACAACCCCGGCAACTCAAAATAATAGCGCCTCTCGGGCTCACCTCTATAACCAGCACAGAAATTTCAGACATATATGCAAAGAGTGTGTGAGAGACACAAGTCTATTACAAAAGCTGTGACGTTTGGAAATTGAGGGGAGAGGCCAGTGTTTATTTGTAATGAAAGAGATGCTGGAGCTCAAGCAATTTTTTTACATTCATAACTGATGTGACAAGCCCAGAGGTGCCGGGGCTATGAACTGCCAATCCTAGAGGTGCTGGAGCTCAGCCCTGGCAAGCCCTGGCACAAATTAAGCACTGAGAGAGGATAATGCTGAAAAGAAACCTGAGAAGCAGCTGGAGTTTATCACTGAAATGTGGCAGGTTAAAGGAAACAGAACTAGATTTCTCATTTTGAAGGAGACCAGAGCTGCAACAGTCTAAACAACTGTTTATCTGCTGTTTGAAATTGAAGCCTTGAGTGGACTTAACTATATGGACTTGATATTAGCTCCTCTCAGTTTTACAAGGAGCATGTTCTTCTACCTGTATTTTATCTGACTTTGCAAGGGACAGGGTGTTATTTTAAATATGTTTAATACCAAGACTGACTTTATGTGGCTTTCCTGTTAGTGACACTTTTAGGTCTGCTCTAATGTGGTCTGGATAGTCACGAACATGGCAATATATTTTGTTTTCTGTTAGATCACATATTGTGGCCAGCACTCCTCACTGACTAGTGCTGTGAATTAGTCTCTATTGCATATTTGGTTGCCCTTCCACATGAATTTCCATGGACGACCATGGTTAGATTCATATTCTATTGTATCTTCGTTTTATTGCAGATTTAACTTTTATAAAATTATATACAGGGTTTGATTTTCAGGAAGTAGATTGGTACAATTTGTCCATGCTCAAATAGTTGATGTAAGTACTACTGAATGCACACATGCAATCCACAGATGCACATAGGCACCTATCTAGCTCATGCAGGGGCAGATTAGGGTTTTGCGGGGCCCCTGGGCCAGAGCAAGTGCCCCCCCAACCTGAGGTGCTCCTGCTGCGGAAATGGGATCAGAGCCCAGGGGCTTCCCCTACTCCCCAGCTGGAGCGCTAGGCGGGCAGAGCAGGGCAAGCCCCTGCCACAACCATAGTGCCAAGCGAGTGGAGCAGGGCAAGCCCCTGCACCCCAACCCTGCTCCCCAACCAGAGCATCGGGCAGGCAGACAGAGCGGGGTAAGCACCGCGCCCCAACCCCACTCCCTGGCTGGAGCACCAGGCGGGCAGAGCAGGTCGGGGTGCAGGGGCACTCATTTTTCCAGGGCCCCCCAATTTTCTGGGACCCCTGGGCTAATCCACCACTGAGATGTAATGTACATACATCAGTCATGTTTAAACAAAGGGTACGGCTACACTGCACGCTTCTCTCAGTGACATGTAGTGTACATATTTGTGTAGCCTCCTGTAACGATGCGGTTCTGGCGGGACCCAACTGAGAGTGCCAATCAGGACAAATTGCTTAAAACAGGAGAGTTACAGCCCTAGGCTAGGGTTTTTCCACCTTTGGTCTCACTCAGCAAAGTATAAGGACTTTGGTCTCACCCCACTGGCTAACCACAAGTCACACAAGCAATTCCCTTAGACACTCCAGTTTCCCAGTATCACCATCAGTGCCACTCGTTATGGGGACAAATGGTTATGAAAACCAATACCCCAATAAAAGAAAAAAGGTTCTCTTGATCCCAAAGGACCAAGCCCCAGATCCAGGTCAATATACAAATCAGATCTCACCCACAAATCACGCTGTTGCCAATCCTTTAGAATCTAAAATCTAAAGGTTTATTCATAAAAGGAAAAAGATATAGATGAGAGCTAGAATTGGTTAAATGGAATCAATTACATACAGTAATGGCAAAGTTCTTGGTTCAGGCTTGTAGCAGTGATAGAAACTGCAGGTTCAAATCAAGTCTCTGGAATACATCCCCAGCTGGGATGGGTCATCAGTCCTTTGTTCAGAGCTTCAGTTTGTAGCAAAGTTCCTCCAGAGGTATGAAGCAGGATTGAAGACAAGATGGAGGAGCTGCAGCCAGGGCCGGCTCCAGGCACCAGCCTGGCAAGCAGGTGCTTGGGGCGGGCCACTCCGGAGAGGGGCGGCAGGTCCAGCTATTCGGCGGCAATTCGGCGGACGGTCCCTCACGCCCGCTTGGAGCGAAGAACCTCCCGCCGAATTGCTGACGCAGATCGCGGCTTTTTTTTTTTTTTTTTTTTTTTTTTTTTTTTTTTTTTTTTTT
>NW_020664420.1:26909685-26991031 GCF_002925995.2 Terrapene triunguis
GAGTCACATGGGCCAGTCCCTGCATACTTTGCTGAGTTGCAAGGCGTATCTGCCTTCTCTCAATGGGTCAATTGTATAGCTGATGGTCCTTAATGGGCCATCAAGCAGGCTAGGCAGAGCTAACACCAACTTGTCTGGGATGTCATCCAGAAGCATAGCATAAGTTTGAAATACAGACAGTATAGAGCCAATATTCATAACTTCAACTACAAAATTGTTACACACATATAGACAGCATAATCATAACCAGCAAACCATAACCTTGTCTTAGACACCTTATTTGACCCCCTTTATATAAGATTTGGTGCCACTACAGGACTTTGGTTGCAACCATGTTCTATATCGTCCCAGATTATATCAATAACGTCACACCTCCCTAGCATGGGTATAAACAGTGGGTATACCATGAAGTACAGCTTAGGCAAATAAAAACATGAATGAAGGGTACAGGCCGGTGCTTGCATACATATCCCTATATGGCTCTCTACTCGCCCAAGCCATACCTCCCCATCTACACTGCAATTTTTCGTGCAATTTTTAGTCCCACTGCCTCCTTGCTGCTGGAGTCTTTTCCCACTGCGGGAAAAGACTCCAGAAGCGGAAAAAGGTGCTTGCAGTAAGGAAAGGCTCTGCCAGTTCTCTGGTGCTAGAGCCCTTTCCCATTGCAAGGAAAGATGCCACACCTCCGTGAAATGCTCCAGCAGTGGGGAGCTGCTGACCCTTTCCCCACTGCTGCCCCTCTGCCAGACCCTTTCACTGACTCATGTAGCTACCCAGCGCAGTGTGGATGCAGCCTTGCAGCATGTTGCTACACACTGCCACCAGTGGCGTGTAGTGAAGGGTGTGCATCTACTTACTGCAAATCAAATCCCTGTCTAATGCGCTGTGTGGGTACAGTCCTTAGAAAATAAATAGCCATATACACACACATTATATAGGTATATTTTATTTATCTATACAATGGTCACTTAAAAAGTTTCTTCTGTTTTGAAAGATTCTACTAGTTTCAAAGAGATCCCCCAATGTTAAAATGGGGAATAGCAGTAGAACCAGTAGTACTGCTCAAACCAATAGGATCTCTTTAAGTGCACCCACTCTACATAGGCAGAAAGAGAGGATATTTTATGCTACATTTGTGGAGGCTGCATTTTATACATTGCTTTCTCGTGGGTTTCCAGTTACCTTTTCCAATTTCTTTTTAACCCTCCTAGTTATTATTCTTATTTGGTTCCCACATTGGGTAAGGGGGTTACAGTTTATATTACAAGCCTGGGTGCTCAATTAGTATAGTGATTGCAGGGTGACCAAAATCCTAAGAAATAACTGAAATTTCTGGAACCATTGCCTGTGCTCAGAAGAGACGGCTTTATTGTTTGCAAAATAACTGATTTACAGGCCTTGCCAGTTATGGATTAAGGTCAGGTCCCTGGTGCACTAAAATCACCACTGCAGGGGGTCTTCTGACTGTCCTTAAAGCACTAATCTGTGTCACTGGCTACTCCCACAGTGAGGTGCTCAATTTCCCCTTCAGCTACAGGGGGGAAAAATAAACACCCTCTATGCATTTCTTCATTGGGATCCACCCATTAAAGATAATGGAAAGACTCCCACTAACTCTGATGTATGTTCGATTAGGCCCTGTATTAGACAAGTACAGTGAGGGTTCTTTCCTTCTTCAACATTTAGTGCAGAATATAACTGTCCATTTCCACATATATCATTATATAACTTTAATAGCATCTTTAGATTTCATTACACACACACACACTCACACCCATACCATTACCTGGAGCTGTATTTTTCCTTTTTCTAATGGCTGCAATAAACTCCTACATACTGTACTAACATTTTTCTTTAACATAATGGTATATTCCATCCAGCCATTTTATAGTTCAGTTATCCTCAGTAAACTTCCTTTTTCCCCACAAAACTCATTGTTTTATCACTACTGATCTGTTGGAATTCTTTTGCTAAAACATACGCTTTTCCTAATTTGGAGACCTGAATTTCATTGGTTACAATAAGACTAGATATACATTTACTTTTACTTCGAATTCCAGTCATTCTTTGAATTTACTTATATATGTTTCTGAAAGCTTTGAATCTTTGTTCCATTTCCCACAGAAATTTCTCCAACTTTCTTTGTCTTTTTAATAATCTTTGTGCCACTGTCTTGCATCTTTTATAATTCATTTAGTCTTTACTATTCACTGTGTGTTTTGCTTGCTTGCATGTATGCCTTATTTCTTTTCTTGTTTGCTAATTTGCAAGCCTCAATCCACCAAGGAAATGGATTTCTAAGAAGGCTTTGTCTACACTGGCTAAAAAGACCCCCTGAATGACAAAAGTTTTAGAGGCAAAAAGCTCCAGTGTGGACAGCGCTTTGTTGGTGGGAGCCACGCTTCCAGCAATGAATCTACTGCCCCTCATTGGAGGTGGTTTTATTTTGTCTCCGGAAGAGCTCTCTCCCGGCAATAAAGAGTGGCCACATAGAGCACCTTAAACAGTGCGGCTGCAGCTGCACCGCTGCGCCATTGTAAGGTTACGCAGTATAGACATAGCCTTAGTCGGGGCAATTTGATGTTTTATAGATGGCCAGGTCAGTTATTGCTGTAATTCGTTTTATGTTGTTGTGGCACTCTGTACCTCAAAGTAGCACCCCGGAACCCCCATATTCACCACTGTCATATAATTCAGATATATTTTGTACAAAGTATGCCGTGTGAGGTATCATTTTGAAAGTCTTGATCTCTTGAACATTAATATCCTGGTGGATTGTATATGCTATTATTATACGTGAGGTTATGAAGCATGCGTATATGTGTCACTGAAATATGTTGTGAGGCTGGGAGATGCCCACAACCAACCTTTCAATTGCAACAAAGGATCAGGCAGATGTGCTGATGGCCCCATGGGCGGCAGGTATAATAGGCAGGGAAGGCAAAGCCCTCCCTGGCACAGTCCCGCCTGCAAGGGACACCTGGGCTATGGTGGCCCCACCCCTTCCCTGAGGTCCCCCCACACACCGCCTGCTGCTGCTGCCGCCTGCCTACCTGCACTCCACCTCCCCCTCCCCAGGTCCCCACTGCTCGCCGTGTTGCTTCTCCTCGGGGGCGGACCATGGGGAAATGAGGAAGGATGCTGCGAGAAAGCGGCGGGTGCAGGGATCCGGTGGGGGAGTGAGGCAGCTCAGATGGGGGGGGCCACTGGCTCGGACAGGGAGGGCACTGGCTCTGCCCGGCACTCAGGTGGAGGGCAAGGGGGGAGCAGCTTGGCCCAGCACTGGGGCAGGAGCGGCCTAGCCCAGTGCTGGGAGCAGCCTGGCGCGGTGCTCAGCCTGCCACTGGGGTTGGGGAGGCTGGCCCAGGGTGGCTGGGGTGGGCGAGCTGGGACTCCTCTGGTTGCGGGGAATGGGGGTGCTCAGGGATTCTCCTGTTATGGGGAGTTGGCTTTCGGGGCTCTGGCATGCGGGGGTGGGACCTCAGTCGGAAGGGGTGGGGCCAGCAACCTAGCCTCCCTAAAGTGGGGGTTCACCCGCTGCCCATGGATGGCCCATTAAAGGGAATCCACTTTCTGAACGGCCATCTCAGAGACTTCTCAGAAAGAGCATGTATGCAATGGAGACTGCTTGATCAATGGACACTGCCTGATCCCCTGATCACAGCAAAGATCTTTCCAGGAAGCTGGAAGAAAATATAAAAGATGGGAAGTGACATCATCATTTGGCCTTTCTTCCCCCAACTCAACACCTGGAGGACAAAGATTTTGAATTGGGGAAGGGTGGTCCTAGGCTGGTGGGTTCTGTAGCATGCTCCACACCTCATCCCTCTCAGGAAGGCACTTCAGATTCTTAAATCTTGGGTTGAGTGCTGTAGCTATCTTTAGAATCATGTTGGTATCTTCTTTGCATTTTGTTAAATTTGCAGTGAAAGTGTTCTTAAAACAAATAACATGTGCTGGGTCATCATCCGAGACTGCTATAACATGAAATATATGGCAGAATGCGGGTAAAATAGAGCAGGAGACATACAATTCTCCCCCAAGGAGTTCAGTCACAAATTTAATTAATGCTTTTTTTTTTAAAAAATGAGTGTCATCAGCATGGAAGCATGTCCTCTGGAATGTTGGCCGAAGCATGAAAAGGCATATGAATCTTTAGCGCATCTGGCACATAAATATCTTGCGACGCCAGCTACAACAGTGCCATGTGAACGCCTCTTCTCATTTTCAGGTGTCATTGTAATTAAGAAGTGGGCAAGATTATCTCCCGTAAATGTAAACAAACTTGTTTCCCTTAGCGATTGGCTGAACAAGAAGTAAGACAGAGTGGACTTGTAGGCTCTAAAGCTTTACATTGTTTTGTTTTAGAGTGCAGTTATGTAATAAAAAAACCTACATTTGTAAATTGCACTTTCATGATAAAGAGATTGCACTGCAGTACTTGTATGAGGTGAATTGAAAAATACTATTTCATTTGTATAGGAGCATGAGCTTTCGTGGGTGAATACCCACTTCTTCGGATACATGTCATGCATGACATGCATCCGAAGAAGTGGGTATTCACCCACGAAAACTCATGCTCCTATACGTCTGTTAGTCTATAAGGTGCCACAGGACTCTTTGCTGCTTTTACAGATCCAGACTAACACGGCTACCCCTTTGATACTATTTCTTTTATCATTTTTACAGTGAAAAGATTTGTAATAAAAAATAATATAAAGTGAATACTGTACACTTTGTATTCTGTTGTAACTGAAATCGATATATTTGAAAATGTAGAAAAGCATATAAAGTATTTAATAAATTTCAAATAGTATTCTATTATTTAACAGTGTGATTAATCGTAATTAATTTTTTAATCACGATTAATTTTTTTGAGTTAATCACGTGAGTTAACTGCGATTAATCAACAGCCCTATTGCATACATTTTACATCAGGCTTTTTTCCCATTTAAAAAATGGCTTTTTAAAATTCCTGTCCTTATTAATTTCCTTATTAAACTATATGCATTCCAGCTAAGGATAGTTAAGACTGTTTTATTTAAGCATATTATTGCCTTCATTTACAATCTCATGAATGAAGTGTATTGAGAGGTTGCCTATCTTTAGATATTTTTCTGCTGCTTTTGCTATTATTTTAATCCTGTTTTATTTCCCATCTGCAGTGTGCAGTTAATGACTTCTATAATGAATGCTATAAACATCTCTTTACCTACAAGCAATATATCAGCTCCCATTCCTCTCATATTCTTCTCCCTGATCAGAGATGTGTTATGCTGCCCCTGTGCATCGTTTCTCTGACCTGTGGATTTTTCTTTTTCTGTTTTCTGTAGTGGGTAACTTTTGGTAGCATCCGCATATGATTTTTTTGAATAATTTTTTTTTTATTTCTCCAGCTCATTCTGTTGCTGCACATCCTTTATATGTTGCACGGTGCTTTCCCACATAATTGCTGCATTTAGATTCTGTTCCTTCTACACCAGTTCTAATATGAGTGATTTCGACACATGTACTGAACCTCATTGTTCCCTTACAATGTTCCTGCATGTCAAAACCTTTGAAAATTATAGCATCTCACAAGGGGGAAGAAATAGATGGTTTAACCCAGAAAGATTGATACCCCCATTTGAATCCAATCTGGAAGTGTCCCATCTCTAAGTGTTCTGAGTACAGCTATAGATGGCTGGTTTTCTCTCACTCTCTTACTAAGTAGTCGTTTAACAAACAATATTTTATCTTCACCTATACTCTTTTGATGATATCCTCAGACAATCAGCACTCCATACATAACCTCTCTTGTTTCCATCAGGAATTTAGGCAGTTGACAAGTAACTTTCATTTTCCCTGAGGTTACAGTTTTCAGAAGTTTTCCAGCTTGCTCCTTATGTGTACACTCTTATCAATAGATCTCCACCCTGCATTCTTTTAGTTCTTTGTACGTCACCAGCACTTCACTTTATCCATTTCACCATTTTCAGGGGGTTAATGTCTCCTTTTTTCACATCTTCTGTCACTGATCTGACAATTATAAAATGTTGACTTCTATACTGTTCCTGTTTTTCATTTCTGTGCATTCCTTCCGATATATCGAATCTTTTTCTTTTCCCTGATCCGAGGCCATTTCTCATCTCCAGCTTCTTCTCCTTCATAGTCCAAGGCAACATTCTCTCCACCCCCTCTACCTCCATTGTCAGTATCCATGTTCAGCCTCTTTTCAGATGAAGCTAGCCACAGCCCTTCATCCAGCCTGCTCCTACAGCCCAGCCTCACTGTCTTCAGCCGGACCCCAGCACTCAAACTCAGCTCCCTTCTGCTTTCAGCCTGCTGGCTTTATAGTGCTGTCCCAGCCCTTCTCCAGCTGGGCTTCACTCTCCCTCTCGCAAGTGACACCAGGTAGCCTAATTGGCCTCTCAGGCCCTCATTAACACTATCAGTAGGGCCCTACCTAATTCACGATCCATTCTGGTCAATTTCACAGTCATAGGATTTAAAAATCACAAATTTCATGATTTCCACTATTTAAATCTGAAATTTCATGGTACTATAATTGTAGGGATCCTGATAAAAAAAGGACTTGTGGGGGTGGGGTTCGGGGTTTGCAAGGTTATTGTAGGGGGGTGGTGGGGTTAAGGTACTGCTACCCTTACTTCTGTGCTTCTGCAGACGGCGGTGCTGCCGGGAGCCTAGCTCTGAAGGCACAGCCGCCGCCAGCAGTAGTGCAGAAGTAAGGATGGCGTGGTAAAGCACTGCCACCCTTACTTCCGCATTCAGTCAGCAGCTGCCACTCTCCAGTCGCCCAGCTTTGAAGGCAGCACAGAAGTAAGGGTGGCAATACCGTGACCCCCCTAAAATAATCTTGTGACCTCCCCTGCAACTCCCTTTTGGGCCAGCCTGGGACGGAGGGGGGTCAGGGCTTCCGCCAGCCCAGGGCTCCTGCGGACGGGGGGGGGGGGGGCCCCCCCCCGGCGGGGGGGGCTTGTGGCTCTGGCTACGGGGGAAAGCAGGGGGTCTTGGGGCTCCAGCCGCAGGGAGGTCGCGGGCGGAATGGGCGAAGCTGGGGGCTAGCCTCCCCAAAGGGAGGCTCCATCCACCACCCATGCCCTGCATACCTTGCCGCATTCTCAGAGCACTCCTACAGTCTCAGGTGTCCATGAAAGACAGCTGGCAACCCCCACTAGCCTGGCAGCTAGGGCATTCATCTTTGATGTGAGATTCTCAGGTCTGAACCCCAAATCTGCCTGATTTGGACCAGGGACATGAAGTCAGATCTCCCCATCCCAGGTAAGTGCTCTAACCACTGAACTATTGGCTAGAATGGGGCAAGAAAGGGGTGACCTGGCTTTGGCAACTAACTCCAGGAGAGAGTCTCTGGATGAGAATCTTGACCACAGGAAAGCACCTCCCTCCAGCCTCGTAGTCAAGCACCTACAGCCCTGACCAATGGGAGTTAGGCACCTAAGTACCTTTGGGGATCTGGGCCTAAGCCCTGTCCCTTTCCTCTGCATTTTGCCCCTGGCTAGCTTAAGTGGCTCCCTACTCAGCTTGCTGACTTCTAAGAATTCCTTCCTGAGGGTATGTCTATACTACCCGCTGGATCGGCGGGCAGCAATCGATCCAGCGGGGGTCGATTTATCACGTCTACTCTAGACGCAATAAATCAACCCCCAAGCGCTCTCCCATCGACTCCAGTACTCCACCGGAGCGAGAGACACAGGCAGAGTCGATGGGGGAGCGTCAGCAGTTGACTCACCGCAGTGAAGACACCGCGATGAGTAGATCTAAGTACAACAACTTCAGCTACGTTATTCACGTAGCTGAAGTTGTGTAACTTAAATCGATCCCCCGCCCGCCCGCCCGCCCCCCAGTGTAGACCAGGCCTAAGACACCTAATTCTCCCCATGCTTGAGCTCCTAACTCAGGGCTGAGAATTCCACTAGGCAACCTAGGGGTTAGCTCTAAACATGTATATCATTTTAACTGTGGTTGTAATACCATAACACGCAGTGATAAAGCTGACTTAAATGTGGTTAAAAGCACAAACTCTCTCAGTGAAGTCAGTTTAAGCATGCTTTCATGAGTCAAAGAAATCAGCCATTAAAAATATATCTACTCTGCCTTGTAAATTTACTTCTCACCTGACAAGCGTCTCTCTTTGAAAATCTGTTTTTCCCTCCATCACACTATATGCTGTTAGGTTTTTTTCCCTGTTTTTTTTTTAGTTTCTGTTGCAGGTTTTCCTGTTAACGATCATAACATTTGCTTCCTAACGACCCCGTGATGGCTTCCTGAAGAAGTGATTTCCCATCCTGTCACCTGGCACTTTCTACAGCTTTGATATCTTCTTTGGACTTGGGTACTGGCAGAAGTGCAATATACAGGTTTCAATTTGCGCTACCATTCAAATGGAAAAAAAGAGAAGAAATGCACAGATATACAGAGAGGAAGGAAAACATAGACACTCATTTTTAACTGCCATTTAGACTTTTTAAAAATGTTTTCCCTTCCAATAATGAATACTTTTCAAATTTCTTAAGGACAGATTCTGACCTTAATTTCACCAGCAAAAATCCAGAAGAATTCCACTGCAGTCAACGTAGTTACTCCAGATCTACAGCAGTGTAAATGAGTTCAGAATCTGGTCTTTGGTCTAGGAATAGATACATTTAGAAACTCGTAATGACAATGCAATGTGCCTAGTAAACACTTGTGAAAAGGAAGAGCCCAGAATGATCAGATGCTACAAAAGAGATGTATATAGGGAAAAATCAGTTCCTAGACCCTCCATAATGACAAAATATTTCCTAGGGCAGTAGTGAACTGCTGATCAGGATTCTGAAATCAGGACAGTTCAAAAGGATTTGAATATTCAAATTTCACAAGTTTTCTGTCGTTCTCTGACAGTCTCACTCTTCATCACAGGCCTGCATGACCCTATCAGACTTTCAAATGGAAAAGTAATGAAAACACTGACATACCCCCACTAAGATCGTTGGTAGTGAAAACTGGAGGATTTGATGATGCTGCCAAAAGGAAATTCAGTGTTCCAAACACAATTACCATCCCATGATCTCATTTGAACAGGGATTTGTGTATTTTGTGGTGGGTTGAAGGAATGAACTGTCAGTTAAACTGCTCTGGTCAGGTTGGTAGCTTCAAATGGATGGTGCAATAAACCAAATGTATATGCCATAAAGTGTGGCTGCTTCATGTGGAAATTTCCAACCCCACAATATTTGTGTGTTGGAAATACCCCAATTTAATCATAATATGTCTCTACAGTGAGAACAATAGATGTGACCATTTTAGGGAGGCTTCAGTTATAGTGGTATCCTTACTTCTATATAAAATAAAGAGGCAGGATGCTAATCGTGTCCCAGTAACTGCAGAACACAGAGTTTTGTCAATAACATCCCACACAAGAATTCTTTTCTTTTGATCCATTTTGTAATACTACTCCAGCTGTACAAATAACTTTAGTTCATTCCTCCTCAAGCTGATGATGGTCACTCTCAAAGACAGTTAAAATGCCTCCCTTCAAAAAAAAAACAACAACCCTCAGGCTTGTTTAGAGTGTAGTCTATCACCAGTTGAGTTTGGCAGCTGCCAGCTCCAGGTCACAAGCTGGGAACAGTACTTTTCCAGCAGCAAGCACCTGGTCTGTGGCTTTCTTCTCATGGTTTCTAACTTGCATGTGTTGCCATCAATCAACCAGTCTCTGAAATCATTGCACAATTGTTTTCCTTTTGAGCTGATGACCGGTTCTGGTCACTAATTTACTTTGAGTCTCCTCAGAGTGTCACTGCCATATTACTGTGTTAATAACATTTGAGGGTTAAATAGTCTCAAATGCTATCCAGTTATTTTTTCCCTATAACTCTACACAATTATTTCAGAGGCCTAGAATTCCCTTCATGTGTTCTCATTTATTTTAAACATGCTTTTTAGTCATTTACAAAAACCACTTCCTGGTGAACACAAGGGAGATATTAGGCTTAGTCTAATTAGTAGGCCATCTTTCCCAGGGACACTGGCTTAGCCCTAGAACCACCAGTCCAGCTCTGAACAACTTTGCCATCTACAGAGTTCCTGCCTACAGATTCTTCTCTCATCCAAAAAAGGTATCCTTATGTTTGCTCAGTCCTCTGTGATGGATGTCTCAAATACAGCCCAGATTCATCTGCACACAATGCCTCAGCATTTCCTTTCAGGCATGCTATAAAATAACTAAGCAATAGCAGGGGTTTTGAAAGGTTGCTGAGCTGAGTAAACTAAAGGGAGCTATAGAGCAGAGAACGGGCATCAAATGCCATCACTGTTGATGGTGCCGTGTTCCTGTCATCCACTCTGGATGAATAGAACCAGAAATGGAGTGTTCCGTGACATTGCTAAGCTTTCAGAATAAAGTTTTCTTTCATTCAGATGGATCTCCAAAATGATCATCTGCAAAATTCTCATTGTAACAGTATACCAGTAATTAGCAGAATACCTTGAGGAGCATTATGTCATTTTCCTTGGAAGAACACTTAAATTGAGGATTGGAAAAGTAGCACATTACCTTAAATAGCCGCTGTTCTTTTTCAGCTGTGGATGTTTGATGGGCTCCAAGAACAATTTTAATTTACAGTTGGTATGGCTACTCCCATCTTTTCCTGTTCTCTGTATGTATAAATATCCTCTTTCTGTGTGTTCCATTCTATGCATCCGATGAACTGGGCTGTAGCCCACGAAAGCTTATGCTCAAATAAATTTGTTAGTCTCTAAGGTGCCACAAGTACTCCTCGTTCTTTTTGCAGATACAGACTAACACGGCTGCTACTCTGAAACCTGTCAGTTTTAACTTCTGACTTTCTTAATTTGTATCTCAAACAAAATCCAGTAAGAGAAAGTCACTACTAGAACTGAGTAACAACCCTCAGGAAACGGAGAGCCGTGTCACATTTTCATCATAATCTCCTTTTTAGAAGGCAGGATTTGAAAAGTTAATGTACCTTTAAATGTATCCCTCGCATAACAAAGAAATATATCTATTTTATGCAAAATGATTGATACTTAGATATACTTGAAGTTTATTGAGTAGATTCGTATCTGCTTTTCCATATGAAATGGACATATATAAATAGTCCTTCATATGAAAATATGACATACTTGAATATTATGTCATTTTTATATATATTAGGTGTGTGTGTTGGACAGCAACATTAGAAAGGCGCTATTTCCATATTCATGTATATATTAGTAAATATATAGGAACATAGGAATTGCCATACTGGATCAGACTAGTAGTCCATTTAATCCAGTATACTGTCTCCAACAGTGGCTAGCACCAAATGCTGCAGAAGAAGCAGCAGCAAAAAAAAAATTCAGTAGACAGAAATGGAATAAGCTTCCCATAGGGAAAGTTTCTTATTAAACCCCATTAGTAACAGTTTGGATTGTACCCTGAAGCACAGGAGCTTATATTCCTTCCAATACTCACTCTCTATATATACATATACTGTAATGGAAATTTTATATCTAAGGACAGGGTTACAAATTGCACATATTTTTGTTTCAAGTAGTGGGTTAGATTGTTAGGTCTATGCTATCTGAGGCTCACCCTGTTTGCATGGACTACTTTGCCCCTTGGAGTAAGATCCTTAATAAGCATAATGGTATTATTAATTTTTACATGAAAACTTATTTTCCTATTTTGGGTAACCCACATTTTTCACTTCCGTGATCTAACTCTGTGAAATTAAACTTTAAATGTATAGTTACCTGAATGTCAGCTATCAGAGTCTGGTCCTTACTCAGGCAAAATTTCCACTGACTTTCACTGGAAGGATTACCTGTGTAAGGACTGCTGGATCTGTCTTTCAGGAATTGATATAAGGCCCACTAAAGTCAATGGGAATCTTTGTGTTATCTTCACTTTGGATCAGACCTGAGTCTCCAGTTCAGCAAGGTTCTTAAATGTGCCTAATTTTAAGCACCTGAGTAGCCTCATTGAAATCATTAGGACTACACACATGTGTAAAGTTAGGCAGATGCTTAAGTACCTTGCCAAACCGGGGCCTGGGAACCTGATCTTGCATTATTGAAGTCAATAAGTCTTTGCCATTTGTTTCAATGTGTTCAGGATCAGGCCCTTAATGAGGGGAATGAAGAAAGACAGGAGCTCTCCAGCTTCAATGTATAGCTATTGTAGAGGGAGTGATTTGCAAAAAGCACAAAGGGGAATTATGTGCCTAATTCCCATTGACAACCAGTGGAACCTGAGCACCTAGATGAGCTTTCTGCCTTTAAAAATCTCCCTGAGAGTTCTGAGCAAGTAATTCATAGCCAGAAACATTCATTCATGTTCTTCTTTTTTTGTGTTGTCCCCTCTACACTTAATTCAACCCTATAAAAACAAGTTGCCAATAAATATTCTGTTGGGTTCTGGTGCTTCACCTCCAGACCCCCAACCTCACTACATACCGGATATTTTATTTATGGCAAAGTGAAGACTGTGTAGAGCCAAAAAAAGAGAGGCACTCTCTTTGTTCCAGCAGCAACTCTTCACTAAGGAACAATTATTTTATTTTCATTAACACTTGTGGAAGTTGCCAGCTAGACAGCACTAGAACCTGAAATCCTCTAGTGATCTATCAAACAGACACAGCTCAAGTGGTAGTGATGCAAGTTTCATCACACAATTCTATACAGTTCTTGCTGCTACCCTATCCCTGTGCTGTCTTATTTTCTTCTTTGTTCTTCTCTTACCAAAAATAATAAATACTACCTGAACTTTGATCTGGAAGTACTACCTCTGGGGTTGCAGAATTGTTATATGTCCATTCAGTCCTAAGTCTATCTGCTACAAGATATCTGTTAGTGCTAATTGTGCTGGTGGTTTTTGTGACCTGAAGCCCTCCCTTTTCAGTAAAAATTAGACTGACTCCATCACAGGGTTCTCTACTCAACACTAGCGCCCTTCCTTGTGGCTCATCTAACGATAAGCTCGCCACCGATCCGCTGCCCCCTCCTTCAGTCACTCGCCCTGTTGTTTCTCTCTGGAATCAGGTTACTCCCTCTTCATCACTCAGGGTGCTTCTTTGTCATGGCTTGGCTCTCTGGCCAGGTCACTATAGTTCTCCCCTTTTGGAGTATCAAAGTCCCACTGGGTGATCTGTCTCAGGCAATCTTCCATTCCATTGCCTAGACTGTGCTACTTTCCCAGTGGCTGAGGGGTCAATCTGGGTTCCCCTATTACTGTAGTTCCTCCAGCCCAGGGACCCTACAACCAGTGGCCAAGATTTGCACTATCCCAGACCTTGTTGCAGTTTCCCTGGACTGCTTCCTACTTTGCATCTATCAGGCTCCATCTATATCTTCCTCTGGCTACCCCATTCCCTCAGAGCCAAGATCCCATAACCTCTATGCTTCCCCTGACTTCCTTCTTTCCCCCACTCTAAGCCCAGAAAATGACTGCAGGCCTTCTCTGCTAGAGCCCCTTTGTTAGGAGCTAGTTTCTGGTTTTATAGCAGCTTAGCCTGCCTCTTGCCCAGCTGTGCTTCATCATCCACTAGAAGTTTATCAGCCCTGACTTTCCCTCAGTTGCAGCTTGTCACAGTGTTAATTGGTCCTTTCTCTCTACTCAGGCTTTGTCTGGGGCTAAGCACACCAACCCCCCCCCCCCCCCCCCCCACCCATCTTTTCACATAGGTCATTGGACAGCTGTCAAATCTGAACTGCTTTCAATGACTACTGACTGAGGACAGCTCTGATGCGGTAATCTAGAGGTGAAAGGCTCCAGATCCTTTAGCAAATCCCTAAACCATCTAATCCCCATCACAGCATATTTTTTAAAACTGTCTGAAAATAAACATGCTGTATGTGACTATTCCATACAGTAGTTACAAAACTCCAATCCAGATGCATTCAGCAAGAGAAATGGAGAGGTCTTCTTCTGCTTTAGCAGGAGTGAAGGAGCTGTGTTCCCCTTCACTTTATTCCTTAAGTGAGAAGGGAAGGCACAGCATGGGGAAGCTTGCATAGCAGCTGCTCACGCTTTATCTGAGGAGGACTCCAGCCTACAGAGTAGTCAGGATCAACACTAAAATTACTTAAAATTATTTTTATTATTAAATTTACTATACAAGTAGAAAAATAAATAAAAGCGCTTCCTCCCCACCCCAAAAGAGTAACCGAACCAAGAGTAAAAGGTGGAAATTTCAATCCCTGCCACAGACGATAGATGCCTCCACTACTTTGAGTGAGTTGTTCTAACTAATTAGGCACCTATTCTATTCCCCACTCTGCAGATCTATGAAGCAGTTTTGGTGAAGGATGCTAAAGTACAGGACTGAGAGTCCAGAGATCTGTATCTTAGTCCCAGCTCTGCTATTCATTCTTTAACTTCCATGTCACCTCAGTTTCCCTGTCTGTAAAATGGGGATAATAAACTCCCCTATCTCACCAGGGTGTTTTGAGGATTAATTCATTGGTGTTTACAAAGCATTTTCAGACCTTCAGATGTGGGGGACCTGCAGATGGAAGGTGCAATAACTGCAAAGTATAATCAGTACGCCAGATCGTGACATCAATATTCTTTACTGAGATAAAACTCCAGTTGACTCCAGTGGGGGTATTGGCAGAGGAGCAAGTGAGGATATCAGGAGTGGGCCATTCTTATTCTGCAATGTGGACAAAGTTGCCTGGAGGCGATGCTATGGCTACTACAAATGTTTTCCCTTCAGACCTAAACTAGGCTTCCAGAGGTGAAAGACTTGTATGGTAGCCATCAACCCATTGCACTACCTAGGGAATTTAATTTTGCATTGGGGTAGATTCTGCCATTCTTACTCACACTAAGGAGTGCCTTACTCCTCAGAGACTCTTGTCGATTTCAGAGAATCTACTTGTGGCAAAGGATACCCCTCAACATGAGTAAGTGTGGCAGAATCTGGCCCATAGTGACTATTGTATGTAATGAAATCTTGGAATTAAAAAAAATACCTTACAGCAGAATTTAAATGTCCTAGGTCAGCTGCTTTTTGACAAAAAATGCTGTTTTTTATTACAAAAAAAAATGCTGCACTCAAGCCTTCTTTATTAGCATGATGGTATATCATGTATTATTAATTCTTAACTGCCACAGTGTAAAAGGCATCTCAAATTATACTTTCTGCAGTGTGCTACTGTCAAAACCCAGGGTTTTTTAATTAGAGCTCCTCTACACATAGTTAAGTTGCCTTTCTGTATAGCAGCCATGAACAGCCAAGAATGTAGAAATACTGTGTGTCTCCAATGATCTCAGTGCAGCCCTCTGAAATAAAAGAGAAAAAGCACAACCATGTCATATATGCATAATCCATGTTAAGAAGGAAGGTATGTGTTTATCCTGGGAAGGCTGCTCACACCTCAGAGGAAATTAGCAACTGTTTCAGAGAACAGTAAAACTGACAGCTATCTCCCCATGATTGGCACCATCTCCACGTGAGAACAGTGGCTGTAAGTTGTGATATAGAACCTTTGATATTTAAATACCTATGGCAGGAAGATGTGGTTTGGCTGCATGACTTTAAGACGCTGAGTGTTTCCGAGCACCAGCCACCCTTGTAGTTTCTCATTTAGAGGGGTCAAAGTTGGGGCCAGTGACACTGCATTACTCTTACAGCGGTTCTATTCTATTATTTAAAATCAGCCCACTTCATGAATCCCCCCTGCATCTTTTAAGGAATTGAGTAGTTTAATCTAATGCAATGGTTTTCAACCTTTTTTCATTTGCGGACCCCTTTGGAAATCTTAGACATAGTTGGCAGACCCCCAAGGCTCTGCAGACCACAGGTTGATGTTCTAAGGTAACGGCAACCTTTTGCAGACCCCTTAAGATATAGTCTGAAGTTCCCAGGGGTCCACACACCACAGGTTGAAAACCACTGATCTAATGAAACCCCTGCAACTCCCAATTCAAGCATTGCTTTAGAAGGCAAAAGAATACAAGAGGTGAGTCAATTCCCAGACCTTGGCACTAAGATGCAAGTAAATGGGGAAGTCCAGAAGGAAGTAGTGTCACCAGATGGCAAGGCGATGGCAGGTGCATTCACCAGCTTAAACAAGATTTGGTTATCATAAATCTACAATTTAAAGAACAGACTATGAATCTTCAACTCAAAGGTTTTCCCCAGCTTAACACATGGATGTGAAACCTGAAAATGCAAAGGTACTGGCACAGACATATAACTACCTCCAATAGCAAATGTGTCAGAAAAACACTAGGTAATCAATGGAATGAATTTATAACAAATGCTAGAGGTCAATAACACCTTGTCTCCAGAGTTATCCAGAAAAGAAGATGAAAATATTTGGGACTGTGACAGATATTGCAGTATCTTTGGGAGCCATTGTATTACATTTATGGATAGTTTCTGTATGATTATGTTACTGCAGCTCCTCCAGGAACTAAAAACACTGGGGGCGGGATACAGGTGAAGTTAGCCTGAAACTGTTACAATATGGTGTCAGTGCTGGAATCTGTGACAATGTGATTTGCCGCAAGTGCCAACAGCAGTGAAAGAAACACTACAGAAGGAAAAAGCACAGAGAAAAAGAATAGCAAAAAGAGAGAAAGGAGCAGGAATTAGGAACCACTGTAGAAACAGCAGTTGTTGACCTTGTATGAGCTGGAAGATTTGTCTGTTGCTGATCTGAAGAGATTGTAGGTAAGCCATGCCCATGCTGCTTTCAGCTGATCTGAGGCAAGATGGGGTACCTCCTTGGCTGCTGTGCCTCGGGCAGCCCTCACTGAAAATGTCAAGATCAGGGCAGTCTTCAAAAGAGAGAGCAGATTCTCCCAAAGACTGGTGGTTAACACTGAAGTAACTCACCAACCAGTCACAAACTGTGCTTCTGATTCCCCACACTGGTTATCAAGAAGTTAAATAAAGAAATCATATATCCCCCTTTATTGCATTCCAGATCTTCAGCTCCTAATCAGCACATAGGTCTTGTACAGTGAGGAGTTATTTAAAAAATCTCTGCTCACTATACAAAATGTTCTTCTGACCCCAAAGGGTCAGCCATGTTACCAGGTCAATATTAGTTTGGATCTTACCCAAAATACCACACTGCCAGCCAGTCCTTTAGCATCTAAACTAAAGGCTTATTATAAAAGAAAGAAAGAACAAGAAGAGAGTTGTTAAATGGTAAAGCAATCACATACATACAAAGACTTCAAAGTCCATATATCAGCAGTATTGGTGAGTTTGCTGGCTTAAAAGTTCCTCTGGAACACATCCACAGCTTGGATGGGTCATTCAGTCCTTTGTTCAGAGCTTCAGTTTGTAGAACAGGTACTGCAGAGGTAAGAAGCAGGACTGAAGACAAAATGGAGAAAATGCCTCTGCCCCTTGTATTCCTTTTGCCATGTGGCTTGTACTTCCTGTGTTCTAAACACAAGCTTCACAGCACATGGCATGGAAAAGCCTTAGAGTTCTCTGTCCACCGGCCTGCCCCTACATGCCTGGCTGACTCATAAGGTGTAGTCCCTAGACTTTCAATGGGTTCATTGTACAGTTGATGACCCCTGATGAGCCATCTAACAGGCTAGGCAGTGCTGATGCCAATCTGTCTGGGGGTGTCACCCAGAAACATAGCACAAGTTTGGAAATACAGATATACCATACATATCAATAACCCACAATACAAAGGTGATACAAACATATAAACAAGATTATCATACTTGGCAATTTATAACATTTTCGCAGATACCTCACATGGCATATCTGGTAAAATTCCTTGCAATTTATCATAAAGTGTCCCACATATTCCATACAGCATCACACCTCCTTCATACAGGGGTCAGGAGAGCTCCCTTCTCCTCCTGAGGAGATTGAGGAGATGATACCAGAGTGTCCAGCAGAAGTAGCAGTGATGACTAGCAATCCAGAGATATGGCGACTGGAGTGTAAAAGGCTGCTCATGCAGGAAGGATGGGAGGAGCTGGAGGCAGAGTTGGAACAACAGAAGCTTGCTGACCAGGACAAACGCTATTGGCTCGAACAGAAGAAGAGGGTCAAGTCATATCCATGGGACCCAGGGAGAAGGGCCTAGGGCACCAGGATTTGGGGGGGGCAGCATTTGCTGCCCTCGGCGGCAATTTGGCGGCGGGGGGTCCTTCCGCGTTCCGGGTCTTCGGCGGCAATTCTGCGGCTGCTCCTTCACTTGCTCCGGGACCCGCCGCCGAAGTGCCCCAAAGACCGGGAGCGGGGAAGGACCCCCACCTAGGGCGCCAAAAACCCTGACGCCGCTCCTGCCTGAGGGTATACCTATTTAGGGGCTGACAGGCAAACAGATATGGGTGTGCTGAACCCCAGTGCTTTGCTTGTGGCCTGAGTCACTGTTGACACCAAAGCAGGTTCTGGGACTCTGATTGTGGGAATACAGGAGGCTGTGTTGTGTGATGTGTTACTTTGTGAATGAAACTGGGGCTTTCAAAACAAACCCAGCTTTTCCTCTGGGAAAGGCAGAAAAGGTGAGTCAAACTCCCTCAGTGGACTCCAGAGAAGCAGAGGGAGGTGTCAGCCAGAATGCAAATGGAGTATCTGACAGTGAGAAGTGGGGTTGGATCCCCCTGCAGGTCACAAAGAAACTGATACCTTAGACAGCAAGGAAGACAGGGAAACATCTCCCTCCAATCTGATGGTGCAATGGTCTGTGAAAATGTAAAGGACAATGAACTGGGTGGGAGGGGAAATGTTGCTCACCTTGATTCAGTGTATAGGGAACAAAAGGCTAAGCCAGTGTGTTTGTGTATGTGTTAGGAGGGTTCAATAACTCCCCCCTTCCCCCTGAGAAGCTGAGGTTATGCCACAGGGAACCCAAGGCCCTGCCTCCAAGGAGGTGGGATAGAGAAAGGAATTGGGCGATGGGGAAGAATGCTTATTATGTGAACTTTTGTAATTTGAAATTATAAAAGGTTTTGGCTGTGACACCAACTGGGAATAAAACTGTGGATTCCCCTAGGCTGCCAGTCAAGCTCTCTAGCTACACCCACTTCTTTATGGGTGATGTGACAGATATTGCCACCATATGCAGTATCTGGAATCTCCATCATTGGAGATTTTTAAGAGCAGGTTAGGCAAACACTTGTCAGGGATGGTCTAGATAATACTTAGTCCTGCCATGAGAGCAGGGGACTGGACTAGATGATCTCTCAAGGTCCCTTCCCATCCTACAATTCTATGATTCTATGGCAGGTGTGGCATTGGGCAGTTGGAGAACATACAAAAGTGACTAAAGAATCCCTCAGTCAAACACTAGTCAGAGAGGGGAAACTTATGGGACTTAACAACACAGAAGCCGTGCAAAGAGCAGCCCAGGATAGTCAGGGATGGCAGAGCCTTATTCACGACCTAAGTGTCTGATAGTGTAGGAAAGATCCAGATTCAGATTCAGGATTCCTACAATATAAAAGCATCATATGAGAACAAAATAGCTAATAAAGGTCAGTGTCAGTAGCCATTAAAACCACTGCACCGTTAAAGCAAGCCCAGCAGTTAGAGGTATGAATCTGTATTTCAGACCACCTGTGTTTCCACTGATCTTCGGCATGTCATCTGCTAAACCACTACAAACAAACGGTCTGACCCTAGTGCGAAGAATGTAGAAAACCTACAGTGATCTTAAAATACCAGTGTAAGGAAACTGAAATATAACTGCTCTAACACCATGTAGCTCTTATTTTTAATAATGGCTTAGAGAACCACAACTCTGCTGAATGAGGTTTCAGTACTGAAATGTTTTTCTATGACAGCAAGAATATAGACTTATTACTAGCTATGGTCCATTTTGAAAATATACACATCTGTATATTCAATATCAGCAAATCTTTGACACTATATCCTATCTTTAGGTGGAACTCCAAATTGTATGGGTAGCTTTACTTTCAGAGCAAATACCCAAAGCACTCTTTAAACGAAAGCACACTTCTGTTACATCCGATCAGCAGCTATGCAAGGGCAGACACCACATCAAATTATTTCCCCCGAAATATCTTTCCCTCATCAAAACTATCTTCTTCAATAGGATTATTCACCTGCTTAAAATTACACATGTGCATAAGTGCTTTGCCGAATAGGACTCTAAAGACACAACTATTGTTCATGTGTTCCATGGCTTCTGATCTGATGGATCTAGTCAAGTGGCTGGCCTGCAAAGAGTATATGTCTTAATGCTAATGAAAAAACTAATGGCAAATTCACTTTCTGCACAAGTAGAAGGGGCCTACGTTTCTAGAACACAGTGTCTACCATTTTATTCTCTATGTCAGATGTATGTGGCTTTGGCAAAGGTGGTCTCTGAATGCAGGTGGCCACAGATTCATTACAATGTCTTTGGGTTTTTTAATTGTATTAGATGTATCATATTTGTACATGAATCAGTTCCCCTAACCACACCAAACTTAACAAATCACACAGGAAACAGCTTAAAAAATGAAGAGACATCAAAAATAAGGAATAGGGGAGCAAATAGAGAACTTGGGCAGAAAGGATAAGCAACATATGGAATAAGATACTGGTATCAGAAAAATTAAGTGAAACAAAGAGGGTTCAAAAGACATCTCAATTTCTTTTGGTAAAGGGGCAGGGCCAGCGTGTGGAGAAGCCCAAATGTAGGATTAAGATCAACCAAAAAATGCCGCATAATGAAAGCTGGATGGCCTTTTCTTGTTCCTATCACCCAAAATCTTAGGCACAATGTACATTCAGAACAGTTCAGAAAAATCAGTATAAGAAAATCTTGCTCACTCATTCTAGTTAGTATGAAGATGCAGCACATGAATAATGGTCACTCCCTTACTCAATAGTTTTTTAAACATCCTCTGTTCTCAGTTAAGCACATTCCTCTTTAAATAAGATACAGATGAAATAAAATACTTTTTTAGCAGTTTCCTTGGATATTTAATCTTTGTATCTTCTCACTTTCCTAACACATTTTAGTCTCTTTTTCTGTCTTCATGTCCACACTGATTCAAGACCAGCAGTACTGTGCCTCAGCAGGAGTGATCATACTGCACGAGATCTGACACTTGTCTCAGAATAATAGTAGTTAGCACGTTACATTTTCAAGAAATGAGCAAGTCTAAGCCCACTAGCACACTGCACTTTAGTGAGGTATTTTAAACATGAGGAAACTGATATTCAGTGGTTTGCAAGGCTAAGTGACTCGCCCAAGGACACACAGTGAGCTAATATTAGGCCTGGAATTTGACCTCAGAGGTAGAGGTGGTAAGAAATTTTTTAACCAAACATTTTTTGTCAGCAAATGCCAATTTATTGAATTCTACATTTTTTTTCCGGCCAGCCCTATTCAGGGGCTCCTAGCTTCATGCCTCATCAATTACATGATGCAGGTGCTGTGCCTAGAAATGACACCTTCCTCAAGACATCGTAGAAGTTATATTGTGGTTTTTATCTTGTTTCACAATTACAGAATGTCAGATGTCCTTCAGAGGAAAAAAAAACCCACATCCTTTTCATTTTCAATATATATTAGGCATTTATTATGCAAGAACACACTGCAGCAATAATGGGGCTTCTCTTCACTTTGTCTGCTTCTGCTACCATTATTCTCCTGGTAATTCCCGGAGGTAAGTGCTGCTTTTATCCATTGTAATTCATGATGTGTGTAGAGCAAGATGTAGCTAGATATATTGAAATAATGAAGTTATCAGTAAATAAGAGAAAGAAAACATTTTTATTTATTTTCCATTGATTGTAAAAGTTAGGTCTTATGACAAATCTAAAAATAATATATGAAGGGAAAATCTTAACTCAACCTGCAGAGAGGGGAGGCAACTGGAGTCTAGAAGAGTTATATTAACCTTGCCTGGTTCCCCTTCTCAAAAGATGTATATCTATCCAGGAGTCAGAAAATTCCATCAGAAATGATGCTGTAATTGGCATAAATCACTTCATTTCCAACCTTTTCTGAAAAAATATTGTTCATTTAACGCTTTATCTGATTATGTAGTGAATTGTGTATCCACTTTTTCAGAGTATACTTATAAATATACTGCATAATGTTTAGACAGTGTCAGATCCAGGGTTCTTTAACATAATGAAAGCTGATGAACCTAGCAATGGAAACAACTGCAGGTCAAGCAAGTAACGCTCCACAAGACCATTAGTATTTTAGGGTGGGATTTTCAAAATCAGGGTTGGCCTAACGCTCTTCCCATTGAACTCAATGGAAGCAGATTTAGACCAACACAGACCCATTTTAAAAATCCCACCCCTAATACAGCTACATCCAGCACTGGAAGTCTGTGTGTATATTTATATGCATTATATTGTATAATTACTCTAACCCTTTCTCTATGAATGGAATTATTTTACATTATATACTATCCCAACTGTGTGCAGCCTGGTTTATTTTTATTTTTAGATTCATGTGTGGATATCATTGGAGGGTATGCAGTGACTCCACATTCAAGACCATATATGGCCCTAGTCAAAGGGAAAGACTATTGTGGAGGAGCTTTGATCAAAGAGAATTGGGTGTTAACAGCAGCCCATTGTAGAATGTAAGTTCTTCTAAAGATTTCTATCTCATAGAATGTTCTTACTAGTTTAACAGCAAAGTAAATAACACACAATATGAACCAAAGCTAATGCTTGATTCTGTAGATCTAACATGCTTTAGAAATTGCCATAGTAAATAAAACTAATGTTCCATTTAGTCTGGTATTCTGTCATAATAAATAATTATGCAATAATATGCCTGTGAGGGTTTCTTCCAACTCCAGGCAATTAGTAGCTTATCTCCTGAAGCGTGAAAATTTATATCTCTTATATTTTGTATAGTTAGTGTAATTGGGATTATAATCTTATTACATTTTAACATTTACATTGGCAACCAAGCAATTGTGGTCTCCATTTCAACACTTTCGTGAATAACAAAGGCCATAATAAAGTGCGCTAACCTTCAATCTATATGCAGAGATATTTTGTTAACTACTATTTGGACGCAGGCATAGAATAGCAGCAGTTAACTCAAGGAAAGACTTATTGACTATTTTCTTAGTCAATCACAATTTTGCTGAACAAAGTTCAAAACAATCCAAAATAGCTGCCCACAAAAGTGGAATGAAATTTGTGTCATTTCATTGTATAAGATGAATGCAGTTCACTACCTGAGGATGTGCTAAAATAGCTCTTTAATTTATGTATTAATTTATATATTTATTAATTAAATTATTTTCTTTATGAATTAACTTGAGAAATAGCAACAACATAAACAAATGAAGGTGAGGATGAACAAACTCTTTGCAGCTAGGGTCGGGGCGGTGAATTATATGGGCCCGTGGTGCCCATGCTCCAGGATTATTCAGGGCCTGGGGGCCCGGCTTCACCAATGTTCAGGGCCAGGTCTCTCCCCCGGCTCCACCTGCCACCCCCACGTGCCTCCCCCAGAGTGTCTCTCGGCCCCGCCTGCCACCTCTGGGGTATTTAAAAGGGTCCGGGGGCCTCCGGCCACCGCCGCCACCACCAGCAGCACAGCAGGACTAAAGCAGCTTTCTGCCTGGCCTCACTCTGCACCACTCCCAGAAGTGGCCAGAACAGTCCTACGGCCTCAGGGGTGGTGGGGGGTGATTTCCGTGCACTGCCCCCACCCCAAGCGCCGACTCCGCAGCTCCCATTGGCCGGGAACTGTGGCCAATGGGAGCTATGGGGACAGTGCCTGAGGGCAGCGGTGTGTGGAGACCCCCCCCCGGCCCCCCAGTCTAGGAGCCGCTGCCAGAGGGGTGTACGGGTCGCTTTCGGAAGCTGCCCGAGGTAAGCGCCACACCCTTCACCTTCTCCCACACCCCAACCCCCTGGCCCAGTCCAGAGCCCTCACCCAAACTCCCTCCCAGAGCCCACACCCCTCCCTGCATCCCAACCCCCTGGCCCAGTCCAGAGCCCGCACCCAAACTCCCTCCCAAAGCCCACACCCCTCCCGCACCCAAACTCCCTCCCAGAACTTTAGGCAGGTGTCGGGGCAGGTGGGACTTCGACCCATGCTGGGCACCACCAAAAATTATACAAACCTGCTGCCTCTGGCTCGGGTGGCCTTAATAATTTAGCTTGTGAGCCAACCTTTCTCCTGACTGACAGGCTACTTAGCCAAATAATCTATCTGGCCAACCCAGGCATGGATATGAGATTTAAAACACAAGTCCCACCTTTTACCCCCATCAAGAGGGTTAGAGCTCTCACTGAGCCAGACCCCACACAGTCTCTCCTGGCAAGTCTTTCAATCCCAATGAAGTTTGGATCCCATAATTCAGAGAGAGAGAGAGAGATTAATTCCTACTGTCACAGCCCAAACAGGTGAATATATTTAGCTCCTTATAAAGACTACATCGGGTCCTGCAGTTACAATATTAGTGTACAAGAACATATAGAAAACAGCAATTCTGGCTTGACCTGAACAAAGAGAAAATGCAATAGCTAGCCAGCATAAAGTTCAGTCAGCATTTAAACACCAATATAATGTCCTAGGAAAAAAGGACCATTTCCCCATAACCTTGCCCCCAGTGCATGAATGGGTGGAAGGGCAAATCTTGCTGAGATTGGAAGAGAGGTTGAATGTCCTCCAATCCTATATCCCAGCTAAACTTAAATGCATGTGCAACTGTCTCTCATGCAATCACAGTGTACCTTAGAGTCACTGGAGCAATTAGTGGCATGGTCTGATATAAAACTGGTCCTTGATTGGCCAAGAAGAGAATAGAATCCTAGGCATCCATTCAAGGAACCCCTAGCAAGCACAGATCAGTAAGCAACACTTCCATTGTCTGGTGAGTCTGTGAGGAGGCAGGACACTTAAGGGGAGGCAATTGAGCTGAATTAGATGTGGGACGAGGAGACAGTGTTGAGATCCTGATCGGAAATATTTCAAAGGTTTGGGATTCAGGTTCAAGGTCAAAGCAATGATACCGTTCAGATTTGATTTCAGCTCAAACAGCATCCAGATTTCATCACATGCATCTGACGAAGTGGGTATTCACCCACGAAAGCTTATGCTCCAATACATCTGTTAGTCTATAAGGTGCCACAGGACTCTTTGTCGCTTTTTACAGATTTCATTAGTTGTTCTCATGAGATTTCAGCCCAAAATGGCAGAAATCACATAAAGGTCAGTTTTTATAAGATTTCTGTTCCCAGAATAGCTGTCCTCATCAAATTTCTGATGCATCCAAACTGAACCCAGAAAATAGATCTCTTCCACTTTTGTATCAATCCCAGAACCAAAACTGTAGGGGCAGGTTTGCATCCCAAGATCTGAAACCTCTCCAAGACCCTGTGAAATTCGTATAAGTACAGATATAGCTGTATGATTTTAGCTCATTTAATTATTTATAATTATGAATTATTAATAACAATGTGCTGTTTCTTATTATTTAACTTACAGCAGTGTATTTATCAGCAAGAGAGTATAGTACTTACTAAAAATGAACACTACTGAACACATGTATAGTTTTGTATGATTAATATAGTTAACTATGTTGTTCTTTTCAGTGATAGAAGAAGCACAGTTGTTCTTGGAGCTCATTCACTTTCAAAGAAAGAGAAAGAAAAACAGATTTTTAAGATTGCAAGGCCAATTAGCTTCCCATGCTTTAATAATCAGACAAAAGAAAATGACATTATGCTTCTGCAGGTATGGAATTTTTATTAAACATAATTTTAAGAATATGCAACTTTCTATCCTGTATGGATATTTGATGCCATGCCCCCTGCCTTAGAAAGACTCCAGACAAAAATCTTTAGTTGTATAATATTTCTGACTTTGTTATTCATACACTCATTTGTCATTTTATACTTTCCCAAACTTCCTGTACAGACTTCTGACTTCTTATAAGGAGCATTGCCCGTAGAAAATATTTTTGTGCACATAATATCCTATACATGACATCTGAATATGTTAAATAGATATTGTGCAAAGTATTGCGTAATCTAATGTTACAGGGAGTGTTGTTAGCCAAATATCTGACTCCATTTAATATTTTTACTTCTCTTAAGCTATACATTAGATTTTTTAAAAATCCATTAAAAGAATGTTATTTAGGAAATTAGGAAAAGCTCAACTTACAGTTGCCCGACAGTGCACCCTTCCCGTGAATGAGGCAGGGGTCCAGTGGAAAAAAAAAAGTATATCATCATATAATTAAAGACTATGTGATAATGAAATTCATGAGCAACTGTAAATCTGCCGTTTCCTAAATTTCAAGCACTTGACTTTGCAATCTAAATAACATTATTTTAATGTAGTTTTTTTGGGGGGGTGGGATGGTGGGGAGGGAGTATCTATAGTTTCCTAGGTTTTTTAAAAGGAAAAAAACAAAAGTATGTTGTGTTCTATTCAGCTACAAAAGACCCCCTATCATGCAACAGTAGGGTTAAACCCCTGAATCTTGAGCTCTGTAGTATAGATTGCTACCACATGAGCTACAGGACTAACAACCTCAGCTGGCTAAAGGAAAGGCTACTATTCCAGAGGGGGGCAGTGGGCAACTGAGGACATGTGCTGAGTCTATGGAGCCGTCACCAGGACTGGCCTAATTCTCTCTCTTCTGTCCCAATCTTGGGAGATAGGGGAGCCCCAGCTCCATGTACCCCTCTGGGTGGGGGAATGAGTCACTGGGGCCACCTGCTAGGGCCAGGGCCATGGAATGGGAACTGAGCCCAGCCCAATTTTTTTCACCCTCCCCCTGTCAGCTGCTCTGACATCACCTAGGTAGAGCTGGTTGGAAAATAGAGTGGGCGGGTGGTTCCATGGAAAATTTCAACAAAAACTTTTTTCGTCTGCTTGTTTTACTCTGCATTTTCTATGAAAATTTTCAATTTTTTGGCAAAATTTTTCAGCCAAAAAAACAAAATATTGCTATTCAGAATGGCATTGTGGTCCCTCATGGGAGTTCCAGTTCAGGGGCTTTATGCTCCCATTCTGCTCTATGGGACTAGCTCTCCGATAACTCTCTGATATACTCATAGACTTTAAGACCAGAAGGAACCATCATGATCATCTAGTCTTGCCTCCCGCACATTGCAGGCCACAGAACCTTGCCCACCCACTCCAGTAATAGACCCCTAATCTCTGGCTGAGTTACTGAAGTCTCAAGTCATGATTTAAAGACTTCAGAGAATCCACCATTTACACCAGTTTAAACCCACAAGTGATCCATGTCCCATGCTGCAGAGGAAGGTTAAAAAAAATCCCCATGGTCTCTGTCAGTCTGACCCAGGGGAAAATTCCTTTCCCACTCCAAATATGGTGATCAATTAGCCCCTGAGTATGTGGGCAAGACCCACCAGCCAGATACCTGAAGAAAAAAAAATTCTCTGTAGTAACTCAGCTCCCTCCCCATCTAGTGTCCAGACATTGGAGATATTGGCTACTAGCAGTCACAGATTGGCTACATGCCATTGCAGGCAGTCTCATCATACCATCCCCTCCATAAGCTTATCAAGATAACTGGTAGCTTGTTAGCTTTTTTGCCTCCAGTACTCCCCTTGGAAGGTTGTTCCAAAACTTCATTCCTCTGATGGTTAGAAACCTTCATCTAACTTCAAGTCCAAACTTGTCGATGGCCAGTTTATATCCATTTGTTCTTGTGTCAACATTAGCATGTCACTTACATAACTCCTCCCCCCTCCCTGGTATTTATCTCTCTGATGTATTTATAGAGAGCAATCATATCTCCCCTAAGCCTTCTTTTGGTTAGGCTAAACAAGCCAAGCTCTTTGAGTCTCCTCTCATAAGATAGGTTTTCCATTCCTCTGATCATCCGTAGTAGCCCTTCTCTGCACCTGTTCCAGTATGAATTAATCTTTCTTAAACCACAATTGCACACAGTATTCCAGATGAGATCTCACCAGTGCCTTTTATAATGGTACTAACACTCCCTATCTCTACTGGAAATACCTTGCCTGATGCATCCTAAGACTGAATTAGCCTTTTTCATAGCAAAAATTCTTGTTGTTAGTCCCTAAGCGCATGGCCTTGCACTTTGCACTATTGAAATTTCATCCCATTTCTATTACTCCAGTTTTCAAGGTCATCCAGATCTTCTTGTATGATATTCTGGTACTCCTCCATATTGGCAATACCTTCCAACTTTCTGTCATCTGTAAATTTTATTAACGCACTCCCACTTTTTGTGCCAAGGTCATTAATAAAAATATAAAATAAGATTAGTTACAAGACCAATACCAGAGGAACTCCACTAGTAACCTCTCTCCAGCCTGACAGTTCACCTTTCAGTATGACCCATTGTTGTCTCCCCTTTAACCAGTTCCTTATGCACCTTTCAATTTCCATATTAAGCCCCATAGTCTCCAATTTAACTAATAATTTCCCATGTAGAACTGTATCAAATGTCTTATTGAAATTCAGGTAGATTAGATCTACTGCATTTCCTTTGTCTAAAAAATCAGTTATCTTCTCAAAGATGGAGATCAGGTTGGTCTGGCAAGATCTACCTTTTGTAAAACCATGTTGTATTTTATTCCAATTACCATTTACTTCTATGTCCTTAATGACTTTCTCTTTCAAAATTTGTTCCAAGACCTTGCATACAGTTGAGGTCAAACTAACAGGCCTGTACTTTCCCAGATCACTTTTTTTCTCTTTCTTAAAAATAGGTACTATATTAATAATTCTCCAGTCATAGGGTACAACCCCAAGTTTACAGATTCATTAAAAATCCTTGCTGTTAAGCTTGCAATTTCATGTGCCAGTTCCTTTAATATTCTTGGATAGAGATGATCCAAGACCCCCAGTTTAATCCAATTAAGCTGTTTGAGTTTGACTTCCACATCGGATGTGGTAATTTCTACTTCCATCTCCCATAATGTATCACTTTCTCCCATTTTGGTATCAGAAGAAGGTGCATCATAGGAGTCCTTGGCCATGATGCATCATGGGAAATTTAGGCCAGCCAGAGAGGCATAAGCCCAGCACTTTGGAATGTTCCTGTGTTCAGTTATTTTGGCAAGTTGCCAAAAAATTTCTGAAGACCATAAGCCAGAGAAGGAAAATTATGATTTTCCATAGTATCTTATGGAAAGCTGAATGAAATTTCATGGGGCAAATGAAAGGCACTTCCCTAGCTCAAGAGTATTCTGCTGCTGAATACCAAAGGTATGAGAGCTTCTTGAAGAAAAGGTCACAAAAATACTTCATAATCATAGAGGAGAGTATTGAGGAACTTAAAGAAAGAGGTTACTACCAGCTCCCCCTGCAATAACCATGTCTTCTTATTATCCAATAGCTTCAACAGAGAGCAAAAATTAATAAAGCTGTGAAAACCATTAAGCTACCTAACACAGACACTGATCCCAAACCAGGAACAAAGTGCCAAGTAGCAGGATGGGGAATAATTAAGAATCGAGACCGTAAACCTTCTGATATCCTGAGGGAAGTCAACATCACCATCATCGACAGAAAAACCTGCAATGATCAGAATCACTATAATTATCAACCCATGATAACAATGAACATGGTGTGTGCTGGCGATAAGAATGGAGGAAAAGACTCATGTGTTGTAAGTAGATATGCTGGTTGTATCCATTTAAAGGCTCTTAAAAATAAAATGTAGAACAATGGGTATGATGGCCCCTCAGAGTGCTCAGGTCTTTAGTTCAGCTGCAAAACAAGTGTTTACACTAGGGGGGGATCGATCTAAGTTACGCAACTTCAGCTACGTGAATAACGTGAATAACGTAGCTGAAGTCGACATACTTAGATCTACTTACTGCGGTCTCTTCACTGCGGTAAGTCGATGGCTGATGCTCTCCCGTCGACTCCGCCTGTGCATCTCACTCTGGTGGAGTACTGGAGTCGACGGGAGAGCGCTCGATTGATTTATCGCGTCTAGACTAGACGCGACCCCCGCTGGATCAATCGCTGCCTGTCGATCCAGCGGGTAATGTAGACAAGCCCTTTGTATGTCTGAGATTTATAAAGGATTGTGCTGATCTGATTTCCTAAGACTTAAAATCAAAGCTTCTGATTTGTAAACTATCTTGAGGGCCACTGGACTTTTATGCTTTTCTGAGCAGGGAAAATATTTTTCCTTTTCTGCAGTTAAATGGTCTTTAGTGGAAAAAGAGCAGTGGAAATGTCCAGTCTTTACAATGGTAATTCAGATTAAGCTACATGGGCCTATTCTAAAAGCCACTGAAATCAATGGAAAGACTCCCATTGACTCCATTGAGCTTTGAAACAGGCTTTACATGATCTAATGCATTTCATATGTACATAAGTCAAGTGATAAAACTAATTTCAGCCATATCAAGTGGTGATAGCTATACATAAACAGCCATATTTTTAAAATGTTTAAATATTTAATTGGTCAGGTTAAATATTATATCATGTTTTTTGCTATAAGTGGAATCATCCATCAAGGAGTGGACTTTTACAAAAACATTAGTACTCACATTCTCTTGCAGGTAATAAATGAGTACCCGCTGCAGACCCCACCCCAGTAACTCACGACTAGCCTTGTAGCTTATAGTAGTAAAAGCAATGGGGTACCATAAAATTTAATGCAGAGACACTCATTTAATAATTAAGAACTTAATATACCTGCACTCCAAGAGAAAATAAGTACAAGTTTACATTGAAGTTCCTAGGCCAGTCCTGTGGAGCAGTGAGTACCCTCCTCTGAAGAGTTGAGGGCACTCAAAAAACACTCTACAAAAGTTGCTCAAGAGCTTACAAGGTGAGGCCACAATCATCTGATTCTGCTGTTATTAAAGTCATTTGTATAACTCTCATTGACTTCAATGGAAGCAGAGTCAAGACCCAAGTCCTGTTTATATTTCTCATGAGTCATTTCATGGCCTTGTATCATTTCATTTCTGATACAGTAAAGGAACACCCAAGTGCATTTGGTGGATTCAAAAAGGAGGTTGCCCAGCCTATCCAGAAATAATGGCTTATACCTTACAATGCACTAACAAGTCACACCCATTCCTTCGTTTCATGTCCTGCATCTTTCTCTCATACAGTCTGCCATCAGGAATGATCCAAGGCTGCTGTTCTAAAAATATCTGAGACAGTCTAAAAAATGTATTGTATATCATATTTATACACTAAATTGATCCTAGTTTATGCAATGCATTTTCAGGATTTAACAAAGTCTGATTTAGTTTATGACCACTTAGTCTCTGATCCTGAATATACTTTAGAAATTTATAACTTTAATCACATGAGTAGTGCCAATGAGGGCTTGAAGGGTCAGGAGAGGAGATACTACTTTGATGGGCATTATCAAAATTCCTAACATAGATGTTCAAATCCACTTTACATATAATCTAAATGAGTAGAAAGAGGAGAAAAAGACAAAGGGTTAACTCTTGTCTGTTGCAGAATATTCCATCCATATATATACACTGGGGGTATGGGGGGAAATCACACCTCTTGGCAAATTTGTCTAGTATATTATGGCTTGACTTATTGATGATTTCAAAGGTTTTTGTCCAATTCTCCATTGTCATAGAAGCCTCTCTGTCCAGCAATAAAAGGGTTAACACACTGTACTACCTGTTTTATACACATCCCAACGAGTACATTACTAAATGATTAATTTTCCAACCAACATAGAAGTTTTACTTTTCGATTAGATTTACTAATTATTTCCAGAAACTTTCTGCAGTCAAAGGACAAAGTTTCCAGTTTATTTCAGATTATAAAAAAAGGACATGTTCATTACTACTAAATTAGATTTATTCTCTATTTAATTCACAACTGAATGGATCAGATTCAAACCTTTTCTTTTTTTAAAAACAGAACACATATTCTTAGGAAAGATCAATAGAAGTAAGAATTCATTTCTGAAAACTTTCCTCAGACCTTGTCTACACACAAACACACACACACACACACACACACACACACACGCACCAGTTTAATTAGCAGTGTGTTTTCAAACCTTTGTAAATTCTGATGTCAAGTTTGTCTTCCTCTTCTTTAGGGGGATTCTGGTGGTCCTTTGATATGTAATGGTGAATTGAAAGGCATCACCTCCTTTGGCATGCCAAACAAGTGCGGTGTTGTTCAAGGCCCTGGTGTCTACGCACGTCTTACAAAGATACATCTTCTCTGGATAAAGAAAACCATAGGGGGTGACTTATAGATTGAGTCAGTCACTGACTGATTTTCTGTTGCTTTGATATACATTTATTTGTAACAAAATTTATTTTTGAATGATGCAGTCAGTATGATCAGAGTATTATGCAGTAGCGTCATTTACATACTATGGTTGAAGTAGTAATTTCACTATAAGCCCCTTCAATGGCTTGTAACTTTCCCATTAGAATTCACTTTGGGGCACATATTTTATATATGTGATTTCAGCAAAGAAATTACCTTAACCCCAGCACAACGTGAGCATAGCATTCTCCTATAACAGTATATGCCCTGTAGTCTCAGCCACAGAGGGGCTACACAGGTGCTTAATGGCTAAGGAGAGGAGTATTACTTCACCCTTACAAAGCACATTTACTAGATCTCTGCATAGATAATGAGCATTTCAGCTCAAGGTCCAATCCGACTCTCACTGAACTTAATAGAATTTGATCCTAATTGCATATTGAGAATAACTACACATATCTATATCTGGATTTCCGTAAAAATCCTAGAGAGTCACTGAGATTCTAGGAATAATCCCAGAATCCTGGAAATACTGTTGATACCTCTCCTTCCTTTGAAAATCCCATGATTTATTTTTGCCCCCCACCTTCTGAAGGCCCTCTGGCAGCCTGAGGACATGGAGTTTCAAAGACTGCATACTTTGTAGGGAAGTTTATTTGACTGTGAAATCTAATGATTTTGAATTTCCTAACTTCTATGTATTTCAAAACTTCAACCATTTCATTACATTATAATATTTTGCATTTAATAAAGAAAAGGCAATAAAGTTTGTGGCTTGAAATATGCAATTATCTGGAACACCCTGTCTCTTGCAGTAAAAATACTATGTGCAGTTTTGAACATGTAAACTATTTGCAAACCAAATCAGGGTATATACTTGTTTATAACATACATTATGTTAAACATTCAGCTGAAAACTCTATTGTGATGGAGTTTGCAGGGTGCAACCTAGACTGTGGGAGTGCTGAGCCCTCCAAACCCACCAACCTGGGCTGCCTCTCACATGTGATTCTGATGTCAAGTTACAAGCCTCTGCACTTACACAGACATCCAGAGGCAGGGACACACCCAACTGAGTTACATTAATGGTCTCCCAGCCACTCATGAACCATCAATAGGGAGGCTTCAACCAGTGCCCCCCAGCTCCCCAGTCTTGCACCCCAGAACTGTACCATCTTGCACTGGCCAGAAGCCTGCCCGGTGTAAGTTCATTACTTAGTTCGCCATTTCTTCATAGGAAAGTGGACATGCATCACCTTTGTGAAGCTGAGTTTAGATTCCCCCAAGCACTTCAACGAAAACACACTGTTTTAGATAAAATATAAACAGATTTATTAGCTACAGAACGATAGAATTTAAATGATTATAAGTAGCAGGCAAAGAGATCAAAGCTGCTTACCTAAAAAATAAAATAGAAATTCAGTCTAAATTCTAACTTTAACAGACTAAGCAAGATTTGAATTAAACAATGTCAGATGGTACAAGCAGCTTACAGTTCCAGCTGGAACCACTCTTCCCCAGTTCAAAGTCTTTTTCTTCCAGCTGTTCTTCCTGCTGTTGAGATGGTGGGGGAGAGAGGCCAATTGATGATGTCACTGTCTCTCTTTTCATACCTTCTTCCAGCTCCTAGAAAGATCCTTGCTGTGACATGGGGGGTCAGTCAGCCCCATTGTCAAGCAGTCTCCATTGCGTACATGCCTTCTTTAAGGAGCCTCAGGGATAGTGGATTGTTTTCTTGATGGGCCATTAATACTGTCTGGGCCCTCCTTTGTTGCAACTGAAAGGTTGGTTGTGGGTATACCGAACCTCACAACATATTTCAGTAACATATATAGCAATACCTCATAACTTCACATACAATGACAGTACATACGATCCAATAGGATATTAATGTTCAACCCATCATGACTTTTAACATGATACCTCACAAGGCGTACTTTGTACAAAACATATCATAATTATATGACAGTGGTAATATGGAGGTTCCAGGATGCTACTTGGAGGTACAGAGTGTCACACCTACATAAAACCCTCAAATGAAATGATAGACGATTTCTCTGGTTAGATAAAATATTAGTATAATAAATAGTAGCTGGTAAAATATAAAAGTCCTATTTCATAACTACAGTGTCAGTAGTTGGCTAGATTTCAGTGATATCTTAGCCATGAAATGATCAGACCACTTTTCCAACATTTCCAGCAACAGGATTGTGATCCAAAATGATGTATTGTCATGTGCATACTGATAAACTCAGCCACTTCCAGTTCCATAAATATCTTCAGAGTTTTTTCTCCAGCAGTAGGAAATAGCTAACAGATTTATGAGAGGAAAAAGAATATTTAATGGGTGGAGACATATTGCATATGATTTTAATTAAAAAGTCATTTTGTTGCATTCTTTGTGAGCTATTAAACATTGCAGATGATTAAAAAACCATAGCAAAACACAGACTATGCATATAGCATCACCTGACATATTGCTGGAGTTTAAAAAAAAAAAAAAAGCATTGTCATACCAATAACATCTGATGTGGGTAGGGAAAACAGAGAACTTTAAATTCCTGGGGCCCAAACTACATGTTTCTTACTAAAAGTTCCAAAGACAAAAATATCTGTTCAATATTTCATGAGTGTTTCTATTGCATCAGGTCAGTATTTCAGTATTCAGTATTTTTCCTCCTAAAAATAGTTTTGCATAGAATCATAGAACTAGAAGGGACCTCGAGAGGTCATCTAGTCCAGTCCCCTGCACTCAAGGCAGGACTAAATATTATCTAGATCATCGCTGATAGGTGTTTGTCCAACCTATCTTAAAAATCCCCAATGATGGAGATTCCACAACCTCCCTAGGCAATTTATTCCAGTGCTTAACCACTCCTTTCAGTTAGGAAGCATATTTCCTGCTATTACTTATTTAACTTTTTTTTCTGTAAAAAGAACCACACACACACATAGTGGGTAAATAAGAGAATAGAAGGATACCAGGCCAAATGGGATTACACCAGGGTATCTGAGAGCTGAATTTGGCCCAGGGACTGAAATTTACACCCAAAATATTCTGCCTAAGCAGAGGGAATAAAATTAATTGTACTCTATTAAATAAAAGTCTGAACAATTTCTTTTTCTCTTACCAGCACAAAGCCGGTGGTTAGTGGGGAAGTGATTCTAAAAATCCAAGTAGACAGAAAAAGATATAAAGATTTTTAAAGTAAAATGTAATGGAAAATATGTAGTTGATATTCAAAGACACTTGCCATTTGGGACTGTTTCTATCTTGTGTTGCTCTCTTCCCACAAACTCCCCTTAATTCCTTCTCTGTTCTTTCTGTTCACTCTTGTTTTGTTGTCATTGTCTTATTTTCACCTTATTGTAGCATTTTCTCCATCTTCTTTTCTTCTAATCTGCTCCTTCTCTTTACCTTCATTTTGGATGTTAGAGACACCAAACTTATCAGTTAAAAACAACAATTTGCTCAGAACCAAAGATTCATCCTTTCTCCATTTCACGGTCAGAAAATGTTCATGGTCCTCCCAGCACAGGGGTTCTCAAACTGGGGGTCAGGACCCCTCAGAGGGTCGCGAGGTCATTACCTGGGGGGGTCGTGAGCTGTCAACCTCCACCCCAAACCCTGCTTGCCTCCAGCATTTATAATGGTGTTAAATATATTAAACAGTGTTTTTAATTTATTAGGGGGGTCGCACTCAGAGGCTTGCAACGTGAAAGGGGTCGCCAGTATAAAAGTTTGAGACCCACTGTCTTAGCATAACAGAACCCAAGAGACTAGGAAAGAGTGGGTCTGGCAAAGTAAAGTTCTAAGAGATATGCTGGGCTAGAAGAGAGGTGATAAGCATGCACAAAATATGAAGCCTTCCTTCTCTAGGGCAATGTCTTGAATCTTGCCCAGTTTGATTCTGGTGGATAGCAATTATTTTACCTGAATGTTGTTTGACGGCTTCGGTAAGATCAGTTGGACTCAGCATCATTCCTCCTAGTGGCTCAGGACTCACATAGTAAAAATAACCTAAATACCTCTGTCGCTGTTTAAACTTGTTGGCATTTACAGCAAAGACACTAGCGAGCCTGGATACTGAAATGCCCTCTCACCTAAAACGGAAATATCTTCAGATCAAGAAAACAGCACTCATTCCCATCAGATCTCCCCCTCTAGGGAACGGGCAATAAAAGTTTATTGGATAGATAGGGAAGAGTGACCATGATTATCTAATGACATGTTGCCATCTAGAATGCAATGATTTCCACTTACTATAGGCTAATGAGGTAGCCAGTGAGAAATGAACAGGCATAATTATTTAACCATTGAATCATCACAGCAGACTATCCGTAGCAGTGAAGGCCTGATGCATGTAAGATAAGGTGATGAAGTCAAGCAAGCAAGTCACTGGTCTGTTCTTTAGTGGACATTTCAGTAGGTCATACTGTAAGCTAACAGAAGAGCTCCATGGATCTAAATTTTCTAATCTCTTCAGTCATGCAGCACTCTGAGAACAACTTTGTTATATTCTAGAGAAACCAGCACGATGCAATCCTTGAACTGATTATTCAAGAGACTGCTATTTGTAGACATAATTTTTGTGCAGTTCTTTATTCTGATACTCATTCTACAGTGTTCCATCTATGGCAGACGTGCTAAATTACATCATGTCCATGTCACAAAAGGCAGTAAAAAAAAAACAAAATTCCACAGTCTTTTTTATTGTGTTTTCAATACATGAATACTTAAAATGGATGCATTCATTAGTGCATTAATTTAATTTAATCTAATTATTTATTTAAATACATCTGTAGGTACCCATCCAGTGTTCTGGGCACCGATCCTAGAAATGAAAAATACAACATACAGATAGAAAAATGACTGCCCATAAATATATCCATCTCAATCTACTTCATCCTCAAAAGCCTTAGCAAACAGCGGGAAAAGATGGGCTTTGCTGTGTGCTCAAAAGCTTAACAAATATTAACTCTGACAGCCCAAGGAAAGGAGCAAGTTCCCACATCACCATTAAATGTAATGCCAATGGAAAAATTAGAATGAATCAAGATTTCACATTTTAAGGACCTCTGCAATGTAAGAAGGAGAAAGGATCAGCCTCACAGTACTGTATTTTCTGAGAACTCCCTTCCAATTTATCAAGAAAAGTATGATCAGATTCAAAACAAATATCTCCCCTAATCTAGTTGGTGAAGTTATGATGTTCAAACTTCCCCAACAGCAAAAGGGGGGGAAATCCCAGAAATAAGGAGAAAATAAACAAATTCACAATTTACTGTTCCCTCTGCTTTCCCTGCAACTGAGAGGGAAAAAATCACTATTCTGGTCACAGATTTTAAATGCTTGTTAAATTCAGCTGCAATAGCCATGTTCATACTGGAAGACAAACTCTGAATTAATAATTTCCTGTTCTTAGACCTCAGCTTTTTTGTAGCTATTTCTATGTGCACCACCAAAGAGTTCTTATTTTCCAACCTGCTTTGAAGTAAGACCACAATAGGTGGCCACTAAACCAGAGGCTTTGGGCTGTATCACACTTATTGTAAATGAACAACTTTTGATGTGCTTGTGATATTTGAGAAAATGCAACTAGTGGTGTCTGCTCTCCGGCCCTAAAGTCAGTTCTTACGTGATTTATAAATGTGGTTTTAAATAATGGATGAGAACAAAAGATGTGACCGTCGTAGATTCATTTCCAGATGCCTCTGCAGCCCCCTTAACGTTGTCTGCCCTTCGTCACCCATTCAGCCGCAGCTGAATTTTCCTTTCTGAAAACCATGGGCTGACTTTATATCACTCATCGCAACTCCCACCTCCCCAGCTGAGTTACAGGAACCATTCTAATATTTTTCAGATAGAAAGGGCCATGAGTTTCTACTCTTATGGGGCTCTTTTTACACAGAAAGGGTTTCAAGGGTCTTTTTGGGAACAGAGGCAAGCCTTTCCTTCTCTCTTGTCTCTCATTAGCCCATTCCAAGTCCATTGCTTCTCCTGCTTTCAGATGATGGAAGGAGAATGCCAGAGACATTTGTGGAGTTGCAAAGGCTTTAAAATGCTTTGAATGAGAGCTTGCTGATCACTGGGCCAAATCCTGCAGTTCTTATTTAGCTTATGTCAGTATTCAGTCCTTATTCAGGCAAAGTCTTACTAAAAATCAAAGAGAATTTGCCCCAGCAAGTATGAAATAAAGCCCATGCAACTATGACAGCTATAATCTTTGCTAATGCAGGGGATCAAACTGGTGACCTCTAAAGCGAAAGACGTAAGTCACCACAGCTTAAGCCAAAAGCCACACATCCTGGCTGCAACAGACTCACAGCCTCTGTTTCCTGGACATAGACAAGTAACTGACTAGCAAGTTACAAAAAGACCATATAATTATGATTATTATGCATGTATTATTTTAGATGTTAAAAACTTTTTGAAATACAGAGGGGTGGGGTTTAATAAAAGCCTCCCTAGGTTTCAGAATCTGAGCTCCAACTTCAAAGTACTGTTTACACAGCTATTTTTATTGTGCTAGCACAAACCCTGCTAATCCAAGTCTGTCAACCCAGGCTGGGAGGCTTGCTTCTGTAGGCTGTGTATACATGCCCTAAGGGACTGTACTCCTGAGAATCGGACAATGTAGAACTTTTCATTAGGCCTATGGCTCAAAACATGCATTAAGTGAGACTTAATTGGTGCATAATCCTCGTGCTCGGTGCATGTGTGAATGCCACCCATGGTTATTGGTTTAAGGAAAACAAATGTGATAGTATTAATCAGAGTTAGAATGTTCTTCATCTAAAGCACAGACAGTGCAGCGTGTTCCATGTGATAATGAACTAAGGTGTTATCTTTATTCCATGTTTCATTTGGAAAGAATTTATTATTTGGAAAGATTTGTTGGATTACTGTCATTACTGTCATTGTATTACTGTCATTGCCAAAAACCGTTAACGGCTCACTTTCAAAAGTCAATGGAAAAAAGTTGCCACAACTAACTAGAATAATCCTCCTGAAAGTCCTTGCTTCTGTGCTTGCTTTCACCAGATTAGCAGTATTTCCACACACAAGCCATTCCATCAGCTGCAAGAGAAAAGATCCTGCTATGATCTGGGCTCAGTGCTATGTGCAAGACTCTTCCTTTATGACCTACAAAGCAAAACCACAATATTTATAACAGAGATCAGGGAGATGTCAGGATTTTAAAATGAGAAATCTTTGCCATTTTGAAAATTGCCCACCCATGGTAAGGCCTGGTTTACTATAACTACAGTTGCACAACATGTTGCATAGGATGTGCTGTTTGGTTTGGGCAAGCCTAAGATTTACAGCAGTTTTACATTAAGAAAAAGCTGAAAGCAAAATTTTCCTCTTATTAGGGGCCACATTTGAACTATCGGGACTTTACAAAAGCTCCGCAAGGCTTTTCTCTCAAAGGAGAATATTATGCCACTTTGTCTTAAACCTGAACTCTTGGTTCTCCACTGCAGTCAAAATATGTGTCTAATCTATGACTGGTAATGGGTCTCACTACTGATCTTTCTCCTGTGGCTGCACATGCTTCTCAGACACTTTGCCACGGATCCAGCAGTTATGAGATAGTGTCTCCAACTTCTGAGTTATTTGCACTATAAAGCCCTCTTGAAAAAGCTCCTACACAATAACTTATTGGAGTTGTACGTTGAGTGCACCCATGGTTATAGAAAAAATTAGGGGCAAGATTCTGGCTGCCGGCTGTGGCCACTTTGCACCAGTCCACCAGCACAAAGCTGCAAAACTAGCTTCCCTGGTTATGCAATGATTCCCCCAGCATGCAGGCCTAGCTGAGAAAATTCAGACAGAGCCATAGCAGAAAGATGGACAAGTATTATACTGGGATTCAGGAGAGCTGGTTCAGTTTCCTGGTCTGCCATAGACTTCCTGTGTGACATTCTCTCTATGCCTCAGTCTCCATCTGTAATATGGGAATAACAGCACTTCCCTACCTCGCAGGGATGTTGAACAGATAAATACATTAAAAAGGGGAGATGCTCAGATGGCAATGAGGGCCATATGAGTCTCTTAGAGTCAGGGCTGGCTCCCGCATGCGATCGGCGGCGGCAATTTGAAAAAAAGAGCCGCGATCGGCGGCGGCAGTTCAGCGGCAGGTCCTTCGCTCCTAGAGGGAGTGAGGGACCTGCCGCCCCCGAATTGCCGCAGGTGCCGCCCCTCTCCCTTGGCCGCCCCAAGCACCTGCTTGTTAAGCTGGTGCCTGGAGCCGGCCCTGCTTAGAGTGGCCTAGTACTGCCAGGCTGCTGGAATGGCCCCTTGCGGCCATTGTGATTTAGAGCAAATTAGAGTAGTCCTGATGCTGATTAATGTGTCACTTGGCAGAGGCTCTAAGGGTATGTCTACACTGCAGCTGAAAACCCGTGGCTGGCCCGTGTCAGCTGACTCAGGCTCATGGGGCTCGGGCTAAGGGGCTGTTTAATTACTCAGGCTGGAGCCCAGGTTCTGGGATCCCACAAGAGGGGAGGGTCCCAGAGCTCAGTCCTCCAGCCCAAGCCCCAGCGTCCACACTACAATCAAACAACCCCTTAGCTGGGGCTCATGAGACCCAATCAGCTGACACAGGCTAGCCACAGGTGTTTAATTGCAGTATAGACCAAGTTGCTGGCACACAAGAGAAGCATAGGAATATATTTGTACAGCCACTTGGTTGGCTGGACCCTCCCCAGAGACTCTGTGGAGTATACACCATAAGAGTTCCTCTTAACCCCTCAAAACAGGTCTAAAGAGGGATCTAGGTGTTCCACAGGCTTTATGCGGATGCTTCATGGTGGGTGAATTTCACCTCAGGATTGAATTTCACCCAATGCAACCCTAATGGATGAAAATGGATTAAGATTTACTATCAGTACCATGGTAGAAAGACATAGAGTGGTATGAAAGCCAGCCAGTGTGTATCAGTGATTAAACACTGCACAAAAATGCACCAAAAAGGTGCCAGAAAAAGTATTTTTAAATGAACAGACACTCTTATGATACAAAAAATAGAAAGCCATGTTAGTGATAACTTGCCATTGAGCAGGCAAATACATGACACACAAATGGAACTGCAGTAAATACTTACACAATTTAGGTATACAAATGTGTGCATTTTTGTACATAAACTGGACATGTGTTTTAATTTAATTTTGGATGCCTGTGCTGAATTGTTTCAGATTATGCTGAAACAAGTGATGGTCTGTAACTTAGCATATGGGAGTGACAGCTAAAACAAGCACAAATTGCAAGAAAAGACTCTAATATGACGAATTCCTGCACCACAGCCCCATGAACCATGCGCATAGCAGAAAGGAAAACACACTCATTCTAGCTGTCACTGTGGTACATGACACACATTCCTTTGCACTATGAGGTCAAAGTCATTCATTTAAACAAAGAAAAAGCTAATTAGCAAATGGACATGTGGAAAGAATTATTTCAAAAGTTATTTTGGAAGCAGCTGCTGGCCCAGTGTTCTACAGGTAGCACTCTGAGCTGCTAGATTCAATATCCACATTCAGCTTGTGGACTATATCTTCCAGGCCAGAACAGGATGGGAGCAGTCTTGCATTAGTACACTCAATCCCACGGAAGGAAGAAGGGATAAGTCTGGGAAAGCTTTGTATTGTCCATATCAGCTAATTTTTGAGACAATGTTGAAACAAGAATTCTATCCAGTCCTCCATGCTCAGTGAAATTGTACTGTGGGACCTACAGAAGAGGAAGAAATGGTGGGCACCCTCAGACTGGGTCTTAGATGGCCTCCAGCATAATATATGCTGATGTAAAGGGATCCCATTACCAAAAAAGTATTTTTATAGAGATAGTTTGTTGTTAAGTTAAATAAGCTAAAAAACAGCCTTTCCAATCACATACATAGACATCCATTGTGTGTGCATGTGTGCACATGGATAGATAATTAGATGCACATATATAGTATGTATATATATACTGTATATAGATATTAATTCATGAGTACACAGAGTATGTGTATATTCAGTATAAAATATTCAAAATATATTCAATCACACCAGTATGTGAGTGCGACTGAAAAGGCTGCTTTTTTAGCTTGTTTTATTTGTGTGTGTGTGTAAATACATAGATTACATATATAGAGCGAGAGAAAGTGCAACTAGGGAGATAAAAACTGGTTTACTGAAATACTTACCATAGAGATCAGTTGAATTTGTAAGTGTGGGATACTTCCATATTTTCATCTGATTTTTAGGGAGACCTTGTCCACTCATTAATTCATTGGTTTTGGGTAACCAGAACAGGGAGCAAATCTAGTGTAATTTAAAAAATCATTTAAATCTTTTTAAAGGCTCTACATGTACCATTCAACTGTTTTAGACTGACAATGTTCTTAGTAAATGCTCAAAATGTACAAGTTCCTGAGCAACAACAGAAAAATAGTTCCATATTCATGTAGGAAGGATTATTTGATTTCCCTCTATAGCGACTGTTGCTGAGTGCAGCTGCATTATCATCCTTTCTAAAAAGGATGGCATCCTGCCAGATCTAAAAACAAAATCCTCAGCCACAGACTCAGCTCATGGAAATCGGTATAGCTCCAGAGAAATCAATGGGGCCATGACAGTTTACACCACTTGAAAATCTGTCCCACTATCTCCTCATATTCAACCTACGGAGACTGATTGTTGTTCTCTGACTCCTCATGCCTCTCCCCACTCTAGTGCTCTCATGGTTCCTGGGAAACCTGCTTCTCTCACATCTTCCTCTCCTCATTAGGCATTTGGTCAATACCAGGGTTGATGGATAGCACATGGCCTTGCTATGAGACCACTTCCCTGTTATCTCCTCTCTGACCAGATTAAAAGTTGTGAGGAAACAGGGGTGGTGATGACTGGCACATGAATGAATGATCCTGAGCCCAACGAGATAACACAGCACTGAGTGTAGTCAAAATATATATACAGACAGACAGAACCCTGCAGCCATTCTGTACACAGAACTCCCATTGAAGTCAATGGGAGTTTTGCCAGAAGAATATAGCTGTACGCGAGGTGAGTGCAGCTCACAGAGCTTAAGTGTGAAGATATTTTATGCATTCACCTGAGATTTTGTGTCTGTGGTTTCAATGATTTTCCCAGTGCTTACGTCCCAGATACGTAAAAATCCATCCTTCATTCCACCTCCTGTGGCAAGGATTTCTGACTGCCATGGACACCAGTTCATAGCCTAAAGGAAAATAAATAGATAAGATGCTGGATTAGAAGGTGGTTACTTGGAAGAGGGGAAATGGGGAATGTAATTGATTTTGCCTATAAAATGGATTGGAGAAATGAAGCACAGTCACTCAGAACACACCTGGGTCAGAACTCGAGGTGCATCCCAATGCACACATACCTAACTCAGCCCAGACTGCTTCCAGGGAAACCACAAATGTAGGCTCCCTCCGCTCCAACCACTGCTTCAGGCTCCCATTGCCAATGCTTCACTGTGGCCTCACTGCTTCCATTTAAGCCCATAAAATTCAGGTTCTCTTGGCTCCAGCTGTTGCTTATACCTCATGTTTCATAGATCCATACATTTTAAGGCCAGACAGGACTGCAGCACCTCACTCTATATGACCTATATGCTTCCACGCTTCTAGGACTTCTTCAGACTGCTTCTGGGCTAATCCTGAGTTGTAGACTATACCTGGTGGAGTGCCAATAAAACCCAGGATTCCACCAATTTCAGCTGCTTGCCAGTACCTTTTACTGCTGCTGTTCCTATTTTCAGGGATACACAGCCCATAAAACCTGGGTTCCCTCGACTCCCGTTTCTGCTTTCTTCCATCTTTCCTCTTCCACAGATTCAGGTATTTTAAAGATGAAGGAGCCCATAAAATCTAGGTCCCCCACATTCAATAATCTGGTGCTTCCCTTCATTACTCATCCCATCATAAGCATTGTCACCAAATGTCACACCCATGAAGGAAAGCAAGGTTATGAGGGGAAGGAAAACACCTTGTTTTTTAAAAATTCCAGGAGAAATAGCTACAATTTTATTCTAATGCTTATCTTCTAGAAGTGGCAGAAAGTTTTTGTATTAATCCTCTGATGCTGAGCTACTGATTTTGTTGCTGTACATTTTATTTTTATTTGGTATCATAGTTAAAATAGCTCCTAAATGGAAAAAAAAAACCCCACCGAGAAACCAAAGCACCAGCAAAAACTGCTAATAACTTACTTGTGGTCTAGAATGATTCATTAGGGGAACTGGTGTCTGAAATTAACTTTAGTGCATTCTGGGTAGCAGAAGTTAAGCAGGACCATTCAGACAACCCTAAAAGTTTAAAAGACCATGTACAGCAATGGAAGAAATACTATTGTAGCCAATTATTTTAGTTTATTGTTCATTTATTGTGTTGCTATGATTAACTAACATGTTATGTCATATATAATCATTGTATGTTAAATAGAGTAAATTGTAGGATTATAGAAGTATAAAATTGATCAGTAGTTAGAAGGAACAATCATGCATTAGGTATCTAAGTAATTAGGGCTGAAGCACAAGGCCTACAGGCTGAGGCCTGTAAGATTTTAGCTTAGCTATACTAGGCCATAGAGATAAGAAATCTTAACCCTATGCCCTAAGATTACAGGAAAAGATGTACCAATGGGTGAAATTAACAGTAAGAGTAATTTTTGCTTACAAGATACCCAGTAATCACATTTTTCTAGCACATGCCCTAACCGCAGAGTGCACTACGTCCATAAATGCTAATGAGGTATAGTCAGAATTACATTATAAAAAGAGGGTGCCTAGAGCAGGAAAATTGAGCTCCCTATGGGAAACTCCAGCAGGAACCATCCCTCTACTGATGAGCAATTCCTGAGAAACCCCCGGACCCTAACACTATTGTTAAGGATGCCAGGGCCAGCTCCAGGCACCAGCCCTCCAAGCATGTGCTTGGGGCGGCACCTGGAGGGGGGCGGCGCTCACCCGGGGAGAGCGGGGCCGTGGCCGGGCTCGCCGCCCTCCCCCGGCGTGCCGGCCAGCCAGGAGAGCGGGGCCCTGGCCGGGCTCGCCGCCCTCCTCCCGGCGCTCCGGCCGGTTGGGGAGAGCGGGGCCCCAGCCGGGCTCGCCGCCCTCCCCCGGCGCTCCGGCCGGCCATGGAGAGCGGGGCCACGGCCGGGCTCGCCACCCTCCCTCCAGCGCTCCGGCCGGCCGGGAAGAGTGGGGCCGCCCTCCCCCGGTGCTCTGGCTGGCCGGGGAGAGCGGGCCCACGGCCGGGCTCGCCGCCCTCCTCCTGGCGCCCCGGCCGGTCGGGGAAAGCGGGGCCCCGGCCGGGATCGCCGCCCTCCGCGCGGTGCTCCGGCCGGCCGGGGAGAGCAGGGCCACGGCCGGGCTCGGCGCCCTCCCCTGCCGCGCTCTCCGTGGGGGGGGCGGCGGGAGGTTTTTTTGCCTGGGGCAGCAAAAAAGCCAGAGCCGGCCCTGAAGGATGCGAGTATAACTATATTTGTGACTTGCGCATAGGTCTGTATAAAATTTCTATATGCTTGGGCAATCATCACTTTAATTGTAACTTTAATAAAACTTGTACAACGGCTAATCTATTTTACTTGTGAATGTCTGTGTGGTCACTACCTTTGGTCTTTGTATGTTCCTAGACACTCTAAATCAGTGGTTCCCAAACTTGTTCCGCCGCTTGTGCAGGGAAAGCCCCTGGCGGGCCGGGCCGGGTTGTGTACCTGCTGCATCCGCAGGTTCGGCCGATCGCAGCTCCCAGGTGATCGCGGGCCATTGGCCTGGAGCAGCAAACCGCGGCCACTGGGAGCCGCGATCGGCCGAACCTGCGGACGCGGCAGGTACACAAACCGGCCCAGCCCACCAGGGGCTTTCCCTGCACAAGCAGCGGAACAAGTTTGGGAACCACTGCTCTAAATCTAAAGCAAGTAACAGAGGTGACTTTCACTCTGTTAAGCTTGAAACTGTAGCCACTGTATAATACCCAGGGCAATCCGGGGGGAGAGGGGGGAGGACAAGTGCGGCAATTTGGGGCCCCCACGAGAATATAGTATTCTATAGTATTGCACTTTTTTTTTAATGGAAGGGGCCCCCGAAATTGCTTTGCCCCAGGCCCCCTGAATCCTCTGGGCGGCCCTGATAATACCACATTACAAAATTCACTTTAAATAAAATAAAAGGCTACACTATTTTATCTTGACAGCCTTTTATTCAGGTCATAGTTCTACTGCATCAGCAATAATACTGCATGTAAATATGTTTAGAAAAATATCTATTCTCTCTGTTAAATGTGCTATATATGAAATAAAATAATAGAGCATTTTTCCTTTGTACCTTTACTGCTGAGGCATGGGGTATGGCTTTCAATGGCTTGCAATGCACTGTCGCACCGGGGTCATTAGGCCAGATATTCAATAGACCATCACTGGACCCACTTGCCAGCAGCTTGTTGTTTGTGGACCATTTCAGGCTGCAAATGCTCTGCTTGTTATGGCAAAGGGTCCCTACATGGTGCTGAGAAATCCGAACATCATGATGATGAATTAATCCGAGTCTTGAACCACTGTAGATGGGAGGAGACAGCATCATTTAGCACAATAGAGCTCAGATTTCTTTGCAAATTCACAAGTCTTCTGTGGTTTCAGAAGAAAAACACAACAATGGGGGAGGGGGATCATGTATGTCAAATAACAAGATGACGAACCAAAGGCAAAACAAGCCAGTGTCAAAAGCGTACTCAAGTTTTAGTGCTGCCATACAATGGATCAGGGATAAGTGGATGCCCAGCCCAGGTCAGGGAGATTAAATGTTCTCCATTATACATTGCACTTACCTGAAGAGATAGTCTAGTGTATGTTACCAATTTCCCCCTATAAACAATTAAATTAAATCACTTCCATTATCCTTAAGAAAAGCACTCAGCCATTTTTTCTGTATTGTGAAATGTTGCAAGGTCAATTGTGGCTTTGCCATGACTCCCAGCTAAGGGGCAGTACATAGTTGCATAGCCCCAGGAACAGATCAGGAACCAGACGTTGACTCACAGAGTCACCATCAGGTCGCTGGTTCCCCAGCTCCTGCAGGGTGAGAGGTAATCGGTACCAACCCCAAACCTGGCTCCATTTACTTTCCCTGCCATGCTGGCTCAGCTGTGCTGACTGGCATTTTGGGGAATGGATCCAAGGCTGTACCCTCTCCTGAACCCTCTTATAGGAAGGCAAGTAATGGCCCCCAGGGAATTAAGGGGGCTCCCTTACTACCCTGGGAGCATAGCCAGGGTCACAGTCTGGTTCTTGGTGGCGTGGTTATTATACAGCACAAAAATGCCAGGCAAATTAATAATATTTAAAAATACCTTGCTGCAAATATACCATTCTCTACCCAGCAAAGGATTCCATCTACAGCAAATCAGTGGCAAAATGAGAGATCCTTACACGGGAAATTCATAAATTCATTCTGACCAAACTGGGAAAACTACTATCTAGATTAATAATAACTTTCCTTACTTGGTAAACCCAGGCACCTGACATTACTACAAGAAGATCTGGTTAATATAATAATTACAGCAAACTATCCCATAGAGTATATTGTCAAAGCCACTTTGTGTTGAGCTTTTCTTTCAAGACAGGCTTTTATTCTTAGGTTTTTCATATGCAAGTCAAGTATCGCTTTGCCTTGTAGCCTCTTGTTAACATAAATGCAAAAAGAAATGACTGATTTGTAAGTTTCATTAGCCTGTGTTATATTGACGTGCTAAGTTACTGAAATTAATGAAGCCCCCAAATGCCTGAATAGATTCCAACAAGATAGACCACCACTTTAGCGTAAGTACATGGTTACAAAATGGCAGATTTCTGTGTATTGTGAGTTTGGGGTGATACCTTCTTCTGGATACTTTAAGGGGAATTAGAAGACCCCCTAATTCATTAATATTCTATGGAATGATACTCGTTCCACAGGGCAAATTTGGGTAGCATATGTCAAACCGCATCACACAGTATGCAGGGTGTATGTCATCATGCACAAAGATCTCCTTATATGTGAGGAACTGCAGTGGCATGGAGAATTTCCTAAGAAATGATAAGCGGAGCACTACTAGATGAATTTTAACCCACAGAAACTGATCAAATTGTTAGTGTTTGTTCATATGCGCATTGTTGAATCTTACTGTCATTTTCTGTTCAGACAGATTTGTAACCTATAGGTTTCTGTTTCATCTGTCTCATATGGCAAAGTTCAAATGCAAACTGAAACTAGTGAATATTGTGTAGGTAGGCTATCCAGCAGATGTACTACAATCAACTGTCACAAAGTTTTGTTGTGAAATCAAAATGAAACCACAAAATTCTCCAGAAATGTGTCCCTGTCCAGAGATAGTAAAAAGTTTCATTTTGAGTTTTACTGTAAAGTTCAAGGCTGTAAACCAAGTATGAATGAAACACAGCTTTTATTTCTGTTTTTAACCCAAATTATCAGAATTTCACATGGCTTTGAAATGGAAGATTTACATAGCACAGAATATAACACCAAATATAATTACAATTTTTGGCAGGTCTCTCCTCAGCCCTACAAGACTTTGAGAAAATGAATTGGGAAAATAAGGTGAAGCAGATTGTAAATCCACAATGGCTGAGGAGAATATGTTTGACTTACCTCAACCCCAGTACTGAAAGAGTGTTTAGATACAAAGTGTTAGGCAATTGGGATGAAATTTGCCCCTGTACGGAGGGCCAGCAAATAGCCTAACAACCATTTATGTGTCACTTGAGTCCTCAAAATGGGACCTAGATGGTGGATAGGCATTGTGCTGGCCTTCTGCATAAGGGTGAATTTCACCTCATGAGACCATAGATAGGTAGATATCCAGGGTGTTATAATAGCACCTCCCACCCTGGTATCTGAGATGATAGGTAGGCAGTTAGGTAGACAGCATAGGTAAAAGCTGTGAGACAAAGCATCCTACGAATATATTGAACTGCTCACCTGCTAAGTATATAATGATTCCAGCTCATGGCTCCCACCACAGACAGGTGACCAAACATGTTTCTCAACCTCTTTTTGGTTTCAATGTCCCATAACTGACAAAACAAAACACAAAATACAATTCTAAAATCAAGTAAAAAAAGATTTTTTTTACTGCCACACCTCTTCCACCATTCAGTTTTAATTTGACATGATGCTGATGGTCAAGAGCTCAATCCTGAAAACCATTATTCACGCAAAGACTTCAGTTTTGAAATTTATATGCATCCGAAGAAGTGGGTTGTAGCCCACGAAAGCTTATGCTCTAATAAATTTGTTAGTCTCTAAGGTGCCACAAGTACTCCTGTTCTTTTTGCGGATACAGACTAACACGGCTGCTACTCTGAAACTTCAGTTTTGGGCTCTCTGGCCAACACTTCCACACTTGGGTTCCTAAATCAATACACCCAAAGTAGTGCAGCTACTCACCACCTCTGAAAATACAGCCATTAATTTAGGTGCCTCTATCTAGAAATCCACATTTGAAAATGTTGTCTTAGGTGCTCTTTCGATTACTGATTTCCATGCCCGGAGGGCTGGCTCCCCTGGCTTATCCCCTTTATCTGACAGTCTCAGCCAGGTGTCCCCCAAGATCTCTGGATAATTGGAGTGTACTGTACTAAGAGTTCTATACATATAGGGACAGCAGAATACTGAGGGCAAGATCTGCTCGGTGAACCCGATAGGAGAATTTTGCCCTGGATTCTAATCGCAAAAGTGATCACAGCAGACATCATGTGGCAATCTATTAGAAAGTCATGGTAAAAAAATTATGCCTCCTGGAGAAAATAATTGTGTGCAGAGGTTCCAACTCATGGTTGCAAAATCTCATGAGGCCCCTGTGACTGAATCATTTACCCAGCTACTAGTTCTTACGTGGCTCTCGGAGCTCCATTACCTTTAGGTAATGGTGGGTAATACCAAGGCATTTAGTGAGGTGCAGCACTGCTTAAGGAGATGCTATAAATCTCTCTCCAACAGAGATTTTCTGAATTTTATATAGTTTACTACTCATAACTGTTTTTATTAATAAAAAGAATCTATGTGATGTGAATTGTCTTGTGGCCACTTTATCTAAAAAGAAAAAAGGATCTGAAAATAAAGTATCCAGTACTTGCACTTCTCCATCACTGGTGCCAACTGCAAGGTAAGTTCCCTCTTTTATCCAGGCTACAGAAGAAATATATTTTAAATTGGAATTTAAATTAACTGTTTCAGTGCTTCGGTGGGTTTCCCCATTCCAAATGTGTGCAGCAGATCCTAGAGCAACGGCAATGAGATTTTCCTGGTTCCAGTCCAGTATGTTTAGATCTAGAAGAAAATTAGTTAAAATTACTAATAAGCATGTAAGGGGATAGTTTTTAATTATGCAGCTTTGTCAGATTATTAGTCAATTGGGACACTAAAGAGAAAGAACCAAATGAATCAAGTTACTCTAATAGTGCCAGGATCCTTCCCATGTCCACCTTTGTGAATGAGTATAAGATGTTATTTCCCCAGATTCATAGTTAGTACACCAAACATGATTCCACTTAAGCCTTTGTTTGCAGGCTATTATTAAATATATATATATATATATATATTACAGTAGTATCCAAAGGCCCCAATGTGCTGGGCACTGTACAATCACAGAAAGAAAAAATCCCTACCTGAAAGGATTATAATCCTTCCTCTATTTTATAGGCATCAGGGCTAATCCTGAAGTTTACCCTGTACTATAAAAACAAGCAAAAAAGAATCAGACAAAGAGCTGCATCCTCGGCTGCAGAGCTCGGGTCAGGAGTGGGCAGGCAAAGATGGCTCCAGGCAATATTTCCACGTCCTCTGATGCTGTGATGGTCAGGAGCTGCTCTAATTTGCGCTGACTTGTACACTGGCAAGTCAGATCACTACATATCTTGGCCAGACCTCCAAAACATTACCTATACCAGGAAGGGTTAATGTAGCATTGGCTACACTCTAGGTCTGATGTTATACTCTATAGCTGGATACACCAACCAAGGATTCCCTCCACTTACTGGGGAATTCTCAGCTGCCTGTTTAGCACAACTCTAAGGTCATTTTGCATCGCTCCAGCAGCATGGAGTGACCATATTGTAGGGCAGGATCTTGCTTAATATTTCCATAACAAAGCTGTTACCCTTTAGAATTATTAAATCTGTCATTCCTTTACTTTGCCTATAAACCAAATTGCTGCTGTCGAAAATAAATATAAACCAACACTAATAAGGAATCATTTGCAGGAACAGAGCTGTGCTTATGCTGTCACCCTCAGAGAGCATGCAGCTTGAGTGAAATAGGTGTAAATAACCAGGGTAGAATCCCAAACTCAACTTATGCATCAGCAAAATTGTGCACATTCACAGGTATAAGTAAACTAGTCTAATACACACATGCAAATGTTTTCATGTTCATCCACAAAAAACCACAGTGACAAGATAGTTTTGCAAGTGCAAGTTCTAACATTTGCATGTTCATGATTGCTAGAATTTTTAAAGTGATTGCCCAGGTATTTGCAGTTGCAGAGTGCAAGCATATGTACATTCCTGTGTAATTTTGCATGTGCACTACTGAAGATCGGCTGAAGGCCTGGGAGAAATTTTGCCCCAAAATGTACATATCATATGAACAACAAACTACCTCTGTTAAATCTCAGAATACAACCAGATTTCAAGTTTTGCCCAATAGAAGGATTGGCCCATAGGTAAATTGCTATGAGCCCAGGAATAACACCTTTTCTGCACTTGACTTTATTAAGTGAGGATAATGATACTTATCCCCTTTGTAAATGCTTTGAGATTTACAGATGAAAAGCAGTATATAAGAACTAGGTATTATTATAAAAAGCAACAGAGGGTCCTGTGGCACCTTTAAGACTAACAGAAGTATTGGGAGCATAAGCTTTCGTGGGTAAGAACCTCACTTCTTCAGATGCAAGTATTATAATTACTACGACTAGAGAAGTATTACCCACGGAGACTATAATTCCCAGCATGCAGTCTGCTCCATTTTCATCCAAGCAGCCTGGAATTACATATTAGAACCTATAGTTTTCACAGGCTGCACTCCTGTAAGAAAAATTAGATTAGCCATAGGCCTCATTGTAGAACTCCATGGGCCACATTTGGTGTAAGGGCCACACTTCAGCTACCCATCTTAAGACATAAGATACAAAAGTTCCCACTCTCTGCTACAAATTCAAGCTCCCAAATAATGAAAGAGAATAAAAACTTACAGTAATCATTGCGTAAGCCACTAATATGAAGCCTGACCTCTGGCTCCAATGGTATGAAAGATTCGGTATTAGTGGAAACTCTGTGAGCAGTAAATTCATTATGCATTCCATTCTGGCAGCCTGCGTGTAAAGATTCAAAGTATGTGATTCACTCATAAAAAATGCCACTAGTTTTCCTCAGACAATAACTGTTTTATTCGTGTATCCTATAAGGCCAGAGGCAACCCAGGCATAAATTACAGCACCCTGAGGGTGCTCTAATTTACAGTGGGGGCTGGCCACACACCCAGCAGACCCAAAATATTAGATATAAATATGAAGTGTAGATTAAAGCCTCTACCCTATTCATCCCCTCATGAAGTGTACCTGAGCCAGAATACAGCATCAGTCCCATTATATTCCATTTCAATTATATCAAAGGCCAGTGTGGAACAAATTTAGTAGGGCTGTCAAGCGATTAAAAAAATTAATCTTGATTAATCGCACTGTTAAACAATAATAGAATACCATTTATTTAAATATTTTTGGATGTTTTCTACATTTTCAAATATATTGATTTCAATTACAAAACAGAATACAAAGTGTACAGTGCTCATTTTATATTCATTTTTGATTACAAGTATTTGCACTGTAAAAAAAAAAGAAATAGTATTTTTCAATTCACCTCATACAAGTACTGTAGTGCAATCTCTTTGTCATGAAAGTTGAACTTACAAATGTAGAATTGGGAACAAAAAAACAACTGCATTCAAAAATAAAACAATGTAAAACTGTAGAGCCTTCAAGTCCACTCAGTCCTACTTCTTGTTCAGCCAATCACTCAGACAAACAAGTTTGTTTACATTTGCAGGAGATAATGCTGCCCACTTCTTGTTTACAATGTCACCTGAAAGTGAGAACAGGCGTTCACATGGCACTGTTTTAGCAAGCATCGCAAGATATTTATGTGCCAGATGCGCTAAAGATTCATATGTCCCTTCATGCTTCAACCACCATTCCAGGGACATGCGTCCATGCTGATGACGGGTTCTGCTCGATAACAATCCAAAGCAGTGTGGACCAACACATGTTCATTTTCATCCTCTGAGTCAGATGCCACCAGCAGAAGGTTGATTTTCTTTCTTGGTGGTTCGGGTTCTGTAGTTTCCACATCTGATTATTGCTCTTTTAAGACTTCTGAAAGCATGTTCCACACCCCGTCCCGCTCAGATTTTGGAAGGCACTTCAGATTCTTAAACCTTGAATCAAGTGCTGTAGCTATCTTTAGAAATCTCACCTTCTTTGCGTTTTGTCAAATCTGCAGTGACAGTGTTCTTAAAATGAACAACATGTGCTGGGTCATCATCCGAGACTGCTATAACATGAAATATATGGCAGAATGTGGGTAAAACAGAGCGGGGGACATACAATTCTTCCCCAAAGGAGTTCAGTCACAAAGTTAATTAACGTATTATTTTTTTAACAAGTGTCATCCGCATGGAAGCATATCCTCTGGAATGGTGGCTGAAGCATGAAGAGGCATACAAATGTTTACCATATCTGGCACATAAATACATTGCACTGCCAGCTACAAAAGTGCCATTCAAATGCCTGTTCTCACTTTCTGGTGACATTGTTACTAAGAAGAGGGCAGCATTATCTCCTGTAAATGTAAACAAACTTATTTGTCTTAGCGATTGGCTGAATGAGAAGTAGGACTGAGTGGACTTGTAGGCTCTGAAGTTTTACATTGTTTTGTTTTTGAATGCAGATATGTAACAAAAAAAATCTACATTTGTAAATTGCACTTTCATGACAAAGAGATTGCACTCCAGTACTAGTATGAGGTGAACTGGAAACTACTATTTCTTTTATTTATCATTTTTACAGTGCAAATATTTATACTTTATACAATATATACTTTGATTTAAGTTACAACACAGAATACAATATATATGAAAATGTAGAAAAACATCCAAAATATTAAATAAATTTCAATTGTTTAACAGTGCAATTAAAATTGCGATTAATTTTTTTAATCATGAATAATTTTTAATCGCATGAGTTAACTGTGATTAATCAACAACCCTAAAATTTAGCTTTGCCTTTTTCTCCTGCTTTCATTCTCTGTTAAAAGGCCTTTAACTTTCGAAGGCTTCTTAGATGCTCGGTCACCACAAAATCCCCAAATGAAGCAGTTAATTCATTCTCTAAATAAATGCTGCTATTTGGTTTTAAGTTCCCATCAAAAGAGTCCCCCCGAATGCAAAACCACAGGAAAAGACTTTTCACATCAGGCCCGCCTTTGATGTCTTTGATCACTCCATTTTAGGTATGTGATGAGGAAGAAGTGAGAAACAGAAAAAAAAACAGCAGTAAAACACAAGTATGAGCAAGCAGAACAGTCAGCCTTGTGGTCACTGTCTGCTTTCTGATGCAAAGACCCCACGTCCTGCAGAAAAGAGCTAAGTAATTAGCAACAAGATTTTATTTCCTTGTTACGCTTCAGAAATTGTCTTGCAGCAGCATGACGGGCATCCGCATCTGTGCACCTTCCTTGTGTCATTTTGAAACCCCCCTTTACAAGCAATATTTTTGTCAAATTCTTTAGATAAAGATATTCAGAATGAATAGGGAATGCGCCAGGCATTCTGAGGAAACTGATTTACAAGGATAATTAATTTTCAGCTTTCAAATCGGTAAATGTTGACTTTATCAAGAACAAATCTATATTAGCACATGGCTCTGCAATCTATCACAAAGCTATAACCTCAGTGCATATACACACACACACACACACACACACATCACCTGTGAAAGTCATATCTGTCATAAGTTGCAGAGACATATGATAAATGAATTTAACACTCACCTTGGATTACCTAGATTCATAGATGTGAAGGTCAAAGGGGGCCATTAGGATAATCTAATCTGACCTCCTGCATAGTGCAGGCCACAGAACTCACCCAGTGATTGCTGCATCAAGCCCATAACTTTTGGCTGAGCTAGAGCAGATTTTCTAGAAAGTCATCCAGCCTTGTTTTAAAGTAATGGAGAATCCACCACATCCCTAGGTAAATTGTTCCAATGGCTAAATACCTTCACTGCCAAAATTCTTTTCACCCTTTACCTTTTTGTACTTCTCTCAACTTGGACATGGAAAACAGGGTAAATGGTTCATTTTTTCTTTCTAGCTGGTTTCACTTTCTAGCTCTCATGCATTAATTCTGTGTTTTGTGTAAATTCTTCAGAGCAGGGGCCATGTCTCTACTTGTTCTGTGGAGAATTTAGCATATTTTTGTGGTTTTGCAACCCAAACATTTCCTTGTTTTTTCAGTCACTTCAGGGCAAGATTTAAATCCAAACTGCCAGTTTTCCTTCCACGTTTATAGAGAGATTTCATGAAAACTTTTACTATGTAACCCCTTTGGGGTTTAGAGAGCATGGCCCTTTAAATCTTTCTCCTAAGGGGGAGGGGGAGAGTAAGAAAAAAGGAGGGAAACTCCAGGGGGCAGCACTGGAGCTCCAGGGAGAGGGAGAGGCAGCCTGCAGGCCCTGGAAAAGTGAAGCAGCAGAGAACCTGCCCCAGGCCTGAGACGGACCGGGCTGATTGGGGACACCCCAGGACAGGAGCCAGGAGGAGCACTGTGCCAGGGAGGAATTGCCCGAGAAGGACAGGCCGGAGCTGGACCCAGTATCACGGCTGCCCAGAGCTGCACGGGGCTGTGAGCACTGGGGCTTCTGACTCTGCATTGGGAACAAGGAGGGAGGTTGCTAGATAGTTAAGTGGGGAGCTGGTCGCTCTGTGTGGCTTTGCAGAGAGCGGTAGAAGAGGGCACCGGGGGGGGTTTGTTGGGGGAATGTTCACTGGCGCCGAAGACGACCAGGAGCACCCAAGACTCACCACTGGACTGGAGCTTTGCTCAGGGCTCCTGAACTCTGTATGCAGACACATTGCTCAGTGTCTGCCCTTCCAGACTGTGCTACCACTGGGCCTGTGGGGGCCTTGGCTTGAATGCAGCCCTGTTTTACTGCTCCCCCTATATTTCCCCTTGTTTTTCTCTTCTCATCCCTCTGTAAATAAATATTTCCCTTGTTATATCCACTGTACTTTTCCTGTGGGTGTGTGTGTTCACTCGGGGGGGGTTTGGAACAGGTGCCCCTGGGGTGGAAGGGATTTCTCCTGCTGCATTCCTGCGCACGCCTTCTCTTGGCCAGAGCTGCCTGCAGAGCAGACTCCATCTTGGCCACGGGGACGCTAAAGTTACACTTGGTGGCCCGTACGGGGACTTTGCAGTACACACACACACACCCCTATGTTGTGCACCCTGGGCTCTTCTTCACAGAGCAAAGAAACTCCTGAGTGACTTTCATCTCAGTTAAAAAAAAAATGGAGAGAGGATTATTAGAAGACCTGTGCCGAGGAGCACGAATCCCAGTAACCAAACCTGTGCTGGTGGCGGGGTTCCCAGAAGAGAACCAAATGAAATTGAGGAGAGCTTAGATGCAGCTGAAATACTGGGGAGAGCAAAGGTCCACACCCGTATTTACAACCGCAAAGTGAAGGGCATGGTAGCACTATGTACTCACTCCAAGGAAACAGATCTTGATAAAGTGCCCAAAGAGGTGCAAGTAGAAGGTATTCCCTGGACAATTCTGGGGGCAGAGCAGTCCCCTCCTAGTGTGCCTGTGTCACTTGAGGTGGATTCTTTAGCGCAGAAATTGCAAGCTCTGATGGTGGATGAGAAGCGGACAAGAGAAGAATTAATTTTGGCATTAGGAGGTGCTCCAACACCTGCAGCACCCAGCCTGATGGGATGGGCCAAAGAGCTGGGAAACGCTCTCAAAGATGCATTGAGGCCAGTATATGAAAATGCTCCATACAAACGGTTACATTCATTCTCGGGGGTGTCACCTGTACCCCCAGGGGAGGAGGATTACGAGACCTGGAGGGATTTTATGGTGCCACTTGTCCAAGAGTGGGAATGCTCTGATGCTGAGAAGCGGAAACGTGTGCTTGAGAGTCTGAGGGGACCTGCCATGCAAATTATCCGAGCCCTGAAAGACTCACAACCAGCTGCCACAGTGCAAGACTGTTTAACCACTCTTGAGAGTGTCTACGGTACTACTGATAGCAGTGAAGACCTGTATTATCATTTCCGCATACCTATCAGGAGCCCCACGAACGATTGTCGGATTTCATCAGGAGACTAGAGGATTTGCCTCAGCAGGTAGTGCGGAAGGAGGGCATCCCCACCAAGCGCATTGATTCCGCTAGGTTGGACCAAATCCTTCGGGGCACCCGACAAGATGGGTTGATGTTGTGGCGACTGCAGCTGAGGGAGCAGGCCCAAAACCCACCCCCATTCCAAAAGCTCATTCGAGAGATACGTGAAGAGGAGGAGCGATTGTTGCAAGTGGATGCAGTGGTGCAGCCGAAGATGGCAGGGAGTCGCACCACCACAGTGCTTGGAGAGATGGAAGATGCCCCGTCAGTGGCAGCAGCACTGAGAGATTTGACCCAAGAAGTGGCCATGATGAAGGCTCAGGGACATACTGTGCCATCCTCAAGAGGGGAGAGTAACAGGAGGGGTGATAGCCAGCGAGAAGGTTTCTGTTATAACTGTGGAAGAGATGGTCACTATGCCTTGGACTGCCAAAACAAGACAGATCATGCAAGGGTATCTCAGAGATTGCAGCAGACCACTAGGAAGCTTCAGGGAAACACCAACAGGGCTTGGGGAAGGAGCAACCCAAGACCCTGAAATTCCAAGGCTCCCCAGAAAAAAACACAAACAGGGGTTACAAATACATTTGATGAAAATTCCACAAAGCTGATTGTCGGGCTCAAATCACTTGACTCTAAGCCATTTTCACTGTATTTGTGTTTCTGAATACCCTTCAACATTTCCACTGGAATCTGTAAGTGAGGTGTGATTGTGGGAAATGCAGGGTTTGGAGCCATACTTGAGGATTCATCTTAAAGAGTTTTCTTTGTTTCTTCTTTCTTACATATGAAGTTAAGACTAAGCCAGTGCTCCTGCAAGGAGCTCTGTGCAGAACACCAGTGGGGCCCATCTGGGCAGAGCTCATTGCAGGATTAGGTTGTAAATTTCCCCAGTTTAGATGCAGCGTATGTGGGTTTCAAGAATTAATAGCCCTAGACTTTTAACAGATAATTTCCTAATCAATGAGAGCTTGATGCTGCTTAGGACGAATCTGCTTTTTCATAAACAACTCTGTTCATGATGCCCTGCTTTACCTCATATTCTTCTCCCCAAGATTTATCCTAGTGTAAGCAGAGTCAGGATGAGCTCTACCCTGACATCTGGTAGTGAATTATGGCGAGTGTGGAAAAGAACTCCAGGGGCTGATCTTGTTTGCATAGGCACACCCACCCTCCTGGCATGAGACTACAGCAACTGAAAGTGGTTACTTTGGATGGGGTGGGATCCCCAGTTTCTCTGTTATTGGGGCAGGAGGAATAAAGTGTTGTTACCCTGATTATGTGAATCAAGGACAATGAAACTGTTTTATGACAGAGGGTCTCACCATCACCTAAGTAGCACTCGCTAGACAAGGGACATGGGTTCCAAAACCCAGTGAATTGAGAGAAGATGGGGACAGGTATTTGTACCTGATAGTATGGGGCCCCTTTGAGGGACTAAAACACCAATTGCACCATCTCGTCTCTCCACTGTTGAATAGCAGAGCTAATTTTGATTCTATTGAGAGTATATTTACAGGCTGCTATGCGGAATTCACTTTGGGCCAATGGTGCACCAGCACTGGGACTCCCTTACTACAAGCTGAAATCACTAAAGAGCTAAAGTTACTAAGAGCTGAGATCACTGAGTGCTGTGTTAACCAGTGGGGGAGCCTGAAGCTATATTGCTAAGCGGCTGGCGGAGCAGTTTGTGGCCCACGGAACGGCGAGTGGACCAGTTTGCGGCCCATGGAACAGCGAGTGGAGCAGTTTGCGGGACGGATGGTGGAGTGGTGCAGTTTGTGGGACGGTTGGAGCAGCCCACGGAACGGCAAGCGGAGCGGAGCGGAGCGAAGCTGAGCAGTTTGCGGGGCGGCTGGAGGAGCAGAGTGGAGTGGAGCGGAGTGGCTGGTAGAGCGGAGCAGTTCGTGGGGCGGCAGGAGTGGCTCACGAAACAGCTGGTGGAGTGGAGCGGCTCGTGGTGAAGGCTGCAGCAGAACCCCACGGAGAGGCGGGCAGTCAGCCTCGGGCCACGTAAGGTGCCCCTTAACACCCTGCGTGTCCCCTTTTCTCCCCCCCTTTTCCACCCAGGCTGGGGGGATAAAACCCTGCAGATAAACTTTTGAACTCTGGGGCTGCACTGACCAGGGGCAGAGACTTTTGGGTTGTTGGACTTTTGGGACTTTGGGTTGCTGGACTTTTGGGATTCTTGGGTTGCTGGACTCAAGAAACTTTTGGGGTATTGGACTTTGGGGACTCTGGGTGATTTTGGGGTTGCTGGATTCAAGAACCAAAGGGAAAGGACACGGCCCAATTTGCTGGGATGGTTTGTGTTATGAATCCTGTTTGCTCATGGTTTGTGTTATGAATCCTGTTTGTGGTGTTTTTCCAATTTAATGCTGATGTCGTTTACCTCGTGTTATTAAACATTTTCTGTTATACTCAGACTCCGTGCTTGCGAGAGGGGAAGTATTGCCTCTTAGAGGCGCCCAGGGGGTGGTATGTAATTGTCCCAGGTCACTGGGTGAGGGCTTGAGCCGGTTTTGCATTGCGTTATTGAAACGGAACCCCTAGATACAGAACCCGGCCCTTGTTGCTGCCAACTCAGATGGGCAGAAGGGTTACACTAGCATTCCAACATCACTGAGCAGGTTCAAACAGATGCCATTAAAATAAAAAAATCAAACTGCCAGACAAACATTTTCTCCTCTCTCAAATATGGAATTTGCTCCCAGAAGGTGACATTTGTCTTAGACTGAAGATGAGCAAGAGTCAGCCCTGGGTCAGTGACAACTTGTTCAATGCATAAACTTGTTGGGACTTTGAAGTCTGATACCCTGCAGTCCTGCAAAAAATCACTGGATAAGGGAAATTCCCTTGTGCCTGGGGTTGGGGGGCAGCACTCACTTCTAACCCTGGACAGGCCCAAAATAACTGACTATAAAGGTGTGACATACATGGGTACAGAAAAGTTATTTTAGGTTATTTTTAGGGACCTGTATGACTCTCTCTCAGCCCAGTACAGTTGAACTAGTAACAATTAAGACACCTGGTTTTACAGAGGGAGGAATATAATAAAAAAGTCACAATAAAAATTGAAAAGCTCTTTAAAGCATTCCTAAACTAGTTCTTCCATAGCATATAAAGAGTATGGTATGGCACAGTCTATTATAAAGGCTGGGATGATCAGCATAATGCACTTGTGGTTTCTCCTCTCATGATTAATGTACCCACCCAAAGTGCATGCTGATAAAACCACAGCATTCTAATATATTCCATGTGTGAGTTTTTTACATCATGGAGCTGCCTGAAGCCTCATTGCACCCCTTTGTGTTATTTTACAGATGAATTAACAGACTAACATTGACTTGCAGTGAGACTTAGGCTTCTAAATCATTTTTAAAATGGGATTTAAGCCATCTCAATCACTTCTGCCCAGTAGGAGTTAGGTGCTAATCTAGGGGGATTAGCATCTGTGTTTTAGGCTTTGCAAAGATGAGCAGAGCAACTCCTAAATACCTTTAAAAACTGGGCCCAAGTGCCTATGCCACTTCTGGAAATGGGATGTAGACACCTTTGAAAATTTTACCCTAAGTGACTTACTCAAGATGACATAGCAAGCGTGTGACAGGAATAAAACCCGGTATTCCTGACACTTAGTCCCCTGTTCCACCACTAGATAACACCATTATTAACCACCCAGGGCCTGAATTGTTCTCATACCATTTACTTCATTGGAGTTACTCCTTATTTACACCAGAGTAACTGAGACCAGAATCAGGTTCTCAGGGGCAGATTCTCAGAGGCACACGTAGCTGCTAGGCACCTACCTCACATTGACTTTCCATGGGAACTGGGCACTTAGCTGCCATTTATGCCTTTAAAAATCTCTCCCCAGTCACCATTGGGCCTAATGCCTAAAGATTTTGGCCACAGACACACAACAGAAGAAAGCTCAGGGTAGCACCCTGAGAAGGATGAGCCTCTGACTCTCCTACCTCCCTCTACAATTTGATCCCGCAAGCTAAATATTCACATGCGGCTGCCTAAATTGTGGATTCAAAACTATACATACGTAGGTTGGGAGCTCACACACCTATATTTTTGCAGGCACATGAAGTTATTGCAGACATAAGTAGTCATTTATGTGGGCAACTACCAAAGTTCCGTAATGACATGTAAAACTCTAGTGGGGCAGGGTTTCTTGTTCTTTTCCTTCAGTCACAACATATGTGATCAGTTTTAAAAATTTCTCTCAGACAGTCAGAATAACAAGGAGGATTACCAAAATCTGGGGGCAAGCAATTGCCCATTGCTGTCTACCTAAATGGTACCCTCCATCCCACATATTCCAGCTTCCATATTGAGGGCCCCTGAAACAAAAATCAGATATTTGAGACTTTCGCTAGTTAAAATTAGTGAAGCAGAAACCACAGAGAGGAGGAAATCTTTCTATCCAGCTAGTCTAAAAGAACTCTTGAGAGATATTTCTGTTGCTTTGACTCATAATTAAAGTCAGTAGCAATGGAGCATTCAGCTGATCGGCATGGGTATTAGTATCTGTGCAGTTCGGTACTAAGGGCCGGATCTAAAGCCCATTGAAGTCAATGGAAAGACTCCCGTTGATTACAAGGGTTTGGATCAGGACCTAACTGCTGAGAATTTGAGGTGCATAGAAATACTATACCATCAAAACAAATTAACATATTTCAAAAACAGTAGATAAAACAAGACTCATATGATAATCAAAGAATCCTCTTGGTGCCCAAGTAACATCCTATATTGTCCTTATTGCCAAGATATATTACTAGCATTCACTGTCCCAGTATCATACCTTTCCAAATACACTCAGTGTTTCCACAGATCTTTATACTGTCATTTTCTGGGATGTCGAATCCACCCTCTTGGAACATTAACCGCTGAGTAAGACATTTCTACAAATATATTCAAATGAAAACATTATTGAGGAGGAATTTAGAAGTATTATGCATGACATCATTATGTGCACTTCCATAGCCCCTTCCATGTAAGGCAGAGATCTCAACCTTTTTCTTTCTGAGCGCCCCCCTCCCCCCCAACATGCAATAAAAACTCCACAGTCCACCTGTGCCACAGTAACTGATTTTCTGCATATAAAAGCCAGGGCCGGTGTTATGGGGTAGAAAGCAGGGCAATTGCCTGGGGCCCAATGCCACAGGGGCCCCCACAAAGCTACATTGTTCAGACTTCAGCTTCAGCCCCAGGTGGCAGGGCTCAGGAACTTGGGCTTCAGCCCCATGTGGTGGGGCTTTGGCTTTCTGCCCTGGGCCCCAGCAAGTCTAATGCTGGCCCTGCTTGGAGGCCTCCCTGAAACCTGCTTGAGGCCCCCTAGGGGGCCCCGGACCCATGGTTGAGAACCACTGATCTAAGGGACTCAACACACTTTACAAACACTCAGGAATTAACCTTTACAATATCCCTGTATTATCATCCCCATTTTACAGATGAGGGAACTGAGGTTCAAAGAGGTTGAGTTACTTGGCTACTGTCAGGCAGTGGGTCTATATCAAAGCAATGCGTAGAATATCAATCTCTAATCTCCAAACCATGTGCCTTAATCTCAACACCATCCTCCCTCCACAGAACATCTACTTACCACCCAAAAGTTCAGATGCTTATCCAAACCTTGTCAAAACTATCTGAATCTCCTGGTGCTGAAAATCAGGGCTGCTAATCTTATGGAAATAGGGTCTTTAATGAGATTTCTGATACGCCCTGTGTTGGGTCTCAGATATAACCAGAAAATGCTAAACATATGATAATGGAAAGTAAGGGGGGAAAGCGAACTGTTATTGGAACTTTTTAAGTCTTCAGAAAAGACCTTTTTAGGATTATGGTCAAGATTTGGTCAAAGGCTCGAGTCAGTTTTTATTTGATCCTAACCTCTTCACCTATCCCTAACAACAACACATTTCTTCTTAATATGTGATGGTAACGAGGCCAAAACGTTTATTCATATTGCGTTGAATAGTATTATGACAGCTTCTCTGGGCTTTTTATGAGGTCAAAGAAATGTCAGTTTGGTCTGTAATATTTTTTTTTCAGACAGGTGGAAATATAGTTGATGCTTTCACCAACCACTCTTGATTAATAGCATGTTAGTTAAACAATGTTTATGAAATCCAATCTCTCCAAATGGACCAAATGTTACTCTTCTTCTAAATCCTATTTTAATAATTACAAGAAATGTCTCACAAACACATCACTGGGAAAATAATATTTCTTCTTTGCATGTCCCAGAGGCTGTTCTAAACCATGCCCTCTTTCAGAGGCATTTTATTAATGATTTATACAGACAACTTGGCAAAAAGCTAATCAGATTACTTGGATTTGAATGTCTCTGAAACTGGTGCAGACATTTATATGGAAAACATACTATATACATGGGGAAATAGTCTTTTGGACCATAAAAGGACCACACATTCACTGGAATGTCTAGGAGACTTTCATTCTTGATCTGCACCACCCCCTTATGCTACCAGGCAGAATGAGCACTATTTATCACATTAAATGGTCATTCATTACTAGGGCTCCGTTTCTGTCATGGAGGTTGCAGAAGTCACAGATTCAGTGACTTTCTGCGACCTCCGGGACTTCTGCAGCATCCAGTGTGGCTGACCACAGGGCCACTCAAGCAGCCGGCTCCGGGGCCAGCTGCTCAGATGGCCCCCAGGACAACCTCAGCAGCCACTGCTGGAGTAGCCTGGGGGACAGCCACAGCAGCCGCTGCTCCGGCAGTCCCCAGGCAGCAGTCCCTGGCTGGCCGGAGCAGTCCACTGGCCTGGGCAGCTGGTACCGCTGGCCCTGAGCGCCTCCCCCCCACTAGCACCCTCCCAGCCATCCCCCAAGCAGCGGCCCCAGTGCTCCCCCCCAAGATAGCACACCACCGAAGGTAGCCTGACTGCCGCCCTCACGGCGACCGGCAGGTGCCTGGAGCCGCCCCTGATGAAGAGCATGATGCTTACCCACCTTTGTAAAGTGTTTTGAGATCTAAGGATGAAAAGTGCTATACAAGTAGTATTATTATATCATAAAAAGGTACCTGCAACAGTTGAGGATACCAATCAGCAGCTTGTCAGGTCAGTTATCCATTACTCACCCAGTCACTTATATGGTAAGACTGACACACTATACATGTTATAATTAAACATTTATGTTTAAATAATGTTAATGATGTGACACAAACCAATAGGAGCAAAGACATTCAGAGTTAACAACTGTGCTCTGTCCTTAAAGTGTGATTATGGTCACAAAAAAGACTGCGAAAATGGCACATCATTATTCTTTATATGTATTATTTATTAAGGTGGACACAACCCTGGAACACTTTCTGGTAGCCCAGTGCCAAACCGTGGGTACGTACCTGCGTCAGTTTCCCTTAATGGACTTTAGTGAGTTCAACAAAGCTTTTATGTAGTGAACAGTGCCCCTTCAGGTGTCTAATTTATTTAACCAAAGGTCAAGCAGACACACAAGCAAGTCTTTGCCCCAAACATTCTAGCCAGTGGGCTAAGTTAGTCTTAATCTACCTGTGCCCACCTGGGTCCATCAATCTCCTCCAGCAAGTCTCCTTACCAGTTTGGTCCTCTTGACCCAGGACCCACTCTGGAGTCAGGCCTCTTGCCATGACCTGGGAGAAGGGTTCCTTCTCTGGGCTCAGGGTCACCCCAGCGATCAAGCTACTGCAACTCTTTTCCAGAGCAGAGTATAGTTCCTCTGCACTCTGGACCTCCTGCTGCTGTCCTTGCTCCAGGACAAGATCTTCCTAGGGCTTGATGCTTGTAGTGCTTCCCTTTTTGAATGTCTTCCTCCTAGGAGCACCTTCACTAGGTCTCAGGTTACCACCCCTCCAGGTTTCCCCAGGATTGTTCCTTTTTTTTGAGGTAGATGTCCTGGGAAATCTGTAAGGGTGCTCAGTATATGCAGTGAGCTGTCCAGTTTTATAGTCTCCGTTTTTTGTTCCTCAGAGGCGGCAACCCTAATTAGTATCAGAGGGGTAGCCGTGTTAGTCTGGATCTGTAAAAAGCAACAGAGAGTCCTGTGGCACCTTTAAGACTAACAGATGTATTGGAGCATAAGCTTTCGTGGGTGAATGCCCACTTCGTCGGATGCATGCATTCACCCACGAAAGCTTATGCTCCAATACATCTGTTAGTCTTAAAGGTGCCACAGGACTCTCTGTTGCTTTTAACCCTACTTAGGTCTCCCTTCCTGGTGAACTCTCTAACCAGCTCCCCTGAGAAGTCCCTTTCCTCAGGAGCGTCTTGTATTCCAGGACCTCCTCACTGAGCCCTCATGACCCTAATTAGACCCAGGTGTTCCTTAACTAATTACCTGCCACCCTAGGCAATTAATTACTCACTGGTGGATCTGCATTGGCTCATTCTCCTTAGCAGAGCCTGTCACAGGTAGGCTGGGTTCCTGACCTCTTCAGGGCCAGTTACCCTGTGACAATATTGAGCATGTGAATGGTGCTGTACAAGCCAAAGGGAGAAGCAGTTGCTTCAGCCCCTAGCTAAACACCCTTGACTCTTTAGCTCATGCTTTTAGCTCTGGAGATCCCCGGTTCAAACCCCGGTGTATCAGCAAAAATGGCAGCCATCACACCGTCACTGACCCAAACAGCTTACAGACTGAGCAAATGACCAACATAAGATTGTACTGAGAGTCCAAGCAGATAGCACTAAGATAGAAGAGAGGGAGAAAGTGTAGTTTGTGTTTAATGATGTCATAATTTTTACTGACATGGATCAGCACTATGTTCTTCATGGGAGAAGTGAGTTTTCAATAAAATTTTGAATGAAGATATTACCTCACCATCCTTGTCTCTCTACAGTCTGGAGAAGCGGAGACACATGAATGTAAGTTAACCACAAGTGACAGAGCAATTTTTAATTACACTTATCTAGAAGGCTGCTCTGGAGCCCGCTGTTCTTGTCAGTATTTTACATGTTAGAAAGGTAGAAAATAAGCAGGAGATTCTGGGAAGAGGACAAGGTAACAAAATATACTAACAATGCAAATATCAGAAAAGGGTTTAATATAAATCCTGTCAGCACATATGCAGTGTTACATTACTCACCCTCTTCTTTGCAATTTCAGCTCTCCTTTTATTTCTTCCTTGTAAGTAAGTTGTCTCATGACACCTCGCTGTGGCATTAGTAATGATATAAGGTTCGTTGGTAGAATTTTTGATAGGCACCTGAAAGGATACTGCAAAAAAGGTTTTAATTGATACATTTCCTTTAAAAAATACTAGTACGTTTGCCCAATGCTTGCATTGTTCCTTTCCATTATAGAGCAGATTCTTTGGTAACACTAATCCTGAGGGTTGGCCTGATGCTTTGTCAGTAGAACAATGCACTATCACACAGAGAATCCAAATGTTATGCCGATAGCTTGATCCCAAGCTTCATGGCTGACAGGAGCAGGGCACTGCACTCAGCCCCAGAGGAAATGTCTCCTAGGAATGTTGGCAAGGATTCCATGGCTACACACGACTTCACCACTACCATCAGAAATGGAATGCAGGGATTTCTGCATCATAAAGACAAGCTCCTACCATTAAAGCTAAAGGAGGGAGAACTCCTTTTGTTTAAGGGCTTATACTTTCTTTGTGAGCCAGAGACTAGAGAGTTAGGATCACACTCTTGAGCAACTGTCACATTCCATTCAACAGAGGAAACTGGCACACATTGCAAGTGGCCCTAACAGTCTTTGGCTGGTAGGAACAGGGTGACAACCCACTCTCTATTTTTAGGAGCAACCTTTATTAGGTGTCTAATGATTTGCATCCTGAATCAGGTAAATATGGATCTCACTTTGTCCCATAACTCAGCCAACTGTGTGCATGCAATGAGTGAACGACTTCCCCATCTGTCCTCGATATTGCTGCATATGGGAACCAAATCTCAGGCACCCCAGAAGAGGCAAGGAAACTGTGCCCCCTTTTCATGGTTGTTATTTCAGTGAGCCAGCACTGAGCTCACCTGACCCACACAGCCTCAGGTTCTCAGTTAAAGCTACCATAGGTCCAGCCAGTTCACTGCCTGCTCCCTCATAACTCCTCTCTGCCAACACACACAAGGACAAACACAAGCCTGGGTCTCCTCCCAAGTCCCTCTACACACCACACAACCTCGGGCTGCCAGAGTTGGGCCAAGCCAGGCCAGGAAATGATCTGACAGATGTCTGAACCTGCAACTTGTATTGAGGGAGTATCATCTCCTCCACCAAGAAATCAGGAGCATCCCAGGCAATCTCAGCTGGTGTGAAATCACCTAAGGTACTGTTACAAACCAGTGCATCTTAGAGCACTCAGCCCCCATCTCCCCCCAGGACCAGGGGCCCAAAGTGGTCCTACACTGAAAACAGCTTGTCTGGACACAAGGATCTGGCTCTTTTTTTCCCTTTGCCTTCCCTGATGTCACCTCTCCCTGCATTACCAGCATGACATGCCTTATCTATGCTAGGTTGTACATTCCACAGGATGGGGTCATGGGCCCGATTCTCCTTTTACACCAGTTTAAGAGTAGTGTAATTCCACTGTGCTTTTATTCTCCCTCTAAAGCTCCTGCACACCTATGCTGCTATATACAAATGATAATACTTTGCATTTTGCGGTGATGCTGGGAGTACTTTTCCCAGACCTGAAAAAGCTCTGTGTGGCTCGAAAGCTTGTCTCTCTCACAACACAAGTTGGTCCAATAGAAGATATTACCTTGCTCACCGTGTCTTTCTAATAACAATACTTATCCACTAGGAACTGGACTGACATCAACACACACATCTCAGGTGGGACACTGAACCTACCACTTTTGGTCACTACCAGCTTGGGCTGGATGCAGATTAACAGGGGGCTTTAGAGGCCCTTGTGAATCTTGAGAGTGATCCAGTTTCCATGCTGTTCTTCTACCTGCAGACTGACCTGGGATTGTTGAGATCTTCTCAGGAGTCCTTACTAGCTCAGATCCATCAGCTGGAAAGAGATTAATAGGCTGACACTCTGTGAAAGTTTGCTCGGCACGATTTCTTGCGTGTGTCTGCTGCCATCTTGTGACGATAGGGCTACTAGCAACAGGGACACTGCACGTCAGTTTCTTCACAATGCAACTTTTAAATCTTGAATAGGTGGGCTTTCCTGAATCGGGCATCTATTTAAAAGAGTAGAGAATTTAGCTGTAATAATTATATGATAGGAAGGTTAAATGGTTATTAAACCCATGGATTGTCAAACAATCCAAATGACTGACACAAGATCTTGTAACTTAATATAGTGTTGGCACTTATATTACTTTATATCTTAGAAAAGGCTTTTCACTGTTAATGCATATGGGCAATCCTGCCTCCCAGCATGTAGCCCATGTAACTGCAGGTTGTGCAGGGGATATCTCTGGGAGCTGCCTGGAAGGAAGTTTTCTCCCCAAGACCTGCAAATCTGCAGAGTAGCAGCACAGCTGTTCTGTGAACACAGCTGCAGCCTCTGCAGTGCCTGTGCCTCTGCTCTATGAAGAGAAATTGCTAGTGGATCCAGGTGGCCACAAATCCAAGTGTTCTGTCCCTGCTCCTCCCTCAACCTCTCTCAGAACTCCCATGGTTATTGGCATGTGGGTGCACATCAACAGGGCTGCCGAGAGTAGGTTCGGGCCCCGGTGAAAAAAAAAATTCGGGCCCCCCAGCAAGGGCAGATCAGCTAAACAGGGCCGACAAGGAGGGGGGAGCCAGGGAAGCCGGGCCCCGGGCCCCTTTCCGGACCGCCGGGCTCCGGTAATTTGTACCGGCTTCCCCTCCACCTCGTCGGCCCTGCACATCAGTGCCACTGCTAACAAGGTCCTCCAGATCCACGTTAAAGGAGCAAGATTTTCCCCAAAGGACAATACAGCACCACTGTATACAATTCCAAAGCCATCAGAATATAAAGCATACTACTGACATCCAGATCAGGAGAAAAACATTGGGTGTGCAACGCTAAGAGAGACCAAAGAGGTAAGTACAACTAATAAAGCAATAATGGGTCATTTCAATTTCTCGCATATAAACTGGTCACTTCAGGACACAATTTCTTAACACTTTAAATGAATGGTTCATGGATCTGTAACACTGGCAAACCAGGTGCCAGCTTATGCCAAGGTCCCCATGCTTCACTTGGATATTGACAAATACATAGCTGGAATTAGTCAGGCTCACCTAAGTATATTACTGTTGTTAAAATAGGTATTACGGTTGTAAAAATGTGCTTAGTTTAGACTTTATTGAATGCTTGTAAGTTGCTGTATGGATTATAACCCATAGGTGGTGTCAAGTATCAGAGGGGTAGCCGTGTTAGTCTGGATCTGTAAAAAGCAACAGAGAGTCCTGTGGCACCTTTAAGACTAACAGATGTATTGGAGCATAAGCTTTCGTGGGTGAATACCCACTTCGTCGGATGCAACCGACATAGGTGGTGTGTGACTCTAGCATTTGGGGTGGCTGGGCGCAAGTGCCAGAAGCTCCCTATAAGTGGGGGGGCCATTAGTGCCTGGACTGTGCCCCCCCCCCTCCGTCCCTGCTTGGCCTCTTCTCCTGAGGCCCCTCAGCCCTCTCCTCTCTGCCCCCCTCTCCGAGCAGCACGCCTCTTGGGGGAGGGAGCGGAGAGAAGCGAGCAGCAGGCTGGGGGAGGGCCTCTGGGGAGAGAGCGGAGAGTCACAAGCAGCAAGCGGGGAGGCCTCAGGGATGGTAGCAGAGAGGCTCAAGCAGCAGGCATAGGGGGGTTTGGGGGTAGAGGCAGAGCAGGGGTGGGAAGGGACAGAGCAAGGGGAGGCCTCAGGAGGAAGAGGTGTAGCGCAGGGGGATAATGGGGGAAGAGGTTGAGAGGGAGTGAGGCCTCAGGGAAGAGTGCGGGCAGGGCCACGGTCCAGGTACCACTGTCCCCCACACACTTCTCAGGAGCTTCCGCCAGCGGTGCTCCAAAGGCATCGGCCGGCCTCCAAAGGGTGGTGCACCACATCTGTCATTTCTTGCTCCGTTTGGGGAAGTTTAGCCTCTCCAAGCTCTTATACCCGCCACCCATGCTTATAACATCTGTATCCCATATTGTAAGGTAATATTTGAGCATTTGCATTGTAAGCCTTTGACTGTGACTCTAAATCACCAGACCAGAGTGAGATGTTAATTAGTGGGAAATGTTGACCTACAACAAAAGGTGTGATGTCCTGCCCAACAGAGAAAGCCCATCAACATCAGACAAATTATTATGGAACATCACAGGACAAAAGACTTTGTTGGTTGCTCTCCCCGCTCATGAAGAGGATAAGTTCAAATGAATTCCTCCCATCAGCTGAAGTGGCAGCTCAGAGAAGAGGGAAAAGAAATAAAAATCCCTGGCTAGAAGAAACTGTATGTCGATGTTGCTTGGACTCTCGAGGGGCAAGGTTTTCTAGGAATAAGCAAGAGATCCCCAGTGTTAAGCTGGGTTAGCCCTAAGGCTAGGTCTACACTACAGCGGTGTTCCGACCTAAGATACGCAACTTCAGCTACGTGAATACCGTAGCTGAAGTTGCGTATTTTAGGTCGGCTTACCTGGTGGTGAGGAAGGGGGAAAGCCGACCGCTGTCGCGCTGCCGCCGACTCCGCTGCCGCCTCTTGTCGAGGTGGATTTCCGGAGTCAACGGCAGAGCGATCAGGGATCGATTTTACCGCGTCCTCACGAGACGCGGTAAGTCGATCCCCGATAAACCGATTGCTACCCGCCGGATCGGCGGGTAGTGAAGACGTAGCCTAAGGGACATATAAAGCTTGCTTACTATAGAAGCTACTATCTTTTGAAACTTATGACTGTAACTCATTTGCGTGTGTGTATGTTTATCTGCTTTAATTTTGTGAATAACTCTCTTATTTTGTTTCTCTGGTTAATAAACCTTTAGGTAGATTATTATAGGATTGGCTACAAGTATTGTCTTTGGTGTGAGATCTAAAATGCTACTGACCTGGGATAAATGACTGGGCCTTTGGGACTGGGAGTAATTTGAATATTGTTGTGATTTTTGATGGAAGGGATCATCTACCACAAAGCCGAGCTTACCTGTGTGCAAACTAGAGAGTACCCAAGGAGATTGTCTGTGACATGTTAAGGCTCTTATAGTGCTGAAGGAGTTTACACTTGATAATTGGCCTGTGAAATTAAAGTATGGAACTCACAACTAATTTGGGGTTTGTGCCCTGCTTCTTAACAGGTTGCTCTGAAGTTGCTACTCATTTCATTGCAGGACAATTTGACAGGATCAACTAGTTCTGGAGCACAGAAGAGGAGCAGCTACTCTCATCATAGTACTAAGTAGCACGCAAGTGTTGGTTCAAGGTATAACTATCATTGACCAACTAAGTAATAGCAACCACATTATAATTAAGTTTAACACCCTTGTGGGGAGGGATAGTACTAAAATCTAGCACTCAGAAATTTAACTTTCAGCAGGGAGATTTTTTTAAGTGATTATGCTAGTTGCAAAGTACCTGAAATAAGGAAATTAAAATCCTTAAACTCTGCATGGAAACTACAGAGTCAGAGAAGATATGTATAGCACTAAAAACAAAAGGAAACAGTAAGCAAAAAGAAAAAAAGCATGGTGAAATGGCAAGATACGGAGGTTTTCCAAGTCAAACAAGCACCCTTCAAAAAATGGAAATTTAGCCCAAATAAAATCAATAGATAGGAGCTGCGCCGCTGCAGCGCTGTATGTGTACACATACCCTTAGATTCTTATATAGTAGCTGAGCATCTCGCAATCACTAACATATTTAGCGTCACAACATCCTTCCAAGGTAGGCCAAAACTATTACCCCCATTTCACAGATGGGGAACTGAAGCTAAGTGACTTGCCCAGACAAACTAAGTGACTTGCCCAAGTTCACACAGGTGGTCTATGATAGGTCAGGAAATTAAACCTGAGTCACCCAAGTTCTGGACTAGCACCCGTAACCCCTAAATCATCTTTCCTCCAGAAAGTCTCTCACTATATTAGAAGCAGAAAACTTTGAGAGACTCAGTGGCTACACTCAGGTGTGCCATTCTATGCAAACAAGAATGGGGAATCTGTGGAGAGACAATAGGGAAGCAACAATATTTAAATGGGAGAATCTAGAGCTCCTCCTCCAGAAATTTTTTGAAATTTCAGATGCAATTTTCTGCATTTTAGAGAGCTTTAGAACAAGATTTTAGCAATAATAGTAATAACAGTAATCAATGCAAGCCAAACACCAGGAAGGCTAAACTCCTGCATGGATTTCCCAGACTCTAAAGACAAATTCAAACTTTTCTTAAGTCAATATTGGTTTTGTATGTTTCCTTTTGATTGTATTTTTGTTTGTTTTCAATAACACATATGACCCCTTCTCCACACATGCTGCTGGAACACCTGATCCCAGCCAGCACTCCAAAGCTCCACTTACCACACACTAAGTAAGAGGAGCCACACACACAAATATCTGATTTTACTTAATGTTTGCTCTCAATCTTTCTGTTAAACTAATAAAGCTAAGTGAATGAGCAGCACAATGGCAGAAAATCAGTGCTGACAAATGCAAAGGAGATTGTAATCTTTCGTGAAAAGACCTCAGGTCATCTCGACAGCTTGATGTAAACATGTTCATTGTGTAGTGGCAGTCAAAAACAGCAAACAAAATGTGTAGCTGTGTAAAGAATATGATAGAAAATACTGGAAACAGTATTATGCTATTATCTAAATCTAAGGTATGCCCTCATTTGGGATGAAATCCTTATATAACTCCCATTTAAAAAAAATTTTTTTTTTTTAAAATAGAAAGGAGCTGCGCTGCTGCAGCGCTGTATGTGTACACATATCCTTAGATTCTTATATAGTAGTTGAGTATTGCCTTCAATGGGGCCAGGATTTCATTCTTGAAACACTGCACTCCATTCTGATCACCCCTTCACAATACAGATGTAGCATATTGAGCAGGTGATGTAGCAAGTTTTTTGTGTGAGTCAGAGAGATAGACTGATGGAGAGGCAAGAAATTACCAAGAAAGGAATAATTCTTGAATGGAATTTAAGGATTGGGAGGGGAGGGGAATAAGGGGAAAATGGAAGCTGGAATGAAGTGAAAGACAAATGATAGTTTAGAGAAGGCTGGAAAGAAGAAAGAAAATCAGGAGATGAAAGAACAGAGAGAAAGAAGAGGCAGTGTCGGGGCACATGAGGTCAGAAGTTATGAAGGAGGATAAAAAACCAAAGAAGAGGAAAACCAACAAAATAAGGGAAAAGAAGAGAGAAAAAATCCAGTAAGTGCAACTTTTGCCACAGGTACATAGTGATGCCTTCAAAAATGTCAATTCAGGTATTGGGAATTGACAGGTGTGATCCAGAATGACACAGAGGAAGACTTATTTAAAAAAAAATACAATAAAGGCAGAGTGGGAGGATTTCAGAATTGTGTCATTAAAATACTTGTAGAGCATCTTCACATTTTTCTTCAGAAGCTGCCCTGGAATTAATCTGCCTAGATCTGAGATTCCAACCCTCCAGCAACTTCACTTCTTTCTGATGCATTCCCTTCTTCCTCTCCAGTCCTCAGTCAGAATTAGAAGCCAGATACACAGTAGCAAAACTATGCCCATCTTCTGTGCTAGCTTTCCACACACCATGCCCACCCCAAAAAAATGGTTTGAGCTTGACTTTCTCTCAAAGGTAAATCCAGATTAATGTCCTAACCCAAAGCTCATTGAAGTCAATGGGACCCAAAGCTCATTGGGACCTATTGTGTCAAATTCAATGGAATAAATGGGCTCAGAGAGTAAAAGGTGTTACTCTGACCCTGTCACTGTACAACACTAAACAGTTGAACATGGTTCAGGGGCTTGGATACAGACACTGCTTAGTTCCATGACAAACACATCATTCAAAATCTTTTTAACTTTTCACAAAACATACAGAAAAGAAAAAAAGTTAAAGCATTTGAAATGTAAAATATTAATTAAGGATTTTAACTATATCCCTCATTCCATTTCCCTTTAGAGTTTTATCTGGAAATCCTTCAGTTTGACAGTTTTTTAGATGGTATTAATGATGGTAATAACTAGCCTTTTCTGGTGAAATGAAAAGAAGTTGAGATGACTGGACCTGTTGTTAAAAGTACAGTCTCATTTCCTTGAAGACAAAATAAGGGCAGGTCTACACTACCCGCCTGAATCGGCAGGTAGAAATCGACCTCTCGGGGATCGATTTATCGCGTCCCGTCAGGACGCGATAAATCGATCCCCGAATCGACGCTCTTACTCCACCAGAGAAGGTGGGAGTAAGAGCCGTCGACGGGAAGCCGCAGAGGTCGATTTTGCTGCCGTCCTCACAGCGAGGTAAGTCGGCTGCGATACGTCGAATTCAGCTACGCTATTCGCGTAGCTGAATTTGCGTATCTTAAATCGACCCCCCCCTGTAGTGAAGATGTAGCCTAAGTCAAACACAGTGTTGCAAAGGGAAGAGAAGAGAACAGCTAAGATAGAAAATTCAGCTTCTGTCTCTGGTGCTGACTTTCACCTGCAACCTCATTGCTAAAGAAACATGGGCTCAGCACACGGTCTTATCAGCCACTCCAAAACCTGGCAAACTTGTACCAGCATCCAGCTGTTTAATACATTGCTTTTAGCTGCCTAGCTGGTCATGGTCTCACAGCAGTGTTGCAAAAGATGCAGTCTTGGCTGGTGAAAACAGATTCTTATAAAACAGAAGGAAAGGAAGAGAGATAGGAAAGAGAATAAATAAGGTAAGACAGCAGGAAACCAAGTCTCACATTCTAGGTGTCATCTGGAATTTAGCCAGAGCTAGTGATGTCATCTGGGTCACTCTTTCTGGCCCAGTCTGGCCAGGACATCTCTCAAGATGAGGACAGTGAAGGTCCAACAGTGTTGTGGTAGATTCTGGGGTCCCAGAAGATGAAAGTGGAAGCCATGATGGTAAATCTCACTTCTTCTAGTTCACCTCTTTCTACCATTTTGATCCTCCCCACCTCCCCCCAAAGTCTCTTTTTAAGGACCCCAAAAGGAAGTGGTGGGCAGAACAGCTAATCCCCTTATTATTTTGTTTGCCAATTAGGCCTAATTTTCAACACACCAATTTGGGTCTATTAATCTCCAGTTCTAGTCTCCATTTTTTTCCAGTCACAGTCTTAACGCAGTCCTGGGGTGGAGTAAATAGACCATTTTTGTCTGGACTAATTTGGTCTTTCACTTTTGCTGAATTTTATGAACAATTGTATGTAACAAACTGAGTTAAACTTTTGTTACCTTGGACAACTTAGAGCACAGGCATTTGCACAACAGACCCAAAGTGTTTCCATTGATTTCAATGGGCTTTGGATCAGGCCCTACCTCCCTTGAAGTCAGTGGTGTTATATGGGTGTAACATTAATGTCAATTACAAGAGAACAGGCTCTCTGAGTCTATTTGTGTGGGTCAGTTAAGTGGAACTGTTTTTTTAATGTAATTGGCACTGAGTTTTAATTTATCTCTATCTCACTGAGAGACATTTATGCATATTATCAAACTAGTGTTTCATATTGGCTTATGTATGGGGGAACCAGCAGCAGCTTTCAAACCTGAAACATTTCTCCTAAGTTTGGGACAAATGATCAGCTACAATGGTCTGTGTAGAGCAGATGCAGGTTTCATGTTTCAGCTCCTCCTCACATTCCAGGCCTGCTGAGGCTTCCCTCAAAATTCTCCAAAATGGAGCCTCTCACAACTTATCCTTTAAAATGTTCAGTGCCCAAAGCAAGGGTATTTGTTGTTTTCCTGTCGATGGTTTTGTGTACAGTAATGCTCTGTCTGTTGCAGCTCAAATTCTTAAAACCTAAAATCAAAGATTTTTATTCTTTTGAAGTGAAGGATTCCAGAGGGAGGACCGTTTCTCTGGAGAAGTACAGAGGCAAAGTAAGTTGCATCTTCAAAGCACTATTTCTTTGTTACTAAATCTTTAGAGGGCAACAGATATACTCAATTTATATATGGTAAAAACACTGTAGCATTATGGGGAGATAGAGATATTTTCTAAAATTCCCTGTTCCTTCAGTATTTAGTGCTAAGCTAGCAGTACAGATTAATTTTAACTGGCTATATTAAATTTAGTGATACTAAATAATGCAAAATGGTCATTTAATATGATTTGTTATAACTGAAATGCTCTAACAATGCAACAAATATATTTTAATCACAGTAGCTAAGAATGTCAGCATAATGCAATTATATTTTAGAGGTTGATCTAAAATATATAATGTGAGACTATTTATTATGCACAAACCTTAAATGTTTGACTTTGCATGTGTGCTTTTAAAACAAAACTGTAATTAAAAAACATTTTATCCTTTTCAAGGGTCTAATGATTTTTATTAAAAGAATGTCTCTTAAAGAATACCTGATTTCAGCTTCTGATATTCTTACTATATCTAATGAGATTATGCTCCGATGGTCACAGATAGTATTCAAACAGGAGAGATTATGCTATTGGAAGTTATATCTTTAAGACTTGAAGTAATTTAGGAACTTGTAGTTTCTTTCTAAATGTTCCACCTTCTATTTCTCTGAAGGCGTCTTTGGTTGTAAACGTGGCCAGTTACTGCCAGCACACAGACAAAAATTACATCGCGCTGCAGGAATTACACAGAGAGTTTGGTCCATCCCACTTCACCGTGCTGGCCTTTCCGTGCAATCAGTTTGGAGAATTGGAGCCTAGCTCAAGCCAGGAAATACAATCTTTTGCCAAGGGAAACTATGGAGCAACTTTCCCTATTTTCCACAAAATTAAGATTCTGGGATCTGAAACAGAACCTGCATTCAAATTTCTGATAGGTAAATATTTGCCTATTATATATTATGCTGCATATAATTGCAATATTTTTTCATTTATATTGTATTGATTTTTTCCCCAAAACATAAGGGGAGAACAGAAAAAATGGCAGAAGAACAGAAAGGTAAAGGAATGGGGGGGGGAGGGAGGAGAAGGAACAGGGACAGAGACATCTCAGTTTCCATCTGCTAGGAATTAATCAAAGGTTTCTAAAACATTAAACCAAATCTTTTCAAATTTAGATGAGGTTCCTCTTCTCCAAAATGTTACCTGCTCTTTACAATACTATTTTTAAAGCAAACATGTAATTGCCTGATTTACCTGTTGTCTATTTTTTATTATCATTACAAAAATATTTTATTTGAAAAGTTGTTCAAATAACTATATTAACCATTCTGAGAGAATTTAATACAAAAGTATCACCATTATTGTCTTATATTCTTAATATTTCAACAGTTAATACAAACGTGTAGATCAGCAAATTCCCCTCTTACCAGACATGTATATCTTATTGACTTAGATGCAAGTTATGCATGAACAGTGGGAAATAATCACTGGTTTACATTAACTCATTTTGTAAATTTTGGGATCCAATCTGCAAAACCTACTCACACAACTATGCCTCATTCACATGAGAAGCCACTGGAACTTACTCACATGAGTAGGGGTTTGTAGGGATGGGCCCTGTAGTCTCACAAGTCAGAATGAGGCTGTATTTACTTAGGGCTTAAATCAAAGCTCAATGAAGCCAATTGAAAGACTCCCACTGACTTCAATGTGCTTTGGATCAGGTCTTTGGTTCCCATTGAATTTCTGTATAATAGAGGAATGATGGTCCAGTTGTTAGGGAACTAGCCCGTAACTTGGGAGAGATAATGTTCAATTCTATGCTCTGCCACAGCTTTCCTCTGTGACTTTGAGTAAGTCACTTACCCTCAGTTCCACATCTGGGAAACAGAGATAGTGATGCTTCCCAGCCTCACAGGGTGCCATGAGCATGCAGTGCTCAGCTGCTTTGGTGATGGGGGCCAGCTATGTACTTTTAAAGAAGATAAGGGTCAAAAATCACTTGCCATATCACTAGCAAAACAACAAGATACTGCAGATTTTGTAAATCTTTTCACCAGCCTGAATTTCAAACATGTTTTCTTTTCACCTAACTAAAAACAATGGATCAAATTCTGCACTAATTTATACTCCCTTCAATCCTAATATCCCCTCAGATATGCTCGTGCATTATGATCATGAAGACAAGGGGAGCGTTTGACTTCAGTTACATTACAGACGGTGTAATTAGTGCGGACTATGCCCCATTCGATATATTAAATAAAAACATATCCATACCCATGGATGGAGAGAGATACCACATTCACTCTTTTGGTTCTAAAATGCATGATACACCTCTACCCCGATATAATGCTGTCCTTGGGAGCCAAAAAATCTTACCGTGTTATAGGTGAAACCACGTTATATCGAACTCGCTTTGATCCACTGGAGTGCGCAGCCTCGCCCCCCCCCCGGAGCGCTGCTTTACCGTGTTATATCTGAATTCGTGTTATATCGGGTCACATTATATCGGGGTACAGGTGTAGCTTGTTTGACATAGACAAAAAATCACTTTATTTGCTATTTGTATATTTTGAAAGTATTTTATGAAAGTCATCCTTTCCCTTCCTGCAGCCCCCGCCTCAAAGGAATTTACTGTGCAGCTTCTGCCCAAAGGGGATGATATTTTCACTCTCTTATACATTTAATACTTTCTAGGTCAAATTCTCAGCCACATTGGGACAGTTTTGCACTATATCACCAGCTGATTCTGACCATACGACTAGCATATCCAGCCCCAGAGCAATCGTCCTAGTGCAAGGAGGATCCTCCAGCGGCATAGAGATGGTGCAGACATAGGCACCGACTCCGTGGGTGCTCCGGGGCTGGAGCACCCACGGGGAAAAATTGGTGGGTGCTCTGCACCCACCGGCAGCTCCCCGCCCCAGCTCACCTCCACCTCCTCTGCCACTTTTTCCCCCTGGTTCCCAGCGCTTCCTGCCGCGAAACAGCTGTTTCACGGCGGGAAGCGCTAGGAGGGAGGGGGGAAGAGGGGGAACGCACCATGCTCGGGGAAGAGGCGGGGCCGGGGCGGGATTTGGGGAAGGCATCCAATAGGGGCAGGGAGGAGGTGGAGTTGGGGCGGGGACTTTGGGGAAGGGGTTGGAATGGGATGGGGCAGGGGCGGGGCAGGGCCGGGGGGTACGAGCACCCACCGGTGCCGGGAAAAGTTGGTGCCTATGGGTGCAGAGACTCTTATGAAGTGCTTAATTTGTAATAAAACAGGAGCTGGGGCTCAAGCAATTAGGTGCCAGGGCTGAAGCAATTTTTGTACTTTCATAACTGATTCAGCAAGCCCAGAGGTATCAGGGCTATGAACTGCCAAGCCTAAAGTTGCCGGGGCTCTGCCCTGACAAGCCCTGGCACAAATTAAGCACTGCCATTTCACTCCTTCATCCCAATGTAACAGCAAAAGGGGGGCTTGGCCAATGCTCAGGACACTGCTAAATCTCATTGATCCAGGGTCGCCCAGAGGGGGGGAGCAAATGAGGCAATTTGCCCCAGCTCCCGGGCCCTGCAGGGGCCCCCACGAGAATATAGTATTCTATAGTATTGCAACTTTTTTTTATGGAAGGGGGCCCTGAAATTGATTTGCCCCAGGCCCCCTGAATCCTCTGGGCAGCCCTGCATTGATCCCCAGCAGTAGTTTTGGACCATGGGAGCTATTGCAGCTGCTATAAATTAGAGCAGTCATCAAGCTGCTCTAACTTACACTGGGAGTCTAGCTCTGCATTCTAACCCAGAATCAAGGGGAGAGCAACGGTGAGGTTATACCACCCCAAGACTTCCTCTTCTGACTTGCACTGTGTGCAATTCAGCTTGATCCTAGATATAGCAATTAAATCAAGATACAATTATTAAACAGAAAAGGGTCAACATGACATGGAACATATCCCACCATCCCTTGCCATGGAAAATTCCTATTGAGGCTGTGGAAGTTATGAATATGGTTCAGTGGCTGGCTTGGGCCAATGGCTTTTAATTAGGTTTGAAAGGACTAGATTTGTATCTGTAAATGTCAGTAAACATCGACTTCACAGTATACACACAAATGACGAAAAATATTTCAATTGATGATCATTGAAATTTACAGATAAGTAAAGTAAGAAAAGTGCAGCTTAAGAACTTATTAGAGTTGACTTACGGATATTTACTTTGTATATCTGTATATTTTGACATGCGATGTGACAGTTTGTGTTTTAACAGTTATAAAGCTTTAACTTTTTTATCTAACCATCTGCTGTCATTAAATAAATATTGTCTGACACTCCCATTGTCTCATACATCCCTAATTTCCCGCAACTGTGAAAATGTAAATTGCTAAAAATCAGAAAAAATACCTAAAACCCATAGTTTTGTGCAACTGTGAAAATTTAAATTGAAAAAAAAATTAAAATTACTTCAAAATAAACATTGATATTATCCATCAAAATGATAAAAAATACCATCAAATTCTGCCAAGTTACTTTTAATGCATTAATGTAGGACCTTATTCTCCACTACATGGCTTATTCCCCTTGTCAAGGCTGTATCCCCACTTTGAACTTTAGGGTACAAATGTAGGGGCCTGCATGAAAATTTCTAAGCTTAACTACCAGCTTAGCTCTGGTCCCGCTGCCACCATTCTCAATGGATTCCCTCCCTGGGAAGCCTTGAGAAACCTTTCACCAATTCCCTGGTGAATACAGATCCAAACTCCTTGGATCTTAAACAAGGAGAAATTGACCCTTCCCCCCTCCTTCCTTTCACCAACTC